>NW_028295773.1:0-1200000 GCF_964341445.2 Mesoplodon mirus
CAGGGGCACAGCAATTCACAAACTGGCAGAGTAATCAAGGCCAACTATCGTCCAAAAATCTGTTGAGGGAAGGCAACGAGGCGGACTTGAATGCGAGGCAGAATAGCAGGAAACAGATTTCAAGAGGTACGTTAGAATCGCCTGTAAAGCACAGGAAGAGGGGCACAACTTCGACAATGATGCACTGGGCCAAAAAGGGCGTATGCGTTTTCTCCTGAATATATTCAGGAGAAAACGCATACGCCCTTTTTGGCCAAGCAAGCAAGCGGGCAATGCAAATCTGCACTACAAAGAAGTATCACTTCCCACCGGTCAAAAGGGACATCCACAAAATGTGTAAAAACCAGAAAGGCAAGACAGGCCCTGGAGAACAGGGAGCCTTGTTATGCTGATGGGCGGGATGTAAGTTGCCAACTGCCTCACTGGAGGAGTGCATTGTGTTCCCTAAAACAAGTAAACAACAGAGCTACAGAGCCAAGGGCACTTCCAGTCTAGGGAATATACCTTGGGGAAACTGAAAATCCATAAGACAGAGCCACCCCCAAATTGAGGGCTGCACTGCTTACAAGAACCTCAACCTGGGTACACCTGAAATATCCCAGGAAATATAAAAATGGTTCCAAACATTGTGGAACTTACGTACGATGGAATATCCCTCAGCCACGAAATCAATGTCATAAGACCAGTAGCAGCAAAATGAGTGGATTCAGGTACGATGATTCTAAGGGAAAGAAGTCACACAGGAAAAGAAACTTATCATAAGATATCACTTAGGAAGATCCTGTAAACATGGCAACACATGAACTGAGTTAGGAAAGAGAACAGAGTCTCACATTTAGAAAACACTCTTATGCCTGCTTAAGGGGGAAGGAGAGGTGGGGTGATGCATCAAACCAGAGTTTGATATAAGCACAGGTACTGTTCCAAAAACCAACTATGGAATAGACAAGACCTACACCTTCCTCAGTGAAAGGGACTCAAAACCCCATATTTCCCGCAGAGGAATAGATCTGACTAGTAAGGATCTTAAAACCTATGTATTGATATGTCTCCGTAAGGGAATCAAGTGTGTCTAGACTGGCATAAACATGGCAGCGAGAATCAGCTCAAACCCACTCTAAAAAGGAATTTCAAAAACAGAACAAAGAAACAGGGAAATTCTTTACAATTCCTTCAGGGTCTCTGATGCAACCTGGAATGACCCTATCTACGATGACAGCTGGATGTGGCATGAGGCTGGACACTTGGGACTGAGAGGATTGGTGAGATTGGGTGAGCAAAGGCAGACCCTTTAAAGCAATAATGCATGGCAACCATTCCATGGGTCCCACCTCTCCAGGTTGAAGGGAATATTACTACAGCTATAACATGTACGGGAAACCTAGAGAATGGACACACTGTGAATACGAAAGGTTTCTAAAACTCAACGAAGAGTCCCTCTCCTGGTGCTCCGGTTTGACTTTCCAACAGCTTTACTATCAATCTCCCAACTTGGAGAGACAGCCCCTTTAAGCTCCTGGTTCACACAGGTTGCCCATTTGGCAGAGGAGGAAAGGGAAGAGGGAGAACCAATGAGAGAGTAGCTGTTAGGCATTTGGATGGGCACATGTCACTCTAATTTCCCGGCAGGAAGAAGAATTCACCAAAGTCTCAGCCACCCACCGGGAACCAGTATAGGTCCTGAACCAAATGTTTGGACTTGCGTTCAGCTCACAAAAAACGAGTTGAAAAATGGAGCTCAGGGGCACAGCAATTCACAAACTGGCAGAGTAATCAAGGCCAACTATCGTCCAAAAATCTGTTGAGGGAAGGCAACGAGGCGGACTTGAATGCGAGGCAGAATAGCAGGAAACAGATTTCAAGAGGTACGTTAGAATCGCCTGTAAAGCACAGGAAGAGGGGCACAACTTCGACAATGATGCACTGGGCCAAAAAGGGCGTATGCGTTTTCTCCTGAATATATTCAGGAGAAAACGCATACGCCCTTTTTGGCCAAGCAAGCAAGCGGGCAATGCAAATCTGCACTACAAAGAAGTATCACTTCCCACCGGTCAAAAGGGACATCCACAAAATGTGTAAAAACCAGAAAGGCAAGACAGGCCCTGGAGAACAGGGAGCCTTGTTATGCTGATGGGCGGGATGTAAGTTGCCAACTGCCTCACTGGAGGAGTGCATTGTGTTCCCTAAAACAAGTAAACAACAGAGCTACAGAGCCAAGGGCACTTCCAGTCTAGGGAATATACCTTGGGGAAACTGAAAATCCATAAGACAGAGCCACCCCCAAATTGAGGGCTGCACTGCTTACAAGAACCTCAACCTGGGTACACCTGAAATATCCCAGGAAATATAAAAATGGTTCCAAACATTGTGGAACTTACGTACGATGGAATATCCCTCAGCCACGAAATCAATGTCATAAGACCAGTAGCAGCAAAATGAGTGGATTCAGGTACGATGATTCTAAGGGAAAGAAGTCACACAGGAAAAGAAACTTATCATAAGATATCACTTAGGAAGATCCTGTAAACATGGCAACACATGAACTGAGTTAGGAAAGAGAACAGAGTCTCACATTTAGAAAACACTCTTATGCCTGCTTAAGGGGGAAGGAGAGGTGGGGTGATGCATCAAACCAGAGTTTGATATAAGCACAGGTACTGTTCCAAAAACCAACTATGGAATAGACAAGACCTACACCTTCCTCAGTGAAAGGGACTCAAAACCCCATATTTCCCGCAGAGGAATAGATCTGACTAGTAAGGATCTTAAAACCTATGTATTGATATGTCTCCGTAAGGGAATCAAGTGTGTCTAGACTGGCATAAACATGGCAGCGAGAATCAGCTCAAACCCACTCTAAAAAGGAATTTCAAAAACAGAACAAAGAAACAGGGAAATTCTTTACAATTCCTTCAGGGTCTCTGATGCAACCTGGAATGACCCTATCTACGATGACAGCTGGATGTGGCATGAGGCTGGACACTTGGGACTGAGAGGATTGGTGAGATTGGGTGAGCAAAGGCAGACCCTTTAAAGCAATAATGCATGGCAACCATTCCATGGGTCCCACCTCTCCAGGTTGAAGGGAATATTACTACAGCTATAACATGTACGGGAAACCTAGAGAATGGACACACTGTGAATACGAAAGGTTTCTAAAACTCAACGAAGAGTCCCTCTCCTGGTGCTCCGGTTTGACTTTCCAACAGCTTTACTATCAATCTCCCAACTTGGAGAGACAGCCCCTTTAAGCTCCTGGTTCACACAGGTTGCCCATTTGGCAGAGGAGGAAAGGGAAGAGGGAGAACCAATGAGAGAGTAGCTGTTAGGCATTTGGATGGGCACATGTCACTCTAATTTCCCGGCAGGAAGAAGAATTCACCAAAGTCTCAGCCACCCACCGGGAACCAGTATAGGTCCTGAACCAAATGTTTGGACTTGCGTTCAGCTCACAAAAAACGAGTTGAAAAATGGAGCTCAGGGGCACAGCAATTCACAAACTGGCAGAGTAATCAAGGCCAACTATCGTCCAAAAATCTGTTGAGGGAAGGCAACGAGGCGGACTTGAATGCGAGGCAGAATAGCAGGAAACAGATTTCAAGAGGTACGTTAGAATCGCCTGTAAAGCACAGGAAGAGGGGCACAACTTCGACAATGATGCACTGGGCCAAAAAGGGCGTATGCGTTTTCTCCTGAATATATTCAGGAGAAAACACATACGCCCTTTTTGGCCAAGCAAGCAAGCGGGCAATGCAAATCTGCACTACAAAGAAGTATCACTTCCCACCGGTCAAAAGGGACATCCACAAAATGTGTAAAAACCAGAAAGGCAAGACAGGCCCTGGAGAACAGGGAGCCTTGTTATGCTGATGGGCGGGATGTAAGTTGCCAACTGCCTCACTGGAGGAGTGCATTGTGTTCCCTAAAACAAGTAAACAACAGAGCTACAGAGCCAAGGGCACTTCCAGTCTAGGGAATATACCTTGGGGAAACTGAAAATCCATAAGACAGAGCCACCCCCAAATTGAGGGCTGCACTGCTTACAAGAACCTCAACCTGGGTACACCTGAAATATCCCAGGAAATATAAAAATGGTTCCAAACATTGTGGAACTTACGTACGATGGAATATCCCTCAGCCACGAAATCAATGTCATAAGACCAGTAGCAGCAAAATGAGTGGATTCAGGTACGATGATTCTAAGGGAAAGAAGTCACACAGGAAAAGAAACTTATCATAAGATATCACTTAGGAAGATCCTGTAAACATGGCAACACATGAACTGAGTTAGGAAAGAGAACAGAGTCTCACATTTAGAAAACACTCTTATGCCTGCTTAAGGGGGAAGGAGAGGTGGGGTGATGCATCAAACCAGAGTTTGATATAAGCACAGGTACTGTTCCAAAAACCAACTATGGAATAGACAAGACCTACACCTTCCTCAGTGAAAGGGACTCAAAACCCCATATTTCCCGCAGAGGAATAGATCTGACTAGTAAGGATCTTAAAACCTATGTATTGATATGTCTCCGTAAGGGAATCAAGTGTGTCTAGACTGGCATAAACATGGCAGCGAGAATCAGCTCAAACCCACTCTAAAAAGGAATTTCAAAAACAGAACAAAGAAACAGGGAAATTCTTTACAATTCCTTCAGGGTCTCTGATGCAACCTGGAATGACCCTATCTACGATGACAGCTGGATGTGGCATGAGGCTGGACACTTGGGACTGAGAGGATTGGTGAGATTGGGTGAGCAAAGGCAGACCCTTTAAAGCAATAATGCATGGCAACCATTCCATGGGTCCCACCTCTCCAGGTTGAAGGGAATATTACTACAGCTATAACATGTACGGGAAACCTAGAGAATGGACACACTGTGAATACGAAAGGTTTCTAAAACTCAACGAAGAGTCCCTCTCCTGGTGCTCCGGTTTGACTTTCCAACAGCTTTACTATCAATCTCCCAACTTGGAGAGACAGCCCCTTTAAGCTCCTGGTTCACACAGGTTGCCCATTTGGCAGAGGAGGAAAGGGAAGAGGGAGAACCAATGAGAGAGTAGCTGTTAGGCATTTGGATGGGCACATGTCACTCTAATTTCCCGGCAGGAAGAAGAATTCACCAAAGTCTCAGCCACCCACCGGGAACCAGTATAGGTCCTGAACCAAATGTTTGGACTTGCGTTCAGCTCACAAAAAACGAGTTGAAAAATGGAGCTCAGGGGCACAGCAATTCACAAACTGGCAGAGTAATCAAGGCCAACTATCGTCCAAAAATCTGTTGAGGGAAGGCAACGAGGCGGACTTGAATGCGAGGCAGAATAGCAGGAAACAGATTTCAAGAGGTACGTTAGAATCGCCTGTAAAGCACAGGAAGAGGGGCACAACTTCGACAATGATGCACTGGGCCAAAAAGGGCGTATGCGTTTTCTCCTGAATATATTCAGGAGAAAACGCATACGCCCTTTTTGGCCAAGCAAGCAAGCGGGCAATGCAAATCTGCACTACAAAGAAGTATCACTTCCCACCGGTCAAAAGGGACATCCACAAAATGTGTAAAAACCAGAAAGGCAAGACAGGCCCTGGAGAACAGGGAGCCTTGTTATGCTGATGGGCGGGATGTAAGTTGCCAACTGCCTCACTGGAGGAGTGCATTGTGTTCCCTAAAACAAGTAAACAACAGAGCTACAGAGCCAAGGGCACTTCCAGTCTAGGGAATATACCTTGGGGAAACTGAAAATCCATAAGACAGAGCCACCCCCAAATTGAGGGCTGCACTGCTTACAAGAACCTCAACCTGGGTACACCTGAAATATCCCAGGAAATATAAAAATGGTTCCAAACATTGTGGAACTTACGTACGATGGAATATCCCTCAGCCACGAAATCAATGTCATAAGACCAGTAGCAGCAAAATGAGTGGATTCAGGTACGATGATTCTAAGGGAAAGAAGTCACACAGGAAAAGAAACTTATCATAAGATATCACTTAGGAAGATCCTGTAAACATGGCAACACATGAACTGAGTTAGGAAAGAGAACAGAGTCTCACATTTAGAAAACACTCTTATGCCTGCTTAAGGGGGAAGGAGAGGTGGGGTGATGCATCAAACCAGAGTTTGATATAAGCACAGGTACTGTTCCAAAAACCAACTATGGAATAGACAAGACCTACACCTTCCTCAGTGAAAGGGACTCAAAACCCCATATTTCCCGCAGAGGAATAGATCTGACTAGTAAGGATCTTAAAACCTATGTATTGATATGTCTCCGTAAGGGAATCAAGTGTGTCTAGACTGGCATAAACATGGCAGCGAGAATCAGCTCAAACCCACTCTAAAAAGGAATTTCAAAAACAGAACAAAGAAACAGGGAAATTCTTTACAATTCCTTCAGGGTCTCTGATGCAACCTGGAATGACCCTATCTACGATGACAGCTGGATGTGGCATGAGGCTGGACACTTGGGACTGAGAGGATTGGTGAGATTGGGTGAGCAAAGGCAGACCCTTTAAAGCAATAATGCATGGCAACCATTCCATGGGTCCCACCTCTCCAGGTTGAAGGGAATATTACTACAGCTATAACATGTACGGGAAACCTAGAGAATGGACACACTGTGAATACGAAAGGTTTCTAAAACTCAACGAAGAGTCCCTCTCCTGGTGCTCCGGTTTGACTTTCCAACAGCTTTACTATCAATCTCCCAACTTGGAGAGACAGCCCCTTTAAGCTCCTGGTTCACACAGGTTGCCCATTTGGCAGAGGAGGAAAGGGAAGAGGGAGAACCAATGAGAGAGTAGCTGTTAGGCATTTGGATGGGCACATGTCACTCTAATTTCCCGGCAGGAAGAAGAATTCACCAAAGTCTCAGCCACCCACCGGGAACCAGTATAGGTCCTGAACCAAATGTTTGGACTTGCGTTCAGCTCACAAAAAACGAGTTGAAAAATGGAGCTCAGGGGCACAGCAATTCACAAACTGGCAGAGTAATCAAGGCCAACTATCGTCCAAAAATCTGTTGAGGGAAGGCAACGAGGCGGACTTGAATGCGAGGCAGAATAGCAGGAAACAGATTTCAAGAGGTACGTTAGAATCGCCTGTAAAGCACAGGAAGAGGGGCACAACTTCGACAATGATGCACTGGGCCAAAAAGGGCGTATGCGTTTTCTCCTGAATATATTCAGGAGAAAACGCATACGCCCTTTTTGGCCAAGCAAGCAAGCGGGCAATGCAAATCTGCACTACAAAGAAGTATCACTTCCCACCGGTCAAAAGGGACATCCACAAAATGTGTAAAAACCAGAAAGGCAAGACAGGCCCTGGAGAACAGGGAGCCTTGTTATGCTGATGGGCGGGATGTAAGTTGCCAACTGCCTCACTGGAGGAGTGCATTGTGTTCCCTAAAACAAGTAAACAACAGAGCTACAGAGCCAAGGGCACTTCCAGTCTAGGGAATATACCTTGGGGAAACTGAAAATCCATAAGACAGAGCCACCCCCAAATTGAGGGCTGCACTGCTTACAAGAACCTCAACCTGGGTACACCTGAAATATCCCAGGAAATATTAAAATGGTTCCAAACATTGTGGAACTTACGTACGATGGAATATCCCTCAGCCACGAAATCAATGTCATAAGACCAGTAGCAGCAAAATGAGTGGATTCAGGTACGATGATTCTAAGGGAAAGAAGTCACACAGGAAAAGAAACTTATCATAAGATATCACTTAGGAAGATCCTGTAAACATGGCAACACATGAACTGAGTTAGGAAAGAGAACAGAGTCTCACATTTAGAAAACACTCTTATGCCTGCTTAAGGGGGAAGGAGAGGTGGGGTGATGCATCAAACCAGAGTTTGATATAAGCACAGGTACTGTTCCAAAAACCAACTATGGAATAGACAAGACCTACACCTTCCTCAGTGAAAGGGACTCAAAACCCCATATTTCCCGCAGAGGAATAGATCTGACTAGTAAGGATCTTAAAACCTATGTATTGATATGTCTCCGTAAGGGAATCAAGTGTGTCTAGACTGGCATAAACATGGCAGCGAGAATCAGCTCAAACCCACTCTAAAAAGGAATTTCAAAAACAGAACAAAGAAACAGGGAAATTCTTTACAATTCCTTCAGGGTCTCTGATGCAACCTGGAATGACCCTATCTACGATGACAGCTGGATGTGGCATGAGGCTGGACACTTGGGACTGAGAGGATTGGTGAGATTGGGTGAGCAAAGGCAGACCCTTTAAAGCAATAATGCATGGCAACCATTCCATGGGTCCCACCTCTCCAGGTTGAAGGGAATATTACTACAGCTATAACATGTACGGGAAACCTAGAGAATGGACACACTGTGAATACGAAAGGTTTCTAAAACTCAACGAAGAGTCCCTCTCCTGGTGCTCCGGTTTGACTTTCCAACAGCTTTACTATCAATCTCCCAACTTGGAGAGACAGCCCCTTTAAGCTCCTGGTTCACACAGGTTGCCCATTTGGCAGAGGAGGAAAGGGAAGAGGGAGAACCAATGAGAGAGTAGCTGTTAGGCATTTGGATGGGCACATGTCACTCTAATTTCCCGGCAGGAAGAAGAATTCACCAAAGTCTCAGCCACCCACCGGGAACCAGTATAGGTCCTGAACCAAATGTTTGGACTTGCGTTCAGCTCACAAAAAACGAGTTGAAAAATGGAGCTCAGGGGCACAGCAATTCACAAACTGGCAGAGTAATCAAGGCCAACTATCGTCCAAAAATCTGTTGAGGGAAGGCAACGAGGCGGACTTGAATGCGAGGCAGAATAGCAGGAAACAGATTTCAAGAGGTACGTTAGAATCGCCTGTAAAGCACAGGAAGAGGGGCACAACTTCGACAATGATGCACTGGGCCAAAAAGGGCGTATGCGTTTTCTCCTGAATATATTCAGGAGAAAACGCATACGCCCTTTTTGGCCAAGCAAGCAAGCGGGCAATGCAAATCTGCACTACAAAGAAGTATCACTTCCCACCGGTCAAAAGGGACATCCACAAAATGTGTAAAAACCAGAAAGGCAAGACAGGCCCTGGAGAACAGGGAGCCTTGTTATGCTGATGGGCGGGATGTAAGTTGCCAACTGCCTCACTGGAGGAGTGCATTGTGTTCCCTAAAACAAGTAAACAACAGAGCTACAGAGCCAAGGGCACTTCCAGTCTAGGGAATATACCTTGGGGAAACTGAAAATCCATAAGACAGAGCCACCCCCAAATTGAGGGCTGCACTGCTTACAAGAACCTCAACCTGGGTACACCTGAAATATCCCAGGAAATATAAAAATGGTTCCAAACATTGTGGAACTTACGTACGATGGAATATCCCTCAGCCACGAAATCAATGTCATAAGACCAGTAGCAGCAAAATGAGTGGATTCAGGTACGATGATTCTAAGGGAAAGAAGTCACACAGGAAAAGAAACTTATCATAAGATATCACTTAGGAAGATCCTGTAAACATGGCAACACATGAACTGAGTTAGGAAAGAGAACAGAGTCTCACATTTAGAAAACACTCTTATGCCTGCTTAAGGGGGAAGGAGAGGTGGGGTGATGCATCAAACCAGAGTTTGATATAAGCACAGGTACTGTTCCAAAAACCAACTATGGAATAGACAAGACCTACACCTTCCTCAGTGAAAGGGACTCAAAACCCCATATTTCCCGCAGAGGAATAGATCTGACTAGTAAGAATCTTAAAACCTATGTATTGATATGTCTCCGTAAGGGAATCAAGTGTGTCTAGACTGGCATAAACATGGCAGCGAGAATCAGCTCAAACCCACTCTAAAAAGGAATTTCAAAAACAGAACAAAGAAACAGGGAAATTCTTTACAATTCCTTCAGGGTCTCTGATGCAACCTGGAATGACCCTATCTACGATGACAGCTGGATGTGGCATGAGGCTGGACACTTGGGACTGAGAGGATTGGTGAGATTGGGTGAGCAAAGGCAGACCCTTTAAAGCAATAATGCATGGCAACCATTCCATGGGTCCCACCTCTCCAGGTTGAAGGGAATATTACTACAGCTATAACATGTACGGGAAACCTAGAGAATGGACACACTGTGAATACGAAAGGTTTCTAAAACTCAACGAAGAGTCCCTCTCCTGGTGCTCCGGTTTGACTTTCCAACAGCTTTACTATCAATCTCCCAACTTGGAGAGACAGCCCCTTTAAGCTCCTGGTTCACACAGGTTGCCCATTTGGCAGAGGAGGAAAGGGAAGAGGGAGAACCAATGAGAGAGTAGCTGTTAGGCATTTGGATGGGCACATGTCACCCTAATTTCCCGGCAGGAAGAAGAATTCACCAAAGTCTCAGCCACCCACCGGGAACCAGTATAGGTCCTGAACCAAATGTTTGGACTTGCGTTCAGCTCACAAAAAACGAGTTGAAAAATGGAGCTCAGGGGCACAGCAATTCACAAACTGGCAGAGTAATCAAGGCCAACTATCGTCCAAAAATCTGTTGAGGGAAGGCAACGAGGCGGACTTGAATGCGAGGCAGAATAGCAGGAAACAGATTTCAAGAGGTACGTTAGAATCGCCTGTAAAGCACAGGAAGAGGGGCACAACTTCGACAATGATGCACTGGGCCAAAAAGGGCGTATGCGTTTTCTCCTGAATATATTCAGGAGAAAACGCATACGCCCTTTTTGGCCAAGCAAGCAAGCGGGCAATGCAAATCTGCACTACAAAGAAGTATCACTTCCCACCGGTCAAAAGGGACATCCACAAAATGTGTAAAAACCAGAAAGGCAAGACAGGCCCTGGAGAACAGGGAGCCTTGTTATGCTGATGGGCGGGATGTAAGTTGCCAACTGCCTCACTGGAGGAGTGCATTGTGTTCCCTAAAACAAGTAAACAACAGAGCTACAGAGCCAAGGGCACTTCCAGTCTAGGGAATATACCTTGGGGAAACTGAAAATCCATAAGACAGAGCCACCCCCAAATTGAGGGCTGCACTGCTTACAAGAACCTCAACCTGGGTACACCTGAAATATCCCAGGAAATATAAAAATGGTTCCAAACATTGTGGAACTTACGTACGATGGAATATCCCTCAGCCACGAAATCAATGTCATAAGACCAGTAGCAGCAAAATGAGTGGATTCAGGTACGATGATTCTAAGGGAAAGAAGTCACACAGGAAAAGAAACTTATCATAAGATATCACTTAGGAAGATCCTGTAAACATGGCTACACATGAACTGAGTTAGGAAAGAGAACAGAGTCTCACATTTAGAAAACACTCTTATGCCTGCTTAAGGGGGAAGGAGAGGTGGGGTGATGCATCAAACCAGAGTTTGATATAAGCACAGGTACTGTTCCAAAAACCAACTATGGAATAGACAAGACCTACACCTTCCTCAGTGAAAGGGACTCAAAACCCCATATTTCCCGCAGAGGAATAGATCTGACTAGTAAGAATCTTAAAACCTATGTATTGATATGTCTCCGTAAGGGAATCAAGTGTGTCTAGACTGGCATAAACATGGCAGCGAGAATCAGCTCAAACCCACTCTAAAAAGGAATTTCAAAAACAGAACAAAGAAACAGGGAAATTCTTTACAATTCCTTCAGGGTCTCTGATGCAACCTGGAATGACCCTATCTACGATGACAGCTGGATGTGGCATGAGGCTGGACACTTGGGACTGAGAGGATTGGTGAGATAGGGTGAGCAAAGGCAGACCCTTTAAAGCAATAATGCATGGCAACCATTCCATGGGTCCCACCTCTCCAGGTTGAAGGGAATATTACTACAGCTATAACATGTACGGGAAACCTAGAGAATGGACACACTGTGAATACGAAAGGTTTCTAAAACTCAACGAAGAGTCCCTCTCCTGGTGCTCCGGTTTGACTTTCCAACAGCTTTACTATCAATCTCCCAACTTGGAGAGACAGCCCCTTTAAGCTCCTGGTTCACACAGGTTGCCCATTTGGCAGAGGAGGAAAGGGAAGAGGGAGAACCAATGAGAGAGTAGCTGTTAGGCATTTGGATGGGCACATGTCACCCTAATTTCCCGGCAGGAAGAAGAATTCACCAAAGTCTCAGCCACCCACCGGGAACCAGTATAGGTCCTGAACCAAATGTTTGGACTTGCGTTCAGCTCACAAAAAACGAGTTGAAAAATGGAGCTCAGGGGCACAGCAATTCACAAACTGGCAGAGTAATCAAGGCCAACTATCGTCCAAAAATCCGTTGAGGGAAGGCAACGAGGCGGACTTGAATGCGAGGCAGAATAGCAGGAAACAGATTTCAAGAGGTACGTTAGAATCGCCTGTAAAGCACAGGAAGAGGGGCACAACTTCGACAATGATGCACTGGGCCAAAAAGGGCGTATGCGTTTTCTCCTGAATATATTCAGGAGAAAACGCATACGCCCTTTTTGGCCAAGCAAGCAAGCGGGCAATGCAAATCTGCACTACAAAGAAGTATCACTTCCCACCGGTCAAAAGGGACATCCACAAAATGTGTAAAAACCAGAAAGGCAAGACAGGCCCTGGAGAACAGGGAGCCTTGTTATGCTGATGGGCGGGATGTAAGTTGCCAACTGCCTCACTGGAGGAGTGCATTGTGTTCCCTAAAACAAGTAAACAACAGAGCTACAGAGCCAAGGGCACTTCCAGTCTAGGGAATATACCTTGGGGAAACTGAAAATCCATAAGACAGAGCCACCCCCAAATTGAGGGCTGCACTGCTTACAAGAACCTCAACCTGGGTACACCTGAAATATCCCAGGAAATATTAAAATGGTTCCAAACATTGTGGAACTTATGTACGATGGAATATCCCTCAGCCACGAAATCAATGTCATAAGACCAGTAGCAGCAAAATGAGTGGATTCAGGTACGATGATTCTAAGGGAAAGAAGTCACACAGGAAAAGAAACTTATCATAAGATATCACTTAGGAAGATCCTGTAAACATGGCAACACATGAACTGAGTTAGGAAACAGAACAGAGTCTCACATTTAGAAAATACTCTTACGCCTGCTTAAGGGGGAAGGAGAGGTGGGGTGATGCATCAAACCAGAGTTTGATATAAGCACAGGTACTGTTCCAAAAACCAACTATGGAATAGACAAGACCTACACCTTCCTCAGTGAAAGGGACTCAAAACCCCATATTTCCCGCAGAGGAATAGATCTGACTAGTAAGGATCTTAAAACCTATGTATTGATATGTCTCCGTAAGGGAATCAAGTGTGTCTAGACTGGCATAAACATGGCAGCGAGAATCAGCTCAAACCCACTCTAAAAAGGAATTTCAAAAACAGAACAAAGAAACAGGGAAATTCTTTACAATTCCTTCAGGGTCTCTGATGCAACCTGGAATGACCCTATCTACGATGACAGCTGGATGTGGCATGAGGCTGGACACTTGGGACTGAGAGGATTGGTGAGATTGGGTGAGCAAAGGCAGACCCTTTAAAGCAATAATGCATGGCAACCATTCCATGGGTCCCACCTCTCCAGGTTGAAGGGAATATTACTACAGCTATAACATGTACGGGAAACCTAGAGAATGGACACACTGTGAATACGAAAGGTTTCTAAAACTCAACGAAGAGTCCCTCTCCTGGTGCTCCGGTTTGACTTTCCAACAGCTTTACTATCAATCTCCCAACTTGGAGAGACAGCCCCTTTAAGCTCCTGGTTCACACAGGTTGCCCATTTGGCAGAGGAGGAAAGGGAAGAGGGAGAACCAATGAGAGAGTAGCTGTTAGGCATTTGGATGGGCACATGTCACTCTAATTTCCCGGCAGGAAGAAGAATTCACCAAAGTCTCAGCCACCCACCGGGAACCAGTATAGGTCCTGAACCAAATGTTTGGACTTGCGTTCAGCTCACAAAAAACGAGTTGAAAAATGGAGCTCAGGGGCACAGCAATTCACAAACTGGCAGAGTAATCAAGGCCAACTATCGTCCAAAAATCTGTTGAGGGAAGGCAACGAGGCGGACTTGAATGCGAGGCAGAATAGCAGGAAACAGATTTCAAGAGGTACGTTAGAATCGCCTGTAAAGCACAGGAAGAGGGGCACAACTTCGACAATGATGCACTGGGCCAAAAAGGGCGTATGCGTTTTCTCCTGAATATATTCAGGAGAAAACGCATACGCCCTTCTTGGCCAAGCAAGCAAGCGGGCAATGCAAATCTGCACTACAAAGAAGTATCACTTCCCACCGGTCAAAAGGGACATCCACAAAATGTGTAAAAACCAGAAAGGCAAGACAGGCCCTGGAGAACAGGGAGCCTTGTTATGCTGATGGGCGGGATGTAAGTTGCCAACTGCCTCACTGGAGGAGTGCATTGTGTTCCCTAAAACAAGTAAACAACAGAGCTACAGAGCCAAGGGCACTTCCAGTCTAGGGAATATACCTTGGGGAAACTGAAAATCCATAAGACAGAGCCACCCCCAAATTGAGGGCTGCACTGCTTACAAGAACCTCAACCTGGGTACACCTGAAATATCCCAGGAAATATAAAAATGGTTCCAAACATTGTGGAACTTACGTACGATGGAATATCCCTCAGCCACGAAATCAATGTCATAAGACCAGTAGCAGCAAAATGAGTGGATTCAGGTACGATGATTCTATGGGAAAGAAGTCACACAGGAAAAGAAACTTATCATAAGATATCACTTAGGAAGATCCTGTAAACATGGCTACACATGAACTGAGTTAGGAAAGAGAACAGAGTCTCACATTTAGAAAACACTCTTATGCCTGCTTAAGGGGGAAGGAGAGGTGGGGTGATGCATCAAACCAGAGTTTGATATAAGCACAGGTACTGTTCCAAAAACCAACTATGGAATAGACAAGACCTACACCTTCCTCAGTGAAAGGGACTCAAAACCCCATATTTCCCACAGAGGAATAGATCGGACTAGTAAGAATCTTAAAACCTATGTATTGATATGTCTCCGTAAGGGAATCAAGTGTGTCTAGACTGGCATAAACATGGCAGCGAGAATCAGCTCAAACCCACTCTAAAAAGGAATTTCAAAAACAGAACAAAGAAACAGGGAAATTCTTTACAATTCCTTCAGGGTCTCTGATGCAACCTGGAATGACCCTATCTACGATGACAGCTGGATGTGGCATGAGGCTGGACACTTGGGACTGAGAGGATTGGTGAGATAGGGTGAGCAAAGGCAGACCCTTTAAAGCAATAATGCATGGCAACCATTCCATGGGTCCCACCTCTCCAGGTTGAAGGGAATATTACTACAGCTATAACATGTACGGGAAACCTAGAGAATGGACACACTGTGAATACGAAAGGTTTCTAAAACTCAACGAAGAGTCCCTCTCCTGGTGCTCCGGTTTGACTTTCCAACAGCTTTACTATCAATCTCCCAACTTGGAGAGACAGCCCCTTTAAGCTCCTGGTTCACACAGGTTGCCCATTTGGCAGAGGAGGAAAGGGAAGAGGGAGAACCAATGAGAGAGTAGCTGTTAGGCATTTGGATGGGCACATGTCACCCTAATTTCCCGGCAGGAAGAAGAATTCACCAAAGTCTCAGCCACCCACCGGGAACCAGTATAGGTCCTGAACCAAATGTTTGGACTTGCGTTCAGCTCACAAAAAACGAGTTGAAAAATGGAGCTCAGGGGCACAGCAATTCACAAACTGGCAGAGTAATCAAGGCCAACTATCGTCCAAAAATCCGTTGAGGGAAGGCAACGAGGCGGACTTGAATGCGAGGCAGAATAGCAGGAAACAGATTTCAAGAGGTACGTTAGAATCGCCTGTAAAGCACAGGAAGAGGGGCACAACTTCGACAATGATGCACTGGGCCAAAAAGGGCGTATGCGTTTTCTCCTGAATATATTCAGGAGAAAACGCATACGCCCTTTTTGGCCAAGCAAGCAAGCGGGCAATGCAAATCTGCACTACAAAGAAGTATCACTTCCCACCGGTCAAAAGGGACATCCACAAAATGTGTAAAAACCAGAAAGGCAAGACAGGCCCTGGAGAACAGGGAGCCTTGTTATGCTGATGGGCGGGATGTAAGTTGCCAACTGCCTCACTGGAGGAGTGCATTGTGTTCCCTAAAACAAGTAAACAACAGAGCTACAGAGCCAAGGGCACTTCCAGTCTAGGGAATATACCTTGGGGAAACTGAAAATCCATAAGACAGAGCCACCCCCAAATTGAGGGCTGCACTGCTTACAAGAACCTCAACCTGGGTACACCTGAAATATCCCAGGAAATATAAAAATGGTTCCAAACATTGTGGAACTTACGTACGATGGAATATCCCTCAGCCACGAAATCAATGTCATAAGACCAGTAGCAGCAAAATGAGTGGATTCAGGTACGATGATTCTAAGGGAAAGAAGTCACACAGGAAAAGAAACTTATCATAAGATATCACTTAGGAAGATCCTGTAAACATGGCAACACATGAACTGAGTTAGGAAAGAGAACAGAGTCTCACATTTAGAAAACACTCTTATGCCTGCTTAAGGGGGAAGGAGAGGTGGGGTGATGCATCAAACCAGAGTTTGATATAAGCACAGGTACTGTTCCAAAAACCAACTATGGAATAGACAAGACCTACACCTTCCTCAGTGAAAGGGACTCAAAACCCCATATTTCCCGCAGAGGAATAGATCTGACTAGTAAGAATCTTAAAACCTATGTATTGATATGTCTCCGTAAGGGAATCAAGTGTGTCTAGACTGGCATAAACATGGCAGCGAGAATCAGCTCAAACCCACTCTAAAAAGGAATTTCAAAAACAGAACAAAGAAACAGGGAAATTCTTTACAATTCCTTCAGGGTCTCTGATGCAACCTGGAATGACCCTATCTACGATGACAGCTGGATGTGGCATGAGGCTGGACACTTGGGACTGAGAGGATTGGTGAGATAGGGTGAGCAAAGGCAGACCCTTTAAAGCAATAATGCATGGCAACCATTCCATGGGTCCCACCTCTCCAGGTTGAAGGGAATATTACTACAGCTATAACATGTACGGGAAACCTAGAGAATGGACACACTGTGAATACGAAAGGTTTCTAAAACTCAACGAAGAGTCCCTCTCCTGGTGCTCCGGTTTGACTTTCCAACAGCTTTACTATCAATCTCCCAACTTGGAGAGACAGCCCCTTTAAGCTCCTGGTTCACACAGGTTGCCCATTTGGCAGAGGAGGAAAGGGAAGAGGGAGAACCAATGAGAGAGTAGCTGTTAGGCATTTGGATGGGCACATGTCACCCTAATTTCCCGGCAGGAAGAAGAATTCACCAAAGTCTCAGCCACCCACCGGGAACCAGTATAGGTCCTGAACCAAATGTTTGGACTTGCGTTCAGCTCACAAAAAACGAGTTGAAAAATGGAGCTCAGGGGCACAGCAATTCACAAACTGGCAGAGTAATCAAGGCCAACTATCGTCCAAAAATCTGTTGAGGGAAGGCAACGAGGCGGACTTGAATGCGAGGCAGAATAGCAGGAAACAGATTTCAAGAGGTACGTTAGAATCGCCTGTAAAGCACAGGAAGAGGGGCACAACTTCGACAATGATGCACTGGGCCAAAAAGGGCGTATGCGTTTTCTCCTGAATATATTCAGGAGAAAACGCATACGCCCTTTTTGGCCAAGCAAGCAAGCGGGCAATGCAAATCTGCACTACAAAGAAGTATCACTTCCCAACGGTCAAAAGGGACATCCACAAAATGTGTAAAAACCAGAAAGGCAAGACAGGCCCTGGAGAACAGGGAGCCTTGTTATGCTGATGGGCGGGATGTAAGTTGCCAACTGCCTCACTGGAGGAGTGCATTGTGTTCCCTAAACAAGTAAACAACAGAGCTACAGAGCCAAGGGCACTTCCAGTCTAGGGAATATACCTTGGGAAAACTGAAAATCCATAAGACAGAGCCACCCCCAAATTGAGGGCTGCACTGCTTACAAGAACCTCAACCTGGGTACACCTGAAATATCCCAGGAAATATAAAAATGGTTCCAAACATTGTGGAACTTACGTACGATGGAATATCCCTCAGCCACGAAATCAATGTCATAAGACCAGTAGCAGCAAAATGAGTGGATTCAGGTACGATGATTCTAAGGGAAAGAAGTCACACAGGAAAAGAAACTTATCATAAGATATCACTTAGGAAGATCCTGTAAACCTGGCTACACATGAACTGAGTTAGGAAAGAGAACAGAGTCTCACATTTAGAAAACACTCTTATGCCTGCTTAAGGGGGAAGGAGAGGTGGGGTGATGCATCAAACCAGAGTTTGATATAAGCACAGGTACTGTTCCAAAAACCAACTATGGAATAGACAAGACCTACACCTTCCTCAGTGAAAGGGACTCAAAACCCCATATTTCCCACAGAGGAATAGATCTGACTAGTAAGAATCTTAAAACCTATGTATTGATATGTCTCCGTAAGGGAATCAAGTGTGTCTAGACTGGCATAAACATGGCAGCGAGAATCAGCTCAAACCCACTCTAAAAAGGAATTTCAAAAACAGAACAAAGAAACAGGGAAATTCTTTACAATTCCTTCAGGGTCTCTGATGCAACCTGGAATGACCCTATCTACGATGACAGCTGGATGTGGCATGAGGCTGGACACTTGGGACTGAGAGGATTGGTGAGATTGGGTGAGCAAATGCAGACCCTTTAAAGCAATAATGCATGGCAACCATTCCATGGGTCCCACCTCTCCAGGTTGAAGGGAATATTACTACAGCTATAACATGTACGGGAAACCTAGAGAATGGACACACTGTGAATACGAAAGGTTTCTAAAACTCAACGAAGAGTCCCTCTCCTGGTGCTCCGGTTTGACTTTCCAACAGCTTTACTATCAATCTCTCAACTTGGAGAGACAGCCCCTTTAAGCTCCTGGTTCACACAGGTTGCCCATTTGGCAGAGGAGGAAAGGGAAGAGGGAGAACCAATGAGAGAGTAGCTGTTAGGCATTTGGATGGGCACATGTCACCCTAATTTCCCGGCAGGAAGAAGAATTCACCAAAGTCTCAGCCACCCACCGGGAACCAGTATAGGTCCTGAACCAAATGTTTGGACTTGCGTTCAGCTCACAAAAAACGAGTTGAAAAATGGAGCTCAGGGGCACAGCAATTCACAAACTGGCAGAGTAATCAAGGCCAACTATCGTCCAAAAATCTGTTGAGGGAAGGCAACGAGGCGGACTTGAATGCGAGGCAGAATAGCAGGAAACAGATTTCAAGAGGTACGTTAGAATCGCCTGTAAAGCACAGGAAGAGGGGCACAACTTCGACAATGATGCACTGGGCCAAAAAGGGCGTATGCGTTTTCTCCTGAATATATTCAGGAGAAAACGCATACGCCCTTTTTGGCCAAGCAAGCAAGCGGGCAATGCAAATCTGCACTACAAAGAAGTATCACTTCCCACCGGTCAAAAGGGACATCCACAAAATGTGTAAAAACCAGAAAGGCAAGACAGGCCCTGGAGAACAGGGAGCCTTGTTATGCTGATGGGCGGGATGTAAGTTGCCAACTGCCTCACTGGAGGAGTGCATTGTGTTCCCTAAAACAAGTAAACAACAGAGCTACAGAGCCAAGGGCACTTCCAGTCTAGGGAATATACCTTGGGGAAACTGAAAATCCATAAGACAGAGCCACCCCCAAATTGAGGGCTGCACTGCTTACAAGAACCTCAACCTGGGTACACCTGAAATATCCCAGGAAATATAAAAATGGTTCCAAACATTGTGGAACTTACGTACGATGGAATATCCCTCAGCCACGAAATCAATGTCATAAGACCAGTAGCAGCAAAATGAGTGGATTCAGGTACGATGATTCTAAGGGAAAGAAGTCACACAGGAAAAGAAACTTATCATAAGATATCACTTAGGAAGATCCTGTAAACCTGGCTACACATGAACTGAGTTAGGAAAGAGAACAGAGTCTCACATTTAGAAAACACTCTTATGCCTGCTTAAGGGGGAAGGAGAGGTGGGGTGATGCATCAAACCAGAGTTTGATATAAGCACAGGTACTGTTCCAAAAACCAACTATGGAATAGACAAGACCTACACCTTCCTCAGTGAAAGGGACTCAAAACCCCATATTTCCCGCAGAGGAATAGATCTGACTAGTAAGAATCTTAAAACCTATGTATTGATATGTCTCCGTAAGGGAATCAAGTGTGTCTAGACTGGCATAAACATGGCAGCGAGAATCAGCTCAAACCCACTCTAAAAAGGAATTTCAAAAACAGAACAAAGAAACAGGGAAATTCTTTACAATTCCTTCAGGGTCTCTGATGCAACCTGGAATGACCCTATCTACGATGACAGCTGGATGTGGCATGAGGCTGGACACTTGGGACTGAGAGGATTGGTGAGATTGGGTGAGCAAATGCAGACCCTTTAAAGCAATAATGCATGGCAACCATTCCATGGGTCCCACCTCTCCAGGTTGAAGGGAATATTACTACAGCTATAACATGTACGGGAAACCTAGAGAATGGACACACTGTGAATACGAAAGGTTTCTAAAACTCAACGAAGAGTCCCTCTCCTGGTGCTCCGGTTTGACTTTCCAACAGCTTTACTATCAATCTCCCAACTTGGAGAGACAGCCCCTTTAAGCTCCTGGTTCACACAGGTTGCCCATTTGGCAGAGGAGGAAAGGGAAGAGGGAGAACCAATGAGAGAGTAGCTGTTAGGCATTTGGATGGGCACATGTCACCCTAATTTCCCGGCAGGAAGAAGAATTCACCAAAGTCTCAGCCACCCACCGGGAACCAGTATAGGTCCTGAACCAAATGTTTGGACTTGCGTTCAGCTCACAAAAAACGAGTTGAAAAATGGAGCTCAGGGGCACAGCAATTCACAAACTGGCAGAGTAATCAAGGCCAACTATCGTCCAAAAATCTGTTGAGGGAAGGCAACGAGGCGGACTTGAATGCGAGGCAGAATAGCAGGAAACAGATTTCAAGAGGTACGTTAGAATCGCCTGTAAAGCACAGGAAGAGGGGCACAACTTCGACAATGATGCACTGGGCCAAAAAGGGCGTATGCGTTTTCTCCTGAATATATTCAGGAGAAAACGCATACGCCCTTTTTGGCCAAGCAAGCAAGCGGGCAATGCAAATCTGCACTACAAAGAAGTATCACTTCCCACCGGTCAAAAGGGACATCCACAAAATGTGTAAAAACCAGAAAGGCAAGACAGGCCCTGGAGAACAGGGAGCCTTGTTATGCTGATGGGCGGGATGTAAGTTGCCAACTGCCTCACTGGAGGAGTGCATTGTGTTCCCTAAAACAAGTAAACAACAGAGCTACAGAGCCAAGGGCACTTCCAGTCTAGGGAATATACCTTGGGGAAACTGAAAATCCATAAGACAGAGCCACCCCCAAATTGAGGGCTGCACTGCTTACAAGAACCTCAACCTGGGTACACCTGAAATATCCCAGGAAATATAAAAATGGTTCCAAACATTGTGGAACTTACGTACGATGGAATATCCCTCAGCCACGAAATCAATGTCATAAGACCAGTAGCAGCAAAATGAGTGGATTCAGGTACGATGATTCTAAGGGAAAGAAGTCACACAGGAAAAGTAACTTATCATAAGATATCACTTAGGAAGATCCTGTAAACCTGGCTACACATGAACTGAGTTAGGAAAGAGAACAGAGTCTCACATTTAGAAAACACTCTTATGCCTGCTTAAGGGGGAAGGAGAGGTGGGGTGATGCATCAAACCAGAGTTTGATATAAGCACAGGTACTGTTCCAAAAACCAACTATGGAATAGACAAGACCTACACCTTCCTCAGTGAAAGGGACTCAAAACCCCATATTTCCCGCAGAGGAATAGATCTGACTAGTAAGAATCTTAAAACCTATGTATTGATATGTCTCCGTAAGGGAATCAAGTGTGTCTAGACTGGCATAAACATGGCAGCGAGAATCAGCTCAAACCCACTCTAAAAAGGAATTTCAAAAACAGAACAAAGAAACAGGGAAATTCTTTACAATTCCTTCAGGGTCTCTGATGCAACCTGGAATGACCCTATCTACGATGACAGCTGGATGTGGCATGAGGCTGGACACTTGGGACTGAGAGGATTGGTGAGATAGGGTGAGCAAAGGCAGACCCTTTAAAGCAATAATGCATGGCAACCATTCCATGGGTCCCACCTCTCCAGGTTGAAGGGAATATTACTACAGCTATAACATGTACGGGAAACCTAGAGAATGGACACACTGTGAATACGAAAGGTTTCTAAAACTCAACGAAGAGTCCCTCTCCTGGTGCTCCGGTTTGACTTTCCAACAGCTTTACTATCAATCTCCCAACTTGGATAGACAGCCCCTTTAAGCTCCTGGTTCACACAGGTTGCCCATTTGGCAGAGGAGGAAAGGGAAGAGGGAGAACCAATGAGAGAGTAGCTGTTAGGCATTTGGATGGGCACATGTCACCCTAATTTCCCGGCAGGAAGAAGAATTCACCAAAGTCTCAGCCACCCACCGGGAACCAGTATAGGTCCTGAACCAAATGTTTGGACTTGCGTTCAGCTCACAAAAAACGAGTTGAAAAATGGAGCTCAGGGGCACAGCAATTCACAAACTGGCAGAGTAATCAAGGCCAACTATCGTCCAAAAATCTGTTGAGGGAAGGCAACGAGGCGGACTTGAATGCGAGGCAGAATAGCAGGAAACAGATTTCAAGAGGTACGTTAGAATCGCCTGTAAAGCACAGGAAGAGGGGCACAACTTCGACAATGATGCACTGGGCCAAAAAGGGCGTATGCGTTTTCTCCTGAATATATTCAGGAGAAAACGCATACGCCCTTTTTGGCCAAGCAAGCAAGCGGGCAATGCAAATCTGCACTACAAAGAAGTATCACTTCCCAACGGTCAAAAGGGACATCCACAAAATGTGTAAAAACCAGAAAGGCAAGACAGGCCCTGGAGAACAGGGAGCCTTGTTATGCTGATGGGCGGGATGTAAGTTGCCAACTGCCTCACTGGAGGAGTGCATTGTGTTCCCTAAAACAAGTAAACAACAGAGCTACAGAGCCAAGGGCACTTCCAGTCTAGGGAATATACCTTGGGAAAACTGAAAATCCATAAGACAGAGCCACCCCCAAATTGAGGGCTGCACTGCTTACAAGAACCTCAACCTGGGTACACCTGAAATATCCCAGGAAATATAAAAATGGTTCCAAACATTGTGGAACTTACGTACGATGGAATATCCCTCAGCCACGAAATCAATGTCATAAGACCAGTAGCAGCAAAATGAGTGGATTCAGGTACGATGATTCTAAGGGAAAGAAGTCACACAGGAAAAGAAACTTATCATAAGATATCACTTAGGAAGATCCTGTAAACCTGGCTACACATGAACTGAGTTAGGAAAGAGAACAGAGTCTCACATTTAGAAAACACTCTTATGCCTGCTTAAGGGGGAAGGAGAGGTGGGGTGATGCATCAAACCAGAGTTTGATATAAGCACAGGTACTGTTCCAAAAACCAACTATGGAATAGACAAGACCTACACCTTCCTCAGTGAAAGGGACTCAAAACCCCATATTTCCCGCAGAGGAATAGATCTGACTAGTAAGGATCTTAAAACCTATGTATTGATATGTCTCCGTAAGGGAATCAAGTGTGTCTAGACTGGCATAAACATGGCAGCGAGAATCAGCTCAAACCCACTCTAAAAAGGAATTTCAAAAACAGAACAAAGAAACAGGGAAATTCTTTACAATTCCTTCAGGGTCTCTGATGCAACCTGGAATGACCCTATCTACGATGACAGCTGGATGTGGCATGAGGCTGGACACTTGGGACTGAGAGGATTGGTGAGATTGGGTGAGCAAATGCAGACCCTTTAAAGCAATAATGCATGGCAACCATTCCATGGGTCCCACCTCTCCAGGTTGAAGGGAATATTACTACAGCTATAACATGTACGGGAAACCTAGAGAATGGACACACTGTGAATACGAAAGGTTTCTAAAACTCAACGAAGAGTCCCTCTCCTGGTGCTCCGGTTTGACTTTCCAACAGCTTTACTATCAATCTCTCAACTTGGAGAGACAGCCCCTTTAAGCTCCTGGTTCACACAGGTTGCCCATTTGGCAGAGGAGGAAAGGGAAGAGGGAGAACCAATGAGAGAGTAGCTGTTAGGCATTTGGATGGGCACATGTCACCCTAATTTCCCGGCAGGAAGAAGAATTCACCAAAGTCTCAGCCACCCACCGGGAACCAGTATAGGTCCTGAACCAAATGTTTGGACTTGCGTTCAGCTCACAAAAAACGAGTTGAAAAATGGAGCTCAGGGGCACAGCAATTCACAAACTGGCAGAGTAATCAAGGCCAACTATCGTCCAAAAATCTGTTGAGGGAAGGCAACGAGGCGGACTTGAATGCGAGGCAGAATAGCAGGAAACAGATTTCAAGAGGTACGTTAGAATCGCCTGTAAAGCACAGGAAGAGGGGCACAACTTCGACAATGATGCACTGGGCCAAAAAGGGCGTATGCGTTTTCTCCTGAATATATTCAGGAGAAAACGCATACGCCCTTTTTGGCCAAGCAAGCAAGCGGGCAATGCAAATCTGCACTACAAAGAAGTATCACTTCCCACCGGTCAAAAGGGACATCCACAAAATGTGTAAAAACCAGAAAGGCAAGACAGGCCCTGGAGAACAGGGAGCCTTGTTATGCTGATGGGCGGGATGTAAGTTGCCAACTGCCTCACTGGAGGAGTGCATTGTGTTCCCTAAAACAAGTAAACAACAGAGCTACAGAGCCAAGGGCACTTCCAGTCTAGGGAATATACCTTGGGGAAACTGAAAATCCATAAGACAGAGCCACCCCCAAATTGAGGGCTGCACTGCTTACAAGAACCTCAACCTGGGTACACCTGAAATATCCCAGGAAATATAAAAATGGTTCCAAACATTGTGGAACTTACGTACGATGGAATATCCCTCAGCCACGAAATCAATGTCATAAGACCAGTAGCAGCAAAATGAGTGGATTCAGGTACGATGATTCTAAGGGAAAGAAGTCACACAGGAAAAGAAACTTATCATAAGATATCACTTAGGAAGATCCTGTAAACCTGGCTACACATGAACTGAGTTAGGAAAGAGAACAGAGTCTCACATTTAGAAAACACTCTTATGCCTGCTTAAGGGGGAAGGAGAGGTGGGGTGATGCATCAAACCAGAGTTTGATATAAGCACAGGTACTGTTCCAAAAACCAACTATGGAATAGACAAGACCTACACCTTCCTCAGTGAAAGGGACTCAAAACCCCATATTTCCCGCAGAGGAATAGATCTGACTAGTAAGGATCTTAAAACCTATGTATTGATATGTCTCCGTAAGGGAATCAAGTGTGTCTAGACTGGCATAAACATGGCAGCGAGAATCAGCTCAAACCCACTCTAAAAAGGAATTTCAAAAACAGAACAAAGAAACAGGGAAATTCTTTACAATTCCTTCAGGGTCTCTGATGCAACCTGGAATGACCCTATCTACGATGACAGCTGGATGTGGCATGAGGCTGGACACTTGGGACTGAGAGGATTGGTGAGATTGGGTGAGCAAAGGCAGACCCTTTAAAGCAATAATGCATGGCAACCATTCCATGGGTCCCACCTCTCCAGGTTGAAGGGAATATTACTACAGCTATAACATGTACGGGAAACCTAGAGAATGGACACACTGTGAATACGAAAGGTTTCTAAAACTCAACGAAGAGTCCCTCTCCTGGTGCTCCGGTTTGACTTTCCAACAGCTTTACTATCAATCTCCCAACTTGGAGAGACAGCCCCTTTAAGCTCCTGGTTCACACAGGTTGCCCATTTGGCAGAGGAGGAAAGGGAAGAGGGAGAACCAATGAGAGAGTAGCTGTTAGGCATTTGGATGGGCACATGTCACCCTAATTTCCCGGCAGGAAGAAGAATTCACCAAAGTCTCAGCCACCCACCGGGAACCAGTATAGGTCCTGAACCAAATGTTTGGACTTGCGTTCAGCTCACAAAAAACGAGTTGAAAAATGGAGCTCAGGGGCACAGCAATTCACAAACTGGCAGAGTAATCAAGGCCAACTATCGTCCAAAAATCTGTTGAGGGAAGGCAACGAGGCGGACTTGAATGCGAGGCAGAATAGCAGGAAACAGATTTCAAGAGGTACGTTAGAATCGCCTGTAAAGCACAGGAAGAGGGGCACAACTTCGACAATGATGCACTGGGCCAAAAAGGGCGTATGCGTTTTCTCCTGAATATATTCAGGAGAAAACGCATACGCCCTTTTTGGCCAAGCAAGCAAGCGGGCAATGCAAATCTGCACTACAAAGAAGTATCACTTCCCACCGGTCAAAAGGGACATCCACAAAATGTGTAAAAACCAGAAAGGCAAGACAGGCCCTGGAGAACAGGGAGCCTTGTTATGCTGATGGGCGGGATGTAAGTTGCCAACTGCCTCACTGGAGGAGTGCATTGTGTTCCCTAAAACAAGTAAACAACAGAGCTACAGAGCCAAGGGCACTTCCAGTCTAGGGAATATACCTTGGGGAAACTGAAAATCCATAAGACAGAGCCACCCCCAAATTGAGGGCTGCACTGCTTACAAGAACCTCAACCTGGGTACACCTGAAATATCCCAGGAAATATAAAAATGGTTCCAAACATTGTGGAACTTACGTACGATGGAATATCCCTCAGCCACGAAATCAATGTCATAAGACCAGTAGCAGCAAAATGAGTGGATTCAGGTACGATGATTCTAAGGGAAAGAAGTCACACAGGAAAAGAAACTTATCATAAGATATCACTTAGGAAGATCCTGTAAACCTGGCTACACATGAACTGAGTTAGGAAAGAGAACAGAGTCTCACATTTAGAAAACACTCTTATGCCTGCTTAAGGGGGAAGGAGAGGTGGGGTGATGCATCAAACCAGAGTTTGATATAAGCACAGGTACTGTTCCAAAAACCAACTATGGAATAGACAAGACCTACACCTTCCTCAGTGAAAGGGACTCAAAACCCCATATTTCCCGCAGAGGAATAGATCTGACTAGTAAGAATCTTAAAACCTATGTATTGATATGTCTCCGTAAGGGAATCAAGTGTGTCTAGACTGGCATAAACATGGCAGCGAGAATCAGCTCAAACCCACTCTAAAAAGGAATTTCAAAAACAGAACAAAGAAACAGGGAAATTCTTTACAATTCCTTCAGGGTCTCTGATGCAACCTGGAATGACCCTATCTACGAT
This sequence comes from Mesoplodon mirus, assembly GCF_964341445.2. NCBI lineage: Eukaryota > Metazoa > Chordata > Mammalia > Artiodactyla > Ziphiidae > Mesoplodon > Mesoplodon mirus. Next base: position 27,299 of record NW_028295773.1, read on the forward strand.
GACAGCTGGATGTGGCATGAGGCTGGACACTTGGGACTGAGAGGATTGGTGAGATAGGGTGAGCAAAGGCAGACCCTTTAAAGCAATAATGCATGGCAACCATTCCATGGGTCCCACCTCTCCAGGTTGAAGGGAATATTACTACAGCTATAACATGTACGGGAAACCTAGAGAATGGACACACTGTGAATACGAAAGGTTTCTAAAACTCAACGAAGAGTCCCTCTCCTGGTGCTCCGGTTTGACTTTCCAACAGCTTTACTATCAATCTCCCAACTTGGAGAGACAGCCCCTTTAAGCTCCTGGTTCACACAGGTTGCCCATTTGGCAGAGGAGGAAAGGGAAGAGGGAGAACCAATGAGAGAGTAGCTGTTAGGCATTTGGATGGGCACATGTCACCCTAATTTCCCGGCAGGAAGAAGAATTCACCAAAGTCTCAGCCACCCACCGGGAACCAGTATAGGTCCTGAACCAAATGTTTGGACTTGCGTTCAGCTCACAAAAAACGAGTTGAAAAATGGAGCTCAGGGGCACAGCAATTCACAAACTGGCAGAGTAATCAAGGCCAACTATCGTCCAAAAATCTGTTGAGGGAAGGCAACGAGGCGGACTTGAATGCGAGGCAGAATAGCAGGAAACAGATTTCAAGAGGTACGTTAGAATCGCCTGTAAAGCACAGGAAGAGGGGCACAACTTCGACAATGATGCACTGGGCCAAAAAGGGCGTATGCGTTTTCTCCTGAATATATTCAGGAGAAAACGCATACGCCCTTTTTGGCCAAGCAAGCAAGCGGGCAATGCAAATCTGCACTACAAAGAAGTATCACTTCCCACCGGTCAAAAGGGACATCCACAAAATGTGTAAAAACCAGAAAGGCAAGACAGGCCCTGGAGAACAGGGAGCCTTGTTATGCTGATGGGCGGGATGTAAGTTGCCAACTGCCTCACTGGAGGAGTGCATTGTGTTCCCTAAAACAAGTAAACAACAGAGCTACAGAGCCAAGGGCACTTCCAGTCTAGGGAATATACCTTGGGGAAACTGAAAATCCATAAGACAGAGCCACCCCCAAATTGAGGGCTGCACTGCTTACAAGAACCTCAACCTGGGTACACCTGAAATATCCCAGGAAATATAAAAATGGTTCCAAACATTGTGGAACTTACGTACGATGGAATATCCCTCAGCCACGAAATCAATGTCATAAGACCAGTAGCAGCAAAATGAGTGGATTCAGGTACGATGATTCTAAGGGAAAGAAGTCACACAGGAAAAGAAACTTATCATAAGATATCACTTAGGAAGATCCTGTAAACCTGGCTACACATGAACTGAGTTAGGAAAGAGAACAGAGTCTCACATTTAGAAAACACTCTTATGCCTGCTTAAGGGGGAAGGAGAGGTGGGGTGATGCATCAAACCAGAGTTTGATATAAGCACAGGTACTGTTCCAAAAACCAACTATGGAATAGACAAGACCTACACCTTCCTCAGTGAAAGGGACTCAAAACCCCATATTTCCCGCAGAGGAATAGATCTGACTAGTAAGAATCTTAAAACCTATGTATTGATATGTCTCCGTAAGGGAATCAAGTGTGTCTAGACTGGCATAAACATGGCAGCGAGAATCAGCTCAAACCCACTCTAAAAAGGAATTTCAAAAACAGAACAAAGAAACAGGGAAATTCTTTACAATTCCTTCAGGGTCTCTGATGCAACCTGGAATGACCCTATCTACGATGACAGCTGGATGTGGCATGAGGCTGGACACTTGGGACTGAGAGGATTGGTGAGATAGGGTGAGCAAAGGCAGACCCTTTAAAGCAATAATGCATGGCAACCATTCCATGGGTCCCACCTCTCCAGGTTGAAGGGAATATTACTACAGCTATAACATGTACGGGAAACCTAGAGAATGGACACACTGTGAATACGAAAGGTTTCTAAAACTCAACGAAGAGTCCCTCTCCTGGTGCTCCGGTTTGACTTTCCAACAGCTTTACTATCAATCTCCCAACTTGGAGAGACAGCCCCTTTAAGCTCCTGGTTCACACAGGTTGCCCATTTGGCAGAGGAGGAAAGGGAAGAGGGAGAACCAATGAGAGAGTAGCTGTTAGGCATTTGGATGGGCACATGTCACCCTAATTTCCCGGCAGGAAGAAGAATTCACCAAAGTCTCAGCCACCCACCGGGAACCAGTATAGGTCCTGAACCAAATGTTTGGACTTGCGTTCAGCTCACAAAAAACGAGTTGAAAAATGGAGCTCAGGGGCACAGCAATTCACAAACTGGCAGAGTAATCAAGGCCAACTATCGTCCAAAAATCTGTTGAGGGAAGGCAACGAGGCGGACTTGAATGCGAGGCAGAATAGCAGGAAACAGATTTCAAGAGGTACGTTAGAATCGCCTGTAAAGCACAGGAAGAGGGGCACAACTTCGACAATGATGCACTGGGCCAAAAAGGGCGTATGCGTTTTCTCCTGAATATATTCAGGAGAAAACGCATACGCCCTTTTTGGCCAAGCAAGCAAGCGGGCAATGCAAATCTGCACTACAAAGAAGTATCACTTCCCAACGGTCAAAAGGGACATCCACAAAATGTGTAAAAACCAGAAAGGCAAGACAGGCCCTGGAGAACAGGGAGCCTTGTTATGCTGATGGGCGGGATGTAAGTTGCCAACTGCCTCACTGGAGGAGTGCATTGTGTTCCCTAAAACAAGTAAACAACAGAGCTACAGAGCCAAGGGCACTTCCAGTCTAGGGAATATACCTTGGGAAAACTGAAAATCCATAAGACAGAGCCACCCCCAAATTGAGGGCTGCACTGCTTACAAGAACCTCAACCTGGGTACACCTGAAATATCCCAGGAAATATAAAAATGGTTCCAAACATTGTGGAACTTACGTACGATGGAATATCCCTCAGCCACGAAATCAATGTCATAAGACCAGTAGCAGCAAAATGAGTGGATTCAGGTACGATGATTCTAAGGGAAAGAAGTCACACAGGAAAAGAAACTTATCATAAGATATCACTTAGGAAGATCCTGTAAACCTGGCTACACATGAACTGAGTTAGGAAAGAGAACAGAGTCTCACATTTAGAAAACACTCTTATGCCTGCTTAAGGGGGAAGGAGAGGTGGGGTGATGCATCAAACCAGAGTTTGATATAAGCACAGGTACTGTTCCAAAAACCAACTATGGAATAGACAAGACCTACACCTTCCTCAGTGAAAGGGACTCAAAACCCCATATTTCCCGCAGAGGAATAGATCTGACTAGTAAGGATCTTAAAACCTATGTATTGATATGTCTCCGTAAGGGAATCAAGTGTGTCTAGACTGGCATAAACATGGCAGCGAGAATCAGCTCAAACCCACTCTAAAAAGGAATTTCAAAAACAGAACAAAGAAACAGGGAAATTCTTTACAATTCCTTCAGGGTCTCTGATGCAACCTGGAATGACCCTATCTACGATGACAGCTGGATGTGGCATGAGGCTGGACACTTGGGACTGAGAGGATTGGTGAGATTGGGTGAGCAAAGGCAGACCCTTTAAAGCAATAATGCATGGCAACCATTCCATGGGTCCCACCTCTCCAGGTTGAAGGGAATATTACTACAGCTATAACATGTACGGGAAACCTAGAGAATGGACACACTGTGAATACGAAAGGTTTCTAAAACTCAACGAAGAGTCCCTCTCCTGGTGCTCCGGTTTGACTTTCCAACAGCTTTACTATCAATCTCCCAACTTGGAGAGACAGCCCCTTTAAGCTCCTGGTTCACACAGGTTGCCCATTTGGCAGAGGAGGAAAGGGAAGAGGGAGAACCAATGAGAGAGTAGCTGTTAGGCATTTGGATGGGCACATGTCACCCTAATTTCCCGGCAGGAAGAAGAATTCACCAAAGTCTCAGCCACCCACCGGGAACCAGTATAGGTCCTGAACCAAATGTTTGGACTTGCGTTCAGCTCACAAAAAACGAGTTGAAAAATGGAGCTCAGGGGCACAGCAATTCACAAACTGGCAGAGTAATCAAGGCCAACTATCGTCCAAAAATCTGTTGAGGGAAGGCAACGAGGCGGACTTGAATGCGAGGCAGAATAGCAGGAAACAGATTTCAAGAGGTACGTTAGAATCGCCTGTAAAGCACAGGAAGAGGGGCACAACTTCGACAATGATGCACTGGGCCAAAAAGGGCGTATGCGTTTTCTCCTGAATATATTCAGGAGAAAACGCATACGCCCTTTTTGGCCAAGCAAGCAAGCGGGCAATGCAAATCTGCACTACAAAGAAGTATCACTTCCCACCGGTCAAAAGGGACATCCACAAAATGTGTAAAAACCAGAAAGGCAAGACAGGCCCTGGAGAACAGGGAGCCTTGTTATGCTGATGGGCGGGATGTAAGTTGCCAACTGCCTCACTGGAGGAGTGCATTGTGTTCCCTAAAACAAGTAAACAACAGAGCTACAGAGCCAAGGGCACTTCCAGTCTAGGGAATATACCTTGGGGAAACTGAAAATCCATAAGACAGAGCCACCCCCAAATTGAGGGCTGCACTGCTTACAAGAACCTCAACCTGGGTACACCTGAAATATCCCAGGAAATATAAAAATGGTTCCAAACATTGTGGAACTTACGTACGATGGAATATCCCTCAGCCACGAAATCAATGTCATAAGACCAGTAGCAGCAAAATGAGTGGATTCAGGTACGATGATTCTAAGGGAAAGAAGTCACACAGGAAAAGAAACTTATCATAAGATATCACTTAGGAAGATCCTGTAAACCTGGCTACACATGAACTGAGTTAGGAAAGAGAACAGAGTCTCACATTTAGAAAACACTCTTATGCCTGCTTAAGGGGGAAGGAGAGGTGGGGTGATGCATCAAACCAGAGTTTGATATAAGCACAGGTACTGTTCCAAAAACCAACTATGGAATAGACAAGACCTACACCTTCCTCAGTGAAAGGGACTCAAAACCCCATATTTCCCGCAGAGGAATAGATCTGACTAGTAAGGATCTTAAAACCTATGTATTGATATGTCTCCGTAAGGGAATCAAGTGTGTCTAGACTGGCATAAACATGGCAGCGAGAATCAGCTCAAACCCACTCTAAAAAGGAATTTCAAAAACAGAACAAAGAAACAGGGAAATTCTTTACAATTCCTTCAGGGTCTCTGATGCAACCTGGAATGACCCTATCTACGATGACAGCTGGATGTGGCATGAGGCTGGACACTTGGGACTGAGAGGATTGGTGAGATAGGGTGAGCAAAGGCAGACCCTTTAAAGCAATAATGCATGGCAACCATTCCATGGGTCCCACCTCTCCAGGTTGAAGGGAATATTACTACAGCTATAACATGTACGGGAAACCTAGAGAATGGACACACTGTGAATACGAAAGGTTTCTAAAACTCAACGAAGAGTCCCTCTCCTGGTGCTCCGGTTTGACTTTCCAACAGCTTTACTATCAATCTCCCAACTTGGAGAGACAGCCCCTTTAAGCTCCTGGTTCACACAGGTTGCCCATTTGGCAGAGGAGGAAAGGGAAGAGGGAGAACCAATGAGAGAGTAGCTGTTAGGCATTTGGATGGGCACATGTCACCCTAATTTCCCGGCAGGAAGAAGAATTCACCAAAGTCTCAGCCACCCACCGGGAACCAGTATAGGTCCTGAACCAAATGTTTGGACTTGCGTTCAGCTCACAAAAAACGAGTTGAAAAATGGAGCTCAGGGGCACAGCAATTCACAAACTGGCAGAGTAATCAAGGCCAACTATCGTCCAAAAATCTGTTGAGGGAAGGCAACGAGGCGGACTTGAATGCGAGGCAGAATAGCAGGAAACAGATTTCAAGAGGTACGTTAGAATCGCCTGTAAAGCACAGGAAGAGGGGCACAACTTCGACAATGATGCACTGGGCCAAAAAGGGCGTATGCGTTTTCTCCTGAATATATTCAGGAGAAAACGCATACGCCCTTTTTGGCCAAGCAAGCAAGCGGGCAATGCAAATCTGCACTACAAAGAAGTATCACTTCCCAACGGTCAAAAGGGACATCCACAAAATGTGTAAAAACCAGAAAGGCAAGACAGGCCCTGGAGAACAGGGAGCCTTGTTATGCTGATGGGCGGGATGTAAGTTGCCAACTGCCTCACTGGAGGAGTGCATTGTGTTCCCTAAAACAAGTAAACAACAGAGCTACAGAGCCAAGGGCACTTCCAGTCTAGGGAATATACCTTGGGAAAACTGAAAATCCATAAGACAGAGCCACCCCCAAATTGAGGGCTGCACTGCTTACAAGAACCTCAACCTGGGTACACCTGAAATATCCCAGGAAATATAAAAATGGTTCCAAACATTGTGGAACTTACGTACGATGGAATATCCCTCAGCCACGAAATCAATGTCATAAGACCAGTAGCAGCAAAATGAGTGGATTCAGGTACGATGATTCTAAGGGAAAGAAGTCACACAGGAAAAGAAACTTATCATAAGATATCACTTAGGAAGATCCTGTAAACCTGGCTACACATGAACTGAGTTAGGAAAGAGAACAGAGTCTCACATTTAGAAAACACTCTTATGCCTGCTTAAGGGGGAAGGAGAGGTGGGGTGATGCATCAAACCAGAGTTTGATATAAGCACAGGTACTGTTCCAAAAACCAACTATGGAATAGACAAGACCTACACCTTCCTCAGTGAAAGGGACTCAAAACCCCATATTTCCCGCAGAGGAATAGATCTGACTAGTAAGAATCTTAAAACCTATGTATTGATATGTCTCCGTAAGGGAATCAAGTGTGTCTAGACTGGCATAAACATGGCAGCGAGAATCAGCTCAAACCCACTCTAAAAAGGAATTTCAAAAACAGAACAAAGAAACAGGGAAATTCTTTACAATTCCTTCAGGGTCTCTGATGCAACCTGGAATGACCCTATCTACGATGACAGCTGGATGTGGCATGAGGCTGGACACTTGGGACTGAGAGGATTGGTGAGATAGGGTGAGCAAAGGCAGACCCTTTAAAGCAATAATGCATGGCAACCATTCCATGGGTCCCACCTCTCCAGGTTGAAGGGAATATTACTACAGCTATAACATGTACGGGAAACCTAGAGAATGGACACACTGTGAATACGAAAGGTTTCTAAAACTCAACGAAGAGTCCCTCTCCTGGTGCTCCAGTTTGACTTTCCAACAGCTTTACTATCAATCTCCCAACTTGGAGAGACAGCCCCTTTAAGCTCCTGGTTCACACAGGTTGCCCATTTGGCAGAGGAGGAAAGGGAAGAGGGAGAACCAATGAGAGAGTAGCTGTTAGGCATTTGGATGGGCACATGTCACCCTAATTTCCCGGCAGGAAGAAGAATTCACCAAAGTCTCAGCCACCCACCGGGAACCAGTATAGGTCCTGAACCAAATGTTTGGACTTGCGTTCAGCTCACAAAAAACGAGTTGAAAAATGGAGCTCAGGGGCACAGCAATTCACAAACTGGCAGAGTAATCAAGGCCAACTATCGTCCAAAAATCTGTTGAGGGAAGGCAACGAGGCGGACTTGAATGCGAGGCAGAATAGCAGGAAACAGATTTCAAGAGGTACGTTAGAATCGCCTGTAAAGCACAGGAAGAGGGGCACAACTTCGACAATGATGCACTGGGCCAAAAAGGGCGTATGCGTTTTCTCCTGAATATATTCAGGAGAAAACGCATACGCCCTTTTTGGCCAAGCAAGCAAGCGGGCAATGCAAATCTGCACTACAAAGAAGTATCACTTCCCAACGGTCAAAAGGGACATCCACAAAATGTGTAAAAACCAGAAAGGCAAGACAGGACCTGGAGAACAGGGAGCCTTGTTATGCTGATGGGCGGGATGTAAGTTGCCAACTGCCTCACTGGAGGAGTGCATTGTGTTCCCTAAAACAAGTAAACAACAGAGCTACAGAGCCAAGGGCACTTCCAGTCTAGGGAATATACCTTGGGAAAACTGAAAATCCATAAGACAGAGCCACCCCCAAATTGAGGGCTGCACTGCTTACAAGAACCTCAACCTGGGTACACCTGAAATATCCCAGGAAATATAAAAATGGTTCCAAACATTGTGGAACTTACGTACGATGGAATATCCCTCAGCCACGAAATCAATGTCATAAGACCAGTAGCAGCAAAATGAGTGGATTCAGGTACGATGATTCTAAGGGAAAGAAGTCACACAGGAAAAGAAACTTATCATAAGATATCACTTAGGAAGATCCTGTAAACCTGGCTACACATGAACTGAGTTAGGAAAGAGAACAGAGTCTCACATTTAGAAAACACTCTTATGCCTGCTTAAGGGGGAAGGAGAGGTGGGGTGATGCATCAAACCAGAGTTTGATATAAGCACAGGTACTGTTCCAAAAACCAACTATGGAATAGACAAGACCTACACCTTCCTCAGTGAAAGGGACTCAAAACCCCATATTTCCCGCAGAGGAATAGATCTGACTAGTAAGGATCTTAAAACCTATGTATTGATATGTCTCCGTAAGGGAATCAAGTGTGTCTAGACTGGCATAAACATGGCAGCGAGAATCAGCTCAAACCCACTCTAAAAAGGAATTTCAAAAACAGAACAAAGAAACAGGGAAATTCTTTACAATTCCTTCAGGGTCTCTGATGCAACCTGGAATGACCCTATCTACGATGACAGCTGGATGTGGCATGAGGCTGGACACTTGGGACTGAGAGGATTGGTGAGATAGGGTGAGCAAAGGCAGACCCTTTAAAGCAATAATGCATGGCAACCATTCCATGGGTCCCACCTCTCCAGGTTGAAGGGAATATTACTACAGCTATAACATGTACGGGAAACCTAGAGAATGGACACACTGTGAATACGAAAGGTTTCTAAAACTCAACGAAGAGTCCCTCTCCTGGTGCTCCGGTTTGACTTTCCAACAGCTTTACTATCAATCTCCCAACTTGGATAGACAGCCCCTTTAAGCTCCTGGTTCACACAGGTTGCCCATTTGGCAGAGGAGGAAAGGGAAGAGGGAGAACCAATGAGAGAGTAGCTGTTAGGCATTTGGATGGGCACATGTCACCCTAATTTCCCGGCAGGAAGAAGAATTCACCAAAGTCTCAGCCACCCACCGGGAACCAGTATAGGTCCTGAACCAAATGTTTGGACTTGCGTTCAGCTCACAAAAAACGAGTTGAAAAATGGAGCTCAGGGGCACAGCAATTCACAAACTGGCAGAGTAATCAAGGCCAACTATCGTCCAAAAATCTGTTGAGGGAAGGCAACGAGGCGGACTTGAATGCGAGGCAGAATAGCAGGAAACAGATTTCAAGAGGTACGTTAGAATCGCCTGTAAAGCACAGGAAGAGGGGCACAACTTCGACAATGATGCACTGGGCCAAAAAGGGCGTATGCGTTTTCTCCTGAATATATTCAGGAGAAAACGCATACGCCCTTTTTGGCCAAGCAAGCAAGCGGGCAATGCAAATCTGCACTACAAAGAAGTATCACTTCCCACCGGTCAAAAGGGACATCCACAAAATGTGTAAAAACCAGAAAGGCAAGACAGGCCCTGGAGAACAGGGAGCCTTGTTATGCTGATGGGCGGGATGTAAGTTGCCAACTGCCTCACTGGAGGAGTGCATTGTGTTCCCTAAAACAAGTAAACAACAGAGCTACAGAGCCAAGGGCACTTCCAGTCTAGGGAATATACCTTGGGGAAACTGAAAATCCATAAGACAGAGCCACCCCCAAATTGAGGGCTGCACTGCTTACAAGAACCTCAACCTGGGTACACCTGAAATATCCCAGGAAATATAAAAATGGTTCCAAACATTGTGGAACTTACGTACGATGGAATATCCCTCAGCCACGAAATCAATGTCATAAGACCAGTAGCAGCAAAATGAGTGGATTCAGGTACGATGATTCTAAGGGAAAGAAGTCACACAGGAAAAGAAACTTATCATAAGATATCACTTAGGAAGATCCTGTAAACATGGCAACACATGAACTGAGTTAGGAAAGAGAACAGAGTCTCACATTTAGAAAACACTCTTATGCCTGCTTAAGGGGGAAGGAGAGGTGGGGTGATGCATCAAACCAGAGTTTGATATAAGCACAGGTACTGTTCCAAAAACCAACTATGGAATAGACAAGACCTACACCTTCCTCAGTGAAAGGGACTCAAAACCCCATATTTCCCGCAGAGGAATAGATCTGACTAGTAAGAATCTTAAAACCTATGTATTGATATGTCTCCGTAAGGGAATCAAGTGTGTCTAGACTGGCATAAACATGGCAGCGAGAATCAGCTCAAACCCACTCTAAAAAGGAATTTCAAAAACAGAACAAAGAAACAGGGAAATTCTTTACAATTCCTTCAGGGTCTCTGATGCAACCTGGAATGACCCTATCTACGATGACAGCTGGATGTGGCATGAGGCTGGACACTTGGGACTGAGAGGATTGGTGAGATTGGGTGAGCAAATGCAGACCCTTTAAAGCAATAATGCATGGCAACCATTCCATGGGTCCCACCTCTCCAGGTTGAAGGGAATATTACTACAGCTATAACATGTACGGGAAACCTAGAGAATGGACACACTGTGAATACGAAAGGTTTCTAAAACTCAACGAAGAGTCCCTCTCCTGGTGCTCCGGTTTGACTTTCCAACAGCTTTACTATCAATCTCCCAACTTGGAGAGACAGCCCCTTTAAGCTCCTGGTTCACACAGGTTGCCCATTTGGCAGAGGAGGAAAGGGAAGAGGGAGAACCAATGAGAGAGTAGCTGTTAGGCATTTGGATGGGCACATGTCACCTTAATTTCCCGGCAGGAAGAAGAATTCACCAAAGTCTCAGCCACCCACCGGGAACCAGTATAGGTCCTGAACCAAATGTTTGGACTTGCGTTCAGCTCACAAAAAACGAGTTGAAAAATGGAGCTCAGGGGCACAGCAATTCACAAACTGGCAGAGTAATCAAGGCCAACTATCGTCCAAAAATCTGTTGAGGGAAGGCAACGAGGCGGACTTGAATGCGAGGCAGAATAGCAGGAAACAGATTTCAAGAGGTACGTTAGAATCGCCTGTAAAGCACAGGAAGAGGGGCACAACTTCGACAATGATGCACTGGGCCAAAAAGGGCGTATGCGTTTTCTCCTGAATATATTCAGGAGAAAACGCATACGCCCTTTTTGGCCAAGCAAGCAAGCGGGCAATGCAAATCTGCACTACAAAGAAGTATCACTTCCCAACGGTCAAAAGGGACATCCACAAAATGTGTAAAAACCAGAAAGGCAAGACAGGCCCTGGAGAACAGGGAGCCTTGTTATGCTGATGGGCGGGATGTAAGTTGCCAACTGCCTCACTGGAGGAGTGCATTGTGTTCCCTAAAACAAGTAAACAACAGAGCTACAGAGCCAAGGGCACTTCCAGTCTAGGGAATATACCTTGGGAAAACTGAAAATCCATAAGACAGAGCCACCCCCAAATTGAGGGCTGCACTGCTTACAAGAACCTCAACCTGGGTACACCTGAAATATCCCAGGAAATATAAAAATGGTTCCAAACATTGTGGAACTTACGTACGATGGAATATCCCTCAGCCACGAAATCAATGTCATAAGACCAGTAGCAGCAAAATGAGTGGATTCAGGTACGATGATTCTAAGGGAAAGAAGTCACACAGGAAAAGAAACTTATCATAAGATATCACTTAGGAAGATCCTGTAAACCTGGCTACACATGAACTGAGTTAGGAAAGAGAACAGAGTCTCACATTTAGAAAACACTCTTATGCCTGCTTAAGGGGGAAGGAGAGGTGGGGTGATGCATCAAACCAGAGTTTGATATAAGCACAGGTACTGTTCCAAAAACCAACTATGGAATAGACAAGACCTACACCTTCCTCAGTGAAAGGGACTCAAAACCCCATATTTCCCGCAGAGGAATAGATCTGACTAGTAAGAATCTTAAAACCTATGTATTGATATGTCTCCGTAAGGGAATCAAGTGTGTCTAGACTGGCATAAACATGGCAGCGAGAATCAGCTCAAACCCACTCTAAAAAGGAATTTCAAAAACAGAACAAAGAAACAGGGAAATTCTTTACAATTCCTTCAGGGTCTCTGATGCAACCTGGAATGACCCTATCTACGATGACAGCTGGATGTGGCATGAGGCTGGACACTTGGGACTGAGAGGATTGGTGAGATAGGGTGAGCAAAGGCAGACCCTTTAAAGCAATAATGCATGGCAACCATTCCATGGGTCCCACCTCTCCAGGTTGAAGGGAATATTACTACAGCTATAACATGTACGGGAAACCTAGAGAATGGACACACTGTGAATACGAAAGGTTTCTAAAACTCAACGAAGAGTCCCTCTCCTGGTGCTCCAGTTTGACTTTCCAACAGCTTTACTATCAATCTCCCAACTTGGAGAGACAGCCCCTTTAAGCTCCTGGTTCACACAGGTTGCCCATTTGGCAGAGGAGGAAAGGGAAGAGGGAGAACCAATGAGAGAGTAGCTGTTAGGCATTTGGATGGGCACATGTCACCCTAATTTCCCGGCAGGAAGAAGAATTCACCAAAGTCTCAGCCACCCACCGGGAACCAGTATAGGTCCTGAACCAAATGTTTGGACTTGCGTTCAGCTCACAAAAAACGAGTTGAAAAATGGAGCTCAGGGGCACAGCAATTCACAAACTGGCAGAGTAATCAAGGCCAACTATCGTCCAAAAATCTGTTGAGGGAAGGCAACGAGGCGGACTTGAATGCGAGGCAGAATAGCAGGAAACAGATTTCAAGAGGTACGTTAGAATCGCCTGTAAAGCACAGGAAGAGGGGCACAACTTCGACAATGATGCACTGGGCCAAAAAGGGCGTATGCGTTTTCTCCTGAATATATTCAGGAGAAAACGCATACGCCCTTTTTGGCCAAGCAAGCAAGCGGGCAATGCAAATCTGCACTACAAAGAAGTATCACTTCCCAACGGTCAAAAGGGACATCCACAAAATGTGTAAAAACCAGAAAGGCAAGACAGGACCTGGAGAACAGGGAGCCTTGTTATGCTGATGGGCGGGATGTAAGTTGCCAACTGCCTCACTGGAGGAGTGCATTGTGTTCCCTAAAACAAGTAAACAACAGAGCTACAGAGCCAAGGGCACTTCCAGTCTAGGGAATATACCTTGGGAAAACTGAAAATCCATAAGACAGAGCCACCCCCAAATTGAGGGCTGCACTGCTTACAAGAACCTCAACCTGGGTACACCTGAAATATCCCAGGAAATATAAAAATGGTTCCAAACATTGTGGAACTTACGTACGATGGAATATCCCTCAGCCACGAAATCAATGTCATAAGACCAGTAGCAGCAAAATGAGTGGATTCAGGTACGATGATTCTAAGGGAAAGAAGTCACACAGGAAAAGAAACTTATCATAAGATATCACTTAGGAAGATCCTGTAAACCTGGCTACACATGAACTGAGTTAGGAAAGAGAACAGAGTCTCACATTTAGAAAACACTCTTATGCCTGCTTAAGGGGGAAGGAGAGGTGGGGTGATGCATCAAACCAGAGTTTGATATAAGCACAGGTACTGTTCCAAAAACCAACTATGGAATAGACAAGACCTACACCTTCCTCAGTGAAAGGGACTCAAAACCCCATATTTCCCGCAGAGGAATAGATCTGACTAGTAAGGATCTTAAAACCTATGTATTGATATGTCTCCGTAAGGGAATCAAGTGTGTCTAGACTGGCATAAACATGGCAGCGAGAATCAGCTCAAACCCACTCTAAAAAGGAATTTCAAAAACAGAACAAAGAAACAGGGAAATTCTTTACAATTCCTTCAGGGTCTCTGATGCAACCTGGAATGACCCTATCTACGATGACAGCTGGATGTGGCATGAGGCTGGACACTTGGGACTGAGAGGATTGGTGAGATTGGGTGAGCAAATGCAGACCCTTTAAAGCAATAATGCATGGCAACCATTCCATGGGTCCCACCTCTCCAGGTTGAAGGGAATATTACTACAGCTATAACATGTACGGGAAACCTAGAGAATGGACACACTGTGAATACGAAAGGTTTCTAAAACTCAACGAAGAGTCCCTCTCCTGGTGCTCCGGTTTGACTTTCCAACAGCTTTACTATCAATCTCCCAACTTGGAGAGACAGCCCCTTTAAGCTCCTGGTTCACACAGGTTGCCCATTTGGCAGAGGAGGAAAGGGAAGAGGGAGAACCAATGAGAGAGTAGCTGTTAGGCATTTGGATGGGCACATGTCACCCTAATTTCCCGGCAGGAAGAAGAATTCACCAAAGTCTCAGCCACCCACCGGGAACCAGTATAGGTCCTGAACCAAATGTTTGGACTTGCGTTCAGCTCACAAAAAACGAGTTGAAAAATGGAGCTCAGGGGCACAGCAATTCACAAACTGGCAGAGTAATCAAGGCCAACTATCGTCCAAAAATCTGTTGAGGGAAGGCAACGAGGCGGACTTGAATGCGAGGCAGAATAGCAGGAAACAGATTTCAAGAGGTACGTTAGAATCGCCTGTAAAGCACAGGAAGAGGGGCACAACTTCGACAATGATGCACTGGGCCAAAAAGGGCGTATGCGTTTTCTCCTGAATATATTCAGGAGAAAACGCATACGCCCTTTTTGGCCAAGCAAGCAAGCGGGCAATGCAAATCTGCACTACAAAGAAGTATCACTTCCCACCGGTCAAAAGGGACATCCACAAAATGTGTAAAAACCAGAAAGGCAAGACAGGCCCTGGAGAACAGGGAGCCTTGTTATGCTGATGGGCGGGATGTAAGTTGCCAACTGCCTCACTGGAGGAGTGCATTGTGTTCCCTAAAACAAGTAAACAACAGAGCTACAGAGCCAAGGGCACTTCCAGTCTAGGGAATATACCTTGGGGAAACTGAAAATCCATAAGACAGAGCCACCCCCAAATTGAGGGCTGCACTGCTTACAAGAACCTCAACCTGGGTACACCTGAAATATCCCAGGAAATATAAAAATGGTTCCAAACATTGTGGAACTTACGTACGATGGAATATCCCTCAGCCACGAAATCAATGTCATAAGACCAGTAGCAGCAAAATGAGTGGATTCAGGTACGATGATTCTAAGGGAAAGAAGTCACACAGGAAAAGAAACTTATCATAAGATATCACTTAGGAAGATCCTGTAAACATGGCAACACATGAACTGAGTTAGGAAAGAGAACAGAGTCTCACATTTAGAAAACACTCTTATGCCTGCTTAAGGGGGAAGGAGAGGTGGGGTGATGCATCAAACCAGAGTTTGATATAAGCACAGGTACTGTTCCAAAAACCAACTATGGAATAGACAAGACCTACACCTTCCTCAGTGAAAGGGACTCAAAACCCCATATTTCCCGCAGAGGAATAGATCTGACTAGTAAGAATCTTAAAACCTATGTATTGATATGTCTCCGTAAGGGAATCAAGTGTGTCTAGACTGGCATAAACATGGCAGCGAGAATCAGCTCAAACCCACTCTAAAAAGGAATTTCAAAAACAGAACAAAGAAACAGGGAAATTCTTTACAATTCCTTCAGGGTCTCTGATGCAACCTGGAATGACCCTATCTACGATGACAGCTGGATGTGGCATGAGGCTGGACACTTGGGACTGAGAGGATTGGTGAGATTGGGTGAGCAAATGCAGACCCTTTAAAGCAATAATGCATGGCAACCATTCCATGGGTCCCACCTCTCCAGGTTGAAGGGAATATTACTACAGCTATAACATGTACGGGAAACCTAGAGAATGGACACACTGTGAATACGAAAGGTTTCTAAAACTCAACGAAGAGTCCCTCTCCTGGTGCTCCGGTTTGACTTTCCAACAGCTTTACTATCAATCTCTCAACTTGGAGAGACAGCCCCTTTAAGCTCCTGGTTCACACAGGTTGCCCATTTGGCAGAGGAGGAAAGGGAAGAGGGAGAACCAATGAGAGAGTAGCTGTTAGGCATTTGGATGGGCACATGTCACCCTAATTTCCCGGCAGGAAGAAGAATTCACCAAAGTCTCAGCCACCCACCGGGAACCAGTATAGGTCCTGAACCAAATGTTTGGACTTGCGTTCAGCTCACAAAAAACGAGTTGAAAAATGGAGCTCAGGGGCACAGCAATTCACAAACTGGCAGAGTAATCAAGGCCAACTATCGTCCAAAAATCTGTTGAGGGAAGGCAACGAGGCGGACTTGAATGCGAGGCAGAATAGCAGGAAACAGATTTCAAGAGGTACGTTAGAATCGCCTGTAAAGCACAGGAAGAGGGGCACAACTTCGACAATGATGCACTGGGCCAAAAAGGGCGTATGCGTTTTCTCCTGAATATATTCAGGAGAAAACGCATACGCCCTTTTTGGCCAAGCAAGCAAGCGGGCAATGCAAATCTGCACTACAAAGAAGTATCACTTCCCACCGGTCAAAAGGGACATCCACAAAATGTGTAAAAACCAGAAAGGCAAGACAGGCCCTGGAGAACAGGGAGCCTTGTTATGCTGATGGGCGGGATGTAAGTTGCCAACTGCCTCACTGGAGGAGTGCATTGTGTTCCCTAAAACAAGTAAACAACAGAGCTACAGAGCCAAGGGCACTTCCAGTCTAGGGAATATACCCTGGGGAAACTGAAAATCCATAAGACAGAGCCACCCCCAAATTGAGGGCTGCACTGCTTACAAGAACCTCAACCTGGGTACACCTGAAATATCCCAGGAAATATAAAAATGGTTCCAAACATTGTGGAACTTACGTACGATGGAATATCCCTCAGCCACGAAATCAATGTCATAAGACCAGTAGCAGCAAAATGAGTGGATTCAGGTACGATGATTCTAAGGGAAAGAAGTCACACAGGAAAAGAAACTTATCATAAGATATCACTTAGGAAGATCCTGTAAACATGGCTACACATGAACTGAGTTAGGAAAGAGAACAGAGTCTCACATTTAGAAAACACTCTTATGCCTGCTTAAGGGGGAAGGAGAGGTGGGGTGATGCATCAAACCAGAGTTTGATATAAGCACAGGTACTGTTCCAAAAACCAACTATGGAATAGACAAGACCTACACCTTCCTCAGTGAAAGGGACTCAAAACCCCATATTTCCCGCCGAGGAATAGATCGGACTAGTAAGAATCTTAAAACCTATGTATTGATATGTCTCCGTAAGGGAATCAAGTGTGTCTAGACTGGCATAAACATGGCAGCGAGAATCAGCTCAAACCCACTCTAAAAAGGAATTTCAAAAACAGAACAAAGAAACAGGGAAATTCTTTACAATTCCTTCAGGGTCTCTGATGCAACCTGGAATGACCCTATCTACGATGACAGCTGGATGTGGCATGAGGCTGGACACTTGGGACTGAGAGGATTGGTGAGATAGGGTGAGCAAAGGCAGACCCTTTAAAGCAATAATGCATGGCAACCATTCCATGGGTCCCACCTCTCCAGGTTGAAGGGAATATTACTACAGCTATAACATGTACGGGAAACCTAGAGAATGGACACACTGTGAATACGAAAGGTTTCTAAAACTCAACGAAGAGTCCCTCTCCTGGTGCTCCGGTTTGACTTTCCAACAGCTTTACTATCAATCTCCCAACTTGGAGAGACAGCCCCTTTAAGCTCCTGGTTCACACAGGTTGCCCATTTGGCAGAGGAGGAAAGGGAAGAGGGAGAACCAATGAGAGAGTAGCTGTTAGGCATTTGGATGGGCACATGTCACCCTAATTTCCCGGCAGGAAGAAGAATTCACCAAAGTCTCAGCCACCCACCGGGAACCAGTATAGGTCCTGAACCAAATGTTTGGACTTGCGTTCAGCTCACAAAAAACGAGTTGAAAAATGGAGCTCAGGGGCACAGCAATTCACAAACTGGCAGAGTAATCAAGGCCAACTATCGTCCAAAAATCTGTTGAGGGAAGGCAACGAGGCGGACTTGAATGCGAGGCAGAATAGCAGGAAACAGATTTCAAGAGGTACGTTAGAATCGCCTGTAAAGCACAGGAAGAGGGGCACAACTTCGACAATGATGCACTGGGCCAAAAAGGGCGTATGCATTTTCTCCTGAATATATTCAGGAGAAAACGCATACGCCCTTTTTGGCCAAGCAAGCAAGCGGGCAATGCAAATCTGCACTACAAAGAAGTATCACTTCCCACCGGTCAAAAGGGACATCCACAAAATGTGTAAAAACCAGAAAGGCAAGACAGGCCCTGGAGAACAGGGAGCCTTGTTATGCTGATGGGCGGGATGTAAGTTGCCAACTGCCTCACTGGAGGAGTGCATTGTGTTCCCTAAAACAAGTAAACAACAGAGCTACAGAGCCAAGGGCACTTCCAGTCTAGGGAATATACCTTGGGGAAACTGAAAATCCATAAGACAGAGCCACCCCCAAATTGAGGGCTGCACTGCTTACAAGAACCTCAACCTGGGTACACCTGAAATATCCCAGGAAATATAAAAATGGTTCCAAACATTGTGGAACTTACGTATGATGGAATATCCCTCAGCCACGAAATCAATGTCATAAGACCAGTAGCAGCAAAATGAGTGGATTCAGGTACGATGATTCTAAGGGAAAGAAGTCACACAGGAAAAGAAACTTATCATAAGATATCACTTAGGAAGATCCTGTAAACATGGCAACACATGAACTGAGTTAGGAAAGAGAACAGAGTCTCACATTTAGAAAACACTCTTATGCCTGCTTAAGGGGGAAGGAGAGGTGGGGTGATGCATCAAACCAGAGTTTGATATAAGCACAGGTACTGTTCCAAAAACCAACTATGGAATAGACAAGACCTACACCTTCCTCAGTGAAAGGGACTCAAAACCCCATATTTCCCGCAGAGGAATAGATCTGACTAGTAAGAATCTTAAAACCTATGTATTGATATGTCTCCGTAAGGGAATCAAGTGTGTCTAGACTGGCATAAACATGGCAGCGAGAATCAGCTCAAACCCACTCTAAAAAGGAATTTCAAAAACAGAACAAAGAAACAGGGAAATTCTTTACAATTCCTTCAGGGTCTCTGATGCAACCTGGAATGACCCTATCTACGATGACAGCTGGATGTGGCATGAGGCTGGACACTTGGGACTGAGAGGATTGGTGAGATAGGGTGAGCAAAGGCAGACCCTTTAAAGCAATAATGCATGGCAACCATTCCATGGGTCCCACCTCTCCAGGTTGAAGGGAATATTACTACAGCTATAACATGTACGGGAAACCTAGAGAATGGACACACTGTGAATACGAAAGGTTTCTAAAACTCAACGAAGAGTCCCTCTCCTGGTGCTCCGGTTTGACTTTCCAACAGCTTTACTATCAATCTCCCAACTTGGAGAGACAGCCCCTTTAAGCTCCTGGTTCACACAGGTTGCCCATTTGGCAGAGGAGGAAAGGGAAGAGGGAGAACCAATGAGAGAGTAGCTGTTAGGCATTTGGATGGGCACATGTCACCCTAATTTCCCGGCAGGAAGAAGAATTCACCAAAGTCTCAGCCACCCACCGGGAACCAGTATAGGTCCTGAACCAAATGTTTGGACTTGCGTTCAGCTCACAAAAAACGAGTTGAAAAATGGAGCTCAGGGGCACAGCAATTCACAAACTGGCAGAGTAATCAAGGCCAACTATCGTCCAAAAATCTGTTGAGGGAAGGCAACGAGGCGGACTTGAATGCGAGGCAGAATAGCAGGAAACAGATTTCAAGAGGTACGTTAGAATCGCCTGTAAAGCACAGGAAGAGGGGCACAACTTCGACAATGATGCACTGGGCCAAAAAGGGCGTATGCGTTTTCTCCTGAATATATTCAGGAGAAAACGCATACGCCCTTTTTGGCCAAGCAAGCAAGCGGGCAATGCAAATCTGCACTACAAAGAAGTATCACTTCCCACCGGTCAAAAGGGACATCCACAAAATGTGTAAAAACCAGAAAGGCAAGACAGGCCCTGGAGAACAGGGAGCCTTGTTATGCTGATGGGCGGGATGTAAGTTGCCAACTGCCTCACTGGAGGAGTGCATTGTGTTCCCTAAAACAAGTAAACAACAGAGCTACAGAGCCAAGGGCACTTCCAGTCTAGGGAATATACCTTGGGGAAACTGAAAATCCATAAGACAGAGCCACCCCCAAATTGAGGGCTGCACTGCTTACAAGAACCTCAACCTGGGTACACCTGAAATATCCCAGGAAATATAAAAATGGTTCCAAACATTGTGGAACTTACGTACGATGGAATATCCCTCAGCCACGAAATCAATGTCATAAGACCAGTAGCAGCAAAATGAGTGGATTCAGGTACGATGATTCTAAGGGAAAGAAGTCACACAGGAAAAGAAACTTATCATAAGATATCACTTAGGAAGATCCTGTAAACATGGCTACACATGAACTGAGTTAGGAAAGAGAACAGAGTCTCACATTTAGAAAACACTCTTATGCCTGCTTAAGGGGGAAGGAGAGGTGGGGTGATGCATCAAACCAGAGTTTGATATAAGCACAGGTACTGTTCCAAAAACCAACTATGGAATAGACAAGACCTACACCTTCCTCAGTGAAAGGGACTCAAAACCCCATATTTCCCGCAGAGGAATAGATCGGACTAGTAAGAATCTTAAAACCTATGTATTGATATGTCTCCGTAAGGGAATCAAGTGTGTCTAGACTGGCATAAACATGGCAGCGAGAATCAGCTCAAACCCACTCTAAAAAGGAATTTCAAAAACAGAACAAAGAAACAGGGAAATTCTTTACAATTCCTTCAGGGTCTCTGATGCAACCTGGAATTACCCTATCTACGATGACAGCTGGATGTGGCATGAGGCTGGACACTTGGGACTGAGAGGATTGGTGAGATAGGGTGAGCAAAGGCAGACCCTTTAAAGCAATAATGCATGGCAACCATTCCATGGGTCCCACCTCTCCAGGTTGAAGGGAATATTACTACAGCTATAACATGTACGGGAAACCTAGAGAATGGACACACTGTGAATACGAAAGGTTTCTAAAACTCAACGAAGAGTCCCTCTCCTGGTGCTCCGGTTTGACTTTCCAACAGCTTTACTATCAATCTCCCAACTTGGAGAGACAGCCCCTTTAAGCTCCTGCTTCACACAGGTTGCCCATTTGGCAGAGGAGGAAAGGGAAGAGGGAGAACCAATGAGAGAGTAGCTGTTAGGCATTTGGATGGGCACATGTCACCCTAATTTCCCGGCAGGAAGAAGAATTCACCAAAGTCTCAGCCACCCACCGGGAACCAGTATAGGTCCTGAACCAAATGTTTGGACTTGCGTTCAGCTCACAAAAAACGAGTTGAAAAATGGAGCTCAGGGGCACAGCAATTCACAAACTGGCAGAGTAATCAAGGCCAACTATCGTCCAAAAATCTGTTGAGGGAAGGCAACGAGGCGGACTTGAATGCGAGGCAGAATAGCAGGAAACAGATTTCAAGAGGTACGTTAGAATCGCCTGTAAAGCACAGGAAGAGGGGCACAACTTCGACAATGATGCACTGGGCCAAAAAGGGCGTATGCGTTTTCTCCTGAATATATTCAGGAGAAAACGCATACGCCCTTTTTGGCCAAGCAAGCAAGCGGGCAATGCAAATCTGCACTACAAAGAAGTATCACTTCCCACCGGTCAAAAGGGACATCCACAAAATGTGTAAAAACCAGAAAGGCAAGACAGGCCCTGGAGAACAGGGAGCCTTGTTATGCTGATGGGCGGGATGTAAGTTGCCAACTGCCTCACTGGAGGAGTGCATTGTGTTCCCTAAAACAAGTAAACAACAGAGCTACAGAGCCAAGGGCACTTCCAGTCTAGGGAATATACCTTGGGGAAACTGAAAATCCATAAGACAGAGCCACCCCCAAATTGAGGGCTGCACTGCTTACAAGAACCTCAACCTGGGTACACCTGAAATATCCCAGGAAATATAAAAATGGTTCCAAACATTGTGGAACTTACGTACGATGGAATATCCCTCAGCCACGAAATCAATGTCATAAGACCAGTAGCAGCAAAATGAGTGGATTCAGGTACGATGATTCTAAGGGAAAGAAGTCACACAGGAAAAGAAACTTATCATAAGATATCACTTAGGAAGATCCTGTAAACATGGCTACACATGAACTGAGTTAGGAAAGAGAACAGAGTCTCACATTTAGAAAACACTCTTATGCCTGCTTAAGGGGGAAGGAGAGGTGGGGTGATGCATCAAACCAGAGTTTGATATAAGCACAGGTACTGTTCCAAAAACCAACTATGGAATAGACAAGACCTACACCTTCCTCAGTGAAAGGGACTCAAAACCCCATATTTCCCGCAGAGGAATAGATCTGACTAGTAAGAATCTTAAAACCTATGTATTGATATGTCTCCGTAAGGGAATCAAGTGTGTCTAGACTGGCATAAACATGGCAGCGAGAATCAGCTCAAACCCACTCTAAAAAGGAATTTCAAAAACAGAACAAAGAAACAGGGAAATTCTTTACAATTCCTTCAGGGTCTCTGATGCAACCTGGAATGACCCTATCTACGATGACAGCTGGATGTGGCATGAGGCTGGACACTTGGGACTGAGAGGATTGGTGAGATAGGGTGAGCAAAGGCAGACCCTTTAAAGCAATAATGCATGGCAACCATTCCATGGGTCCCACCTCTCCAGGTTGAAGGGAATATTACTACAGCTATAACATGTACGGGAAACCTAGAGAATGGACACACTGTGAATACGAAAGGTTTCTAAAACTCAACGAAGAGTCCCTCTCCTGGTGCTCCGGTTTGACTTTCCAACAGCTTTACTATCAATCTCCCAACTTGGAGAGACAGCCCCTTTAAGCTCCTGGTTCACACAGGTTGCCCATTTGGCAGAGGAGGAAAGGGAAGAGGGAGAACCAATGAGAGAGTAGCTGTTAGGCATTTGGATGGGCACATGTCACCCTAATTTCCCGGCAGGAAGAAGAATTCACCAAAGTCTCAGCCACCCACCGGGAACCAGTATAGGTCCTGAACCAAATGTTTGGACTTGCGTTCAGCTCACAAAAAACGAGTTGAAAAATGGAGCTCAGGGGCACAGCAATTCACAAACTGGCAGAGTAATCAAGGCCAACTATCGTCCAAAAATCTGTTGAGGGAAGGCAACGAGGCGGACTTGAATGCGAGGCAGAATAGCAGGAAACAGATTTCAAGAGGTACGTTAGAATCGCCTGTAAAGCACAGGAAGAGGGGCACAACTTCGACAATGATGCACTGGGCCAAAAAGGGCGTATGCGTTTTCTCCTGAATATATTCAGGAGAAAACGCATACGCCCTTTTTGGCCAAGCAAGCAAGCGGGCAATGCAAATCTGCACTACAAAGAAGTATCACTTCCCACCGGTCAATAGGGACATCCACAAAATGTGTAAAAACCAGAAAGGCAAGACAGGCCCTGGAGAACAGGGAGCCTTGTTATGCTGATGGGCGGGATGTAAGTTGCCAACTGCCTCACTGGAGGAGTGCATTGTGTTCCCTAAAACAAGTAAACAACAGAGCTACAGAGCCAAGGGCACTTCCAGTCTAGGGAATATACCTTGGGGAAACTGAAAATCCATAAGACAGAGCCACCCCCAAATTGAGGGCTGCACTGCTTACAAGAACCTCAACCTGGGTACACCTGAAATATCCCAGGAAATATAAAAATGGTTCCAAACATTGTGGAACTTACGTACGATGGAATATCCCTCAGCCACGAAATCAATGTCATAAGACCAGTAGCAGCAAAATGAGTGGATTCAGGTACGATGATTCTAAGGGAAAGAAGTCACACAGGAAAAGAAACTTATCATAAGATATCACTTAGGAAGATCCTGTAAACATGGCTACACATGAACTGAGTTAGGAAAGAGAACAGAGTCTCACATTTAGAAAACACTCTTATGCCTGCTTAAGGGGGAAGGAGAGGTGGGGTGATGCATCAAACCAGAGTTTGATATAAGCACAGGTACTGTTCCAAAAACCAACTATGGAATAGACAAGACCTACACCTTCCTCAGTGAAAGGGACTCAAAACCCCATATTTCCCGCCGAGGAATAGATCGGACTAGTAAGAATCTTAAAACCTATGTATTGATATGTCTCCGTAAGGGAATCAAGTGTGTCTAGACTGGCATAAACATGGCAGCGAGAATCAGCTCAAACCCACTCTAAAAAGGAATTTCAAAAACAGAACAAAGAAACAGGGAAATTCTTTACAATTCCTTCAGGGTCTCTGATGCAACCTGGAATGACCCTATCTACGATGACAGCTGGATGTGGCATGAGGCTGGACACTTGGGACTGAGAGGATTGGTGAGATAGGGTGAGCAAAGGCAGACCCTTTAAAGCAATAATGCATGGCAACCATTCCATGGGTCCCACCTCTCCAGGTTGAAGGGAATATTACTACAGCTATAACATGTACGGGAAACCTAGAGAATGGACACACTGTGAATACGAAAGGTTTCTAAAACTCAACGAAGAGTCCCTCTCCTGGTGCTCCGGTTTGACTTTCCAACAGCTTTACTATCAATCTCCCAACTTGGAGAGACAGCCCCTTTAAGCTCCTGGTTCACACAGGTTGCCCATTTGGCAGAGGAGGAAAGGGAAGAGGGAGAACCAATGAGAGAGTAGCTGTTAGGCATTTGGATGGGCACATGTCACCCTAATTTCCCGGCAGGAAGAAGAATTCACCAAAGTCTCAGCCACCCACCGGGAACCAGTATAGGTCCTGAACCAAATGTTTGGACTTGCGTTCAGCTCACAAAAAACGAGTTGAAAAATGGAGCTCAGGGGCACAGCAATTCACAAACTGGCAGAGTAATCAAGGCCAACTATCGTCCAAAAATCTGTTGAGGGAAGGCAACGAGGCGGACTTGAATGCGAGGCAGAATAGCAGGAAACAGATTTCAAGAGGTACGTTAGAATCGCCTGTAAAGCACAGGAAGAGGGGCACAACTTCGACAATGATGCACTGGGCCAAAAAGGGCGTATGCATTTTCTCCTGAATATATTCAGGAGAAAACGCATACGCCCTTTTTGGCCAAGCAAGCAAGCGGGCAATGCAAATCTGCACTACAAAGAAGTATCACTTCCCACCGGTCAAAAGGGACATCCACAAAATGTGTAAAAACCAGAAAGGCAAGACAGGCCCTGGAGAACAGGGAGCCTTGTTATGCTGATGGACGGGATGTAAGTTGCCAACTGCCTCACTGGAGGAGTGCATTGTGTTCCCTAAAACAAGTAAACAACAGAGCTACAGAGCCAAGGGCACTTCCAGTCTAGGGAATATACCTTGGGGAAACTGAAAATCCATAAGACAGAGCCACCCCCAAATTGAGGGCTGCACTGCTTACAAGAACCTCAACCTGGGTACACCTGAAATATCCCAGGAAATATAAAAATGGTTCCAAACATTGTGGAACTTACGTACGATGGAATATCCCTCAGCCACGAAATCAATGTCATAAGACCAGTAGCAGCAAAATGAGTGGATTCAGGTACGATGATTCTAAGGGAAAGAAGTCACACAGGAAAAGAAACTTATCATAAGATATCACTTAGGAAGATCCTGTAAACATGGCAACACATGAACTGAGTTAGGAAAGAGAACAGAGTCTCACATTTAGAAAACACTCTTATGCCTGCTTAAGGGGGAAGGAGAGGTGGGGTGATGCATCAAACCAGAGTTTGATATAAGCACAGGTACTGTTCCAAAAACCAACTATGGAATAGACAAGACCTACACCTTCCTCAGTGAAAGGGACTCAAAACCCCATATTTCCCGCAGAGGAATAGATCTGACTAGTAAGAATCTCAAAACCTATGTATTGATATGTCTCCGTAAGGGAATCAAGTGTGTCTAGACTGGCATAAACATGGCAGCGAGAATCAGCTCAAACCCACTCTAAAAAGGAATTTCAAAAACAGAACAAAGAAACAGGGAAATTCTTTACAATTCCTTCAGGGTCTCTGATGCAACCTGGAATGACCCTATCTACGATGACAGCTGGATGTGGCATGAGGCTGGACACTTGGGACTGAGAGGATTGGTGAGATAGGGTGAGCAAAGGCAGACCCTTTAAAGCAATAATGCATGGCAACCATTCCATGGGTCCCACCTCTCCAGGTTGAAGGGAATATTACTACAGCTATAACATGTACGGGAAACCTAGAGAATGGACACACTGTGAATACGAAAGGTTTCTAAAACTCAACGAAGAGTCCCTCTCCTGGTGCTCCGGTTTGACTTTCCAACAGCTTTACTATCAATCTCCCAACTTGGAGAGACAGCCCCTTTAAGCTCCTGGTTCACACAGGTTGCCCATTTGGCAGAGGAGGAAAGGGAAGAGGGAGAACCAATGAGAGAGTAGCTGTTAGGCATTTGGATGGGCACATGTCACCCTAATTTCCCGGCAGGAAGAAGAATTCACCAAAGTCTCAGCCACCCACCGGGAACCAGTATAGGTCCTGAACCAAATGTTTGGACTTGCGTTCAGCTCACAAAAAACGAGTTGAAAAATGGAGCTCAGGGGCACAGCAATTCACAAACTGGCAGAGTAATCAAGGCCAACTATCGTCCAAAAATCTGTTGAGGGAAGGCAACGAGGCGGACTTGAATGCGAGGCAGAATAGCAGGAAACAGATTTCAAGAGGTACGTTAGAATCGCCTGTAAAGCACAGGAAGAGGGGCACAACTTCGACAATGATGCACTGGGCCAAAAAGGGCGTATGCGTTTTCTCCTGAATATATTCAGGAGAAAACGCATACGCCCTTTTTGGCCAAGCAAGCAAGCGGGCAATGCAAATCTGCACTACAAAGAAGTATCACTTCCCACCGGTCAAAAGGGACATCCACAAAATGTGTAAAAACCAGAAAGGCAAGACAGGCCCTGGAGAACAGGGAGCCTTGTTATGCTGATGGGCGGGATGTAAGTTGCCAACTGCCTCACTGGAGGAGTGCATTGTGTTCCCTAAAACAAGTAAACAACAGAGCTACAGAGCCAAGGGCACTTCCAGTCTAGGGAATATACCTTGGGGAAACTGAAAATCCATAAGACAGAGCCACCCCCAAATTGAGGGCTGCACTGCTTACAAGAACCTCAACCTGGGTACACCTGAAATATCCCAGGAAATATAAAAATGGTTCCAAACATTGTGGAACTTACGTATGATGGAATATCCCTCAGCCACGAAATCAATGTCATAAGACCAGTAGCAGCAAAATGAGTGGATTCAGGTACGATGATTCTAAGGGAAAGAAGTCACACAGGAAAAGAAACTTATCATAAGATATCACTTAGGAAGATCCTGTAAACATGGCAACACATGAACTGAGTTAGGAAAGAGAACAGAGTCTCACATTTAGAAAACACTCTTATGCCTGCTTAAGGGGGAAGGAGAGGTGGGGTGATGCATCAAACCAGAGTTTGATATAAGCACAGGTACTGTTCCAAAAACCAACTATGGAATAGACAAGACCTACACCTTCCTCAGTGAAAGGGACTCAAAACCCCATATTTCCCGCAGAGGAATAGATCTGACTAGTAAGAATCTTAAAACCTATGTATTGATATGTCTCCGTAAGGGAATCAAGTGTGTCTAGACTGGCATAAACATGGCAGCGAGAATCAGCTCAAACCCACTCTAAAAAGGAATTTCAAAAACAGAACAAAGAAACAGGGAAATTCTTTACAATTCCTTCAGGGTCTCTGATGCAACCTGGAATGACCCTATCTACGATGACAGCTGGATGTGGCATGAGGCTGGACACTTGGGACTGAGAGGATTGGTGAGATAGGGTGAGCAAAGGCAGACCCTTTAAAGCAATAATGCATGGCAACCATTCCATGGGTCCCACCTCTCCAGGTTGAAGGGAATATTACTACAGCTATAACATGTACGGGAAACCTAGAGAATGGACACACTGTGAATACGAAAGGTTTCTAAAACTCAACGAAGAGTCCCTCTCCTGGTGCTCCGGTTTGACTTTCCAACAGCTTTACTATCAATCTCCCAACTTGGAGAGACAGCCCCTTTAAGCTCCTGGTTCACACAGGTTGCCCATTTGGCAGAGGAGGAAAGGGAAGAGGGAGAACCAATGAGAGAGTAGCTGTTAGGCATTTGGATGGGCACATGTCACCCTAATTTCCCGGCAGGAAGAAGAATTCACCAAAGTCTCAGCCACCCACCGGGAACCAGTATAGGTCCTGAACCAAATGTTTGGACTTGCGTTCAGCTCACAAAAAACGAGTTGAAAAATGGAGCTCAGGGGCACAGCAATTCACAAACTGGCAGAGTAATCAAGGCCAACTATCGTCCAAAAATCTGTTGAGGGAAGGCAACGAGGCGGACTTGAATGCGAGGCAGAATAGCAGGAAACAGATTTCAAGAGGTACGTTAGAATCGCCTGTAAAGCACAGGAAGAGGGGCACAACTTCGACAATGATGCACTGGGCCAAAAAGGGCGTATGCGTTTTCTCCTGAATATATTCAGGAGAAAACGCATACGCCCTTTTTGGCCAAGCAAGCAAGCGGGCAATGCAAATCTGCACTACAAAGAAGTATCACTTCCCACCGGTCAAAAGGGACATCCACAAAATGTGTAAAAACCAGAAAGGCAAGACAGGCCCTGGAGAACAGGGAGCCTTGTTATGCTGATGGGCGGGATGTAAGTTGCCAACTGCCTCACTGGAGGAGTGCATTGTGTTCCCTAAAACAAGTAAACAACAGAGCTACAGAGCCAAGGGCACTTCCAGTCTAGGGAATATACCTTGGGGAAACTGAAAATCCATAAGACAGAGCCACCCCCAAATTGAGGGCTGCACTGCTTACAAGAACCTCAACCTGGGTACACCTGAAATATCCCAGGAAATATAAAAATGGTTCCAAACATTGTGGAACTTACGTACGATGGAATATCCCTCAGCCACGAAATCAATGTCATAAGACCAGTAGCAGCAAAATGAGTGGATTCAGGTACGATGATTCTAAGGGAAAGAAGTCACACAGGAAAAGAAACTTATCATAAGATATCACTTAGGAAGATCCTGTAAACATGGCTACACATGAACTGAGTTAGGAAAGAGAACAGAGTCTCACATTTAGAAAACACTCTTATGCCTGCTTAAGGGGGAAGGAGAGGTGGGGTGATGCATCAAACCAGAGTTTGATATAAGCACAGGTACTGTTCCAAAAACCAACTATGGAATAGACAAGACCTACACCTTCCTCAGTGAAAGGGACTCAAAACCCCATATTTCCCGCAGAGGAATAGATCGGACTAGTAAGAATCTTAAAACCTATGTATTGATATGTCTCCGTAAGGGAATCAAGTGTGTCTAGACTGGCATAAACATGGCAGCGAGAATCAGCTCAAACCCACTCTAAAAAGGAATTTCAAAAACAGAACAAAGA
This sequence comes from Mesoplodon mirus, assembly GCF_964341445.2. NCBI lineage: Eukaryota > Metazoa > Chordata > Mammalia > Artiodactyla > Ziphiidae > Mesoplodon > Mesoplodon mirus. The sequence continues at coordinate 56,796 of NW_028295773.1, forward strand.
AACAGGGAAATTCTTTACAATTCCTTCAGGGTCTCTGATGCAACCTGGAATTACCCTATCTACGATGACAGCTGGATGTGGCATGAGGCTGGACACTTGGGACTGAGAGGATTGGTGAGATAGGGTGAGCAAAGGCAGACCCTTTAAAGCAATAATGCATGGCAACCATTCCATGGGTCCCACCTCTCCAGGTTGAAGGGAATATTACTACAGCTATAACATGTACGGGAAACCTAGAGAATGGACACACTGTGAATACGAAAGGTTTCTAAAACTCAACGAAGAGTCCCTCTCCTGGTGCTCCGGTTTGACTTTCCAACAGCTTTACTATCAATCTCCCAACTTGGAGAGACAGCCCCTTTAAGCTCCTGCTTCACACAGGTTGCCCATTTGGCAGAGGAGGAAAGGGAAGAGGGAGAACCAATGAGAGAGTAGCTGTTAGGCATTTGGATGGGCACATGTCACCCTAATTTCCCGGCAGGAAGAAGAATTCACCAAAGTCTCAGCCACCCACCGGGAACCAGTATAGGTCCTGAACCAAATGTTTGGACTTGCGTTCAGCTCACAAAAAACGAGTTGAAAAATGGAGCTCAGGGGCACAGCAATTCACAAACTGGCAGAGTAATCAAGGCCAACTATCGTCCAAAAATCTGTTGAGGGAAGGCAACGAGGCGGACTTGAATGCGAGGCAGAATAGCAGGAAACAGATTTCAAGAGGTACGTTAGAATCGCCTGTAAAGCACAGGAAGAGGGGCACAACTTCGACAATGATGCACTGGGCCAAAAAGGGCGTATGCGTTTTCTCCTGAATATATTCAGGAGAAAACGCATACGCCCTTTTTGGCCAAGCAAGCAAGCGGGCAATGCAAATCTGCACTACAAAGAAGTATCACTTCCCACCGGTCAAAAGGGACATCCACAAAATGTGTAAAAACCAGAAAGGCAAGACAGGCCCTGGAGAACAGGGAGCCTTGTTATGCTGATGGGCGGGATGTAAGTTGCCAACTGCCTCACTGGAGGAGTGCATTGTGTTCCCTAAAACAAGTAAACAACAGAGCTACAGAGCCAAGGGCACTTCCAGTCTAGGGAATATACCTTGGGGAAACTGAAAATCCATAAGACAGAGCCACCCCCAAATTGAGGGCTGCACTGCTTACAAGAACCTCAACCTGGGTACACCTGAAATATCCCAGGAAATATAAAAATGGTTCCAAACATTGTGGAACTTACGTACGATGGAATATCCCTCAGCCACGAAATCAATGTCATAAGACCAGTAGCAGCAAAATGAGTGGATTCAGGTACGATGATTCTAAGGGAAAGAAGTCACACAGGAAAAGAAACTTATCATAAGATATCACTTAGGAAGATCCTGTAAACATGGCTACACATGAACTGAGTTAGGAAAGAGAACAGAGTCTCACATTTAGAAAACACTCTTATGCCTGCTTAAGGGGGAAGGAGAGGTGGGGTGATGCATCAAACCAGAGTTTGATATAAGCACAGGTACTGTTCCAAAAACCAACTATGGAATAGACAAGACCTACACCTTCCTCAGTGAAAGGGACTCAAAACCCCATATTTCCCGCAGAGGAATAGATCTGACTAGTAAGAATCTTAAAACCTATGTATTGATATGTCTCCGTAAGGGAATCAAGTGTGTCTAGACTGGCATAAACATGGCAGCGAGAATCAGCTCAAACCCACTCTAAAAAGGAATTTCAAAAACAGAACAAAGAAACAGGGAAATTCTTTACAATTCCTTCAGGGTCTCTGATGCAACCTGGAATGACCCTATCTACGATGACAGCTGGATGTGGCATGAGGCTGGACACTTGGGACTGAGAGGATTGGTGAGATAGGGTGAGCAAAGGCAGACCCTTTAAAGCAATAATGCATGGCAACCATTCCATGGGTCCCACCTCTCCAGGTTGAAGGGAATATTACTACAGCTATAACATGTACGGGAAACCTAGAGAATGGACACACTGTGAATACGAAAGGTTTCTAAAACTCAACGAAGAGTCCCTCTCCTGGTGCTCCGGTTTGACTTTCCAACAGCTTTACTATCAATCTCCCAACTTGGAGAGACAGCCCCTTTAAGCTCCTGGTTCACACAGGTTGCCCATTTGGCAGAGGAGGAAAGGGAAGAGGGAGAACCAATGAGAGAGTAGCTGTTAGGCATTTGGATGGGCACATGTCACCCTAATTTCCCGGCAGGAAGAAGAATTCACCAAAGTCTCAGCCACCCACCGGGAACCAGTATAGGTCCTGAACCAAATGTTTGGACTTGCGTTCAGCTCACAAAAAACGAGTTGAAAAATGGAGCTCAGGGGCACAGCAATTCACAAACTGGCAGAGTAATCAAGGCCAACTATCGTCCAAAAATCTGTTGAGGGAAGGCAACGAGGCGGACTTGAATGCGAGGCAGAATAGCAGGAAACAGATTTCAAGAGGTACGTTAGAATCGCCTGTAAAGCACAGGAAGAGGGGCACAACTTCGACAATGATGCACTGGGCCAAAAAGGGCGTATGCGTTTTCTCCTGAATATATTCAGGAGAAAACGCATACGCCCTTTTTGGCCAAGCAAGCAAGCGGGCAATGCAAATCTGCACTACAAAGAAGTATCACTTCCCACCGGTCAATAGGGACATCCACAAAATGTGTAAAAACCAGAAAGGCAAGACAGGCCCTGGAGAACAGGGAGCCTTGTTATGCTGATGGGCGGGATGTAAGTTGCCAACTGCCTCACTGGAGGAGTGCATTGTGTTCCCTAAAACAAGTAAACAACAGAGCTACAGAGCCAAGGGCACTTCCAGTCTAGGGAATATACCTTGGGGAAACTGAAAATCCATAAGACAGAGCCACCCCCAAATTGAGGGCTGCACTGCTTACAAGAACCTCAACCTGGGTACACCTGAAATATCCCAGGAAATATAAAAATGGTTCCAAACATTGTGGAACTTACGTACGATGGAATATCCCTCAGCCACGAAATCAATGTCATAAGACCAGTAGCAGCAAAATGAGTGGATTCAGGTACGATGATTCTAAGGGAAAGAAGTCACACAGGAAAAGAAACTTATCATAAGATATCACTTAGGAAGATCCTGTAAACATGGCTACACATGAACTGAGTTAGGAAAGAGAACAGAGTCTCACATTTAGAAAACACTCTTATGCCTGCTTAAGGGGGAAGGAGAGGTGGGGTGATGCATCAAACCAGAGTTTGATATAAGCACAGGTACTGTTCCAAAAACCAACTATGGAATAGACAAGACCTACACCTTCCTCAGTGAAAGGGACTCAAAACCCCATATTTCCCGCAGAGGAATAGATCTGACTAGTAAGAATCTTAAAACCTATGTATTGATATGTCTCCGTAAAGGAATCAAGTGTGTCTAGACTGGCATAAACATGGCAGCGAGAATCAGCTCAAACCCACTCTAAAAAGGAATTTCAAAAACAGAACAAAGAAACAGGGAAATTCTTTACAATTCCTTCAGGGTCTCTGATGCAACCTGGAATGACCCTATCTACGATGACAGCTGGATGTGGCATGAGGCTGGACACTTGGGACTGAGAGGATTGGTGAGATTGGGTGAGCAAAGGCAGACCCTTTAAAGCAATAATGCATGGCAACCATTCCATGGGTCCCACCTCTCCAGGTTGAAGGGAATATTACTACAGCTATAACATGTACGGGAAACCTAGAGAATGGACACACTGTGAATACGAAAGGTTTCTAAAACTCAACGAAGAGTCCCTCTCCTGGTGCTCCGGTTTGACTTTCCAACAGCTTTACTATCAATCTCCCAACTTGGAGAGACAGCCCCTTTAAGCTCCTGGTTCACACAGGTTGCCCATTTGGCAGAGGAGGAAAGGGAAGAGGGAGAACCAATGAGAGAGTAGCTGTTAGGCATTTGGATGGGCACATGTCACCCTAATTTCCCGGCAGGAAGAAGAATTCACCAAAGTCTCAGCCACCCACCGGGAACCAGTATAGGTCCTGAACCAAATGTTTGGACTTGCGTTCAGCTCACAAAAAACGAGTTGAAAAATGGAGCTCAGGGGCACAGCAATTCACAAACTGGCAGAGTAATCAAGGCCAACTATCGTCCAAAAATCTGTTGAGGGAAGGCAACGAGGCGGACTTGAATGCGAGGCAGAATAGCAGGAAACAGATTTCAAGAGGTACGTTAGAATCGCCTGTAAAGCACAGGAAGAGGGGCACAACTTCGACAATGATGCACTGGGCCAAAAAGGGCGTATGCGTTTTCTCCTGAATATATTCAGGAGAAAACGCATACGCCCTTTTTGGCCAAGCAAGCAAGCGGGCAATGCAAATCTGCACTACAAAGAAGTATCACTTCCCACCGGTCAAAAGGGACATCCACAAAATGTGTAAAAACCAGAAAGGCAAGACAGGCCCTGGAGAACAGGGAGCCTTGTTATGCTGATGGGCGGGATGTAAGTTGCCAACTGCCTCACTGGAGGAGTGCATTGTGTTCCCTAAAACAAGTAAACAACAGAGCTACAGAGCCAAGGGCACTTCCAGTCTAGGGAATATACCTTGGGGAAACTGAAAATCCATAAGACAGAGCCACCCCCAAATTGAGGGCTGCACTGCTTACAAGAACCTCAACCTGGGTACACCTGAAATATCCCAGGAAATATAAAAATGGTTCCAAACATTGTGGAACTTACGTACGATGGAATATCCCTCAGCCACGAAATCAATGTCATAAGACCAGTAGCAGCAAAATGAGTGGATTCAGGTACGATGATTCTAAGGGAAAGAAGTCACACAGGAAAAGAAACTTATCATAAGATATCACTTAGGAAGATCCTGTAAACATGGCAACACATGAACTGAGTTAGGAAAGAGAACAGAGTCTCACATTTAGAAAACACTCTTATGCCTGCTTAAGGGGGAAGGAGAGGTGGGGTGATGCATCAAACCAGAGTTTGATATAAGCACAGGTACTGTTCCAAAAACCAACTATGGAATAGACAAGACCTACACCTTCCTCAGTGAAAGGGACTCAAAACCCCATATTTCCCGCAGAGGAATAGATCTGACTAGTAAGAATCTTAAAACCTATGTATTGATATGTCTCCGTAAGGGAATCAAGTGTGTCTAGACTGGCATAAACATGGCAGCGAGAATCAGCTCAAACCCACTCTAAAAAGGAATTTCAAAAACAGAACAAAGAAACAGGGAAATTCTTTACAATTCCTTCAGGGTCTCTGATGCAACCTGGAATGACCCTATCTACGATGACAGCTGGATGTGGCATGAGGCTGGACACTTGGGACTGAGAGGATTGGTGAGATAGGGTGAGCAAAGGCAGACCCTTTAAAGCAATAATGCATGGCAACCATTCCATGGGTCCCACCTCTCCAGGTTGAAGGGAATATTACTACAGCTATAACATGTACGGGAAACCTAGAGAATGGACACACTGTGAATACGAAAGGTTTCTAAAACTCAACGAAGAGTCCCTCTCCTGGTGCTCCGGTTTGACTTTCCAACAGCTTTACTATCAATCTCCCAACTTGGAGAGACAGCCCCTTTAAGCTCCTGGTTCACACAGGTTGCCCATTTGGCAGAGGAGGAAAGGGAAGAGGGAGAACCAATGAGAGAGTAGCTGTTAGGCATTTGGATGGGCACATGTCACCCTAATTTCCCGGCAGGAAGAAGAATTCACCAAAGTCTCAGCCACCCACCGGGAACCAGTATAGGTCCTGAACCAAATGTTTGGACTTGCGTTCAGCTCACAAAAAACGAGTTGAAAAATGGAGCTCAGGGGCACAGCAATTCACAAACTGGCAGAGTAATCAAGGCCAACTATCGTCCAAAAATCTGTTGAGGGAAGGCAACGAGGCGGACTTGAATGCGAGGCAGAATAGCAGGAAACAGATTTCAAGAGGTACGTTAGAATCGCCTGTAAAGCACAGGAAGAGGGGCACAACTTCGACAATGATGCACTGGGCCAAAAAGGGCGTATGCGTTTTCTCCTGAATATATTCAGGAGAAAACGCATACGCCCTTTTTGGCCAAGCAAGCAAGCGGGCAATGCAAATCTGCACTACAAAGAAGTATCACTTCCCACCGGTCAAAAGGGACATCCACAAAATGTGTAAAAACCAGAAAGGCAAGACAGGCCCTGGAGAACAGGGAGCCTTGTTATGCTGATGGGCGGGATGTAAGTTGCCAACTGCCTCACTGGAGGAGTGCATTGTGTTCCCTAAAACAAGTAAACAACAGAGCTACAGAGCCAAGGGCACTTCCAGTCTAGGGAATATACCTTGGGGAAACTGAAAATCCATAAGACAGAGCCACCCCCAAATTGAGGGCTGCACTGCTTACAAGAACCTCAACCTGGGTACACCTGAAATATCCCAGGAAATATAAAAATGGTTCCAAACATTGTGGAACTTACGTACGATGGAATATCCCTCAGCCACGAAATCAATGTCATAAGACCAGTAGCAGCAAAATGAGTGGATTCAGGTACGATGATTCTAAGGGAAAGAAGTCACACAGGAAAAGAAACTTATCATAAGATATCACTTAGGAAGATCCTGTAAACATGGCTACACATGAACTGAGTTAGGAAAGAGAACAGAGTCTCACATTTAGAAAACACTCTTATGCCTGCTTAAGGGGGAAGGAGAGGTGGGGTGATGCATCAAACCAGAGTTTGATATAAGCACAGGTACTGTTCCAAAAACCAACTATGGAATAGACAAGACCTACACCTTCCTCAGTGAAAGGGACTCAAAACCCCATATTTCCCGCAGAGGAATAGATCGGACTAGTAAGAATCTTAAAACCTATGTATTGATATGTCTCCGTAAGGGAATCAAGTGTGTCTAGACTGGCATAAACATGGCAGCGAGAATCAGCTCAAACCCACTCTAAAAAGGAATTTCAAAAACAGAACAAAGAAACAGGGAAATTCTTTACAATTCCTTCAGGGTCTCTGATGCAACCTGGAATGACCCTATCTACGATGACAGCTGGATGTGGCATGAGGCTGGACACTTGGGACTGAGAGGATTGGTGAGATAGGGTGAGCAAAGGCAGACCCTTTAAAGCAATAATGCATGGCAACCATTCCATGGGTCCCACCTCTCCAGGTTGAAGGGAATATTACTACAGCTATAACATGTACGGGAAACCTAGAGAATGGACACACTGTGAATACGAAAGGTTTCTAAAACTCAACGAAGAGTCCCTCTCCTGGTGCTCCAGTTTGACTTTCCAACAGCTTTACTATCAATCTCCCAACTTGGAGAGACAGCCCCTTTAAGCTCCTGGTTCACACAGGTTGCCCATTTGGCAGAGGAGGAAAGGGAAGAGGGAGAACCAATGAGAGAGTAGCTGTTAGGCATTTGGATGGGCACATGTCACCCTAATTTCCCGGCAGGAAGAAGAATTCACCAAAGTCTCAGCCACCCACCGGGAACCAGTATAGGTCCTGAACCAAATGTTTGGACTTGCGTTCAGCTCACAAAAAACGAGTTGAAAAATGGAGCTCAGGGGCACAGCAATTCACAAACTGGCAGAGTAATCAAGGCCAACTATCGTCCAAAAATCTGTTGAGGGAAGGCAACGAGGCGGACTTGAATGCGAGGCAGAATAGCAGGAAACAGATTTCAAGAGGTACGTTAGAATCGCCTGTAAAGCACAGGAAGAGGGGCACAACTTCGACAATGATGCACTGGGCCAAAAAGGGCGTATGCGTTTTCTCCTGAATATATTCAGGAGAAAACGCATACGCCCTTTTTGGCCAAGCAAGCAAGCGGGCAATGCAAATCTGCACTACAAAGAAGTATCACTTCCCACCGGTCAAAAGGGACATCCACAAAATGTGTAAAAACCAGAAAGGCAAGACAGGCCCTGGAGAACAGGGAGCCTTGTTATGCTGATGGGCGGGATGTAAGTTGCCAACTGCCTCACTGGAGGAGTGCATTGTGTTCCCTAAAACAAGTAAACAACAGAGCTACAGAGCCAAGAGCACTTCCAGTCTAGGGAATATACCTTGGGGAAACTGAAAATCCATAAGACAGAGCCACCCCCAAATTGAGGGCTGCACTGCTTACAAGAACCTCAACCTGGGTACACCTGAAATATCCCAGGAAATATAAAAATGGTTCCAAACATTGTGGAACTTACGTACGATGGAATATCCCTCAGCCACGAAATCAATGTCATAAGACCAGTAGCAGCAAAATGAGTGGATTCAGGTACGATGATTCTAAGGGAAAGAAGTCACACAGGAAAAGAAACTTATCATAAGATATCACTTAGGAAGATCCTGTAAACATGGCTACACATGAACTGAGTTAGGAAAGAGAACAGAGTCTCACATTTAGAAAACACTCTTATGCCTGCTTAAGGGGGAAGGAGAGGTGGGGTGATGCATCAAACCAGAGTTTGATATAAGCACAGGTACTGTTCCAAATACCAACTATGGAATAGACAAGACCTACACCTTCCTCAGTGAAAGGGACTCAAAACCCCATATTTCCCGCAGAGGAATAGATCTGACTAGTAAGAATCTTAAAACCTATGTATTGATATGTCTCCGTAAGGGAATCAAGTGTGTCTAGACTGGCATAAACATGGCAGCGAGAATCAGCTCAAACCCACTCTAAAAAGGAATTTCAAAAACAGAACAAAGAAACAGGGAAATTCTTTACAATTCCTTCAGGGTCTCTGATGCAACCTGGAATGACCCTATCTACGATGACAGCTGGATGTGGCATGAGGCTGGACACTTGGGACTGAGAGGATTGGTGAGATAGGGTGAGCAAAGGTAGACCCTTTAAAGCACTAATGCATGGCAACCATTCCATGGGTCCCACCTCTCCAGGTTGAAGGGAATATTACTACAGCTATAACATGTACGGGAAACCTAGAGAATGGACACACTGTGAATACGAAAGGTTTCTAAAACTCAACGAAGAGTCCCTCTCCTGGTGCTCCGGTTTGACTTTCCAACAGCTTTACTATCAATCTCCCAACTTGGAGAGACAGCCCCTTTAAGCTCCTGGTTCACACAGGTTGCCCATTTGGCAGAGGAGGAAAGGGAAGAGGGAGAACCAATGAGAGAGTAGCTGTTAGGCATTTGGATGGGCACATGTCACTCTAATTTCCCGGCAGGAAGAAGAATTCACCAAAGTCTCAGCCACCCACCGGGAACCAGTATAGGTCCTGAACCAAATGTTTGGACTTGCGTTCAGCTCACAAAAAACGAGTTGAAAAATGGAGCTCAGGGGCACAGCAATTCACAAACTGGCAGAGTAATCAAGGCCAACTATCGTCCAAAAATCTGTTGAGGGAAGGCAACGAGGCGGACTTGAATGCGAGGCAGAATAGCAGGAAACAGATTTCAAGAGGTACGTTAGAATCGCCTGTAAAGCACAGGAAGAGGGGCACAACTTCGACAATGATGCACTGGGCCAAAAAGGGCGTATGCGTTTTCTCCTGAATATATTCAGGAGAAAACGCATACGCCCTTTTTGGCCAAGCAAGCAAGCGGGCAATGCAAATCTGCACTACAAAGAAGTATCACTTCCCACCGGTCAAAAGGGACATCCACAAAATGTGTAAAAACCAGAAAGGCAAGACAGGCCCTGGAGAACAGGGAGCCTTGTTATGCTGATGGGCGGGATGTAAGTTGCCAACTGCCTCACTGGAGGAGTGCATTGTGTTCCCTAAAACAAGTAAACAACAGAGCTACAGAGCCAAGGGCACTTCCAGTCTAGGGAATATACCTTGGGGAAACTGAAAATCCATAAGACAGAGCCACCCCCAAATTGAGGGCTGCACTGCTTACAAGAACCTCAACCTGGGTACACCTGAAATATCCCAGGAAATATAAAAATGGTTCCAAACATTGTGGAACTTACGTACGATGGAATATCCCTCAGCCACGAAATCAATGTCATAAGACCAGTAGCAGCAAAATGAGTGGATTCAGGTACGATGATTCTAAGGGAAAGAAGTCACACAGGAAAAGAAACTTATCATAAGATATCACTTAGGAAGATCCTGTAAACATGGCTACACATGAACTGAGTTAGGAAAGAGAACAGAGTCTCACATTTAGAAAACACTCTTATGCCTGCTTAAGGGGGAAGGAGAGGTGGGGTGATGCATCAAACCAGAGTTTGATATAAGCACAGGTACTGTTCCAAAAACCAACTATGGAATAGACAAGACCTACACCTTCCTCAGTGAAAGGGACTCAAAACCCCATATTTCCCGCAGAGGAATAGATCTGACTAGTAAGAATCTTAAAACCTATGTATTGATATGTCTCCGTAAGGGAATCAAGTGTGTCTAGACTGGCATAAACATGGCAGCGAGAATCAGCTCAAACCCACTCTAAAAAGGAATTTCAAAAACAGAACAAAGAAACAGGGAAATTCTTTACAATTCCTTCAGGGTCTCTGATGCAACCTGGAATGACCCTATCTACGATGACAGCTGGATGTGGCATGAGGCTGGACACTTGGGACTGAGAGGATTGGTGAGATAGGGTGAGCAAAGGCAGACCCTTTAAAGCAATAATGCATGGCAACCATTCCATGGGTCCCACCTCTCCAGGTTGAAGGGAATATTACTACAGCTATAACATGTACGGGAAACCTAGAGAATGGACACACTGTGAATACGAAAGGTTTCTAAAACTCAACGAAGAGTCCCTCTCCTGGTGCTCCGGTTTGACTTTCCAACAGCTTTACTATCAATCTCCCAACTTGGAGAGACAGCCCCTTTAAGCTCCTGGTTCACACAGGTTGCCCATTTGGCAGAGGAGGAAAGGGAAGAGGGAGAACCAATGAGAGAGTAGCTGTTAGGCATTTGGATGGGCACATGTCACCCTAATTTCCCGGCAGGAAGAAGAATTCACCAAAGTCTCAGCCACCCACCGGGAACCAGTATAGGTCCTGAACCAAATGTTTGGACTTGCGTTCAGCTCACAAAAAACGAGTTGAAAAATGGAGCTCAGGGGCACAGCAATTCACAAACTGGCAGAGTAATCAAGGCCAACTATCGTCCAAAAATCTGTTGAGGGAAGGCAACGAGGCGGACTTGAATGCGAGGCAGAATAGCAGGAAACAGATTTCAAGAGGTACGTTAGAATCGCCTGTAAAGCACAGGAAGAGGGGCACAACTTCAACAATGATGCACTGGGCCAAAAAGGGCGTATGCGTTTTCTCCTGAATATATTCAGGAGAAAACGCATACGCCCTTTTTGGCCAAGCAAGCAAGCGGGCAATGCAAATCTGCACTACAAAGAAGTATCACTTCCCACCGGTCAAAAGGGACATCCACAAAATGTGTAAAAACCAGAAAGGCAAGACAGGCCCTGGAGAACAGGGAGCCTTGTTATGCTGATGGGCGGGATGTAAGTTGCCAACTGCCTCACTGGAGGAGTGCATTGTGTTCCCTAAAACAAGTAAACAACAGAGCTACAGAGCCAAGGGCACTTCCAGTCTAGGGAATATACCTTGGGGAAACTGAAAATCCATAAGACAGAGCCACCCCCAAATTGAGGGCTGCACTGCTTACAAGAACCTCAACCTGGGTACACCTGAAATATCCCAGGAAATATAAAAATGGTTCCAAACATTGTGGAACTTACGTACGATGGAATATCCCTCAGCCACGAAATCAATGTCATAAGACCAGTAGCAGCAAAATGAGTGGATTCAGGTACGATGATTCTAAGGGAAAGAAGTCACACAGGAAAAGAAACTTATCATAAGATATCACTTAGGAAGATCCTGTAAACATGGCAACACATGAACTGAGTTAGGAAAGAGAACAGAGTCTCACATTTAGAAAACACTCTTATGCCTGCTTAAGGGGGAAGGAGAGGTGGGGTGATGCATTAAACCAGAGTTTGATATAAGCACAGGTACTGTTCCAAAAACCAACTATGGAATAGACAAGACCTACACCTTCCTCAGTGAAAGGGACTCAAAACCCCATATTTCCCGCAGAGGAATAGATCTGACTAGTAAGAATCTTAAAACCTATGTATTGATATGTCTCCGTAAGGGAATCAAGTGTGTCTAGACTGGCATAAACATGGCAGCGAGAATCAGCTCAAACCCACTCTAAAAAGGAATTTCAAAAACAGAACAAAGAAACAGGGAAATTCTTTACAATTCCTTCAGGGTCTCTGATGCAACCTGGAATGACCCTATCTACGATGACAGCTGGATGTGGCATGAGGCTGGACACTTGGGACTGAGAGGATTGGTGAGATAGGGTGAGCAAAGGCAGACCCTTTAAAGCAATAATGCATGGCAACCATTCCATGGGTCCCACCTCTCCAGGTTGAAGGGAATATTACTACAGCTATAACATGTACGGGAAACCTAGAGAATGGACACACTGTGAATACGAAAGGTTTCTAAAACTCAACGAAGAGTCCCTCTCCTGGTGCTCCGGTTTGACTTTCCAACAGCTTTACTATCAATCTCCCAACTTGGAGAGACAGCCCCTTTAAGCTCCTGGTTCACACAGGTTGCCCATTTGGCAGAGGAGGAAAGGGAAGAGGGAGAACCAATGAGAGAGTAGCTGTTAGGCATTTGGATGGGCACATGTCACCCTAATTTCCCGGCAGGAAGAAGAATTCACCAAAGTCTCAGCCACCCACCGGGAACCAGTATAGGTCCTGAACCAAATGTTTGGACTTGCGTTCAGCTCACAAAAAACGAGTTGAAAAATGGAGCTCAGGGGCACAGCAATTCACAAACTGGCAGAGTAATCAAGGCCAACTATCGTCCAAAAATCTGTTGAGGGAAGGCAACGAGGCGGACTTGAATGCGAGGCAGAATAGCAGGAAACAGATTTCAAGAGGTACGTTAGAATCGCCTGTAAAGCACAGGAAGAGGGGCACAACTTCGACAATGATGCACTGGGCCAAAAAGGGCGTATGCGTTTTCTCCTGAATATATTCAGGAGAAAACGCATACGCCCTTTTTGGCCAAGCAAGCAAGCGGGCAATGCAAATCTGCACTACAAAGAAGTATCACTTCCCACCGGTCAAAAGGGACATCCACAAAATGTGTAAAAACCAGAAAGGCAAGACAGGCCCTGGAGAACAGGGAGCCTTGTTATGCTGATGGGCGGGATGTAAGTTGCCAACTGCCTCACTGGAGGAGTGCATTGTGTTCCCTAAAACAAGTAAACAACAGAGCTACAGAGCCAAGGGCACTTCCAGTCTAGGGAATATACCTTGGGGAAACTGAAAATCCATAAGACAGAGCCACCCCCAAATTGAGGGCTGCACTGCTTACAAGAACCTCAACCTGGGTACACCTGAAATATCCCAGGAAATATAAAAATGGTTCCAAACATTGTGGAACTTACGTACGATGGAATATCCCTCAGCCACGAAATCAATGTCATAAGACCAGTAGCAGCAAAATGAGTGGATTCAGGTACGATGATTCTAAGGGAAAGAAGTCACACAGGAAAAGAAACTTATCATAAGATATCACTTAGGAAGATCCTGTAAACATGGCTACACATGAACTGAGTTAGGAAAGAGAACAGAGTCTCACATTTAGAAAACACTCTTATGCCTGCTTAAGGGGGAAGGAGAGGTGGGGTGATGCATCAAACCAGAGTTTGATATAAGCACAGGTACTGTTCCAAAAACCAACTATGGAATAGACAAGACCTACACCTTCCTCAGTGAAAGGGACTCAAAACCCCATATTTCCCGCAGAGGAATAGATCTGACTAGTAAGAATCTTAAAACCTATGTATTGATATGTCTCCGTAAGGGAATCAAGTGTGTCTAGACTGGCATAAACATGGCAGCGAGAATCAGCTCAAACCCACTCTAAAAAGGAATTTCAAAAACAGAACAAAGAAACAGGGAAATTCTTTACAATTCCTTCAGGGTCTCTGATGCAACCTGGAATGACCCTATCTACGATGACAGCTGGATGTGGCATGAGGCTGGACACTTGGGACTGAGAGGATTGGTGAGATAGGGTGAGCAAAGGCAGACCCTTTAAAGCAATAATGCATGGCAACCATTCCATGGGTCCCACCTCTCCAGGTTGAAGGGAATATTACTACAGCTATAACATGTACGGGAAACCTAGAGAATGGACACACTGTGAATACGAAAGGTTTCTAAAACTCAACGAAGAGTCCCTCTCCTGGTGCTCCGGTTTGACTTTCCAACAGCTTTACTATCAATCTCCCAACTTGGAGAGACAGCCCCTTTAAGCTCCTGCTTCACACAGGTTGCCCATTTGGCAGAGGAGGAAAGGGAAGAGGGAGAACCAATGAGAGAGTAGCTGTTAGGCATTTGGATGGGCACATGTCACCCTAATTTCCCGGCAGGAAGAAGAATTCACCAAAGTCTCAGCCACCCACCGGGAACCAGTATAGGTCCTGAACCAAATGTTTGGACTTGCGTTCAGCTCACAAAAAACGAGTTGAAAAATGGAGCTCAGGGGCACAGCAATTCACAAACTGGCAGAGTAATCAAGGCCAACTATCGTCCAAAAATCTGTTGAGGGAAGGCAACGAGGCGGACTTGAATGCGAGGCAGAATAGCAGGAAACAGATTTCAAGAGGTACGTTAGAATCGCCTGTAAAGCACAGGAAGAGGGGCACAACTTCAACAATGATGCACTGGGCCAAAAAGGGCGTATGCGTTTTCTCCTGAATATATTCAGGAGAAAACGCATACGCCCTTTTTGGCCAAGCAAGCAAGCGGGCAATGCAAATCTGCACTACAAAGAAGTATCACTTCCCACCGGTCAAAAGGGACATCCACAAAATGTGTAAAAACCAGAAAGGCAAGACAGGCCCTGGAGAACAGGGAGCCTTGTTATGCTGATGGGCGGGATGTAAGTTGCCAACTGCCTCACTGGAGGAGTGCATTGTGTTCCCTAAAACAAGTAAACAACAGAGCTACAGAGCCAAGGGCACTTCCAGTCTAGGGAATATACCTTGGGGAAACTGAAAATCCATAAGACAGAGCCACCCCCAAATTGAGGGCTGCACTGCTTACAAGAACCTCAACCTGGGTACACCTGAAATATCCCAGGAAATATAAAAATGGTTCCAAACATTGTGGAACTTACGTACGATGGAATATCCCTCAGCCACGAAATCAATGTCATAAGACCAGTAGCAGCAAAATGAGTGGATTCAGGTACGATGATTCTAAGGGAAAGAAGTCACACAGGAAAAGAAACTTATCATAAGATATCACTTAGGAAGATCCTGTAAACATGGCAACACATGAACTGAGTTAGGAAAGAGAACAGAGTCTCACATTTAGAAAACACTCTTATGCCTGCTTAAGGGGGAAGGAGAGGTGGGGTGATGCATTAAACCAGAGTTTGATATAAGCACAGGTACTGTTCCAAAAACCAACTATGGAATAGACAAGACCTACACCTTCCTCAGTGAAAGGGACTCAAAACCCCATATTTCCCGCAGAGGAATAGATCTGACTAGTAAGAATCTTAAAACCTATGTATTGATATGTCTCCGTAAGGGAATCAAGTGTGTCTAGACTGGCATAAACATGGCAGCGAGAATCAGCTCAAACCCACTCTAAAAAGGAATTTCAAAAACAGAACAAAGAAACAGGGAAATTCTTTACAATTCCTTCAGGGTCTCTGATGCAACCTGGAATGACCCTATCTACGATGACAGCTGGATGTGGCATGAGGCTGGACACTTGGGACTGAGAGGATTGGTGAGATTGGGTGAGCAAAGGCAGACCCTTTAAAGCAATAATGCATGGCAACCATTCCATGGGTCCCACCTCTCCAGGTTGAAGGGAATATTACTACAGCTATAACATGTACGGGAAACCTAGAGAATGGACACACTGTGAATACGAAAGGTTTCTAAAACTCAACGAAGAGTCCCTCTCCTGGTGCTCCGGTTTGACTTTCCAACAGCTTTACTATCAATCTCCCAACTTGGAGAGACAGCCCCTTTAAGCTCCTGGTTCACACAGGTTGCCCATTTGGCAGAGGAGGAAAGGGAAGAGGGAGAACCAATGAGAGAGTAGCTGTTAGGCATTTGGATGGGCACATGTCACCCTAATTTCCCGGCAGGAAGAAGAATTCACCAAAGTCTCAGCCACCCACCGGGAACCAGTATAGGTCCTGAACCAAATGTTTGGACTTGCGTTCAGCTCACAAAAAACGAGTTGAAAAATGGAGCTCAGGGGCACAGCAATTCACAAACTGGCAGAGTAATCAAGGCCAACTATCGTCCAAAAATCTGTTGAGGGAAGGCAACGAGGCGGACTTGAATGCGAGGCAGAATAGCAGGAAACAGATTTCAAGAGGTACGTTAGAATCGCCTGTAAAGCACAGGAAGAGGGGCACAACTTCGACAATGATGCACTGGGCCAAAAAGGGCGTATGCGTTTTCTCCTGAATATATTCAGGAGAAAACGCATACGCCCTTTTTGGCCAAGCAAGCAAGCGGGCAATGCAAATCTGCACTACAAAGAAGTATCACTTCCCACCGGTCAAAAGGGACATCCACAAAATGTGTAAAAACCAGAAAGGCAAGACAGGCCCTGGAGAACAGGGAGCCTTGTTATGCTGATGGGCGGGATGTAAGTTGCCAACTGCCTCACTGGAGGAGTGCATTGTGTTCCCTAAAACAAGTAAACAACAGAGCTACAGAGCCAAGGGCACTTCCAGTCTAGGGAATATACCTTGGGGAAACTGAAAATCCATAAGACAGAGCCACCCCCAAATTGAGGGCTGCACTGCTTACAAGAACCTCAACCTGGGTACACCTGAAATATCCCAGGAAATATAAAAATGGTTCCAAACATTGTGGAACTTACGTACGATGGAATATCCCTCAGCCACGAAATCAATGTCATAAGACCAGTAGCAGCAAAATGAGTGGATTCAGGTACGATGATTCTAAGGGAAAGAAGTCACACAGGAAAAGAAACTTATCATAAGATATCACTTAGGAAGATCCTGTAAACATGGCAACACATGAACTGAGTTAGGAAAGAGAACAGAGTCTCACATTTAGAAAACACTCTTATGCCTGCTTAAGGGGGAAGGAGAGGTGGGGTGATGCATCAAACCAGAGTTTGATATAAGCACAGGTACTGTTCCAAAAACCAACTATGGAATAGACAAGACCTACACCTTCCTCAGTGAAAGGGACTCAAAACCCCATATTTCCCGCAGAGGAATAGATCTGACTAGTAAGAATCTTAAAACCTATGTATTGATATGTCTCCGTAAGGGAATCAAGTGTGTCTAGACTGGCATAAACATGGCAGCGAGAATCAGCTCAAACCCACTCTAAAAAGGAATTTCAAAAACAGAACAAAGAAACAGGGAAATTCTTTACAATTCCTTCAGGGTCTCTGATGCAACCTGGAATGACCCTATCTACGATGACAGCTGGATGTGGCATGAGGCTGGACACTTGGGACTGAGAGGATTGGTGAGATAGGGTGAGCAAAGGCAGACCCTTTAAAGCAATAATGCATGGCAACCATTCCATGGGTCCCACCTCTCCAGGTTGAAGGGAATATTACTACAGCTATAACATGTACGGGAAACCTAGAGAATGGACACACTGTGAATACGAAAGGTTTCTAAAACTCAACGAAGAGTCCCTCTCCTGGTGCTCCGGTTTGACTTTCCAACAGCTTTACTATCAATCTCCCAACTTGGAGAGACAGCCCCTTTAAGCTCCTGGTTCACACAGGTTGCCCATTTGGCAGAGGAGGAAAGGGAAGAGGGAGAACCAATGAGAGAGTAGCTGTTAGGCATTTGGATGGGCACATGTCACCCTAATTTCCCGGCAGGAAGAAGAATTCACCAAAGTCTCAGCCACCCACCGGGAACCAGTATAGGTCCTGAACCAAATGTTTGGACTTGCGTTCAGCTCACAAAAAACGAGTTGAAAAATGGAGCTCAGGGGCACAGCAATTCACAAACTGGCAGAGTAATCAAGGCCAACTATCGTCCAAAAATCTGTTGAGGGAAGGCAACGAGGCGGACTTGAATGCGAGGCAGAATAGCAGGAAACAGATTTCAAGAGGTACGTTAGAATCGCCTGTAAAGCACAGGAAGAGGGGCACAACTTCGACAATGATGCACTGGGCCAAAAAGGGCGTATGCGTTTTCTCCTGAATATATTCAGGAGAAAACGCATACGCCCTTTTTGGCCAAGCAAGCAAGCGGGCAATGCAAATCTGCACTACAAAGAAGTATCACTTCCCACCGGTCAAAAGGGACATCCACAAAATGTGTAAAAACCAGAAAGGCAAGACAGGCCCTGGAGAACAGGGAGCCTTGTTATGCTGATGGGCGGGATGTAAGTTGCCAACTGCCTCACTGGAGGAGTGCATTGTGTTCCCTAAAACAAGTAAACAACAGAGCTACAGAGCCAAGGGCACTTCCAGTCTAGGGAATATACCTTGGGGAAACTGAAAATCCATAAGACAGAGCCACCCCCAAATTGAGGGCTGCACTGCTTACAAGAACCTCAACCTGGGTACACCTGAAATATCCCAGGAAATATAAAAATGGTTCCAAACATTGTGGAACTTACGTACGATGGAATATCCCTCAGCCACGAAATCAATGTCATAAGACCAGTAGCAGCAAAATGAGTGGATTCAGGTACGATGATTCTAAGGGAAAGAAGTCACACAGGAAAAGAAACTTATCATAAGATATCACTTAGGAAGATCCTGTAAACATGGCTACACATGAACTGAGTTAGGAAAGAGAACAGAGTCTCACATTTAGAAAACACTCTTATGCCTGCTTAAGGGGGAAGGAGAGGTGGGGTGATGCATCAAACCAGAGTTTGATATAAGCACAGGTACTGTTCCAAAAACCAACTATGGAATAGACAAGACCTACACCTTCCTCAGTGAAAGGGACTCAAAACCCCATATTTCCCGCAGAGGAATAGATCGGACTAGTAAGAATCTTAAAACCTATGTATTGATATGTCTCCGTAAGGGAATCAAGTGTGTCTAGACTGGCATAAACATGGCAGCGAGAATCAGCTCAAACCCACTCTAAAAAGGAATTTCAAAAACAGAACAAAGAAACAGGGAAATTCTTTACAATTCCTTCAGGGTCTCTGATGCAACCTGGAATGACCCTATCTACGATGACAGCTGGATGTGGCATGAGGCTGGACACTTGGGACTGAGAGGATTGGTGAGATTGGGTGAGCAAAGGCAGACCCTTTAAAGCAATAATGCATGGCAACCATTCCATGGGTCCCACCTCTCCAGGTTGAAGGGAATATTACTACAGCTATAACATGTACGGGAAACCTAGAGAATGGACACACTGTGAATACGAAAGGTTTCTAAAACTCAACGAAGAGTCCCTCTCCTGGTGCTCCGGTTTGACTTTCCAACAGCTTTACTATCAATCTCCCAACTTGGAGAGACAGCCCCTTTAAGCTCCTGGTTCACACAGGTTGCCCATTTGGCAGAGGAGGAAAGGGAAGAGGGAGAACCAATGAGAGAGTAGCTGTTAGGCATTTGGATGGGCACATGTCACCCTAATTTCCCGGCAGGAAGAAGAATTCACCAAAGTCTCAGCCACCCACCGGGAACCAGTATAGGTCCTGAACCAAATGTTTGGACTTGCGTTCAGCTCACAAAAAACGAGTTGAAAAATGGAGCTCAGGGGCACAGCAATTCACAAACTGGCAGAGTAATCAAGGCCAACTATCGTCCAAAAATCTGTTGAGGGAAGGCAACGAGGCGGACTTGAATGCGAGGCAGAATAGCAGGAAACAGATTTCAAGAGGTACGTTAGAATCGCCTGTAAAGCACAGGAAGAGGGGCACAACTTCGACAATGATGCACTGGGCCAAAAAGGGCGTATGCGTTTTCTCCTGAATATATTCAGGAGAAAACGCATACGCCCTTTTTGGCCAAGCAAGCAAGCGGGCAATGCAAATCTGCACTACAAAGAAGTATCACTTCCCACCGGTCAAAAGGGACATCCACAAAATGTGTAAAAACCAGAAAGGCAAGACAGGCCCTGGAGAACAGGGAGCCTTGTTATGCTGATGGGCGGGATGTAAGTTGCCAACTGCCTCACTGGAGGAGTGCATTGTGTTCCCTAAAACAAGTAAACAACAGAGCTACAGAGCCAAGGGCACTTCCAGTCTAGGGAATATACCTTGGGGAAACTGAAAATCCATAAGACAGAGCCACCCCCAAATTGAGGGCTGCACTGCTTACAAGAACCTCAACCTGGGTACACCTGAAATATCCCAGGAAATATAAAAATGGTTCCAAACATTGTGGAACTTACGTACGATGGAATATCCCTCAGCCACGAAATCAATGTCATAAGACCAGTAGCAGCAAAATGAGTGGATTCAGGTACGATGATTCTAAGGGAAAGAAGTCACACAGGAAAAGAAACTTATCATAAGATATCACTTAGGAAGATCCTGTAAACATGGCTACACATGAACTGAGTTAGGAAAGAGAACAGAGTCTCACATTTAGAAAACACTCTTATGCCTGCTTAAGGGGGAAGGAGAGGTGGGGTGATGCATCAAACCAGAGTTTGATATAAGCACAGGTACTGTTCCAAAAACCAACTATGGAATAGACAAGACCTACACCTTCCTCAGTGAAAGGGACTCAAAACCCCATATTTCCCGCAGAGGAATAGATCTGACTAGTAAGAATCTTAAAACCTATGTATTGATATGTCTCCGTAAGGGAATCAAGTGTGTCTAGACTGGCATAAACATGGCAGCGAGAATCAGCTCAAACCCACTCTAAAAAGGAATTTCAAAAACAGAACAAAGAAACAGGGAAATTCTTTACAATTCCTTCAGGGTCTCTGATGCAACCTGGAATGACCCTATCTACGATGACAGCTGGATGTGGCATGAGGCTGGACACTTGGGACTGAGAGGATTGGTGAGATAGGGTGAGCAAAGGCAGACCCTTTAAAGCAATAATGCATGGCAACCATTCCATGGGTCCCACCTCTCCAGGTTGAAGGGAATATTACTACAGCTATAACATGTACGGGAAACCTAGAGAATGGACACACTGTGAATACGAAAGGTTTCTAAAACTCAACGAAGAGTCCCTCTCCTGGTGCTCCGGTTTGACTTTCCAACAGCTTTACTATCAATCTCCCAACTTGGAGAGACAGCCCCTTTAAGCTCCTGGTTCACACAGGTTGCCCATTTGGCAGAGGAGGAAAGGGAAGAGGGAGAACCAATGAGAGAGTAGCTGTTAGGCATTTGGATGGGCACATGTCACCCTAATTTCCCGGCAGGAAGAAGAATTCACCAAAGTCTCAGCCACCCACCGGGAACCAGTATAGGTCCTGAACCAAATGTTTGGACTTGCGTTCAGCTCACAAAAAACGAGTTGAAAAATGGAGCTCAGGGGCACAGCAATTCACAAACTGGCAGAGTAATCAAGGCCAACTATCGTCCAAAAATCTGTTGAGGGAAGGCAACGAGGCGGACTTGAATGCGAGGCAGAATAGCAGGAAACAGATTTCAAGAGGTACGTTAGAATCGCCTGTAAAGCACAGGAAGAGGGGCACAACTTCGACAATGATGCACTGGGCCAAAAAGGGCGTATGCGTTTTCTCCTGAATATATTCAGGAGAAAACGCATACGCCCTTTTTGGCCAAGCAAGGAAGCGGGCAATGCAAATCTGCACTACAAAGAAGTATCACTTCCCACCGGTCAAAAGGGACATCCACAAAATGTGTAAAAACCAGAAAGGCAAGACAGGCCCTGGAGAACAGGGAGCCTTGTTATGCTGATGGGCGGGATGTAAGTTGCCAACTGCCTCACTGGAGGAGTGCATTGTGTTCCCTAAAACAAGTAAACAACAGAGCTACAGAGCCAAGGGCACTTCCAGTCTAGGGAATATACCTTGGGGAAACTGAAAATCCATAAGACAGAGCCACCCCCAAATTGAGGGCTGCACTGCTTACAAGAACCTCAACCTGGGTACACCTGAAATATCCCAGGAAATATAAAAATGGTTCCAAACATTGTGGAACTTACGTACGATGGAATATCCCTCAGCCACGAAATCAATGTCATAAGACCAGTAGCAGCAAAATGAGTGGATTCAGGTACGATGATTCTAAGGGAAAGAAGTCACACAGGAAAAGAAACTTATCATAAGATATCACTTAGGAAGATCCTGTAAACATGGCTACACATGAACTGAGTTAGGAAAGAGAACAGAGTCTCACATTTAGAAAACACTCTTATGCCTGCTTAAGGGGGAAGGAGAGGTGGGGTGATGCATCAAACCAGAGTTTGATATAAGCACAGGTACTGTTCCAAAAACCAACTATGGAATAGACAAGACCTACACCTTCCTCAGTGAAAGGGACTCAAAACCCCATATTTCCCGCAGAGGAATAGATCTGACTAGTAAGAATCTTAAAACCTATGTATTGATATGTCTCCGTAAGGGAATCAAGTGTGTCTAGACTGGCATAAACATGGCAGTGAGAATCAGCTCAAACCCACTCTAAAAAGGAATTTCAAAAACAGAACAAAGAAACAGGGAAATTCTTTACAATTCCTTCAGGGTCTCTGATGCAACCTGGAATGACCCTATCTAGGATGACAGCTGGATGTGGCATGAGGCTGGACACTTGGGACTGAGAGGATTGGTGAGATAGGGTGAGCAAAGGCAGACCCTTTAAAGCAATAATGCATGGCAACCATTCCATGGGTCCCACCTCTCCAGGTTGAAGGGAATATTACTACAGCTATAACATGTACGGGAAACCTAGAGAATGGACACACTGTGAATACGAAAGGTTTCTAAAACTCAACGAAGAGTCCCTCTCCTGGTGCTCCGGTTTGACTTTCCAACAGCTTTACTATCAATCTCCCAACTTGGAGAGACAGCCCCTTTAAGCTCCTGGTTCACACAGGTTGCCCATTTGGCAGAGGAGGAAAGGGAAGAGGGAGAACCAATGAGAGAGTAGCTGTTAGGCATTTGGATGGGCACATGTCACCCTAATTTCCCGGCAGGAAGAAGAATTCACCAAAGTCTCAGCCACCCACCGGGAACCAGTATAGGTCCTGAACCAAATGTTTGGACTTGCGTTCAGCTCACAAAAAACGAGTTGAAAAATGGAGCTCAGGGGCACAGCAATTCACAAACTGGCAGAGTAATCAAGGCCAACTATCGTCCAAAAATCTGTTGAGGGAAGGCAACGAGGCGGACTTGAATGCGAGGCAGAATAGCAGGAAACAGATTTCAAGAGGTACGTTAGAATCGCCTGTAAAGCACAGGAAGAGGGGCACAACTTCGACAATGATGCACTGGGCCAAAAAGGGCGTATGCGTTTTCTCCTGAATATATTCAGGAGAAAACGCATACGCCCTTTTTGGCCAAGCAAGCAAGCGGGCAATGCAAATCTGCACTACAAAGAAGTATCACTTCCCACCGGTCAAAAGGGACATCCACAAAATGTGTAAAAACCAGAAAGGCAAGACAGGCCCTGGAGAACAGGGAGCCTTGTTATGCTGATGGGCGGGATGTAAGTTGCCAACTGCCTCACTGGAGGAGTGCATTGTGTTCCCTAAAACAAGTAAACAACAGAGCTACAGAGCCAAGGGCACTTCCAGTCTAGGGAATATACCTTGGGGAAACTGAAAATCCATAAGACAGAGCCACCCCCAAATTGAGGGCTGCACTGCTTACAAGAACCTCAACCTGGGTACACCTGAAATATCCCAGGAAATATAAAAATGGTTCCAAACATTGTGGAACTTACGTACGATGGAATATCCCTCAGCCACGAAATCAATGTCATAAGACCAGTAGCAGCAAAATGAGTGGATTCAGGTACGATGATTCTAAGGGAAAGAAGTCACACAGGAAAAGAAACTTATCATAAGATATCACTTAGGAAGATCCTGTAAACATGGCAACACATGAACTGAGTTAGGAAAGAGAACAGAGTCTCACATTTAGAAAACACTCTTATGCCTGCTTAAGGGGGAAGGAGAGGTGGGGTGATGCATCAAACCAGAGTTTGATATAAGCACAGGTACTGTTCCAAAAACCAACTATGGAATAGACAAGACCTACACCTTCCTCAGTGAAAGGGACTCAAAACCCCATATTTCCCGCAGAGGAATAGATCTGACTAGTAAGAATCTTAAAACCTATGTATTGATATGTCTCCGTAAGGGAATCAAGTGTGTCTAGACTGGCATAAACATGGCAGCGAGAATCAGCTCAAACCCACTCTAAAAAGGAATTTCAAAAACAGAACAAAGAAACAGGGAAATTCTTTACAATTCCTTCAGGGTCTCTGATGCAACCTGGAATGACCCTATCTACGATGACAGCTGGATGTGGCATGAGGCTGGACACTTGGGACTGAGAGGATTGGTGAGATTGGGTGAGCAAAGGCAGACCCTTTAAAGCAATAATGCATGGCAACCATTCCATGGGTCCCACCTCTCCAGGTTGAAGGGAATATTACTACAGCTATAACATGTACGGGAAACCTAGAGAATGGACACACTGTGAATACGAAAGGTTTCTAAAACTCAACGAAGAGTCCCTCTCCTGGTGCTCCGGTTTGACTTTCCAACAGCTTTACTATCAATCTCCCAACTTGGAGAGACAGCCCCTTTAAGCTCCTGGTTCACACAGGTTGCCCATTTGGCAGAGGAGGAAAGGGAAGAGGGAGAACCAATGAGAGAGTAGCTGTTAGGCATTTGGATGGGCACATGTCACCCTAATTTCCCGGCAGGAAGAAGAATTCACCAAAGTCTCAGCCACCCACCGGGAACCAGTATAGGTCCTGAACCAAATGTTTGGACTTGCGTTCAGCTCACAAAAAACGAGTTGAAAAATGGAGCTCAGGGGCACAGCAATTCACAAACTGGCAGAGTAATCAAGGCCAACTATCGTCCAAAAATCTGTTGAGGGAAGGCAACGAGGCGGACTTGAATGCGAGGCAGAATAGCAGGAAACAGATTTCAAGAGGTACGTTAGAATCGCCTGTAAAGCACAGGAAGAGGGGCACAACTTCGACAATGATGCACTGGGCCAAAAAGGGCGTATGCGTTTTCTCCTGAATATATTCAGGAGAAAACGCATACGCCCTTTTTGGCCAAGCAAGCAAGCGGGCAATGCAAATCTGCACTACAAAGAAGTATCACTTCCCACCGGTCAAAAGGGACATCCACAAAATGTGTAAAAACCAGAAAGGCAAGACAGGCCCTGGAGAACAGGGAGCCTTGTTATGCTGATGGGCGGGATGTAAGTTGCCAACTGCCTCACTGGAGGAGTGCATTGTGTTCCCTAAAACAAGTAAACAACAGAGCTACAGAGCCAAGGGCACTTCCAGTCTAGGGAATATACCTTGGGGAAACTGAAAATCCATAAGACAGAGCCACCCCCAAATTGAGGGCTGCACTGCTTACAAGAACCTCAACCTGGGTACACCTGAAATATCCCAGGAAATATAAAAATGGTTCCAAACATTGTGGAACTTACGTACGATGGAATATCCCTCAGCCACGAAATCAATGTCATAAGACCAGTAGCAGCAAAATGAGTGGATTCAGGTACGATGATTCTAAGGGAAAGAAGTCACACAGGAAAAGAAACTTATCATAAGATATCACTTAGGAAGATCCTGTAAACATGGCTACACATGAACTGAGTTAGGAAAGAGAACAGAGTCTCACATTTAGAAAACACTCTTATGCCTGCTTAAGGGGGAAGGAGAGGTGGGGTGATGCATCAAACCAGAGTTTGATATAAGCACAGGTACTGTTCCAAAAACCAACTATGGAATAGACAAGACCTACACCTTCCTCAGTGAAAGGGACTCAAAACCCCATATTTCCCGCAGAGGAATAGATCTGACTAGTAAGAATCTTAAAACCTATGTATTGATATGTCTCCGTAAGGGAATCAAGTGTGTCTAGACTGGCATAAACATGGCAGTGAGAATCAGCTCAAACCCACTCTAAAAAGGAATTTCAAAAACAGAACAAAGAAACAGGGAAATTCTTTACAATTCCTTCAGGGTCTCTGATGCAACCTGGAATGACCCTATCTAGGATGACAGCTGGATGTGGCATGAGGCTGGACACTTGGGACTGAGAGGATTGGTGAGATAGGGTGAGCAAAGGCAGACCCTTTAAAGCAATAATGCATGGCAACCATTCCATGGGTCCCACCTCTCCAGGTTGAAGGGAATATTACTACAGCTATAACATGTACGGGAAACCTAGAGAATGGACACACTGTGAATACGAAAGGTTTCTAAAACTCAACGAAGAGTCCCTCTCCTGGTGCTCCGGTTTGACTTTCCAACAGCTTTACTATCAATCTCCCAACTTGGAGAGACAGCCCCTTTAAGCTCCTGGTTCACACAGGTTGCCCATTTGGCAGAGGAGGAAAGGGAAGAGGGAGAACCAATGAGAGAGTAGCTGTTAGGCATTTGGATGGGCACATGTCACCCTAATTTCCCGGCAGGAAGAAGAATTCACCAAAGTCTCAGCCACCCACCGGGAACCAGTATAGGTCCTGAACCAAATGTTTGGACTTGCGTTCAGCTCACAAAAAACGAGTTGAAAAATGGAGCTCAGGGGCACAGCAATTCACAAACTGGCAGAGTAATCAAGGCCAACTATCGTCCAAAAATCTGTTGAGGGAAGGCAACGAGGCGGACTTGAATGCGAGGCAGAATAGCAGGAAACAGATTTCAAGAGGTACGTTAGAATCGCCTGTAAAGCACAGGAAGAGGGGCACAACTTCGACAATGATGCACTGGGCCAAAAAGGGCGTATGCGTTTTCTCCTGAATATATTCAGGAGAAAACGCATACGCCCTTTTTGGCCAAGCAAGCAAGCGGGCAATGCAAATCTGCACTACAAAGAAGTATCACTTCCCACCGGTCAAAAGGGACATCCACAAAATGTGTAAAAACCAGAAAGGCAAGACAGGCCCTGGAGAACAGGGAGCCTTGTTATGCTGATGGGCGGGATGTAAGTTGCCAACTGCCTCACTGGAGGAGTGCATTGTGTTCCCTAAAACAAGTAAACAACAGAGCTACAGAGCCAAGGGCACTTCCAGTCTAGGGAATATACCTTGGGGAAACTGAAAATCCATAAGACAGAGCCACCCCCAAATTGAGGGCTGCACTGCTTACAAGAACCTCAACCTGGGTACACCTGAAATATCCCAGGAAATATAAAAATGGTTCCAAACATTGTGGAACTTACGTACGATGGAATATCCCTCAGCCACGAAATCAATGTCATAAGACCAGTAGCAGCAAAATGAGTGGATTCAGGTACGATGATTCTAAGGGAAAGAAGTCACACAGGAAAAGAAACTTATCATAAGATATCACTTAGGAAGATCCTGTAAACATGGCAACACATGAACTGAGTTAGGAAAGAGAACAGAGTCTCACATTTAGAAAACACTCTTATGCCTGCTTAAGGGGGAAGGAGAGGTGGGGTGATGCATCAAACCAGAGTTTGATATAAGCACAGGTACTGTTCCAAAAACCAACTATGGAATAGACAAGACCTACACCTTCCTCAGTGAAAGGGACTCAAAACCCCATATTTCCCGCAGAGGAATAGATCTGACTAGTAAGAATCTTAAAACATATGTATTGATATGTCTCCGTAAGGGAATCAAGTGTGTCTAGACTGGCATAAACATGGCAGCGAGAATCAGCTCAAACCCACTCTAAAAAGGAATTTCAAAAACAGAACAAAGAAACAGGGAAATTCTTTACAATTCCTTCAGGGTCTCTGATGCAACCTGGAATGACCCTATCTACGATGACAGCTGGATGTGGCATGAGGCTGGACACTTGGGACTGAGAGGATTGGTGAGATAGGGTGAGCAAAGGCAGACCCTTTAAAGCAATAATGCATGGCAACCATTCCATGGGTCCCACCTCTCCAGGTTGAAGGGAATATTACTACAGCTATAACATGTACGGGAAACCTAGAGAATGGACACACTGTGAATACGAAAGGTTTCTAAAACTCAACGAAGAGTCCCTCTCCTGGTGCTCCGGTTTGACTTTCCAACAGCTTTACTATCAATCTCCCAACTTGGAGAGACAGCCCCTTTAAGCTCCTGGTTCACACAGGTTGCCCATTTGGCAGAGGAGGAAAGGGAAGAGGGAGAACCAATGAGAGAGTAGCTGTTAGGCATTTGGATGGGCACATGTCACCCTAATTTCCCGGCAGGAAGAAGAATTCACCAAAGTCTCAGCCACCCACCGGGAACCAGTATAGGTCCTGAACCAAATGTTTGGACTTGCGTTCAGCTCACAAAAAACGAGTTGAAAAATGGAGCTCAGGGGCACAGCAATTCACAAACTGGCAGAGTAATCAAGGCCAACTATCGTCCAAAAATCTGTTGAGGGAAGGCAACGAGGCGGACTTGAATGCGAGGCAGAATAGCAGGAAACAGATTTCAAGAGGTACGTTAGAATCGCCTGTAAAGCACAGGAAGAGGGGCACAACTTCGACAATGATGCACTGGGCCAAAAAGGGCGTATGCGTTTTCTCCTGAATATATTCAGGAGAAAACGCATACGCCCTTTTTGGCCAAGCAAGCAAGCGGGCAATGCAAATCTGCACTACAAAGAAGTATCACTTCCCACCGGTCAAAAGGGACATCCACAAAATGTGTAAAAACCAGAAAGGCAAGACAGGCCCTGGAGAACAGGGAGCCTTGTTATGCTGATGGGCGGGATGTAAGTTGCCAACTGCCTCACTGGAGGAGTGCATTGTGTTCCCTAAAACAAGTAAACAACAGAGCTACAGAGCCAAGGGCACTTCCAGTCTAGGGAATATACCTTGGGGAAACTGAAAATCCATAAGACAGAGCCACCCCCAAATTGAGGGCTGCACTGCTTACAAGAACCTCAACCTGGGTACACCTGAAATATCCCAGGAAATATAAAAATGGTTCCAAACATTGTGGAACTTACGTACGATGGAATATCCCTCAGCCACGAAATCAATGTCATAAGACCAGTAGCAGCAAAATGAGTGGATTCAGGTACGATGATTCTAAGGGAAAGAAGTCACACAGGAAAAGAAACTCATCATAAGATATCACTTAGGAAGATCCTGTAAACATGGCTACACATGAACTGAGTTAGGAAAGAGAACAGAGTCTCACATTTAGAAAACACTCTTATGCCTGCTTAAGGGGGAAGGAGAGGTGGGGTGATGCATCAAACCAGAGTTTGATATAAGCACAGGTACTGTTCCAAAAACCAACTATGGAATAGACAAGACCTACACCTTCCTCAGTGAAAGGGACTCAAAACCCCATATTTCCCGCAGAGGAATAGATCTGACTAGTAAGAATCTTAAAACCTATGTATTGATATGTCTCCGTAAGGGAATCAAGTGTGTCTAGACTGGCATAAACATGGCAGCGAGAATCAGCTCAAACCCACTCTAAAAAGGAATTTCAAAAACAGAACAAAGAAACAGGGAAATTCTTTACAATTCCTTCAGGGTCTCTGATGCAACCTGGAATGACCCTATCTACGATGACAGCTGGATGTGGCATGAGGCTGGACACTTGGGACTGAGAGGATTGGTGAGATAGGGTGAGCAAATGCAGACCCTTTAAAGCAATAATGCATGGCAACCATTCCATGGGTCCCACCTCTCCAGGTTGAAGGGAATATTACTACAGCTATAACATGTACGGGAAACCTAGAGAATGGACACACTGTGAATACGAAAGGTTTCTAAAACTCAACGAAGAGTCCCTCTCCTGGTGCTCCGGTTTGACTTTCCAACAGCTTTACTATCAATCTCCCAACTTGGAGAGACAGCCCCTTTAAGCTCCTGGTTCACACAGGTTGCCCATTTGGCAGAGGAGGAAAGGGAAGAGGGAGAACCAATGAGAGAGTAGCTGTTAGGCATTTGGATGGGCACATGTCACCCTAATTTCCTGGCAGGAAGAAGAATTCACCAAAGTCTCAGCCACCCACCGGGAACCAGTATAGGTCCTGAACCAAATGTTTGGACTTGCGTTCAGCTCACAAAAAACGAGTTGAAAAATGGAGCTCAGGGGCACAGCAATTCACAAACTGGCAGAGTAATCAAGGCCAACTATCGTCCAAAAATCCGTTGAGGGAAGGCAACGAGGCGGACTTGAATGCGAGGCAGAATAGCAGGAAACAGATTTCAAGAGGTACGTTAGAATCGCCTGTAAAGCACAGGAAGAGGGGCACAACTTCGACAATGATGCACTGGGCCAAAAAGGGCGTATGCGTTTTCTCCTGAATATATTCAGGAGAAAACGCATACGCCCTTTTTGGCCAAGCAAGCAAGCGGGCAATGCAAATCTGCACTACAAAGAAGTATCACTTCCCACCGGTCAAAAGGGACATCCACAAAATGTGTAAAAACCAGAAAGGCAAGACAGGCCCTGGAGAACAGGGAGCCTTGTTATGCTGATGGGCGGGATGTAAGTTGCCAACTGCCTCACTGGAGGAGTGCATTGTGTTCCCTAAAACAAGTAAACAACAGAGCTACAGAGCCAAGGGCACTTCCAGTCTAGGGAATATACCTTGGGGAAACTGAAAATCCATAAGACAGAGCCACCCCCAAATTGAGGGCTGCACTGCTTACAAGAACCTCAACCTGGGTACACCTGAAATATCCCAGGAAATATAAAAATGGTTCCAAACATTGTGGAACTTACGTACGATGGAATATCCCTCAGCCACGAAATCAATGTCATAAGACCAGTAGCAGCAAAATGAGTGGATTCAGGTACGATGATTCTAAGGGAAAGAAGTCACACAGGAAAAGAAACTTATCATAAGATATCACTTAGGAAGATCCTGTAAACATGGCTACACATGAACTGAGTTAGGAAAGAGAACAGAGTCTCACATTTAGAAAACACTCTTATGCCTGCTTAAGGGGGAAGGAGAGGTGGGGTGATGCATCAAACCAGAGTTTGATATAAGCACAGGTACTGTTCCAAAAACCAACTATGGAATAGACAAGACCTACACCTTCCTCAGTGAAAGGGACTCAAAACCCCATATTTCCCGCAGAGGAATAGATCTGACTAGTAAGAATCTTAAAACCTATGTATTGATATGTCTCCGTAAGGGAATCAAGTGTGTCTAGACTGGCATAAACATGGCAGCGAGAATCAGCTCAAACCCACTCTAAAAAGGAATTTCAAAAACAGAACAAAGAAACAGGGAAATTCTTTACAATTCCTTCAGGGTCTCTGATGCAACCTGGAATGACCCTATCTACGATGACAGCTGGATGTGGCATGAGGCTGGACACTTGGGACTGAGAGGATTGGTGAGATAGGGTGAGCAAATGCAGACCCTTTAAAGCAATAATGCATGGCAACCATTCCATGGGTCCCACCTCTCCAGGTTGAAGGGAATATTACTACAGCTATAAAATGTACGGGAAACCTAGAGAATGGACACACTGTGAATACGAAAGGTTTCTAAAACTCAACGAAGAGTCCCTCTCCTGGTGCTCCGGTTTGACTTTCCAACAGCTTTACTATCAATCTCCCAACTTGGAGAGACAGCCCCTTTAAGCTCCTGGTTCACACAGGTTGCCCATTTGGCAGAGGAGGAAAGGGAAGAGGGAGAACCAATGAGAGAGTAGCTGTTAGGCATTTGGATGGGCACATGTCACCCTA
The DNA here is from genome assembly GCF_964341445.2 of Mesoplodon mirus. NCBI lineage: Eukaryota > Metazoa > Chordata > Mammalia > Artiodactyla > Ziphiidae > Mesoplodon > Mesoplodon mirus. Next base: position 88,567 of record NW_028295773.1, read on the forward strand.
ATTTCCCGGCAGGAAGAAGAATTCACCAAAGTCTCAGCCACCCACCGGGAACCAGTATAGGTCCTGAACCAAATGTTTGGACTTGCGTTCAGCTCACAAAAAACGAGTTGAAAAATGGAGCTCAGGGGCACAGCAATTCACAAACTGGCAGAGTAATCAAGGCCAACTATCGTCCAAAAATCTGTTGAGGGAAGGCAACGAGGCGGACTTGAATGCGAGGCAGAATAGCAGGAAACAGATTTCAAGAGGTACGTTAGAATCGCCTGTAAAGCACAGGAAGAGGGGCACAACTTCGACAATGATGCACTGGGCCAAAAAGGGCGTATGCGTTTTCTCCTGAATATATTCAGGAGAAAACGCATACGCCCTTTTTGGCCAAGCAAGCAAGCGGGCAATGCAAATCTGCACTACAAAGAAGTATCACTTCCCACCGGTCAAAAGGGACATCCACAAAATGTGTAAAAACCAGAAAGGCAAGACAGGCCCTGGAGAACAGGGAGCCTTGTTATGCTGATGGGCGGGATGTAAGTTGCCAACTGCCTCACTGGAGGAGTGCATTGTGTTCCCTAAAACAAGTAAACAACAGAGCTACAGAGCCAAGGGCACTTCCAGTCTAGGGAATATACCTTGGGGAAACTGAAAATCCATAAGACAGAGCCACCCCCAAATTGAGGGCTGCACTGCTTACAAGAACCTCAACCTGGGTACACCTGAAATATCCCAGGAAATATAAAAATGGTTCCAAACATTGTGGAACTTACGTACGATGGAATATCCCTCAGCCACGAAATCAATGTCATAAGACCAGTAGCAGCAAAATGAGTGGATTCAGGTACGATGATTCTAAGGGAAAGAAGTCACACAGGAAAAGAAACTTATCATAAGATATCACTTAGGAAGATCCTGTAAACATGGCTACACATGAACTGAGTTAGGAAAGAGAACAGAGTCTCACATTTAGAAAACACTCTTATGCCTGCTTAAGGGGGAAGGAGAGGTGGGGTGATGCATCAAACCAGAGTTTGATATAAGCACAGGTACTGTTCCAAATACCAATTATGGAATAGACAAGACCTACACCTTCCTCAGTGAAAGGGACTCAAAACCCCATATTTCCCGCAGAGGAATAGATCTGACTAGTAAGAATCTTAAAACCTATGTATTGATATGTCTCCGTAAGGGAATCAAGTGTGTCTAGACTGGCATAAACATGGCAGCGAGAATCAGCTCAAACCCACTCTAAAAAGGAATTTCAAAAACAGAACAAAGAAACAGGGAAATTCTTTACAATTCCTTCAGGGTCTCTGATGCAACCTGGAATGACCCTATCTACGATGACAGCTGGATGTGGCATGAGGCTGGACACTTGGGACTGAGAGGATTGGTGAGATAGGGTGAGCAAAGGTAGACCCTTTAAAGCAATAATGCATGGCAACCATTCCATGGGTCCCACCTCTCCAGGTTGAAGGGAATATTACTACAGCTATAACATGTACGGGAAACCTAGAGAATGGACACACTGTGAATACGAAAGGTTTCTAAAACTCAACGAAGAGTCCCTCTCCTGGTGCTCCGGTTTGACTTTCCAACAGCTTTACTATCAATCTCCCAACTTGGAGAGACAGCCCCTTTAAGCTCCTGGTTCACACAGGTTGCCCATTTGGCAGAGGAGGAAAGGGAAGAGGGAGAACCAATGAGAGAGTAGCTGTTAGGCATTTGGATGGGCACATGTCACTCTAATTTCCCGGCAGGAAGAAGAATTCACCAAAGTCTCAGCCACCCACCGGGAACCAGTATAGGTCCTGAACCAAATGTTTGGACTTGCGTTCAGCTCACAAAAAACGAGTTGAAAAATGGAGCTCAGGGGCACAGCAATTCACAAACTGGCAGAGTAATCAAGGCCAACTATCGTCCAAAAATCTGTTGAGGGAAGGCAACGAGGCGGACTTGAATGCGAGGCAGAATAGCAGGAAACAGATTTCAAGAGGTACGTTAGAATCGCCTGTAAAGCACAGGAAGAGGGGCACAACTTCGACAATGATGCACTGGGCCAAAAAGGGCGTATGCGTTTTCTCCTGAATATATTCAGGAGAAAACGCATACGCCCTTTTTGGCCAAGCAAGCAAGCGGGCAATGCAAATCTGCACTACAAAGAAGTATCACTTCCCACCGGTCAAAAGGGACATCCACAAAATGTGTAAAAACCAGAAAGGCAAGACAGGCCCTGGAGAACAGGGAGCCTTGTTATGCTGATGGGCGGGATGTAAGTTGCCAACTGCCTCACTGGAGGAGTGCATTGTGTTCCCTAAAACAAGTAAACAACAGAGCTACAGAGCCAAGGGCACTTCCAGTCTAGGGAATATACCTTGGGGAAACTGAAAATCCATAAGACAGAGCCACCCCCAAATTGAGGGCTGCACTGCTTACAAGAACCTCAACCTGGGTACACCTGAAATATCCCAGGAAATATAAAAATGGTTCCAAACATTGTGGAACTTACGTACGATGGAATATCCCTCAGCCACGAAATCAATGTCATAAGACCAGTAGCAGCAAAATGAGTGGATTCAGGTACGATGATTCTAAGGGAAAGAAGTCACACAGGAAAAGAAACTTATCATAAGATATCACTTAGGAAGATCCTGTAAACATGGCAACACATGAACTGAGTTAGGAAAGAGAACAGAGTCTCACATTTAGAAAACACTCTTATGCCTGCTTAAGGGGGAAGGAGAGGTGGGGTGATGCATCAAACCAGAGTTTGATATAAGCACAGGTACTGTTCCAAAAACCAACTATGGAATAGACAAGACCTACACCTTCCTCAGTGAAAGGGACTCAAAACCCCATATTTCCCGCAGAGGAATAGATCTGACTAGTAAGAATCTTAAAACCTATGTATTGATATGTCTCCGTAAGGGAATCAAGTGTGTCTAGACTGGCATAAACATGGCAGCGAGAATCAGCTCAAACCCACTCTAAAAAGGAATTTCAAAAACAGAACAAAGAAACAGGGAAATTCTTTACAATTCCTTCAGGGTCTCTGATGCAACCTGGAATGACCCTATCTACGATGACAGCTGGATGTGGCATGAGGCTGGACACTTGGGACTGAGAGGATTGGTGAGATAGGGTGAGCAAAGGCAGACCCTTTAAAGCAATAATGCATGGCAACCATTCCATGGGTCCCACCTCTCCAGGTTGAAGGGAATATTACTACAGCTATAACATGTACGGGAAACCTAGAGAATGGACACACTGTGAATACGAAAGGTTTCTAAAACTCAACGAAGAGTCCCTCTCCTGGTGCTCCGGTTTGACTTTCCAACAGCTTTACTATCAATCTCCCAACTTGGAGAGACAGCCCCTTTAAGCTCCTGGTTCACACAGGTTGCCCATTTGGCAGAGGAGGAAAGGGAAGAGGGAGAACCAATGAGAGAGTAGCTGTTAGGCATTTGGATGGGCACATGTCACCCTAATTTCCCGGCAGGAAGAAGAATTCACCAAAGTCTCAGCCACCCACCGGGAACCAGTATAGGTCCTGAACCAAATGTTTGGACTTGCGTTCAGCTCACAAAAAACGAGTTGAAAAATGGAGCTCAGGGGCACAGCAATTCACAAACTGGCAGAGTAATCAAGGCCAACTATCGTCCAAAAATCTGTTGAGGGAAGGCAACGAGGCGGACTTGAATGCGAGGCAGAATAGCAGGAAACAGATTTCAAGAGGTACGTTAGAATCGCCTGTAAAGCACAGGAAGAGGGGCACAACTTCGACAATGATGCACTGGGCCAAAAAGGGCGTATGCGTTTTCTCCTGAATATATTCAGGAGAAAACGCATACGCCCTTTTTGGCCAAGCAAGCAAGCGGGCAATGCAAATCTGCACTACAAAGAAGTATCACTTCCCACCGGTCAAAAGGGACATCCACAAAATGTGTAAAAACCAGAAAGGCAAGACAGGCCCTGGAGAACAGGGAGCCTTGTTATGCTGATGGGCGGGATGTAAGTTGCCAACTGCCTCACTGGAGGAGTGCATTGTGTTCCCTAAAACAAGTAAACAACAGAGCTACAGAGCCAAGGGCACTTCCAGTCTAGGGAATATACCTTGGGGAAACTGAAAATCCATAAGACAGAGCCACCCCCAAATTGAGGGCTGCACTGCTTACAAGAACCTCAACCTGGGTACACCTGAAATATCCCAGGAAATATAAAAATGGTTCCAAACATTGTGGAACTTACGTACGATGGAATATCCCTCAGCCACGAAATCAATGTCATAAGACCAGTAGCAGCAAAATGAGTGGATTCAGGTACGATGATTCTAAGGGAAAGAAGTCACACAGGAAAAGAAACTTATCATAAGATATCACTTAGGAAGATCCTGTAAACATGGCTACACATGAACTGAGTTAGGAAAGAGAACAGAGTCTCACATTTAGAAAACACTCTTATGCCTGCTTAAGGGGGAAGGAGAGGTGGGGTGATGCATCAAACCAGAGTTTGATATAAGCACAGGTACTGTTCCAAAAACCAACTATGGAATAGACAAGACCTACACCTTCCTCAGTGAAAGGGACTCAAAACCCCATATTTCCCGCAGAGGAATAGATCTGACTAGTAAGAATCTTAAAACCTATGTATTGATATGTCTCCGTAAGGGAATCAAGTGTGTCTAGACTGGCATAAACATGGCAGCGAGAATCAGCTCAAACCCACTCTAAAAAGGAATTTCAAAAACAGAACAAAGAAACAGGGAAATTCTTTACAATTCCTTCAGGGTCTCTGATGCAACCTGGAATGACCCTATCTACGATGACAGCTGGATGTGGCATGAGGCTGGACACTTGGGACTGAGAGGATTGGTGAGATAGGGTGAGCAAAGGCAGACCCTTTAAAGCAATAATGCATGGCAACCATTCCATGGGTCCCACCTCTCCAGGTTGAAGGGAATATTACTACAGCTATAACATGTACGGGAAACCTAGAGAATGGACACACTGTGAATACGAAAGGTTTCTAAAACTCAACGAAGAGTCCCTCTCCTGGTGCTCCGGTTTGACTTTCCAACAGCTTTACTATCAATCTCCCAACTTGGAGAGACAGCCCCTTTAAGCTCCTGGTTCACACAGGTTGCCCATTTGGCAGAGGAGGAAAGGGAAGAGGGAGAACCAATGAGAGAGTAGCTGTTAGGCATTTGGATGGGCACATGTCACCCTAATTTCCCGGCAGGAAGAAGAATTCACCAAAGTCTCAGCCACCCACCGGGAACCAGTATAGGTCCTGAACCAAATGTTTGGACTTGCGTTCAGCTCACAAAAAACGAGTTGAAAAATGGAGCTCAGGGGCACAGCAATTCACAAACTGGCAGAGTAATCAAGGCCAACTATCGTCCAAAAATCCGTTGAGGGAAGGCAACGAGGCGGACTTGAATGCGAGGCAGAATAGCAGGAAACAGATTTCAAGAGGTACGTTAGAATCGCCTGTAAAGCACAGGAAGAGGGGCACAACTTCGACAATGATGCACTGGGCCAAAAAGGGCGTATGCGTTTTCTCCTGAATATATTCAGGAGAAAACGCATACGCCCTTTTTGGCCAAGCAAGCAAGCGGGCAATGCAAATCTGCACTACAAAGAAGTATCACTTCCCACCGGTCAAAAGGGACATCCACAAAATGTGTAAAAACCAGAAAGGCAAGACAGGCCCTGGAGAACAGGGAGCCTTGTTATGCTGATGGGCGGGATGTAAGTTGCCAACTGCCTCACTGGAGGAGTGCATTGTGTTCCCTAAAACAAGTAAACAACAGAGCTACAGAGCCAAGGGCACTTCCAGTCTAGGGAATATACCTTGGGGAAACTGAAAATCCATAAGACAGAGCCACCCCCAAATTGAGGGCTGCACTGCTTACAAGAACCTCAACCTGGGTACACCTGAAATATCCCAGGAAATATAAAAATGGTTCCAAACATTGTGGAACTTACGTACGATGGAATATCCCTCAGCCACGAAATCAATGTCATAAGACCAGTAGCAGCAAAATGAGTGGATTCAGGTACGATGATTCTAAGGGAAAGAAGTCACACAGGAAAAGAAACTTATCATAAGATATCACTTAGGAAGATCCTGTAAACATGGCTACACATGAACTGAGTTAGGAAAGAGAACAGAGTCTCACATTTAGAAAACACTCTTATGCCTGCTTAAGGGGGAAGGAGAGGTGGGGTGATGCATCAAACCAGAGTTTGATATAAGCACAGGTACTGTTCCAAAAACCAACTATGGAATAGACAAGACCTACACCTTCCTCAGTGAAAGGGACTCAAAACCCCATATTTCCCGCAGAGGAATAGATCTGACTAGTAAGAATCTTAAAACCTATGTATTGATATGTCTCCGTAAGGGAATCAAGTGTGTCTAGACTGGCATAAACATGGCAGCGAGAATCAGCTCAAACCCACTCTAAAAAGGAATTTCAAAAACAGAACAAAGAAACAGGGAAATTCTTTACAATTCCTTCAGGGTCTCTGATGCAACCTGGAATGACCCTATCTACGATGACAGCTGGATGTGGCATGAGGCTGGACACTTGGGACTGAGAGGATTGGTGAGATAGGGTGAGCAAATGCAGACCCTTTAAAGCAATAATGCATGGCAACCATTCCATGGGTCCCACCTCTCCAGGTTGAAGGGAATATTACTACAGCTATAAAATGTACGGGAAACCTAGAGAATGGACACACTGTGAATACGAAAGGTTTCTAAAACTCAACGAAGAGTCCCTCTCCTGGTGCTCCGGTTTGACTTTCCAACAGCTTTACTATCAATCTCCCAACTTGGAGAGACAGCCCCTTTAAGCTCCTGGTTCACACAGGTTGCCCATTTGGCAGAGGAGGAAAGGGAAGAGGGAGAACCAATGAGAGAGTAGCTGTTAGGCATTTGGATGGGCACATGTCACCCTAATTTCCCGGCAGGAAGAAGAATTCACCAAAGTCTCAGCCACCCACCGGGAACCAGTATAGGTCCTGAACCAAATGTTTGGACTTGCGTTCAGCTCACAAAAAACGAGTTGAAAAATGGAGCTCAGGGGCACAGCAATTCACAAACTGGCAGAGTAATCAAGGCCAACTATCGTCCAAAAATCTGTTGAGGGAAGGCAACGAGGCGGACTTGAATGCGAGGCAGAATAGCAGGAAACAGATTTCAAGAGGTACGTTAGAATCGCCTGTAAAGCACAGGAAGAGGGGCACAACTTCGACAATGATGCACTGGGCCAAAAAGGGCGTATGCGTTTTCTCCTGAATATATTCAGGAGAAAACGCATACGCCCTTTTTGGCCAAGCAAGCAAGCGGGCAATGCAAATCTGCACTACAAAGAAGTATCACTTCCCACCGGTCAAAAGGGACATCCAGAAAATGTGTAAAAACCAGAAAGGCAAGACAGGCCCTGGAGAACAGGGAGCCTTGTTATGCTGATGGGCGGGATGTAAGTTGCCAACTGCCTCACTGGAGGAGTGCATTGTGTTCCCTAAAACAAGTAAACAACAGAGCTACAGAGCCAAGGGCACTTCCAGTCTAGGGAATATACCTTGGGGAAACTGAAAATCCATAAGACAGAGCCACCCCCAAATTGAGGGCTGCACTGCTTACAAGAACCTCAACCTGGGTACACCTGAAATATCCCAGGAAATATAAAAATGGTTCCAAACATTGTGGAACTTACGTACGATGGAATATCCCTCAGCCACGAAATCAATGTCATAAGACCAGTAGCAGCAAAATGAGTGGATTCAGGTACGATGATTCTAAGGGAAAGAAGTCACACAGGAAAAGAAACTTATCATAAGATATCACTTAGGAAGATCCTGTAAACATGGCTACACATGAACTGAGTTAGGAAAGAGAACAGAGTCTCACATTTAGAAAACACTCTTATGCCTGCTTAAGGGGGAAGGAGAGGTGGGGTGATGCATCAAACCAGAGTTTGATATAAGCACAGGTACTGTTCCAAATACCAATTATGGAATAGACAAGACCTACACCTTCCTCAGTGAAAGGGACTCAAAACCCCATATTTCCCGCAGAGGAATAGATCTGACTAGTAAGAATCTTAAAACCTATGTATTGATATGTCTCCGTAAGGGAATCAAGTGTGTCTAGACTGGCATAAACATGGCAGCGAGAATCAGCTCAAACCCACTCTAAAAAGGAATTTCAAAAACAGAACAAAGAAACAGGGAAATTCTTTACAATTCCTTCAGGGTCTCTGATGCAACCTGGAATGACCCTATCTACGATGACAGCTGGATGTGGCATGAGGCTGGACACTTGGGACTGAGAGGATTGGTGAGATAGGGTGAGCAAAGGTAGACCCTTTAAAGCAATAATGCATGGCAACCATTCCATGGGTCCCACCTCTCCAGGTTGAAGGGAATATTACTACAGCTATAACATGTACGGGAAACCTAGAGAATGGACACACTGTGAATACGAAAGGTTTCTAAAACTCAACGAAGAGTCCCTCTCCTGGTGCTCCGGTTTGACTTTCCAACAGCTTTACTATCAATCTCCCAACTTGGAGAGACAGCCCCTTTAAGCTCCTGGTTCACACAGGTTGCCCATTTGGCAGAGGAGGAAAGGGAAGAGGGAGAACCAATGAGAGAGTAGCTGTTAGGCATTTGGATGGGCACATGTCACTCTAATTTCCCGGCAGGAAGAAGAATTCACCAAAGTCTCAGCCACCCACCGGGAACCAGTATAGGTCCTGAACCAAATGTTTGGACTTGCGTTCAGCTCACAAAAAACGAGTTGAAAAATGGAGCTCAGGGGCACAGCAATTCACAAACTGGCAGAGTAATCAAGGCCAACTATCGTCCAAAAATCTGTTGAGGGAAGGCAACGAGGCGGACTTGAATGCGAGGCAGAATAGCAGGAAACAGATTTCAAGAGGTACGTTAGAATCGCCTGTAAAGCACAGGAAGAGGGGCACAACTTCGACAATGATGCACTGGGCCAAAAAGGGCGTATGCGTTTTCTCCTGAATATATTCAGGAGAAAACGCATACGCCCTTTTTGGCCAAGCAAGCAAGCGGGCAATGCAAATCTGCACTACAAAGAAGTATCACTTCCCACCGGTCAAAAGGGACATCCAGAAAATGTGTAAAAACCAGAAAGGCAAGACAGGCCCTGGAGAACAGGGAGCCTTGTTATGCTGATGGGCGGGATGTAAGTTGCCAACTGCCTCACTGGAGGAGTGCATTGTGTTCCCTAAAACAAGTAAACAACAGAGCTACAGAGCCAAGGGCACTTCCAGTCTAGGGAATATACCTTGGGGAAACTGAAAATCCATAAGACAGAGCCACCCCCAAATTGAGGGCTGCACTGCTTACAAGAACCTCAACCTGGGTACACCTGAAATATCCCAGGAAATATAAAAATGGTTCCAAACATTGTGGAACTTACGTACGATGGAATATCCCTCAGCCACGAAATCAATGTCATAAGACCAGTAGCAGCAAAATGAGTGGATTCAGGTACGATGATTCTAAGGGAAAGAAGTCACACAGGAAAAGAAACTTATCATAAGATATCACTTAGGAAGATCCTGTAAACATGGCTACACATGAACTGAGTTAGGAAAGAGAACAGAGTCTCACATTTAGAAAACACTCTTATGCCTGCTTAAGTGGGAAGGAGAGGTGGGGTGATGCATCAAACCAGAGTTTGATATAAGCACAGGTACTGTTCCAAATACCAACTATGGAATAGACAAGACCTACACCTTCCTCAGTGAAAGGGACTCAAAACCCCATATTTCCCGCAGAGGAATAGATCTGACTAGTAAGAATCTTAAAACCTATGTATTGATATGTCTCCGTAAGGGAATCAAGTGTGTCTAGACTGGCATAAACATGGCAGCGAGAATCAGCTCAAACCCACTCTAAAAAGGAATTTCAAAAACAGAACAAAGAAACAGGGAAATTCTTTACAATTCCTTCAGGGTCTCTGATGCAACCTGGAATGACCCTATCTACGATGACAGCTGGATGTGGCATGAGGCTGGACACTTGGGACTGAGAGGATTGGTGAGATAGGGTGAGCAAAGGCAGACCCTTTAAAGCAATAATGCATGGCAACCATTCCATGGGTCCCACCTCTCCAGGTTGAAGGGAATATTACTACAGCTATAACATGTACGGGAAACCTAGAGAATGGACACACTGTGAATACGAAAGGTTTCTAAAACTCAACGAAGAGTCCCTCTCCTGGTGCTCCGGTTTGACTTTCCAACAGCTTTACTATCAATCTCCCAACTTGGAGAGACAGCCCCTTTAAGCTCCTGGTTCACACAGGTTGCCCATTTGGCAGAGGAGGAAAGGGAAGAGGGAGAACCAATGAGAGAGTAGCTGTTAGGCATTTGGATGGGCACATGTCACCCTAATTTCCCGGCAGGAAGAAGAATTCACCAAAGTCTCAGCCACCCACCGGGAACCAGTATAGGTCCTGAACCAAATGTTTGGACTTGCGTTCAGCTCACAAAAAACGAGTTGAAAAATGGAGCTCAGGGGCACAGCAATTCACAAACTGGCAGAGTAATCAAGGCCAACTATCGTCCAAAAATCTGTTGAGGGAAGGCAACGAGGCGGACTTGAATGCGAGGCAGAATAGCAGGAAACAGATTTCAAGAGGTACGTTAGAATCGCCTGTAAAGCACAGGAAGAGGGGCACAACTTCGACAATGATGCACTGGGCCAAAAAGGGCGTATGCGTTTTCTCCTGAATATATTCAGGAGAAAACGCATACGCCCTTTTTGGCCAAGCAAGCAAGCGGGCAATGCAAATCTGCACTACAAAGAAGTATCACTTCCCACCGGTCAAAAGGGACATCCACAAAATGTGTAAAAACCAGAAAGGCAAGACAGGCCCTGGAGAACAGGGAGCCTTGTTATGCTGATGGGCGGGATGTAAGTTGCCAACTGCCTCACTGGAGGAGTGCATTGTGTTCCCTAAAACAAGTAAACAACAGAGCTACAGAGCCAAGGGCACTTCCAGTCTAGGGAATATACCTTGGGGAAACTGAAAATCCATAAGACAGAGCCACCCCCAAATTGAGGGCTGCACTGCTTACAAGAACCTCAACCTGGGTACACCTGAAATATCCCAGGAAATATAAAAATGGTTCCAAACATTGTGGAACTTACGTACGATGGAATATCCCTCAGCCACGAAATCAATGTCATAAGACCAGTAGCAGCAAAATGAGTGGATTCAGGTACGATGATTCTAAGGGAAAGAAGTCACACAGGAAAAGAAACTTATCATAAGATATCACTTAGGAAGATCCTGTAAACATGGCTACACATGAACTGAGTTAGGAAAGAGAACAGAGTCTCACATTTAGAAAACACTCTTATGCCTGCTTAAGGGGGAAGGAGAGGTGGGGTGATGCATCAAACCAGAGTTTGATATAAGCACAGGTACTGTTCCAAAAACCAACTATGGAATAGACAAGACCTACACCTTCCTCAGTGAAAGGGACTCAAAACCCCATATTTCCCGCAGAGGAATAGATCTGACTAGTAAGAATCTTAAAACCTATGTATTGATATGTCTCCGTAAGGGAATCAAGTGTGTCTAGACTGGCATAAACATGGCAGCGAGAATCAGCTCAAACCCACTCTAAAAAGGAATTTCAAAAACAGAACAAAGAAACAGGGAAATTCTTTACAATTCCTTCAGGGTCTCTGATGCAACCTGGAATGACCCTATCTACGATGACAGCTGGATGTGGCATGAGGCTGGACACTTGGGACTGAGAGGATTGGTGAGATAGGGTGAGCAAAGGCAGACCCTTTAAAGCAATAATGCATGGCAACCATTCCATGGGTCCCACCTCTCCAGGTTGAAGGGAATATTACTACAGCTATAACATGTACGGGAAACCTAGAGAATGGACACACTGTGAATACGAAAGGTTTCTAAAACTCAACGAAGAGTCCCTCTCCTGGTGCTCCGGTTTGACTTTCCAACAGCTTTACTATCAATCTCCCAACTTGGAGAGACAGCCCCTTTAAGCTCCTGGTTCACACAGGTTGCCCATTTGGCAGAGGAGGAAAGGGAAGAGGGAGAACCAATGAGAGAGTAGCTGTTAGGCATTTGGATGGGCACATGTCACTCTAATTTCCCGGCAGGAAGAAGAATTCACCAAAGTCTCAGCCACCCACCGGGAACCAGTATAGGTCCTGAACCAAATGTTTGGACTTGCGTTCAGCTCACAAAAAACGAGTTGAAAAATGGAGCTCAGGGGCACAGCAATTCACAAACTGGCAGAGTAATCAAGGCCAACTATCGTCCAAAAATCTGTTGAGGGAAGGCAACGAGGCGGACTTGAATGCGAGGCAGAATAGCAGGAAACAGATTTCAAGAGGTACGTTAGAATCGCCTGTAAAGCACAGGAAGAGGGGCACAACTTCGACAATGATGCACTGGGCCAAAAAGGGCGTATGCGTTTTCTCCTGAATATATTCAGGAGAAAACGCATACGCCCTTTTTGGCCAAGCAAGCAAGCGGGCAATGCAAATCTGCACTACAAAGAAGTATCACTTCCCACCGGTCAAAAGGGACATCCACAAAATGTGTAAAAACCAGAAAGGCAAGACAGGCCCTGGAGAACAGGGAGCCTTGTTATGCTGATGGGCGGGATGTAAGTTGCCAACTGCCTCACTGGAGGAGTGCATTGTGTTCCCTAAAACAAGTAAACAACAGAGCTACAGAGCCAAGGGCACTTCCAGTCTAGGGAATATACCTTGGGGAAACTGAAAATCCATAAGACAGAGCCACCCCCAAATTGAGGGCTGCACTGCTTACAAGAACCTCAACCTGGGTACACCTGAAATATCCCAGGAAATATAAAAATGGTTCCAAACATTGTGGAACTTACGTACGATGGAATATCCCTCAGCCACGAAATCAATGTCATAAGACCAGTAGCAGCAAAATGAGTGGATTCAGGTACGATGATTCTAAGGGAAAGAAGTCACACAGGAAAAGAAACTTATCATAAGATATCACTTAGGAAGATCCTGTAAACATGGCTACACATGAACTGAGTTAGGAAAGAGAACAGAGTCTCACATTTAGAAAACACTCTTATGCCTGCTTAAGGGGGAAGGAGAGGTGGGGTGATGCATCAAACCAGAGTTTGATATAAGCACAGGTACTGTTCCAAATACCAACTATGGAATAGACAAGACCTACACCTTCCTCAGTGAAAGGGACTCAAAACCCCATATTTCCCGCAGAGGAATAGATCTGACTAGTAAGAATCTTAAAACCTATGTATTGATATGTCTCCGTAAGGGAATCAAGTGTGTCTAGACTGGCATAAACATGGCAGCGAGAATCAGCTCAAACCCACTCTAAAAAGGAATTTCAAAAACAGAACAAAGAAACAGGGAAATTCTTTACAATTCCTTCAGGGTCTCTGATGCAACCTGGAATGACCCTATCTACGATGACAGCTGGATGTGGCATGAGGCTGGACACTTGGGACTGAGAGGATTGGTGAGATTGGGTGAGCAAAGGCAGACCCTTTAAAGCAATAATGCATGGCAACCATTCCATGGGTCCCACCTCTCCAGGTTGAAGGGAATATTACTACAGCTATAACATGTACGGGAAACCTAGAGAATGGACACACTGTGAATACGAAAGGTTTCTAAAACTCAACGAAGAGTCCCTCTCCTGGTGCTCCGGTTTGACTTTCCAACAGCTTTACTATCAATCTCCCAACTTGGAGAGACAGCCCCTTTAAGCTCCTGGTTCACACAGGTTGCCCATTTGGCAGAGGAGGAAAGGGAAGAGGGAGAACCAATGAGAGAGTAGCTGTTAGGCATTTGGATGGGCACATGTCACCCTAATTTCCCGGCAGGAAGAAGAATTCACCAAAGTCTCAGCCACCCACCGGGAACCAGTATAGGTCCTGAACCAAATGTTTGGACTTGCGTTCAGCTCACAAAAAACGAGTTGAAAAATGGAGCTCAGGGGCACAGCAATTCACAAACTGGCAGAGTAATCAAGGCCAACTATCGTCCAAAAATCTGTTGAGGGAAGGCAACGAGGCGGACTTGAATGCGAGGCAGAATAGCAGGAAACAGATTTCAAGAGGTACGTTAGAATCGCCTGTAAAGCACAGGAAGAGGGGCACAACTTCGACAATGATGCACTGGGCCAAAAAGGGCGTATGCGTTTTCTCCTGAATATATTCAGGAGAAAACGCATACGCCCTTTTTGGCCAAGCAAGCAAGCGGGCAATGCAAATCTGCACTACAAAGAAGTATCACTTCCCACCGGTCAAAAGGGACATCCACAAAATGTGTAAAAACCAGAAAGGCAAGACAGGCCCTGGAGAACAGGGAGCCTTGTTATGCTGATGGTCGGGATGTAAGTTGCCAACTGCCTCACTGGAGGAGTGCATTGTGTTCCCTAAAACAAGTAAACAACAGAGCTACAGAGCCAAGGGCACTTCCAGTCTAGGGAATATACCTTGGGGAAACTGAAAATCCATAAGACAGAGCCACCCCCAAATTGAGGGCTGCACTGCTTACAAGAACCTCAACCTGGGTACACCTGAAATATCCCAGGAAATATAAAAATGGTTCCAAACATTGTGGAACTTACGTACGATGGAATATCCCTCAGCCACGAAATCAATGTCATAAGACCAGTAGCAGCAAAATGAGTGGATTCAGGTACGATGATTCTAAGGGAAAGAAGTCACACAGGAAAAGAAACTTATCATAAGATATCACTTAGGAAGATCCTGTAAACATGGCTACACATGAACTGAGTTAGGAAAGAGAACAGAGTCTCACATTTAGAAAACACTCTTATGCCTGCTTAAGGGGGAAGGAGAGGTGGGGTGATGCATCAAACCAGAGTTTGATATAAGCACAGGTACTGTTCCAAATACCAACTATGGAATAGACAAGACCTACACCTTCCTCAGTGAAAGGGACTCAAAACCCCATATTTCCCGCAGAGGAATAGATCTGACTAGTAAGGATCTTAAAACCTATGTATTGATATGTCTCCGTAAGGGAATCAAGTGTGTCTAGACTGGCATAAACATGGCAGCGAGAATCAGCTCAAACCCACTCTAAAAAGGAATTTCAAAAACAGAACAAAGAAACAGGGAAATTCTTTACAATTCCTTCAGGGTCTCTGATGCAACCTGGAATGACCCTATCTACGATGACAGCTGGATGTGGCATGAGGCTGGACACTTGGGACTGAGAGGATTGGTGAGATTGGGTGAGCAAATGCAGACCCTTTAAAGCAATAATGCATGGCAACCATTCCATGGGTCCCACCTCTCCAGGTTGAAGGGAATATTACTACAGCTATAACATGTACGGGAAACCTAGAGAATGGACACACTGTGAATACGAAAGGTTTCTAAAACTCAACGAAGAGTCCCTCTCCTGGTGCTCCGGTTTGACTTTCCAACAGCTTTACTATCAATCTCCCAACTTGGAGAGACAGCCCCTTTAAGCTCCTGGTTCACACAGGTTGCCCATTTGGCAGAGGAGGAAAGGGAAGAGGGAGAACCAATGAGAGAGTAGCTGTTAGGCATTTGGATGGGCACATGTCACCCTAATTTCCCGGCAGGAAGAAGAATTCACCAAAGTCTCAGCCACCCACCGGGAACCAGTATAGGTCCTGAACCAAATGTTTGGACTTGCGTTCAGCTCACAAAAAACGAGTTGAAAAATGGAGCTCAGGGGCACAGCAATTCACAAACTGGCAGAGTAATCAAGGCCAACTATCGTCCAAAAATCTGTTGAGGGAAGGCAACGAGGCGGACTTGAATGCGAGGCAGAATAGCAGGAAACAGATTTCAAGAGGTACGTTAGAATCGCCTGTAAAGCACAGGAAGAGGGGCACAACTTCGACAATGATGCACTGGGCCAAAAAGGGCGTATGCGTTTTCTCCTGAATATATTCAGGAGAAAACGCATACGCCCTTTTTGGCCAAGCAAGCAAGCGGGCAATGCAAATCTGCACTACAAAGAAGTATCACTTCCCACCGGTCAAAAGGGACATCCACAAAATGTGTAAAAACCAGAAAGGCAAGACAGGCCCTGGAGAACAGGGAGCCTTGTTATGCTGATGGGCGGGATGTAAGTTGCCAACTGCCTCACTGGAGGAGTGCATTGTGTTCCCTAAAACAAGTAAACAACAGAGCTACAGAGCCAAGGGCACTTCCAGTCTAGGGAATATACCTTGGGGAAACTGAAAATCCATAAGACAGAGCCACCCCCAAATTGAGGGCTGCACTGCTTACAAGAACCTCAACCTGGGTACACCTGAAATATCCCAGGAAATATAAAAATGGTTCCAAACATTGTGGAACTTACGTACGATGGAATATCCCTCAGCCACGAAATCAATGTCATAAGACCAGTAGCAGCAAAATGAGTGGATTCAGGTACGATGATTCTAAGGGAAAGAAGTCACACAGGAAAAGAAACTTATCATAAGATATCACTTAGGAAGATCCTGTAAACATGGCTACACATGAACTGAGTTAGGAAAGAGAACAGAGTCTCACATTTAGAAAACACTCTTATGCCTGCTTAAGGGGGAAGGAGAGGTGGGGTGATGCATCAAACCAGAGTTTGATATAAGCACAGGTACTGTTCCAAAAACCAACTATGGAATAGACAAGACCTACACCTTCCTCAGTGAAAGGGACTCAAAACCCCATATTTCCCGCAGAGGAATAGATCTGACTAGTAAGAATCTTAAAACCTATGTATTGATATGTCTCCGTAAGGGAATCAAGTGTGTCTAGACTGGCATAAACATGGCAGCGAGAATCAGCTCAAACCCACTCTAAAAAGGAATTTCAAAAACAGAACAAAGAAACAGGGAAATTCTTTACAATTCCTTCAGGGTCTCTGATGCAACCTGGAATGACCCTATCTACGATGACAGCTGGATGTGGCATGAGGCTGGACACTTGGGACTGAGAGGATTGGTGAGATAGGGTGAGCAAAGGCAGACCCTTTAAAGCAATAATGCATGGCAACCATTCCATGGGTCCCACCTCTCCAGGTTGAAGGGAATATTACTACAGCTATAACATGTACGGGAAACCTAGAGAATGGACACACTGTGAATACGAAAGGTTTCTAAAACTCAACGAAGAGTCCCTCTCCTGGTGCTCCGGTTTGACTTTCCAACAGCTTTACTATCAATCTCCCAACTTGGAGAGACAGCCCCTTTAAGCTCCTGGTTCACACAGGTTGCCCATTTGGCAGAGGAGGAAAGGGAAGAGGGAGAACCAATGAGAGAGTAGCTGTTAGGCATTTGGATGGGCACATGTCACCCTAATTTCCCGGCAGGAAGAAGAATTCACCAAAGTCTCAGCCACCCACCGGGAACCAGTATAGGTCCTGAACCAAATGTTTGGACTTGCGTTCAGCTCACAAAAAACGAGTTGAAAAATGGAGCTCAGGGGCACAGCAATTCACAAACTGGCAGAGTAATCAAGGCCAACTATCGTCCAAAAATCTGTTGAGGGAAGGCAACGAGGCGGACTTGAATGCGAGGCAGAATAGCAGGAAACAGATTTCAAGAGGTACGTTAGAATCGCCTGTAAAGCACAGGAAGAGGGGCACAACTTCGACAATGATGCACTGGGCCAAAAAGGGCGTATGCGTTTTCTCCTGAATATATTCAGGAGAAAACGCATACGCCCTTTTTGGCCAAGCAAGCAAGCGGGCAATGCAAATCTGCACTACAAAGAAGTATCACTTCCCACCGGTCAAAAGGGACATCCACAAAATGTGTAAAAACCAGAAAGGCAAGACAGGCCCTGGAGAACAGGGAGCCTTGTTATGCTGATGGGCGGGATGTAAGTTGCCAACTGCCTCACTGGAGGAGTGCATTGTGTTCCCTAAAACAAGTAAACAACAGAGCTACAGAGCCAAGGGCACTTCCAGTCTAGGGAATATACCTTGGGGAAACTGAAAATCCATAAGACAGAGCCACCCCCAAATTGAGGGCTGCACTGCTTACAAGAACCTCAACCTGGGTACACCTGAAATATCCCAGGAAATATAAAAATGGTTCCAAACATTGTGGAACTTACGTACGATGGAATATCCCTCAGCCACGAAATCAATGTCATAAGACCAGTAGCAGCAAAATGAGTGGATTCAGGTACGATGATTCTAAGGGAAAGAAGTCACACAGGAAAAGAAACTTATCATAAGATATCACTTAGGAAGATCCTGTAAACATGGCTACACATGAACTGAGTTAGGAAAGAGAACAGAGTCTCACATTTAGAAAACACTCTTATGCCTGCTTAAGGGGGAAGGAGAGGTGGGGTGATGCATCAAACCAGAGTTTGATATAAGCAAAGGTACTGTTCCAAAAACCAACTATGGAATAGACAAGACCTACACCTTCCTCAGTGAAAGGGACTCAAAACCCCATATTTCCCGCAGAGGAATAGATCTGACTAGTAAGAATCTTAAAACCTATGTATTGATATGTCTCCGTAAGGGAATCAAGTGTGTCTAGACTGGCATAAACATGGCAGCGAGAATCAGCTCAAACCCACTCTAAAAAGGAATTTCAAAAACAGAACAAAGAAACAGGGAAATTCTTTACAATTCCTTCAGGGTCTCTGATGCAACCTGGAATGACCCTATCTACGATGACAGCTGGATGTGGCATGAGGCTGGACACTTGGGACTGAGAGGATTGGTGAGATTGGGTGAGCAAAGGCAGACCCTTTAAAGCAATAATGCATGGCAACCATTCCATGGGTCCCACCTCTCCAGGTTGAAGGGAATATTACTACAGCTATAACATGTACGGGAAACCTAGAGAATGGACACACTGTGAATACGAAAGGTTTCTAAAACTCAACGAAGAGTCCCTCTCCTGGTGCTCCGGTTTGACTTTCCAACAGCTTTACTATCAATCTCCCAACTTGGAGAGACAGCCCCTTTAAGCTCCTGGTTCACACAGGTTGCCCATTTGGCAGAGGAGGAAAGGGAAGAGGGAGAACCTATGAGAGAGTAGCTGTTAGGCATTTGGATGGGCACATGTCACCCTAATTTCCCGGCAGGAAGAAGAATTCACCAAAGTCTCAGCCACCCACCGGGAACCAGTATAGGTCCTGAACCAAATGTTTGGACTTGCGTTCAGCTCACAAAAAACGAGTTGAAAAATGGAGCTCAGGGGCACAGCAATTCACAAACTGGCAGAGTAATCAAGGCCAACTATCGTCCAAAAATCTGTTGAGGGAAGGCAACGAGGCGGACTTGAATGCGAGGCAGAATAGCAGGAAACAGATTTCAAGAGGTACGTTAGAATTGCCTGTAAAGCACAGGAAGAGGGGCACAACTTCGACAATGATGCACTGGGCCAAAAAGGGCGTATGCGTTTTCTCCTGAATATATTCAGGAGAAAACGCATACGCCCTTTTTGGCCAAGCAAGCAAGCGGGCAATGCAAATCTGCACTACAAAGAAGTATCACTTCCCACCGGTCAAAAGGGACATCCACAAAATGTGTAAAAACCAGAAAGGCAAGACAGGCCCTGGAGAACAGGGAGCCTTGTTATGCTGATGGGCGGGATGTAAGTTGCCAACTGCCTCACTGGAGGAGTGCATTGTGTTCCCTAAAACAAGTAAACAACAGAGCTACAGAGCCAAGGGCACTTCCAGTCTAGGGAATATACCTTGGGGAAACTGAAAATCCATAAGACAGAGCCACCCCCAAATTGAGGGCTGCACTGCTTACAAGAACCTCAACCTGGGTACACCTGAAATATCCCAGGAAATATAAAAATGGTTCCAAACATTGTGGAACTTACGTACGATGGAATATCCCTCAGCCACGAAATCAATGTCATAAGACCAGTAGCAGCAAAATGAGTGGATTCAGGTACGATGATTCTAAGGGAAAGAAGTCACACAGGAAAAGAAACTTATCATAAGATATCACTTAGGAAGATCCTGTAAACATGGCTACACATGAACTGAGTTAGGAAAGAGAACAGAGTCTCACATTTAGAAAACACTCTTATGCCTGCTTAAGGGGGAAGGAGAGGTGGGGTGATGCATCAAACCAGAGTTTGATATAAGCACAGGTACTGTTCCAAAAACCAACTATGGAATAGACAAGACCTACACCTTCCTCAGTGAAAGGGACTCAAAACCCCATATTTCCCGCAGAGGAATAGATCTGACTAGTAAGAATCTTAAAACCTATGTATTGATATGTCTCCGTAAGGGAATCAAGTGTGTCTAGACTGGCATAAACATGGCAGCGAGAATCAGCTCAAACCCACTCTAAAAAGGAATTTCAAAAACAGAACAAAGAAACAGGGAAATTCTTTACAATTCCTTCAGGGTCTCTGATGCAACCTGGAATGACCCTATCTACGATGACAGCTGGATGTGGCATGAGGCTGGACACTTGGGACTGAGAGGATTGGTGAGATTGGGTGAGCAAATGCAGACCCTTTAAAGCAATAATGCATGGCAACCATTCCATGGGTCCCACCTCTCCAGGTTGAAGGGAATATTACTACAGCTATAACATGTACGGGAAACCTAGAGAATGGACACACTGTGAATACGAAAGGTTTCTAAAACTCAACGAAGAGTCCCTCTCCTGGTGCTCCGGTTTGACTTTCCAACAGCTTTACTATCAATCTCCCAACTTGGAGAGACAGCCCCTTTAAGCTCCTGGTTCACACAGGTTGCCCATTTGGCAGAGGAGGAAAGGGAAGAGGGAGAACCAATGAGAGAGTAGCTGTTAGGCATTTGGATGGGCACATGTCACCCTAATTTCCCGGCAGGAAGAAGAATTCACCAAAGTCTCAGCCACCCACCGGGAACCAGTATAGGTCCTGAACCAAATGTTTGGACTTGCGTTCAGCTCACAAAAAACGAGTTGAAAAATGGAGCTCAGGGGCACAGCAATTCACAAACTGGCAGAGTAATCAAGGCCAACTATCGTCCAAAAATCTGTTGAGGGAAGGCAACGAGGCGGACTTGAATGCGAGGCAGAATAGCAGGAAACAGATTTCAAGAGGTACGTTAGAATCGCCTGTAAAGCACAGGAAGAGGGGCACAACTTCGACAATGATGCACTGGGCCAAAAAGGGCGTATGCGTTTTCTCCTGAATATATTCAGGAGAAAACGCATACGCCCTTTTTGGCCAAGCAAGCAAGCGGGCAATGCAAATCTGCACTACAAAGAAGTATCACTTCCCACCGGTCAAAAGGGACATCCACAAAATGTGTAAAAACCAGAAAGGCAAGACAGGCCCTGGAGAACAGGGAGCCTTGTTATGCTGATGGGCGGGATGTAAGTTGCCAACTGCCTCACTGGAGGAGTGCATTGTGTTCCCTAAAACAAGTAAACAACAGAGCTACAGAGCCAAGGGCACTTCCAGTCTAGGGAATATACCTTGGGGAAACTGAAAATCCATAAGACAGAGCCACCCCCAAATTGAGGGCTGCACTGCTTACAAGAACCTCAACCTGGGTACACCTGAAATATCCCAGGAAATATAAAAATGGTTCCAAACATTGTGGAACTTACGTACGATGGAATATCCCTCAGCCACGAAATCAATGTCATAAGACCAGTAGCAGCAAAATGAGTGGATTCAGGTACGATGATTCTAAGGGAAAGAAGTCACACAGGAAAAGAAACTTATCATAAGATATCACTTAGGAAGATCCTGTAAACATGGCTACACATGAACTGAGTTAGGAAAGAGAACAGAGTCTCACATTTAGAAAACACTCTTATGCCTGCTTAAGGGGGAAGGAGAGGTGGGGTGATGCATCAAACCAGAGTTTGATATAAGCACAGGTACTGTTCCAAAAACCAACTATGGAATAGACAAGACCTACACCTTCCTCAGTGAAAGGGACTCAAAACCCCATATTTCCCGCAGAGGAATAGATCTGACTAGTAAGAATCTTAAAACCTATGTATTGATATGTCTCCGTAAGGGAATCAAGTGTGTCTAGACTGGCATAAACATGGCAGCGAGAATCAGCTCAAACCCACTCTAAAAAGGAATTTCAAAAACAGAACAAAGAAACAGGGAAATTCTTTACAATTCCTTCAGGGTCTCTGATGCAACCTGGAATGACCCTATCTACGATGACAGCTGGATGTGGCATGAGGCTGGACACTTGGGACTGAGAGGATTGGTGAGATTGGGTGAGCAAATGCAGACCCTTTAAAGCAATAATGCATGGCAACCATTCCATGGGTCCCACCTCTCCAGGTTGAAGGGAATATTACTACAGCTATAACATGTACGGGAAACCTAGAGAATGGACACACTGTGAATACGAAAGGTTTCTAAAACTCAACGAAGAGTCCCTCTCCTGGTGCTCCGGTTTGACTTTCCAACAGCTTTACTATCAATCTCCCAACTTGGAGAGACAGCCCCTTTAAGCTCCTGGTTCACACAGGTTGCCCAATTGGCAGAGGAGGAAAGGGAAGAGGGAGAACCAATGAGAGAGTAGCTGTTAGGCATTTGGATGGGCACATGTCACTCTAATTTCCCGGCAGGAAGAAGAATTCACCAAAGTCTCAGCCACCCACCGGGAACCAGTATAGGTCCTGAACCAAATGTTTGGACTTGCGTTCAGCTCACAAAAAACGAGTTGAAAAATGGAGCTCAGGGGCACAGCAATTCACAAACTGGCAGAGTAATCAAGGCCAACTATCGTCCAAAAATCTGTTGAGGGAAGGCAACGAGGCGGACTTGAATGCGAGGCAGAATAGCAGGAAACAGATTTCAAGAGGTACGTTAGAATCGCCTGTAAAGCACAGGAAGAGGGGCACAACTTCGACAATGATGCACTTGGCCAAAAAGGGCGTATGCGTTTTCTCCTGAATATATTCAGGAGAAAACGCATACGCCCTTTTTGGCCAAGCAAGCAAGCGGGCAATGCAAATCTGCACTACAAAGAAGTATCACTTCCCACCGGTCAAAAGGGACATCCACAAAATGTGTAAAAACCAGAAAGGCAAGACAGGCCCTGGAGAACAGGGAGCCTTGTTATGCTGATGGGCGGGATGTAAGTTGCCAACTGCCTCACTGGAGGAGTGCATTGTGTTCCCTAAAACAAGTAAACAACAGAGCTACAGAGCCAAGGGCACTTCCAGTCTAGGGAATATACCTTGGGGAAACTGAAAATCCATAAGACAGAGCCACCCCCAAATTGAGGGCTGCACTGCTTACAAGAACCTCAACCTGGGTACACCTGAAATATCCCAGGAAATATAAAAATGGTTCCAAACATTGTGGAACTTACGTACGATGGAATATCCCTCAGCCACGAAATCAATGTCATAAGACCAGTAGCAGCAAAATGAGTGGATTCAGGTACGATGATTCTAAGGGAAAGAAGTCACACAGGAAAAGAAACTTATCATAAGATATCACTTAGGAAGATCCTGTAAACATGGCTACACATGAACTGAGTTAGGAAAGAGAACAGAGTCTCACATTTAGAAAACACTCTTATGCCTGCTTAAGGGGGAAGGAGAGGTGGGGTGATGCATCAAACCAGAGTTTGATATAAGCACAGGTACTGTTCCAAAAACCAACTATGGAATAGACAAGACCTACACCTTCCTCAGTGAAAGGGACTCAAAACCCCATATTTCCCGCAGAGGAATAGATCTGACTAGTAAGAATCTTAAAACCTATGTATTGATATGTCTCCGTAAGGGAATCAAGTGTGTCTAGACTGGCATAAACATGGCAGCGAGAATCAGCTCAAACCCACTCTAAAAAGGAATTTCAAAAACAGAACAAAGAAACAGGGAAATTCTTTACAATTCCTTCAGGGTCTCTGATGCAACCTGGAATGACCCTATCTACGATGACAGCTGGATGTGGCATGAGGCTGGACACTTGGGACTGAGAGGATTGGTGAGATTGGGTGAGCAAATGCAGACCCTTTAAAGCAATAATGCATGGCAACCATTCCATGGGTCCCACCTCTCCAGGTTGAAGGGAATATTACTACAGCTATAACATGTACGGGAAACCTAGAGAATGGACACACTGTGAATACGAAAGGTTTCTAAAACTCAACGAAGAGTCCCTCTCCTGGTGCTCCGGTTTGACTTTCCAACAGCTTTACTATCAATCTCCCAACTTGGAGAGACAGCCCCTTTAAGCTCCTGGTTCACACAGGTTGCCCATTTGGCAGAGGAGGAAAGGGAAGAGGGAGAACCAATGAGAGAGTAGCTGTTAGGCATTTGGATGGGCACATGTCACCCTAATTTCCCGGCAGGAAGAAGAATTCACCAAAGTCTCAGCCACCCACCGGGAACCAGTATAGGTCCTGAACCAAATGTTTGGACTTGCGTTCAGCTCACAAAAAACGAGTTGAAAAATGGAGCTCAGGGGCACAGCAATTCACAAACTGGCAGAGTAATCAAGGCCAACTATCGTCCAAAAATCTGTTGAGGGAAGGCAACGAGGCGGACTTGAATGCGAGGCAGAATAGCAGGAAACAGATTTCAAGAGGTACGTTAGAATCGCCTGTAAAGCACAGGAAGAGGGGCACAACTTCGACAATGATGCACTGGGCCAAAAAGGGCGTATGCGTTTTCTCCTGAATATATTCAGGAGAAAACGCATACGCCCTTTTTGGCCAAGCAAGCAAGCGGGCAATGCAAATCTGCACTACAAAGAAGTATCACTTCCCACCGGTCAAAAGGGACATCCACAAAATGTGTAAAAACCAGAAAGGCAAGACAGGCCCTGGAGAACAGGGAGCCTTGTTATGCTGATGGGCGGGATGTAAGTTGCCAACTGCCTCACTGGAGGAGTGCATTGTGTTCCCTAAAACAAGTAAACAACAGAGCTACAGAGCCAAGGGCACTTCCAGTCTAGGGAATATACCTTGGGGAAACTGAAAATCCATAAGACAGAGCCACCCCCAAATTGAGGGCTGCACTGCTTACAAGAACCTCAACCTGGGTACACCTGAAATATCCCAGGAAATATAAAAATGGTTCCAAACATTGTGGAACTTACGTACGATGGAATATCCCTCAGCCACGAAATCAATGTCATAAGACCAGTAGCAGCAAAATGAGTGGATTCAGGTACGATGATTCTAAGGGAAAGAAGTCACACAGGAAAAGAAACTTATCATAAGATATCACTTAGGAAGATCCTGTAAACATGGCTACACATGAACTGAGTTAGGAAAGAGAACAGAGTCTCACATTTAGAAAACACTCTTATGCCTGCTTAAGGGGGAAGGAGAGGTGGGGTGATGCATCAAACCAGAGTTTGATATAAGCACAGGTACTGTTCCAAAAACCAACTATGGAATAGACAAGACCTACACCTTCCTCAGTGAAAGGGACTCAAAACCCCATATTTCCCGCAGAGGAATAGATCTGACTAGTAAGAATCTTAAAACCTATGTATTGATATGTCTCCGTAAGGGAATCAAGTGTGTCTAGACTGGCATAAACATGGCAGCGAGAATCAGCTCAAACCCACTCTAAAAAGGAATTTCAAAAACAGAACAAAGAAACAGGGAAATTCTTTACAATTCCTTCAGGGTCTCTGATGCAACCTGGAATGACCCTATCTACGATGACAGCTGGATGTGGCATGAGGCTGGACACTTGGGACTGAGAGGATTGGTGAGATTGGGTGAGCAAATGCAGACCCTTTAAAGCAATAATGCATGGCAACCATTCCATGGGTCCCACCTCTCCAGGTTGAAGGGAATATTACTACAGCTATAACATGTACGGGAAACCTAGAGAATGGACACACTGTGAATACGAAAGGTTTCTAAAACTCAACGAAGAGTCCCTCTCCTGGTGCTCCGGTTTGACTTTCCAACAGCTTTACTATCAATCTCCCAACTTGGAGAGACAGCCCCTTTAAGCTCCTGGTTCACACAGGTTGCCCATTTGGCAGAGGAGGAAAGGGAAGAGGGAGAACCAATGAGAGAGTAGCTGTTAGGCATTTGGATGGGCACATGTCACTCTAATTTCCCGGCAGGAAGAAGAATTCACCAAAGTCTCAGCCACCCACCGGGAACCAGTATAGGTCCTGAACCAAATGTTTGGACTTGCGTTCAGCTCACAAAAAACGAGTTGAAAAATGGAGCTCAGGGGCACAGCAATTCACAAACTGGCAGAGTAATCAAGGCCAACTATCGTCCAAAAATCTGTTGAGGGAAGGCAACGAGGCGGACTTGAATGCGAGGCAGAATAGCAGGAAACAGATTTCAAGAGGTACGTTAGAATCGCCTGTAAAGCACAGGAAGAGGGGCACAACTTCGACAATGATGCACTTGGCCAAAAAGGGCGTATGCGTTTTCTCCTGAATATATTCAGGAGAAAACGCATACGCCCTTTTTGGCCAAGCAAGCAAGCGGGCAATGCAAATCTGCACTACAAAGAAGTATCACTTCCCACCGGTCAAAAGGGACATCCACAAAATGTGTAAAAACCAGAAAGGCAAGACAGGCCCTGGAGAACAGGGAGCCTTGTTATGCTGATGGTCGGGATGTAAGTTGCCAACTGCCTCACTGGAGGAGTGCATTGTGTTCCCTAAAACAAGTAAACAACAGAGCTACAGAGCCAAGGGCACTTCCAGTCTAGGGAATATACCTTGGGGAAACTGAAAATCCATAAGACAGAGCCACCCCCAAATTGAGGGCTGCACTGCTTACAAGAACCTCAACCTGGGTACACCTGAAATATCCCAGGAAATATAAAAATGGTTCCAAACATTGTGGAACTTACGTACGATGGAATATCCCTCAGCCATGAAATCAATGTCATAAGACCAGTAGCAGCAAAATGAGTGGATTCAGGTACGATGATTCTAAGTGAAAGAAGTCACACAGAAAAAGAAACTTATCATAAGATATCACTTAGGAAGATCCTGTAAACATGGCAACACATGAACTGAGCTAGGAAAGAGAACAGAGTCTCACATTTAGAAAACACTCTTATGCCTGCTTAAGGGGGAAGGAGAGGTGGGGTGATGCATCAAACCAGAGTTTGATATAAGCACAGGTACTGTTCCAAAAACCAACTATGGAATAGACAAGACCTACACCTTCCTCAGTGAAAGGGACTCAAAACCCCATATTTCCCGCAGAGGAATAGATCTGACTAGTAAGAATCTTAAAACCTATGTATTGATATGTCTCCGTAAGGGAATCAAGTGTGTCTAGACTGGCATAAACATGGCAGCGAGAATCAGCTCAAACCCACTCTAAAAAGGAATTTCAAAAACAGAACAAAGAAACAGGGAAATTCTTTACAATTCCTTCAGGGTCTCTGATGCAACCTGGAATGACCCTATCTACGATGACAGCTGGATGTGGCATGAGGCTGGACACTTGGGACTGAGAGGATTGGTGAGATTGGGTGAGCAAATGCAGACCCTTTAAAGCAATAATGCATGGCAACCATTCCATGGGTCCCACCTCTCCAGGTTGAAGGGAATATTACTACAGCTATAACATGTACGGGAAACCTAGAGAATGGACACACTGTGAATACGAAAGGTTTCTAAAACTCAACGAAGAGTCCCTCTCCTGGTGCTCCGGTTTGACTTTCCAACAGCTTTACTATCAATCTCCCAACTTGGAGAGACAGCCCCTTTAAGCTCCTGGTTCACACAGGTTGCCCAATTGGCAGAGGAGGAAAGGGAAGAGGGAGAACCAATGAGAGAGTAGCTGTTAGGCATTTGGATGGGCACATGTCACTCTAATTTCCCGGCAGGAAGAAGAATTCACCAAAGTCTCAGCCACCCACCGGGAACCAGTATAGGTCCTGAACCAAATGTTTGGACTTGCGTTCAGCTCACAAAAAACGAGTTGAAAAATGGAGCTCAGGGGCACAGCAATTCACAAACTGGCAGAGTAATCAAGGCCAACTATCGTCCAAAAATCTGTTGAGGGAAGGCAACGAGGCGGACTTGAATGCGAGGCAGAATAGCAGGAAACAGATTTCAAGAGGTACGTTAGAATCGCCTGTAAAGCACAGGAAGAGGGGCACAACGTCGACAATGATGCACTTGGCCAAAAAGGGCGTATGCGTTTTCTCCTGAATATATTCAGGAGAAAACGCATACGCCCTTTTTGGCCAAGCAAGCAAGCGGGCAATGCAAATCTGCACTACAAAGAAGTATCACTTCCCACCGGTCAAAAGGGACATCCACAAAATGTGTAAAAACCAGAAAGGCAAGACAGGCCCTGGAGAACAGGGAGCCTTGTTATGCTGATGGGCGGGATGTAAGTTGCCAACTGCCTCACTGGAGGAGTGCATTGTGTTCCCTAAAACAAGTAAACAACAGAGC
This sequence comes from Mesoplodon mirus, assembly GCF_964341445.2. NCBI lineage: Eukaryota > Metazoa > Chordata > Mammalia > Artiodactyla > Ziphiidae > Mesoplodon > Mesoplodon mirus. Next base: position 116,980 of record NW_028295773.1, read on the forward strand.
TACAGAGCCAAGGGCACTTCCAGTCTAGGGAATATACCTTGGGGAAACTGAAAATCCATAAGACAGAGCCACCCCCAAATTGAGGGCTGCACTGCTTACAAGAACCTCAACCTGGGTACACCTGAAATATCCCAGGAAATATAAAAATGGTTCCAAACATTGTGGAACTTACGTACGATGGAATATCCCTCAGCCACGAAATCAATGTCATAAGACCAGTAGCAGCAAAATGAGTGGATTCAGGTACGATGATTCTAAGGGAAAGAAGTCACACAGGAAAAGAAACTTATCATAAGATATCACTTAGGAAGATCCTGTAAACATGGCTACACATGAACTGAGTTAGGAAAGAGAACAGAGTCTCACATTTAGAAAACACTCTTATGCCTGCTTAAGGGGGAAGGAGAGGTGGGGTGATGCATCAAACCAGAGTTTGATATAAGCACAGGTACTGTTCCAAAAACCAACTATGGAATAGACAAGACCTACACCTTCCTCAGTGAAAGGGACTCAAAACCCCATATTTCCCGCAGAGGAATAGATCTGACTAGTAAGAATCTTAAAACCTATGTATTGATATGTCTCCGTAAGGGAATCAAGTGTGTCTAGACTGGCATAAACATGGCAGCGAGAATCAGCTCAAACCCACTCTAAAAAGGAATTTCAAAAACAGAACAAAGAAACAGGGAAATTCTTTACAATTCCTTCAGGGTCTCTGATGCAACCTGGAATGACCCTATCTACGATGACAGCTGGATGTGGCATGAGGCTGGACACTTGGGACTGAGAGGATTGGTGAGATTGGGTGAGCAAATGCAGACCCTTTAAAGCAATAATGCATGGCAACCATTCCATGGGTCCCACCTCTCCAGGTTGAAGGGAATATTACTACAGCTATAACATGTACGGGAAACCTAGAGAATGGACACACTGTGAATACGAAAGGTTTCTAAAACTCAACGAAGAGTCCCTCTCCTGGTGCTCCGGTTTGACTTTCCAACAGCTTTACTATCAATCTCCCAACTTGGAGAGACAGCCCCTTTAAGCTCCTGGTTCACACAGGTTGCCCATTTGGCAGAGGAGGAAAGGGAAGAGGGAGAACCAATGAGAGAGTAGCTGTTAGGCATTTGGATGGGCACATGTCACCCTAATTTCCCGGCAGGAAGAAGAATTCACCAAAGTCTCAGCCACCCACCGGGAACCAGTATAGGTCCTGAACCAAATGTTTGGACTTGCGTTCAGCTCACAAAAAACGAGTTGAAAAATGGAGCTCAGGGGCACAGCAATTCACAAACTGGCAGAGTAATCAAGGCCAACTATCGTCCAAAAATCTGTTGAGGGAAGGCAACGAGGCGGACTTGAATGCGAGGCAGAATAGCAGGAAACAGATTTCAAGAGGTACGTTAGAATCGCCTGTAAAGCACAGGAAGAGGGGCACAACTTCGACAATGATGCACTGGGCCAAAAAGGGCGTATGCGTTTTCTCCTGAATATATTCAGGAGAAAACGCATACGCCCTTTTTGGCCAAGCAAGCACGCGGGCAATGCAAATCTGCACTACAAAGAAGTATCACTTCCCACCGGTCAAAAGGGACATCCACAAAATGTGTAAAAACCAGAAAGGCAAGACAGGCCCTGGAGAACAGGGAGCCTTGTTATGCTGATGGGCGGGATGTAAGTTGCCAACTGCCTCACTGGAGGAGTGCATTGTGTTCCCTAAAACAAGTAAACAACAGAGCTACAGAGCCAAGGGCACTTCCAGTCTAGGGAATATACCTTGGGGAAACTGAAAATCCATAAGACAGAGCCACCCCCAAATTGAGGGCTGCACTGCTTACAAGAACCTCAACCTGGGTACACCTGAAATATCCCAGGAAATATAAAAATGGTTCCAAACATTGTGGAACTTACGTACGATGGAATATCCCTCAGCCACGAAATCAATGTCATAAGACCAGTAGCAGCAAAATGAGTGGATTCAGGTACGATGATTCTAAGGGAAAGAAGTCACACAGGAAAAGAAACTTATCATAAGATATCACTTAGGAAGATCCTGTAAACATGGCTACACATGAACTGAGTTAGGAAAGAGAACAGAGTCTCACATTTAGAAAACACTCTTATGCCTGCTTAAGGGGGAAGGAGAGGTGGGGTGATGCATCAAACCAGAGTTTGATATAAGCACAGGTACTGTTCCAAAAACCAACTATGGAATAGACAAGACCTACACCTTCCTCAGTGAAAGGGACTCAAAACCCCATATTTCCCGCAGAGGAATAGATCTGACTAGTAAGAATCTTAAAACCTATGTATTGATATGTCTCCGTAAGGGAATCAAGTGTGTCTAGACTGGCATAAACATGGCAGCGAGAATCAGCTCAAACCCACTCTAAAAAGGAATTTCAAAAACAGAACAAAGAAACAGGGAAATTCTTTACAATTCCTTCAGGGTCTCTGATGCAACCTGGAATGACCCTATCTACGATGACAGCTGGATGTGGCATGAGGCTGGACACTTGGGACTGAGAGGATTGGTGAGATTGGGTGAGCAAAGGCAGACCCTTTAAAGCAATAATGCATGGCAACCATTCCATGGGTCCCACCTCTCCAGGTTGAAGGGAATATTACTACAGCTATAACATGTACGGGAAACCTAGAGAATGGACACACTGTGAATACGAAAGGTTTCTAAAACTCAACGAAGAGTCCCTCTCCTGGTGCTCCGGTTTGACTTTCCAACAGCTTTACTATCAATCTCCCAACTTGGAGAGACAGCCCCTTTAAGCTCCTGGTTCACACAGGTTGCCCATTTGGCAGAGGAGGAAAGGGAAGAGGGAGAACCAATGAGAGAGTAGCTGTTAGGCATTTGGATGGGCACATGTCACCCTAATTTCCCGGCAGGAAGAAGAATTCACCAAAGTCTCAGCCACCCACCGGGAACCAGTATAGGTCCTGAACCAAATGTTTGGACTTGCGTTCAGCTCACAAAAAACGAGTTGAAAAATGGAGCTCAGGGGCACAGCAATTCACAAACTGGCAGAGTAATCAAGGCCAACTATCGTCCAAAAATCTGTTGAGGGAAGGCAACGAGGCGGACTTGAATGCGAGGCAGAATAGCAGGAAACAGATTTCAAGAGGTACGTTAGAATCGCCTGTAAAGCACAGGAAGAGGGGCACAACTTCGACAATGATGCACTGGGCCAAAAAGGGCGTATGCGTTTTCTCCTGAATATATTCAGGAGAAAACGCATACGCCCTTTTTGGCCAAGCAAGCACGCGGGCAATGCAAATCTGCACTACAAAGAAGTATCACTTCCCACCGGTCAAAAGGGACATCCACAAAATGTGTAAAAACCAGAAAGGCAAGACAGGCCCTGGAGAACAGGGAGCCTTGTTATGCTGATGGGCGGGATGTAAGTTGCCAACTGCCTCACTGGAGGAGTGCATTGTGTTCCCTAAAACAAGTAAACAACAGAGCTACAGAGCCAAGGGCACTTCCAGTCTAGGGAATATACCTTGGGGAAACTGAAAATCCATAAGACAGAGCCACCCCCAAATTGAGGGCTGCACTGCTTACAAGAACCTCAACCTGGGTACACCTGAAATATCCCAGGAAATATAAAAATGGTTCCAAACATTGTGGAACTTACGTACGATGGAATATCCCTCAGCCACGAAATCAATGTCATAAGACCAGTAGCAGCAAAATGAGTGGATTCAGGTACGATGATTCTAAGTGAAAGAAGTCACACAGGAAAAGAAACTTATCATAAGATATCACTTAGGAAGATCCTGTAAACATGGCTACACATGAACTGAGTTAGGAAAGAGAACAGAGTCTCACATTTAGAAAACACTCTTATGCCAGCTTAAGGGGGAAGGAGAGGTGGGGTGATGCATCAAACCAGAGTTTGATATAAGCACAGGTACTGTTCCAAAAACCAACTATGGAATAGACAAGACCTACACCTTCCTCAGTGAAAGGGACTCAAAACCCCATATTTCCCGCAGAGGAATAGATCTGACTAGTAAGAATCTTAAAACCTATGTATTGATATGTCTCCGTAAGGGAATCAAGTGTGTCTAGACTGGCATAAACATGGCAGCGAGAATCAGCTCAAACCCACTCTAAAAAGGAATTTCAAAAACAGAACAAAGAAACAGGGAAATTCTTTACAATTCCTTCAGGGTCTCTGATGCAACCTGGAATGACCCTATCTACGATGACAGCTGGATGTGGCATGAGGCTGGACACTTGGGACTGAGAGGATTGGTGAGATTGGGTGAGCAAATGCAGACCCTTTAAAGCAATAATGCATGGCAACCATTCCATGGGTCCCACCTCTCCAGGTTGAAGGGAATATTACTACAGCTATAACATGTACGGGAAACCTAGAGAATGGACACACTGTGAATACGAAAGGTTTCTAAAACTCAACGAAGAGTCCCTCTCCTGGTGCTCCGGTTTGACTTTCCAACAGCTTTACTATCAATCTCCCAACTTGGAGAGACAGCCCCTTTAAGCTCCTGGTTCACACAGGTTGCCCATTTGGCAGAGGAGGAAAGGGAAGAGGGAGAACCAATGAGAGAGTAGCTGTTAGGCATTTGGATGGGCACATGTCACCCTAATTTCCCGGCAGGAAGAAGAATTCACCAAAGTCTCAGCCACCCACCGGGAACCAGTATAGGTCCTGAACCAAATGTTTGGACTTGCGTTCAGCTCACAAAAAACGAGTTGAAAAATGGAGCTCAGGGGCACAGCAATTCACAAACTGGCAGAGTAATCAAGGCCAACTATCGTCCAAAAATCTGTTGAGGGAAGGCAACGAGGCGGACTTGAATGCGAGGCAGAATAGCAGGAAACAGATTTCAAGAGGTACGTTAGAATCGCCTGTAAAGCACAGGAAGAGGGGCACAACTTCGACAATGATGCACTGGGCCAAAAAGGGCGTATGCGTTTTCTCCTGAATATATTCAGGAGAAAACGCATACGCCCTTTTTGGCCAAGCAAGCAAGCGGGCAATGCAAATCTGCACTACAAAGAAGTATCACTTCCCACCGGTCAAAAGGGACATCCACAAAATGTGTAAAAACCAGAAAGGCAAGACAGGCCCTGGAGAACAGGGAGCCTTGTTATGCTGATGGGCGGGATGTAAGTTGCCAACTGCCTCACTGGAGGAGTGCATTGTGTTCCCTAAAACAAGTAAACAACAGAGCTACAGAGCCAAGGGCACTTCCAGTCTAGGGAATATACCTTGGGGAAACTGAAAATCCATAAGACAGAGCCACCCCCAAATTGAGGGCTGCACTGCTTACAAGAACCTCAACCTGGGTACACCTGAAATATCCCAGGAAATATAAAAATGGTTCCAAACATTGTGGAACTTACGTACGATGGAATATCCCTCAGCCACGAAATCAATGTCATAAGACCAGTAGCAGCAAAATGAGTGGATTCAGGTACGATGATTCTAAGGGAAAGAAGTCACACAGGAAAAGAAACTTATCATAAGATATCACTTAGGAAGATCCTGTAAACATGGCAACACATGAACTGAGTTAGGAAAGAGAACAGAGTCTCACATTTAGAAAACACTCTTATGCCTGCTTAAGGGGGAAGGAGAGGTGGGGTGATGCATCAAACCAGAGTTTGATATAAGCACAGGTACTGTTCCAAAAACCATCTATGGAATAGACAAGACCTACACCTTCCTCAGTGAAAGGGACTCAAAACCCCATATTTCCCGCAGAGGAATAGATCTGACTAGTAAGAATCTTAAAACCTATGTATTGTTATGTCTCCGTAAGGGAATCAAGTGTGTCTAGACTGGCATAAACATGGCAGCGAGAATCAGCTCAAACCCACTCTAAAAAGGAATTTCAAAAACAGAACAAAGAAACAGGGAAATTCCTTACAATTCCTTCAGGGTCTCTGATGCAACCTGGAATGACCCTATCTACGATGACAGCTGGATGTGGCATGAGGCTGGACACTTGGGACTGAGAGGATTGGTGAGATTGGGTGAGCAAAGGCAGACCCTTTAAAGCAATAATGCATGGCAACCATTCCATGGGTCCCACCTCTCCAGGTTGAAGGGAATATTACTACAGCTATAACATGTACGGGAAACCTAGAGAATGGACACACTGTGAATACGAAAGGTTTCTAAAACTCAACGAAGAGTCCCTCTCCTGGTGCTCCGGTTTGACTTTCCAACAGCTTTACTATCAATCTCCCAACTTGGAGAGACAGCCCCTTTAAGCTCCTGGTTCACACAGGTTGCCCATTTGGCAGAGGAGGAAAGGGAAGAGGGAGAACCAATGAGAGAGTAGCTGTTAGGCATTTGGATGGGCACATGTCACCCTAATTTCCCGGCAGGAAGAAGAATTCACCAAAGTCTCAGCCACCCACCGGGAACCAGTATAGGTCCTGAACCAAATGTTTGGACTTGCGTTCAGCTCACAAAAAACGAGTTGAAAAATGGAGCTCAGGGGCACAGCAATTCACAAACTGGCAGAGTAATCAAGGCCAACTATCGTCCAAAAATCTGTTGAGGGAAGGCAACGAGGCGGACTTGAATGCGAGGCAGAATAGCAGGAAACAGATTTCAAGAGGTACGTTAGAATCGCCTGTAAAGCACAGGAAGAGGGGCACAACTTCGACAATGATGCACTGGGCCAAAAAGGGCATATGCGTTTTCTCCTGAATATATTCAGGAGAAAACGCATACGCCCTTTTTGGCCAAGCAAGCAAGCGGGCAATGCAAATCTGCACTACAAAGAAGTATCACTTCCCACCGGTCAAAAGGGACATCCACAAAATGTGTAAAAACCAGAAAGGCAAGACAGGCCCTGGAGAACAGGGAGCCTTGTTATGCTGATGGGCGGGATGTAAGTTGCCAACTGCCTCACTGGAGGAGTGCATTGTGTTCCCTAAAACAAGTAAACAACAGAGCTACAGAGCCAAGGGCACTTCCAGTCTAGGGAATATACCTTGGGGAAACTGAAAATCCATAAGACAGAGCCACCCCCAAATTGAGGGCTGCACTGCTTACAAGAACCTCAACCTGGGTACACCTGAAATATCCCAGGAAATATAAAAATGGTTCCAAACATTGTGGAACTTACGTACGATGGAATATCCCTCAGCCACGAAATCAATGTCATAAGACCAGTAGCAGCAAAATGAGTGGATTCAGGTACGATGATTCTAAGGGAAAGAAGTCACACAGGAAAAGAAACTTATCATAAGATATCACTTAGGAAGATCCTGTAAACATGGCTACACATGAACTGAGTTAGGAAAGAGAACAGAGTCTCACATTTAGAAAACACTCTTATGCCTGCTTAAGGGGGAAGGAGAGGTGGGGTGATGCATCAAACCAGAGTTTGATATAAGCACAGGTACTGTTCCAAAAACCAACTATGGAATAGACAAGACCTACACCTTCCTCAGTGAAAGGGACTCAAAACCCCATATTTCCCGCAGAGGAATAGATCTGACTAGTAAGAATCTTAAAACCTATGTATTGATATGTCTCCGTAAGGGAATCAAGTGTGTCTAGACTGGCATAAACATGGCAGCGAGAATCAGCTCAAACCCACTCTAAAAAGGAATTTCAAAAACAGAACAAAGAAACAGGGAAATTCTTTACAATTCCTTCAGGGTCTCTGATGCAACCTGGAATGACCCTATCTACGATGACAGCTGGATGTGGCATGAGGCTGGACACTTGGGACTGAGAGGATTGGTGAGATTGGGTGAGCAAATGCAGACCCTTTAAAGCAATAATGCATGGCAACCATTCCATGGGTCCCACCTCTCCAGGTTGAAGGGAATATTACTACAGCTATAACATGTACGGGAAACCTAGAGAATGGACACACTGTGAATACGAAAGGTTTCTAAAACTCAACGAAGAGTCCCTCTCCTGGTGCTCCGGTTTGACTTTCCAACAGCTTTACTATCAATCTCCCAACTTGGAGAGACAGCCCCTTTAAGCTCCTGGTTCACACAGGTTGCCCATTTGGCAGAGGAGGAAAGGGAAGAGGGAGAACCAATGAGAGAGTAGCTGTTAGGCATTTGGATGGGCACATGTCACTCTAATTTCCCGGCAGGAAGAAGAATTCACCAAAGTCTCAGCCACCCACCGGGAACCAGTATAGGTCCTGAACCAAATGTTTGGACTTGCGTTCAGCTCACAAAAAACGAGTTGAAAAATGGAGCTCAGGGGCACAGCAATTCACAAACTGGCAGAGTAATCAAGGCCAACTATCGTCCAAAAATCTGTTGAGGGAAGGCAACGAGGCGGACTTGAATGCGAGGCAGAATAGCAGGAAACAGATTTCAAGAGGTACGTTAGAATCGCCTGTAAAGCACAGGAAGAGGGGCACAACTTCGACAATGATGCACTGGGCCATAAAGGGCGTATGCGTTTTCTCCTGAATATATTCAGGAGAAAACGCATACGCCCTTTTTGGCCAAGCAAGCAAGCGGGCAATGCAAATCTGCACTACAAAGAAGTATCACTTCCCACCGGTCAAAAGGGACATCCACAAAATGTGTAAAAACCAGAAAGGCAAGACAGGCCCTGGAGAACAGGGAGCCTTGTTATGCTGATGGGCGGGATGTAAGTTGCCAACTGCCTCACTGGAGGAGTGCATTGTGTTCCCTAAAACAAGTAAACAACAGAGCTACAGAGCCAAGGGCACTTCCAGTCTAGGGAATATACCTTGGGAAAACTGAAAATCCATAAGACAGAGCCACCCCCAAATTGAGGGCTGCACTGCTTACAAGAACCTCAACCTGGGTACACCTGAAATATCCCAGGAAATATAAAAATGGTTCCAAACATTGTGGAACTTACGTACGATGGAATATCCCTCAGCCACGAAATCAATGTCATAAGACCAGTAGCAGCAAAATGAGTGGATTCAGGTACGATGATTCTAAGGGAAAGAAGTCACACAGGAAAAGAAACTTATCATAAGATATCACTTAGGAAGATCCTGTAAACATGGCTACACATGAACTGAGTTAGGAAAGAGAACAGAGTCTCACATTTAGAAAACACTCTTATGCCTGCTTAAGGGGGAAGGAGAGGTGGGGTGATGCATCAAACCAGAGTTTGATATAAGCACAGGTACTGTTCCAAAAACCAACTATGGAATAGACAAGACCTACACCTTCCTCAGTGAAAGGGACTCAAAACCCCATATTTCCCGCAGAGGAATAGATCTGACTAGTAAGAATCTTAAAACCTATGTATTGATATGTCTCCGTAAGGGAATCAAGTGTGTCTAGACTGGCATAAACATGGCAGCGAGAATCAGCTCAAACCCACTCTAAAAAGGAATTTCAAAAACAGAACAAAGAAACAGGGAAATTCTTTACAATTCCTTCAGGGTCTCTGATGCAACCTGGAATGACCCTATCTACGATGACAGCTGGATGTGGCATGAGGCTGGACACTTGGGACTGAGAGGATTGGTGAGATTGGGTGAGCAAATGCAGACCCTTTAAAGCAATAATGCATGGCAACCATTCCATGGGTCCCACCTCTCCAGGTTGAAGGGAATATTACTACAGCTATAACATGTACGGGAAACCTAGAGAATGGACACACTGTGAATACGAAAGGTTTCTAAAACTCAACGAAGAGTCCCTCTCCTGGTGCTCCGGTTTGACTTTCCAACAGCTTTACTATCAATCTCCCAACTTGGAGAGACAGCCCCTTTAAGCTCCTGGTTCACACAGGTTGCCCATTTGGCAGAGGAGGAAAGGGAAGAGGGAGAACCAATGAGAGAGTAGCTGTTAGGCATTTGGATGGGCACATGTCACCCTAATTTCCCGGCAGGAAGAAGAATTCACCAAAGTCTCAGCCACCCACCGGGAACCAGTATAGGTCCTGAACCAAATGTTTGGACTTGCGTTCAGCTCACAAAAAACGAGTTGAAAAATGGAGCTCAGGGGCACAGCAATTCACAAACTGGCAGAGTAATCAAGGCCAACTATCGTCCAAAAATCTGTTGAGGGAAGGCAACGAGGCGGACTTGAATGCGAGGCAGAATAGCAGGAAACAGATTTCAAGAGGTACGTTAGAATCGCCTGTAAAGCACAGGAAGAGGGGCACAACTTCGACAATGATGCACTGGGCCAAAAAGGGCGTATGCGTTTTCTCCTGAATATATTCAGGAGAATACGCATACGCCCTTTTTGGCCAAGCAAGCAAGCGGGCAATGCAAATCTGCACTACAAAGAAGTATCACTTCCCACCGGTCAAAAGGGACATCCACAAAATGTGTAAAAACCAGAAAGGCAAGACAGGCCCTGGAGAACAGGGAGCCTTGTTATGCTGATGGGCGGGATGTAAGTTGCCAACTGCCTCACTGGAGGAGTGCATTGTGTTCCCTAAAACAAGTAAACAACAGAGCTACAGAGCCAAGGGCACTTCCAGTCTAGGGAATATACCTTGGGGAAACTGAAAATCCATAAGACAGAGCCACCCCCAAATTGAGGGCTGCACTGCTTACAAGAACCTCAACCTGGGTACACCTGAAATATCCCAGGAAATATAAAAATGGTTCCAAACATTGTGGAACTTACGTACGATGGAATATCCCTCAGCCACGAAATCAATGTCATAAGACCAGTAGCAGCAAAATGAGTGGATTCAGGTACGATGATTCTAAGGGAAAGAAGTCACACAGGAAAAGAAACTTATCATAAGATATCACTTAGGAAGATCCTGTAAACATGGCTACACATGAACTGAGTTAGGAAAGAGAACAGAGTCTCACATTTAGAAAACACTCTTATGCCTGCTTAAGGGGGAAGGAGAGGTGGGGTGATGCATCAAACCAGAGTTTGATATAAGCACAGGTACTGTTCCAAAAACCAACTATGGAATAGACAAGACCTACACCTTCCTCAGTGAAAGGGACTCAAAACCCCATATTTCCCGCAGAGGAATAGATCTGACTAGTAAGAATCTTAAAACCTATGTATTGATATGTCTCCGTAAGGGAATCAAGTGTGTCTAGACTGGCATAAACATGGCAGCGAGAATCAGCTCAAACCCACTCTAAAAAGGAATTTCAAAAACAGAACAAAGAAACAGGGAATTTCTTTACAATTCCTTCAGGGTCTCTGATGCAACCTGGAATGACCCTATCTATGATGACAGCTGGATGTGGCATGAGGCTGGACACTTGGGACTGAGAGGATTGGTGAGATTGGGTGAGCAAATGCAGACCCTTTAAAGCAATAATGCATGGCAACCATTCCATGGGTCCCACCTCTCCAGGTTGAAGGGAATATTACTACAGCTATAACATGTACGGGAAACCTAGAGAATGGACACACTGTGAATACGAAAGGTTTCTAAAACTCAACGAAGAGTCCCTCTCCTGGTGCTCCGGTTTGACTTTCCAACAGCTTTACTATCAATCTCCCAACTTGGAGAGACAGCCCCTTTAAGCTCCTGGTTCACACAGGTTGCCCATTTGGCAGAGGAGGAAAGGGAAGAGGGAGAACCAATGAGAGAGTAGCTGTTAGGCATTTGGATGGGCACATGTCACTCTAATTTCCCGGCAGGAAGAAGAATTCACCAAAGTCTCAGCCACCCACCGGGAACCAGTATAGGTCCTGAACCAAATGTTTGGACTTGCGTTCAGCTCACAAAAAACGAGTTGAAAAATGGAGCTCAGGGGCACAGCAATTCACAAACTGGCAGAGTAATCAAGGCCAACTATCGTCCAAAAATCTGTTGAGGGAAGGCAACGAGGCGGACTTGAATGCGAGGCAGAATAGCAGGAAACAGATTTCAAGAGGTACGTTAGAATCGCCTGTAAAGCACAGGAAGAGGGGCACAACTTCGACAATGATGCACTGGGCCAAAAAGGGCGTATGCGTTTTCTCCTGAATATATTCAGGAGAAAACGCATACGCCCTTTTTGGCCAAGCAAGCAAGCGGGCAATGCAAATCTGCACTACAAAGAAGTATCACTTCCCACCGGTCAAAAGGGACATCCACAAAATGTGTAAAAACCAGAAAGGCAAGACAGGCCCTGGAGAACAGGGAGCCTTGTTATGCTGATGGGCGGGATGTAAGTTGCCAACTGCCTCACTGGAGGAGTGCATTGTGTTCCCTAAAACAAGTAAACAACAGAGCTACAGAGCCAAGGGCACTTCCAGTCTAGGGAATATACCTTGGGGAAACTGAAAATCCATAAGACAGAGCCACCCCCAAATTGAGGGCTGCACTGCTTACAAGAACCTCAACCTGGGTACACCTGAAATATCCCAGGAAATATTAAAATGGTTCCAAACATTGTGGAACTTACGTACGATGGAATATCCCTCAGCCACGAAATCAATGTCATAAGACCAGTAGCAGCAAAATGAGTGGATTCAGGTACGATGATTCTAAGGGAAAGAAGTCACACAGGAAAAGAAACTTATCATAAGATATCACTTAGGAAGATCCTGTAAACATGGCTACACATGAACTGAGTTAGGAAAGAGAACAGAGTCTCACATTTAGAAAACACTCTTATGCCTGCTTAAGGGGGAAGGAGAGGTGGGGTGATGCATCAAACCAGAGTTTGATATAAGCACAGGTACTGTTCCAAAAACCAACTATGGAATAGACAAGACCTACACCTTCCTCAGTGAAAGGGACTCAAAACCCCATATTTCCCGCAGAGGAATAGATCTGACTAGTAAGAATCTTAAAACCTATGTATTGATATGTCTCCGTAAGGGAATCAAGTGTGTCTAGACTGGCATAAACATGGCAGCGAGAATCAGCTCAAACCCACTCTAAAAAGGAATTTCAAAAACAGAACAAAGAAACAGGGAAATTCTTTACAATTCCTTCAGGGTCTCTGATGCAACCTGGAATGACCCTATCTACGATGACAGCTGGATGTGGCATGAGGCTGGACACTTGGGACTGAGAGGATTGGTGAGATTGGGTGAGCAAATGCAGACCCTTTAAAGCAATAATGCATGGCAACCATTCCATGGGTCCCACCTCTCCAGGTTGAAGGGAATATTACTACAGCTATAACATGTACGGGAAACCTAGAGAATGGACACACTGTGAATACGAAAGGTTTCTAAAACTCAACGAAGAGTCCCTCTCCTGGTGCTCCGGTTTGACTTTCCAACAGCTTTACTATCAATCTCCCAACTTGGAGAGACAGCCCCTTTAAGCTCCTGGTTCACACAGGTTGCCCATTTGGCAGAGGAGGAAAGGGAAGAGGGAGAACCAATGAGAGAGTAGCTGTTAGGCATTTGGATGGGCACATGTCACTCTAATTTCCCGGCAGGAAGAAGAATTCACCAAAGTCTCAGCCACCCACCGGGAACCAGTATAGGTCCTGAACCAAATGTTTGGACTTGCGTTCAGCTCACAAAAAACGAGTTGAAAAATGGAGCTCAGGGGCACAGCAATTCACAAACTGGCAGAGTAATCAAGGCCAACTATCGTCCAAAAATCTGTTGAGGGAAGGCAACGAGGCGGACTTGAATGCGAGGCAGAATAGCAGGAAACAGATTTCAAGAGGTACGTTAGAATCGCCTGTAAAGCACAGGAAGAGGGGCACAACTTCGACAATGATGCACTTGGCCAAAAAGGGCGTATGCGTTTTCTCCTGAATATATTCAGGAGAAAACGCATACGCCCTTTTTGGCCAAGCAAGCAAGCGGGCAATGCAAATCTGCACTACAAAGAAGTATCACTTCCCACCGGTCAAAAGGGACATCCACAAAATGTGTAAAAACCAGAAAGGCAAGACAGGCCCTGGAGAACAGGGAGCCTTGTTATGCTGATGGGCGGGATGTAAGTTGCCAACTGCCTCACTGGAGGAGTGCATTGTGTTCCCTAAAACAAGTAAACAACAGAGCTACAGAGCCAAGGGCACTTCCAGTCTAGGGAATATACCTTGGGGAAACTGAAAATCCATAAGACAGAGCCACCCCCAAATTGAGGGCTGCACTGCTTACAAGAACCTCAACCTGGGTACACCTGAAATATCCCAGGAAATATAAAAATGGTTCCAAACATTGTGGAACTTACGTACGATGGAATATCCCTCAGCCACGAAATCAATGTCATAAGACCAGTAGCAGCAAAATGAGTGGATTCAGGTACGATGATTCTAAGGGAAAGAAGTCACACAGGAAAAGAAACTTATCATAAGATATCACTTAGGAAGATCCTGTAAACATGGCTACACATGAACTGAGTTAGGAAAGAGAACAGAGTCTCACATTTAGAAAACACTCTTATGCCTGCTTAAGGGGGAAGGAGAGGTGGGGTGATGCATCAAACCAGAGTTTGATATAAGCACAGGTACTGTTCCAAAAACCAACTATGGAATAGACAAGACCTACACCTTCCTCAGTGAAAGGGACTCAAAACCCCATATTTCCCGCAGAGGAATAGATCTGACTAGTAAGAATCTTAAAACCTATGTATTGATATGTCTCCGTAAGGGAATCAAGTGTGTCTAGACTGGCATAAACATGGCAGCGAGAATCAGCTCAAACCCACTCTAAAAAGGAATTTCAAAAACAGAACAAAGAAACAGGGAAATTCTTTACAATTCCTTCAGGGTCTCTGATGCAACCTGGAATGACCCTATCTACGATGACAGCTGGATGTGGCATGAGGCTGGACACTTGGGACTGAGAGGATTGGTGAGATTGGGTGAGCAAATGCAGACCCTTTAAAGCAATAATGCATGGCAACCATTCCATGGGTCCCACCTCTCCAGGTTGAAGGGAATATTACTACAGCTATAACATGTACGGGAAACCTAGAGAATGGACACACTGTGAATACGAAAGGTTTCTAAAACTCAACGAAGAGTCCCTCTCCTGGTGCTCCGGTTTGACTTTCCAACAGCTTTACTATCAATCTCCCAACTTGGAGAGACAGCCCCTTTAAGCTCCTGGTTCACACAGGTTGCCCATTTGGCAGAGGAGGAAAGGGAAGAGGGAGAACCAATGAGAGAGTAGCTGTTAGGCATTTGGATGGGCACATGTCACTCTAATTTCCCGGCAGGAAGAAGAATTCACCAAAGTCTCAGCCACCCACCGGGAACCAGTATAGGTCCTGAACCAAATGTTTGGACTTGCGTTCAGCTCACAAAAAACGAGTTGAAAAATGGAGCTCAGGGGCACAGCAATTCACAAACTGGCAGAGTAATCAAGGCCAACTATCGTCCAAAAATCTGTTGAGGGAAGGCAACGAGGCGGACTTGAATGCGAGGCAGAATAGCAGGAAACAGATTTCAAGAGGTACGTTAGAATCGCCTGTAAAGCACAGGAAGAGGGGCACAACTTCGACAATGATGCACTGGGCCATAAAGGGCGTATGCGTTTTCTCCTGAATATATTCAGGAGAAAACGCATACGCCCTTTTTGGCCAAGCAAGCAAGCGGGCAATGCAAATCTGCACTACAAAGAAGTATCACTTCCCACCGGTCAAAAGGGACATCCACAAAATGTGTAAAAACCAGAAAGGCAAGACAGGCCCTGGAGAACAGGGAGCCTTGTTATGCTGATGGGCGGGATGTAAGTTGCCAACTGCCTCACTGGAGGAGTGCATTGTGTTCCCTAAAACAAGTAAACAACAGAGCTACAGAGCCAAGGGCACTTCCAGTCTAGGGAATATACCTTGGGAAAACTGAAAATCCATAAGACAGAGCCACCCCCAAATTGAGGGCTGCACTGCTTACAAGAACCTCAACCTGGGTACACCTGAAATATCCCAGGAAATATAAAAATGGTTCCAAACATTGTGGAACTTACGTACGATGGAATATCCCTCAGCCACGAAATCAATGTCATAAGACCAGTAGCAGCAAAATGAGTGGATTCAGGTACGATGATTCTAAGGGAAAGAAGTCACACAGGAAAAGAAACTTATCATAAGATATCACTTAGGAAGATCCTGTAAACATGGCTACACATGAACTGAGTTAGGAAAGAGAACAGAGTCTCACATTTAGAAAACACTCTTATGCCTGCTTAAGGGGGAAGGAGAGGTGGGGTGATGCATCAAACCAGAGTTTGATATAAGCACAGGTACTGTTCCAAAAACCAACTATGGAATAGACAAGACCTACACCTTCCTCAGTGAAAGGGACTCAAAACCCCATATTTCCCGCAGAGGAATAGATCTGACTAGTAAGAATCTTAAAACCTATGTATTGATATGTCTCCGTAAGGGAATCAAGTGTGTCTAGACTGGCATAAACATGGCAGCGAGAATCAGCTCAAACCCACTCTAAAAAGGAATTTCAAAAACAGAACAAAGAAACAGGGAAATTCTTTACAATTCCTTCAGGGTCTCTGATGCAACCTGGAATGACCCTATCTACGATGACAGCTGGATGTGGCATGAGGCTGGACACTTGGGACTGAGAGGATTGGTGAGATTGGGTGAGCAAATGCAGACCCTTTAAAGCAATAATGCATGGCAACCATTCCATGGGTCCCACCTCTCCAGGTTGAAGGGAATATTACTACAGCTATAACATGTACGGGAAACCTAGAGAATGGACACACTGTGAATACGAAAGGTTTCTAAAACTCAACGAAGAGTCCCTCTCCTGGTGCTCCGGTTTGACTTTCCAACAGCTTTACTATCAATCTCCCAACTTGGAGAGACAGCCCCTTTAAGCTCCTGGTTCACACAGGTTGCCCATTTGGCAGAGGAGGAAAGGGAAGAGGGAGAACCAATGAGAGAGTAGCTGTTAGGCATTTGGATGGGCACATGTCACCCTAATTTCCCGGCAGGAAGAAGAATTCACCAAAGTCTCAGCCACCCACCGGGAACCAGTATAGGTCCTGAACCAAATGTTTGGACTTGCGTTCAGCTCACAAAAAACGAGTTGAAAAATGGAGCTCAGGGGCACAGCAATTCACAAACTGGCAGAGTAATCAAGGCCAACTATCGTCCAAAAATCTGTTGAGGGAAGGCAACGAGGCGGACTTGAATGCGAGGCAGAATAGCAGGAAACAGATTTCAAGAGGTACGTTAGAATCGCCTGTAAAGCACAGGAAGAGGGGCACAACTTCGACAATGATGCACTGGGCCAAAAAGGGCGTATGCGTTTTCTCCTGAATATATTCAGGAGAATACGCATACGCCCTTTTTGGCCAAGCAAGCAAGCGGGCAATGCAAATCTGCACTACAAAGAAGTATCACTTCCCACCGGTCAAAAGGGACATCCACAAAATGTGTAAAAACCAGAAAGGCAAGACAGGCCCTGGAGAACAGGGAGCCTTGTTATGCTGATGGGCGGGATGTAAGTTGCCAACTGCCTCACTGGAGGAGTGCATTGTGTTCCCTAAAACAAGTAAACAACAGAGCTACAGAGCCAAGGGCACTTCCAGTCTAGGGAATATACCTTGGGGAAACTGAAAATCCATAAGACAGAGCCACCCCCAAATTGAGGGCTGCACTGCTTACAAGAACCTCAACCTGGGTACACCTGAAATATCCCAGGAAATATAAAAATGGTTCCAAACATTGTGGAACTTACGTACGATGGAATATCCCTCAGCCACGAAATCAATGTCATAAGACCAGTAGCAGCAAAATGAGTGGATTCAGGTACGATGATTCTAAGGGAAAGAAGTCACACAGGAAAAGAAACTTATCATAAGATATCACTTAGGAAGATCCTGTAAACATGGCTACACATGAACTGAGTTAGGAAAGAGAACAGAGTCTCACATTTAGAAAACACTCTTATGCCTGCTTAAGGGGGAAGGAGAGGTGGGGTGATGCATCAAACCAGAGTTTGATATAAGCACAGGTACTGTTCCAAAAACCAACTATGGAATAGACAAGACCTACACCTTCCTCAGTGAAAGGGACTCAAAACCCCATATTTCCCGCAGAGGAATAGATCTGACTAGTAAGAATCTTAAAACCTATGTATTGATATGTCTCCGTAAGGGAATCAAGTGTGTCTAGACTGGCATAAACATGGCAGCGAGAATCAGCTCAAACCCACTCTAAAAAGGAATTTCAAAAACAGAACAAAGAAACAGGGAATTTCTTTACAATTCCTTCAGGGTCTCTGATGCAACCTGGAATGACCCTATCTATGATGACAGCTGGATGTGGCATGAGGCTGGACACTTGGGACTGAGAGGATTGGTGAGATTGGGTGAGCAAATGCAGACCCTTTAAAGCAATAATGCATGGCAACCATTCCATGGGTCCCACCTCTCCAGGTTGAAGGGAATATTACTACAGCTATAACATGTACGGGAAACCTAGAGAATGGACACACTGTGAATACGAAAGGTTTCTAAAACTCAACGAAGAGTCCCTCTCCTGGTGCTCCGGTTTGACTTTCCAACAGCTTTACTATCAATCTCCCAACTTGGAGAGACAGCCCCTTTAAGCTCCTGGTTCACACAGGTTGCCCATTTGGCAGAGGAGGAAAGGGAAGAGGGAGAACCAATGAGAGAGTAGCTGTTAGGCATTTGGATGGGCACATGTCACTCTAATTTCCCGGCAGGAAGAAGAATTCACCAAAGTCTCAGCCACCCACCGGGAACCAGTATAGGTCCTGAACCAAATGTTTGGACTTGCGTTCAGCTCACAAAAAACGAGTTGAAAAATGGAGCTCAGGGGCACAGCAATTCACAAACTGGCAGAGTAATCAAGGCCAACTATCGTCCAAAAATCTGTTGAGGGAAGGCAACGAGGCGGACTTGAATGCGAGGCAGAATAGCAGGAAACAGATTTCAAGAGGTACGTTAGAATCGCCTGTAAAGCACAGGAAGAGGGGCACAACTTCGACAATGATGCACTGGGCCAAAAAGGGCGTATGCGTTTTCTCCTGAATATATTCAGGAGAAAACGCATACGCCCTTTTTGGCCAAGCAAGCAAGCGGGCAATGCAAATCTGCACTACAAAGAAGTATCACTTCCCACCGGTCAAAAGGGACATCCACAAAATGTGTAAAAACCAGAAAGGCAAGACAGGCCCTGGAGAACAGGGAGCCTTGTTATGCTGATGGGCGGGATGTAAGTTGCCAACTGCCTCACTGGAGGAGTGCATTGTGTTCCCTAAAACAAGTAAACAACAGAGCTACAGAGCCAAGGGCACTTCCAGTCTAGGGAATATACCTTGGGGAAACTGAAAATCCATAAGACAGAGCCACCCCCAAATTGAGGGCTGCACTGCTTACAAGAACCTCAACCTGGGTACACCTGAAATATCCCAGGAAATATTAAAATGGTTCCAAACATTGTGGAACTTACGTACGATGGAATATCCCTCAGCCACGAAATCAATGTCATAAGACCAGTAGCAGCAAAATGAGTGGATTCAGGTACGATGATTCTAAGGGAAAGAAGTCACACAGGAAAAGAAACTTATCATAAGATATCACTTAGGAAGATCCTGTAAACATGGCTACACATGAACTGAGTTAGGAAAGAGAACAGAGTCTCACATTTAGAAAACACTCTTATGCCTGCTTAAGGGGGAAGGAGAGGTGGGGTGATGCATCAAACCAGAGTTTGATATAAGCACAGGTACTGTTCCAAAAACCAACTATGGAATAGACAAGACCTACACCTTCCTCAGTGAAAGGGACTCAAAACCCCATATTTCCCGCAGAGGAATAGATCTGACTAGTAAGAATCTTAAAACCTATGTATTGATATGTCTCCGTAAGGGAATCAAGTGTGTCTAGACTGGCATAAACATGGCAGCGAGAATCAGCTCAAACCCACTCTAAAAAGGAATTTCAAAAACAGAACAAAGAAACAGGGAAATTCTTTACAATTCCTTCAGGGTCTCTGATGCAACCTGGAATGACCCTATCTACGATGACAGCTGGATGTGGCATGAGGCTGGACACTTGGGACTGAGAGGATTGGTGAGATTGGGTGAGCAAATGCAGACCCTTTAAAGCAATAATGCATGGCAACCATTCCATGGGTCCCACCTCTCCAGGTTGAAGGGAATATTACTACAGCTATAACATGTACGGGAAACCTAGAGAATGGACACACTGTGAATACGAAAGGTTTCTAAAACTCAACGAAGAGTCCCTCTCCTGGTGCTCCGGTTTGACTTTCCAACAGCTTTACTATCAATCTCCCAACTTGGAGAGACAGCCCCTTTAAGCTCCTGGTTCACACAGGTTGCCCATTTGGCAGAGGAGGAAAGGGAAGAGGGAGAACCAATGAGAGAGTAGCTGTTAGGCATTTGGATGGGCACATGTCACTCTAATTTCCCGGCAGGAAGAAGAATTCACCAAAGTCTCAGCCACCCACCGGGAACCAGTATAGGTCCTGAACCAAATGTTTGGACTTGCGTTCAGCTCACAAAAAACGAGTTGAAAAATGGAGCTCAGGGGCACAGCAATTCACAAACTGGCAGAGTAATCAAGGCCAACTATCGTCCAAAAATCTGTTGAGGGAAGGCAACGAGGCGGACTTGAATGCGAGGCAGAATAGCAGGAAACAGATTTCAAGAGGTACGTTAGAATCGCCTGTAAAGCACAGGAAGAGGGGCACAACTTCGACAATGATGCACTTGGCCAAAAAGGGCGTATGCGTTTTCTCCTGAATATATTCAGGAGAAAACGCATACGCCCTTTTTGGCCAAGCAAGCAAGCGGGCAATGCAAATCTGCACTACAAAGAAGTATCACTTCCCACCGGTCAAAAGGGACATCCACAAAATGTGTAAAAACCAGAAAGGCAAGACAGGCCCTGGAGAACAGGGAGCCTTGTTATGCTGATGGGCGGGATGTAAGTTGCCAACTGCCTCACTGGAGGAGTGCATTGTGTTCCCTAAAACAAGTAAACAACAGAGCTACAGAGCCAAGGGCACTTCCAGTCTAGGGAATATACCTTGGGGAAACTGAAAATCCATAAGACAGAGCCACCCCCAAATTGAGGGCTGCACTGCTTACAAGAACCTCAACCTGGGTACACCTGAAATATCCCAGGAAATATAAAAATGGTTCCAAACATTGTGGAACTTACGTACGATGGAATATCCCTCAGCCACGAAATCAATGTCATAAGACCAGTAGCAGCAAAATGAGTGGATTCAGGTACGATGATTCTAAGGGAAAGAAGTCACACAGGAAAAGAAACTTATCATAAGATATCACTTAGGAAGATCCTGTAAACATGGCTACACATGAACTGAGTTAGGAAAGAGAACAGAGTCTCACATTTAGAAAACACTCTTATGCCTGCTTAAGGGGGAAGGAGAGGTGGGGTGATGCATCAAACCAGAGTTTGATATAAGCACAGGTACTGTTCCAAAAACCAACTATGGAATAGACAAGACCTACACCTTCCTCAGTGAAAGGGACTCAAAACCCCATATTTCCCGCAGAGGAATAGATCTGACTAGTAAGAATCTTAAAACCTATGTATTGATATGTCTCCGTAAGGGAATCAAGTGTGTCTAGACTGGCATAAACATGGCAGCGAGAATCAGCTCAAACCCACTCTAAAAAGGAATTTCAAAAACAGAACAAAGAAACAGGGAAATTCTTTACAATTCCTTCAGGGTCTCTGATGCAACCTGGAATGACCCTATCTACGATGACAGCTGGATGTGGCATGAGGCTGGACACTTGGGACTGAGAGGATTGGTGAGATTGGGTGAGCAAATGCAGACCCTTTAAAGCAATAATGCATGGCAACCATTCCATGGGTCCCACCTCTCCAGGTTGAAGGGAATATTACTACAGCTATAACATGTACGGGAAACCTAGAGAATGGACACACTGTGAATACGAAAGGTTTCTAAAACTCAACGAAGAGTCCCTCTCCTGGTGCTCCGGTTTGACTTTCCAACAGCTTTACTATCAATCTCCCAACTTGGAGAGACAGCCCCTTTAAGCTCCTGGTTCACACAGGTTGCCCATTTGGCAGAGGAGGAAAGGGAAGAGGGAGAACCAATGAGAGAGTAGCTGTTAGGCATTTGGATGGGCACATGTCACTCTAATTTCCCGGCAGGAAGAAGAATTCACCAAAGTCTCAGCCACCCACCGGGAACCAGTATAGGTCCTGAACCAAATGTTTGGACTTGCGTTCAGCTCACAAAAAACGAGTTGAAAAATGGAGCTCAGGGGCACAGCAATTCACAAACTGGCAGAGTAATCAAGGCCAACTATCGTCCAAAAATCTGTTGAGGGAAGGCAACGAGGCGGACTTGAATGCGAGGCAGAATAGCAGGAAACAGATTTCAAGAGGTACGTTAGAATCGCCTGTAAAGCACAGGAAGAGGGGCACAACTTCGACAATGATGCACTGGGCCATAAAGGGCGTATGCGTTTTCTCCTGAATATATTCAGGAGAAAACGCATACGCCCTTTTTGGCCAAGCAAGCAAGCGGGCAATGCAAATCTGCACTACAAAGAAGTATCACTTCCCACCGGTCAAAAGGGACATCCACAAAATGTGTAAAAACCAGAAAGGCAAGACAGGCCCTGGAGAACAGGGAGCCTTGTTATGCTGATGGGCGGGATGTAAGTTGCCAACTGCCTCACTGGAGGAGTGCATTGTGTTCCCTAAAACAAGTAAACAACAGAGCTACAGAGCCAAGGGCACTTCCAGTCTAGGGAATATACCTTGGGAAAACTGAAAATCCATAAGACAGAGCCACCCCCAAATTGAGGGCTGCACTGCTTACAAGAACCTCAACCTGGGTACACCTGAAATATCCCAGGAAATATAAAAATGGTTCCAAACATTGTGGAACTTACGTACGATGGAATATCCCTCAGCCACGAAATCAATGTCATAAGACCAGTAGCAGCAAAATGAGTGGATTCAGGTACGATGATTCTAAGGGAAAGAAGTCACACAGGAAAAGAAACTTATCATAAGATATCACTTAGGAAGATCCTGTAAACATGGCTACACATGAACTGAGTTAGGAAAGAGAACAGAGTCTCACATTTAGAAAACACTCTTATGCCTGCTTAAGGGGGAAGGAGAGGTGGGGTGATGCATCAAACCAGAGTTTGATATAAGCACAGGTACTGTTCCAAAAACCAACTATGGAATAGACAAGACCTACACCTTCCTCAGTGAAAGGGACTCAAAACCCCATATTTCCCGCAGAGGAATAGATCTGACTAGTAAGAATCTTAAAACCTATGTATTGATATGTCTCCGTAAGGGAATCAAGTGTGTCTAGACTGGCATAAACATGGCAGCGAGAATCAGCTCAAACCCACTCTAAAAAGGAATTTCAAAAACAGAACAAAGAAACAGGGAAATTCTTTACAATTCCTTCAGGGTCTCTGATGCAACCTGGAATGACCCTATCTACGATGACAGCTGGATGTGGCATGAGGCTGGACACTTGGGACTGAGAGGATTGGTGAGATTGGGTGAGCAAATGCAGACCCTTTAAAGCAATAATGCATGGCAACCATTCCATGGGTCCCACCTCTCCAGGTTGAAGGGAATATTACTACAGCTATAACATGTACGGGAAACCTAGAGAATGGACACACTGTGAATACGAAAGGTTTCTAAAACTCAACGAAGAGTCCCTCTCCTGGTGCTCCGGTTTGACTTTCCAACAGCTTTACTATCAATCTCCCAACTTGGAGAGACAGCCCCTTTAAGCTCCTGGTTCACACAGGTTGCCCATTTGGCAGAGGAGGAAAGGGAAGAGGGAGAACCAATGAGAGAGTAGCTGTTAGGCATTTGGATGGGCACATGTCACCCTAATTTCCCGGCAGGAAGAAGAATTCACCAAAGTCTCAGCCACCCACCGGGAACCAGTATAGGTCCTGAACCAAATGTTTGGACTTGCGTTCAGCTCACAAAAAACGAGTTGAAAAATGGAGCTCAGGGGCACAGCAATTCACAAACTGGCAGAGTAATCAAGGCCAACTATCGTCCAAAAATCTGTTGAGGGAAGGCAACGAGGCGGACTTGAATGCGAGGCAGAATAGCAGGAAACAGATTTCAAGAGGTACGTTAGAATCGCCTGTAAAGCACAGGAAGAGGGGCACAACTTCGACAATGATGCACTGGGCCAAAAAGGGCGTATGCGTTTTCTCCTGAATATATTCAGGAGAATACGCATACGCCCTTTTTGGCCAAGCAAGCAAGCGGGCAATGCAAATCTGCACTACAAAGAAGTATCACTTCCCACCGGTCAAAAGGGACATCCACAAAATGTGTAAAAACCAGAAAGGCAAGACAGGCCCTGGAGAACAGGGAGCCTTGTTATGCTGATGGGCGGGATGTAAGTTGCCAACTGCCTCACTGGAGGAGTGCATTGTGTTCCCTAAAACAAGTAAACAACAGAGCTACAGAGCCAAGGGCACTTCCAGTCTAGGGAATATACCTTGGGGAAACTGAAAATCCATAAGACAGAGCCACCCCCAAATTGAGGGCTGCACTGCTTACAAGAACCTCAACCTGGGTACACCTGAAATATCCCAGGAAATATAAAAATGGTTCCAAACATTGTGGAACTTACGTACGATGGAATATCCCTCAGCCACGAAATCAATGTCATAAGACCAGTAGCAGCAAAATGAGTGGATTCAGGTACGATGATTCTAAGGGAAAGAAGTCACACAGGAAAAGAAACTTATCATAAGATATCACTTAGGAAGATCCTGTAAACATGGCTACACATGAACTGAGTTAGGAAAGAGAACAGAGTCTCACATTTAGAAAACACTCTTATGCCTGCTTAAGGGGGAAGGAGAGGTGGGGTGATGCATCAAACCAGAGTTTGATATAAGCACAGGTACTGTTCCAAAAACCAACTATGGAATAGACAAGACCTACACCTTCCTCAGTGAAAGGGACTCAAAACCCCATATTTCCCGCAGAGGAATAGATCTGACTAGTAAGAATCTTAAAACCTATGTATTGATATGTCTCCGTAAGGGAATCAAGTGTGTCTAGACTGGCATAAACATGGCAGCGAGAATCAGCTCAAACCCACTCTAAAAAGGAATTTCAAAAACAGAACAAAGAAACAGGGAATTTCTTTACAATTCCTTCAGGGTCTCTGATGCAACCTGGAATGACCCTATCTATGATGACAGCTGGATGTGGCATGAGGCTGGACACTTGGGACTGAGAGGATTGGTGAGATTGGGTGAGCAAATGCAGACCCTTTAAAGCAATAATGCATGGCAACCATTCCATGGGTCCCACCTCTCCAGGTTGAAGGGAATATTACTACAGCTATAACATGTACGGGAAACCTAGAGAATGGACACACTGTGAATACGAAAGGTTTCTAAAACTCAACGAAGAGTCCCTCTCCTGGTGCTCCGGTTTGACTTTCCAACAGCTTTACTATCAATCTCCCAACTTGGAGAGACAGCCCCTTTAAGCTCCTGGTTCACACAGGTTGCCCATTTGGCAGAGGAGGAAAGGGAAGAGGGAGAACCAATGAGAGAGTAGCTGTTAGGCATTTGGATGGGCACATGTCACTCTAATTTCCCGGCAGGAAGAAGAATTCACCAAAGTCTCAGCCACCCACCGGGAACCAGTATAGGTCCTGAACCAAATGTTTGGACTTGCGTTCAGCTCACAAAAAACGAGTTGAAAAATGGAGCTCAGGGGCACAGCAATTCACAAACTGGCAGAGTAATCAAGGCCAACTATCGTCCAAAAATCTGTTGAGGGAAGGCAACGAGGCGGACTTGAATGCGAGGCAGAATAGCAGGAAACAGATTTCAAGAGGTACGTTAGAATCGCCTGTAAAGCACAGGAAGAGGGGCACAACTTCGACAATGATGCACTGGGCCAAAAAGGGCGTATGCGTTTTCTCCTGAATATATTCAGGAGAAAACGCATACGCCCTTTTTGGCCAAGCAAGCAAGCGGGCAATGCAAATCTGCACTACAAAGAAGTATCACTTCCCACCGGTCAAAAGGGACATCCACAAAATGTGTAAAAACCAGAAAGGCAAGACAGGCCCTGGAGAACAGGGAGCCTTGTTATGCTGATGGGCGGGATGTAAGTTGCCAACTGCCTCACTGGAGGAGTGCATTGTGTTCCCTAAAACAAGTAAACAACAGAGCTACAGAGCCAAGGGCACTTCCAGTCTAGGGAATATACCTTGGGGAAACTGAAAATCCATAAGACAGAGCCACCCCCAAATTGAGGGCTGCACTGCTTACAAGAACCTCAACCTGGGTACACCTGAAATATCCCAGGAAATATTAAAATGGTTCCAAACATTGTGGAACTTACGTACGATGGAATATCCCTCAGCCACGAAATCAATGTCATAAGACCAGTAGCAGCAAAATGAGTGGATTCAGGTACGATGATTCTAAGGGAAAGAAGTCACACAGGAAAAGAAACTTATCATAAGATATCACTTAGGAAGATCCTGTAAACATGGCTACACATGAACTGAGTTAGGAAAGAGAACAGAGTCTCACATTTAGAAAACACTCTTATGCCTGCTTAAGGGGGAAGGAGAGGTGGGGTGATGCATCAAACCAGAGTTTGATATAAGCACAGGTACTGTTCCAAAAACCAACTATGGAATAGACAAGACCTACACCTTCCTCAGTGAAAGGGACTCAAAACCCCATATTTCCCGCAGAGGAATAGATCTGACTAGTAAGAATCTTAAAACCTATGTATTGATATGTCTCCGTAAGGGAATCAAGTGTGTCTAGACTGGCATAAACATGGCAGCGAGAATCAGCTCAAACCCACTCTAAAAAGGAATTTCAAAAACAGAACAAAGAAACAGGGAAATTCTTTACAATTCCTTCAGGGTCTCTGATGCAACCTGGAATGACCCTATCTACGATGACAGCTGGATGTGGCATGAGGCTGGACACTTGGGACTGAGAGGATTGGTGAGATTGGGTGAGCAAATGCAGACCCTTTAAAGCAATAATGCATGGCAACCATTCCATGGGTCCCACCTCTCCAGGTTGAAGGGAATATTACTACAGCTATAACATGTACGGGAAACCTAGAGAATGGACACACTGTGAATACGAAAGGTTTCTAAAACTCAACGAAGAGTCCCTCTCCTGGTGCTCCGGTTTGACTTTCCAACAGCTTTACTATCAATCTCCCAACTTGGAGAGACAGCCCCTTTAAGCTCCTGGTTCACACAGGTTGCCCATTTGGCAGAGGAGGAAAGGGAAGAGGGAGAACCAATGAGAGAGTAGCTGTTAGGCATTTGGATGGGCACATGTCACTCTAATTTCCCGGCAGGAAGAAGAATTCACCAAAGTCTCAGCCACCCACCGGGAACCAGTATAGGTCCTGAACCAAATGTTTGGACTTGCGTTCAGCTCACAAAAAACGAGTTGAAAAATGGAGCTCAGGGGCACAGCAATTCACAAACTGGCAGAGTAATCAAGGCCAACTATCGTCCAAAAATCTGTTGAGGGAAGGCAACGAGGCGGACTTGAATGCGAGGCAGAATAGCAGGAAACAGATTTCAAGAGGTACGTTAGAATCGCCTGTAAAGCACAGGAAGAGGGGCACAACTTCGACAATGATGCACTTGGCCAAAAAGGGCGTATGCGTTTTCTCCTGAATATATTCAGGAGAAAACGCATACGCCCTTTTTGGCCAAGCAAGCAAGCGGGCAATGCAAATCTGCACTACAAAGAAGTATCACTTCCCACCGGTCAAAAGGGACATCCACAAAATGTGTAAAAACCAGAAAGGCAAGACAGGCCCTGGAGAACAGGGAGCCTTGTTATGCTGATGGGCGGGATGTAAGTTGCCAACTGCCTCACTGGAGGAGTGCATTGTGTTCCCTAAAACAAGTAAACAACAGAGCTACAGAGCCAAGGGCACTTCCAGTCTAGGGAATATACCTTGGGGAAACTGAAAATCCATAAGACAGAGCCACCCCCAAATTGAGGGCTGCACTGCTTACAAGAACCTCAACCTGGGTACACCTGAAATATCCCAGGAAATATAAAAATGGTTCCAAACATTGTGGAACTTACGTACGATGGAATATCCCTCAGCCACGAAATCAATGTCATAAGACCAGTAGCAGCAAAATGAGTGGATTCAGGTACGATGATTCTAAGGGAAAGAAGTCACACAGGAAAAGAAACTTATCATAAGATATCACTTAGGAAGATCCTGTAAACATGGCTACACATGAACTGAGTTAGGAAAGAGAACAGAGTCTCACATTTAGAAAACACTCTTATGCCTGCTTAAGGGGGAAGGAGAGGTGGGGTGATGCATCAAACCAGAGTTTGATATAAGCACAGGTACTGTTCCAAAAACCAACTATGGAATAGACAAGACCTACACCTTCCTCAGTGAAAGGGACTCAAAACCCCATATTTCCCGCAGAGGAATAGATCTGACTAGTAAGAATCTTAAAACCTATGTATTGATATGTCTCCGTAAGGGAATCAAGTGTGTCTAGACTGGCATAAACATGGCAGCGAGAATCAGCTCAAACCCACTCTAAAAAGGAATTTCAAAAACAGAACAAAGAAACAGGGAAATTCTTTACAATTCCTTCAGGGTCTCTGATGCAACCTGGAATGACCCTATCTACGATGACAGCTGGATGTGGCATGAGGCTGGACACTTGGGACTGAGAGGATTGGTGAGATTGGGTGAGCAAATGCAGACCCTTTAAAGCAATAATGCATGGCAACCATTCCATGGGTCCCACCTCTCCAGGTTGAAGGGAATATTACTACAGCTATAACATGTACGGGAAACCTAGAGAATGGACACACTGTGAATACGAAAGGTTTCTAAAACTCAACGAAGAGTCCCTCTCCTGGTGCTCCGGTTTGACTTTCCAACAGCTTTACTATCAATCTCCCAACTTGGAGAGACAGCCCCTTTAAGCTCCTGGTTCACACAGGTTGCCCATTTGGCAGAGGAGGAAAGGGAAGAGGGAGAACCAATGAGAGAGTAGCTGTTAGGCATTTGGATGGGCACATGTCACTCTAATTTCCCGGCAGGAAGAAGAATTCACCAAAGTCTCAGCCAACCACCGGGAACCAGTATAGGTCCTGAACCAAATGTTTGGACTTGCGTTCAGCTCACAAAAAACGAGTTGAAAAATGGAGCTCAGGGGCACAGCAATTCACAAACTGGCAGAGTAATCAAGGCCAACTATCGTCCAAAAATCTGTTGAGGGAAGGCAACGAGGCGGACTTGAATGCGAGGCAGAATAGCAGGAAACAGATTTCAAGAGGTACGTTAGAATCGCCTGTAAAGCACAGGAAGAGGGGCACAACTTCGACAATGATGCACTGGGCCAAAAAGGGCGTATGCGTTTTCTCCTGAATATATTCAGGAGAAAACGCATACGCCCTTTTTGGCCAAGCAAGCAAGCGGGCAATGCAAATCTGCACTACAAAGAAGTATCACTTCCCACCGGTCAAAAGGGACATCCACAAAATGTGTAAAAACCAGAAAGGCAAGACAGGCCCTGGAGAACAGGGAGCCTTGTTATGCTGATGGGCGGGATGTAAGTTGCCAACTGCCTCACTGGAGGAGTGCATTGTGTTCCCTAAAACAAGTAAACAACAGAGCTACAGAGCCAAGGGCACTTCCAGTCTAGGGAATATACCTTGGGAAAACTGAAAATCCATAAGACAGAGCCACCCCCAAATTGAGGGCTGCACTGCTTACAAGAACCTCAACCTGGGTACACCTGAAATATCCCAGGAAATATAAAAATGGTTCCAAACATTGTGGAACTTACGTACGATGGAATATCCCTCAGCCACGAAATCAATGTCATAAGACCAGTAGCAGCAAAATGAGTGGATTCAGGTACGATGATTCTAAGGGAAAGAAGTCACACAGGAAAAGAAACTTATCATAAGATATCACTTAGGAAGATCCTGTAAACATGGCTACACATGAACTGAGTTAGGAAAGAGAACAGAGTCTCACATTTAGAAAACACTCTTATGCCTGCTTAAGGGGGAAGGAGAGGTGGGGTGATGCATCAAACCAGAGTTTGATATAAGCACAGGTACTGTTCCAAAAACCAACTATGGAATAGACAAGACCTACACCTTCCTCAGTGAAAGGGACTCAAAACCCCATATTTCCCGCAGAGGAATAGATCTGACTAGTAAGAATCTTAAAACCTATGTATTGATATGTCTCCGTAAGGGAATCAAGTGTGTCTAGACTGGCATAAACATGGCAGCGAGAATCAGCTCAAACCCACTCTAAAAAGGAATTTCAAAAACAGAACAAAGAAACAGGGAAATTCTTTACAATTCCTTCAGGGTCTCTGATGCAACCTGGAATGACCCTATCTACGATGACAGCTGGATGTGGCATGAGGCTGGACACTTGGGACTGAGAGGATTGGTGAGATTGGGTGAGCAAATGCAGACCCTTTAAAGCAATAATGCATGGCAACCATTCCATGGGTCCCACCTCTCCAGGTTGAAGGGAATATTACTACAGCTATAACATGTACGGGAAACCTAGAGAATGGACACACTGTGAATACGAAAGGTTTCTAAAACTCAACGAAGAGTCCCTCTCCTGGTGCTCCGGTTTGACTTTCCAACAGCTTTACTATCAATCTCCCAACTTGGAGAGACAGCCCCTTTAAGCTCCTGGTTCACACAGGTTGCCCATTTGGCAGAGGAGGAAAGGGAAGAGGGAGAACCAATGAGAGAGTAGCTGTTAGGCATTTGGATGGGCACATGTCACTCTAATTTCCCGGCAGGAAGAAGAATTCACCAAAGTCTCAGCCACCCACCGGGAACCAGTATAGGTCCTGAACCAAATGTTTGGACTTGCGTTCAGCTCACAAAAAACGAGTTGAAAAATGGAGCTCAGGGGCACAGCAATTCACAAACTGGCAGAGTAATCAAGGCCAACTATCGTCCAAAAATCTGTTGAGGGAAGGCAACGAGGCGGACTTGAATGCGAGGCAGAATAGCAGGAAACAGATTTCAAGAGGTACGTTAGAATCGCCTGTAAAGCACAGGAAGAGGGGCACAACTTCGACAATGATGCACTTGGCCAAAAAGGGCGTATGCGTTTTCTCCTGAATATATTCAGGAGAAAACGCATACGCCCTTTTTGGCCAAGCAAGCAAGCGGGCAATGCAAATCTGCACTACAAAGAAGTATCACTTCCCACCGGTCAAAAGGGACACCCACAAAATGTGTAAAAACCAGAAAGGCAAGACAGGCCCTGGAGAACAGGGAGCCTTGTTATGCTGATGGGCGGGATGTAAGTTGCCAACTGCCTCACTGGAGGAGTGCATTGTGTTCCCTAAAACAAGTAAACAACAGAGCTACAGAGCCAAGGGCACTTCCAGTCTAGGGAATATACCTTGGGAAAACTGAAAATCCATAAGACAGAGCCACCCCCAAATTGAGGGCTGCACTGCTTACAAGAACCTCAACCTGGGTACACCTGAAATATCCCAGGAAATATAAAAATGGTTCCAAACATTGTGGAACTTACGTACGATGGAATATCCCTCAGCCATGAAATCAATGTCATAAGACCAGTAGCAGCAAAATGAGTGGATTCAGGTACGATGATTCTAAGTGAAAGAAGTCACACAGAAAAAGAAACTTATCATAAGATATCACTTAGGAAGATCCTGTAAACATGGCAACACATGAACTGAGCTAGGAAAGAGAACAGAGTCTCACATTTAGAAAACACTCTTATGCCTGCTTAAGGGGGAAGGAGAGGTGGGGTGATGCATCAAACCAGAGTTTGATATAAGCACAGGTACTGTTCCAAAAACCAACTATGGAATAGACAAGACCTACACCTTCCTCAGTGAAAGGGACTCAAAACCCCATATTTCCCGCAGAGGAATAGATCTGACTAGTAAGAATCTTAAAACCTATGTATTGATATGTCTCCGTAAGGGAATCAAGTGTGTCTAGACTGGCATAAACATGGCAGCGAGAATCAGCTCAAACCCACTCTAAAAAGGAATTTCAAAAACAGAACAAAGAAACAGGGAAATTCTTTACAATTCCTTCAGGGTCTCTGATGCAACCTGGAATGACCCTATCTACGATGACAGCTGGATGTGGCATGAGGCTGGACACTTGGGACTGAGAGGATTGGTGAGATTGGGTGAGCAAATGCAGACCCTTTAAAGCAATAATGCATGGCAACCATTCCATGGGTCCCACCTCTCCAGGTTGAAGGGAATATTACTACAGCTATAACATGTACGGGAAACCTAGAGAATGGACACACTGTGAATACGAAAGGTTTCTAAAACTCAACGAAGAGTCCCTCTCCTGGTGCTCCGGTTTGACTTTCCAACAGCTTTACTATCAATCTCCCAACTTGGAGAGACAGCCCCTTTAAGCTCCTGGTTCGCACAGGTTGCCCATTTGGCAGAGGAGGAAAGGGAAGAGGGAGAACCAATGAGAGAGTAGCTGTTAGGCATTTGGATGGGCACATGTCACCCTAATTTCCCGGCAGGAAGAAGAATTCACCAAAGTCTCAGCCACCCACCGGGAACCAGTATAGGTCCTGAACCAAATGTTTGGACTTGCGTTCAGCTCACAAAAAACGAGTTGAGAAATGGATCTCAGGGGCACAGCAATTCACAAACTGGCAGAGTAATCAAGGCCAACTATCGTCCAAAAATCTGTTGAGCGAAGGCAACGAGGCGGACTTGAATGCGAGGCAGAATAGCAGGAAACAGATTTCAAGAGGTACGTTAGAATCGCCTGTAAAGCACAGGAAGAGGGGCACAACTTCGACAATGATGCACTTGGCCAAAAAGGGCGTATGCGTTTTCTCCTGAATATATTCAGGAGAAAACGCATACGCCCTTTTTGGCCAAGCAAGCAAGCGGGCAATGCAAATCTGCACTACAAAGAAGTATCACTTCCCACCGGTCAAAAGGGACATCCACAAAATGTGTAAAAACCAGAAAGGCAAGACAGGCCCTGGAGAACAGGGAGCCTTGTTATGCTGATGGGCGGGATGTAAGTTGCCAACTGCCTCACTGGAGGAGTGCATTGTGTTCCCTAAAACAAGTAAACAACAGAGCTACAGAGCCAAGGGCACTTCCAGTCTAGGGAATATACCTTGGGAAAACTGAAAATCCATAAGACAGAGCCACCCCCAAATTGAGGGCTGCACTGCTTACAAGAACCTCAACCTGGGTACACCTGAAATATCCCAGGAAATATAAAAATGGTTCAAAACATTGTGGAACTTACGTACGATGGAATATCCCTCAGCCATGAAATCAATGTCATAAGACCAGTAGCAGCAAAATGAGTGGATTCAGGTACGATGATTCTAAGTGAAAGAAGTCACACAGAAAAAGAAACTTATCATAAGATATCACTTAGGAAGATCCTGTAAACATGGCAACACATGAACTGAGTTAGGAAAGAGAACAGAGTCTCACATTTAGAAAACACTCTTATGCCTGCTTAAGGGGGAAGGAGAGGTGGGGTGATGCATCAAACCAGAGTTTGATATAAGCACAGGTACTGTTCCAAAAACCAACTATGGAATAGACAAGACCTACACCTTCCTCAGTGAAAGGGACTCAAAACCCCATATTTCCCGCAGAGGAATAGATCTGACTAGTAAGAATCTTAAAACCTATGTATTGATATGTCTCCGTAAGGGAATCAAGTGTGTCTAGACTGGCATAAACATGGCAGCGAGAATCAGCTCAAACCCACTCTAAAAAGGAATTTCAAAAACAGAACAAAGAAACAGGGAAATTCTTTACAATTCCTTCAGGGTCTCTGATGCAACCTGGAATGACCCTATCTACGATGACAGCTGGATGTGGCATGAGGCTGGACACTTGGGACTGAGAGGATTGGTGAGATTGGGTGAGCAAATGCAGACCCTTTAAAGCAATAATGCATGGCAACCATTCCATGGGTCCCACCTCTCCAGGTTGAAGGGAATATTACTACAGCTATAACATGTACGGGAAACCTAGAGAATGGACACACTGTGAATACGAAAGGTTTCTAAAACTCAACGAAGAGTCCCTCTCCTGGTGCTCCGGTTTGACTTTCCAACAGCTTTACTATCAATCTCCCAACTTGGAGAGACAGCCCCTTTAAGCTCCTGGTTCGCACAGGTTGCCCATTTGGCAGAGGAGGAAAGGGAAGAGGGAGAACCAATGAGAGAGTAGCTGTTAGGCATTTGGATGGGCACATGTCACCCTAATTTCCCGGCAGGAAGAAGAATTCACCAAAGTCTCAGCCACCCACCGGGAACCAGTATAGGTCCTGAACCAAATGTTTGGACTTGCGTTCAGCTCACAAAAAACGAGTTGAGAAATGGATCTCAGGGGCACAGCAATTCACAAACTGGCAGAGTAATCAAGGCCAACTATCGTCCAAAAATCTGTTGAGCGAAGGCAACGAGGCGGACTTGAATGCGAGGCAGAATAGCAGGAAACAGATTTCAAGAGGTACGTTAGAATCGCCTGTAAAGCACAGGAAGAGGGGCACAACTTCGACAATGATGCACTTGGCCAAAAAGGGCGTATGCGTTTTCTCCTGAATATATTCAGGAGAAAACGCATACGCCCTTTTTGGCCAAGCAAGCAAGCGGGCAATGCAAATCTGCACTACAAAGAAGTATCACTTCCCACCGGTCAAAAGGGACATCCACAAAATGTGTAAAAACCAGAAAGGCAAGACAGGCCCTGGAGAACAGGGAGCCTTGTTATGCTGATGGGCGGGATGTAAGTTGCCAACTGCCTCACTGGAGGAGTGCATTGTGTTCCCTAAAACAAGTAAACAACAGAGCTACAGAGCCAAGGGCACTTCCAGTCTAGGGAATATACCTTGGGAAAACTGAAAATCCATAAGACAGAGCCACCCCCAAATTGAGGGCTGCACTGCTTACAAGAACCTCAACCTGGGTACACCTGAAATATCCCAGGAAATATAAAAATGGTTCAAAACATTGTGGAACTTACGTACGATGGAATATCCCTCAGCCATGAAATCAATGTCATAAGACCAGTAGCAGCAAAATGAGTGGATTCAGGTACGATGATTCTAAGTGAAAGAAGTCACACAGAAAAAGAAACTTATCATAAGATATCACTTAGGAAGATCCTGTAAACATGGCAACACATGAACTGAGTTAGGAAAGAGAACAGAGTCTCACATTTAGAAAACACTCTTATGCCTGCTTAAGGGGGAAGGAGAGGTGGGGTGATGCATCAAACCAGAGTTTGATATAAGCACAGGTACTGTTCCAAAAACCAACTATGGAATAGACAAGACCTACACCTTCCTCAGTGAAAGGGACTCAAAACCCCATATTTCCCGCAGAGGAATAGATCTGACTAGTAAGAATCTTAAAACCTATGTATTGATATGTCTCCGTAAGGGAATCAAGTGTGTCTAGACTGGCATAAACATGGCAGCGAGAATCAGCTCAAACCCACTCTAAAAAGGAATTTCAAAAACAGAACAAAGAAACAGGGAAATTCTTTACAATTCCTTCAGGGTCTCTGATGCAACCTGGAATGACCCTATCTACGATGACAGCTGGATGTGGCATGAGGCTGGACACTTGGGACTGAGAGGATTGGTGAGATTGGGTGAGCAAATGCAGACCCTTTAAAGCAATAATGCATGGCAACCATTCCATGGGTCCCAACTCTCCAGGTTGAAAGGAATATTACTACAGCTATAACATGTACGGGAAACCTAGAGAATGGACACACTGTGAATACGAAAGGTTTCTAAAACTCAACGAAGAGTCCTTCTCCTGGTGCTCCGGTTTGACTTTCCAACAGCTTTACTATCAATCTCCCAACTTGGAGAGACAGCCCCTTTAAGCTCCTGGTTCGCACAGGTTGCCCATTTGGCAGAGGAGGAAAGGGAAGAGGGAGAACCAATGAGAGAGTAGCTGTTAGGCATTTGGATGGGCACATGTCACTCTAATTTCCCGGCAGGAAGAAGAATTCACCAAAGTCTCAGCCACCCACTGGGAACCAGTATAGGTCCTGAACCAAATGTTTGGACTTGCGTTCAGCTCACAAAAAACGAGTTGAAAAATGGAGCTCAGGGGCACAGCAATTCACAAACTGGCAGAGTAATCAAGGCCAACTATCGTCCAAAAATCTGTTGAGGGAAGGCAACGAGGCGGACTTGAATGCGAGGCAGAATAGCAGGAAACAGATTTCAAGAGGTACGTTAGAATCGCCTGTAAAGCACAGGAAGAGGGGCACAACTTCGACAATGATGCACTTGGCCAAAAAGGGCGTATGCGTTTTCTCCTGAATATATTCAGGAGAAAACGCATACGCCCTTTTTGGCCAAGCAAGCAAGCGGGCAATGCAAATCTGCACTACAAAGAAGTATCACTTCCCAACGGTCAAAAGGGACATCCACAAAATGTGTAAAAACCAGAAAGGCAAGACAGGCCCTGGAGAACAGGGAGCCTTGTTATGCTGATGGGCGGGATGTAAGTTGCCAACTGCCTCACTGGAGGAGTGCATTGTGTTCCCTAAAACAAGTAAACAACAGAGCTACAGAGCCAAGGGCACTTCCAGTCTAGGGAATATACCTTGGGAAAACTGAAAATCCATAAGACAGAGCCACCCCCAAATTGAGGGCTGCACTGCTTACAAGAACCTCAACCTGGGTACACCTGAAATATCCCAGGAAATATAAAAATGGTTCAAAACATTGTGGAACTTACGTACGATGGAATATCCCTCAGCCATGAAATCAATGTCATAAGACCAGTAGCAGCAAAATGAGTGGATTCAGGTACGATGATTCTAAGTGAAAGAAGTCACACAGAAAAAGAAACTTATCATAAGATATCACTTAGGAAGATCCTGTAAACATGGCAACACATGAACTGAGTTAGGAAAGAGAACAGAGTCTCACATTTAGAAAACACTCTTATGCCTGCTTAAGGGGGAAGGAGAGGTGGGGTGATGCATCAAACCAGAGTTTGATATAAGCACAGGTACTGTTCCAAAAACCATCTATGGAATAGACAAGACCTACACCTTCCTCAGTGAAAGGGACTCAAAACCCCATATTTCCCGCAGAGGAATAGATCTGACTAGTAAGAATCTTAAAACCTATGTATTGATATGTCTCCGTAAGGGAATCAAGTGTGTCTAGACTGGCATAAACATGGCAGCGAGAATCAGCTCAAACCCACTCTAAAAAGGAATTTCAAAAACAGAACAAAGAAACAGGGAAATTCTTTACAATTCCCTCAGGGTCTCTGATGAAACCTGGAATGACCCTATCTACGATGACAGCTGGATGTGGCATGAGGCTGGACACTTGGGACTGAGAGGATTGGTGAGATTGGGTGAGCAAATGCAGACCCTTTAAAGCAATAATGCATGGCACCCATTCCATGGGTCCCAACTCTCCAGGTTGAAGGGAATATTACTACAGCTATAACATGTACGGGAAACCTAGAGAATGGA
Source organism: Mesoplodon mirus (assembly GCF_964341445.2). Lineage (NCBI taxonomy): Eukaryota > Metazoa > Chordata > Mammalia > Artiodactyla > Ziphiidae > Mesoplodon > Mesoplodon mirus. Next base: position 154,425 of record NW_028295773.1, read on the forward strand.
CACACTGTGAATACGAAAGGTTTCTAAAACTCAACGAAGAGTCCCTCTCCTGGTGCTGCGGTTTGACTTTCCAACTGCTTTACTATCAATCTCCCAACTTGGAGAGACAGGCCCTTTAAGCTCCTGGTTCGCACAGGTTGCCAATCTGGCAGAGGATGAAAGGGAAGAGGGAGAACCAATGAGAGAGTAGCTGTTAGGCATTTGGATGGGCACATGTCACTCTAATTTCCCGGCAGGAAGAAGAATTCACCAAAGTCTCAGCCACCCACCGGGAACCAGTATAGGTCCTGAACCAAAAGTTTGGACTTGCGTTCAGCTCACAAAAAGCGAGTTGAAAAATGGAGCTCAGGGGCACAGCAATTCACAAACTGGCAGAGTAATCAAGGCCAACTATCGTCCAAAAATCTGTTGAGGGAAGGCAACGAGGCGGACTTGAAAGCGAGGCAGAATAGCAGGAAACAGATTTCAAGAGGTACTTTGGAATCGCCTGTAAAGCACAGGAAGAGGGGCACAACTTCGACAATGATGCACTTGGCCAAAAAGGGCGTATGCGTTTTCTCCTGAATATATTCAGGAGAAAACGCATACGCCCTTTTTGGCCAAGCAAGCAAGCGGGCAATGCAAATCTGCACTACAAAGAAGTATCACTTCCCACTGGTCAAAAGGGACATCCACAAAATGTGTAAAAACCAGAAAGGCAAGACAGGCCCTGGAGAACAGGGAGCCTTGTTATGCTGATGGGCGGGATGTAAGTTGCCAACTGCCTCACTGGAGGAGTGCATTGTGTTCCCTAAAACAAGTAAACAACAGAGCTACAGAGCCAAGGGCACTTCCAGTCTAGGGAATATACCTTGGGAAAACTGAAAATCCATAAGACAGAGCCACCCCCAAATTGAGGGCTGCACTGCTTACAAGAACCTCAACCTGGGTACACCTGAAATATCCCAGGAAATATAAAAATGGTTCCAAACATTGTGGAACTTACGTACGATGGAATATCCCTCAGCCATGAAATCAATGTCATAAGACCAGTAGCAGCAAAATGAGTGGATTCAGGTACGATGATTCTAAGTGAAAGAAGTCACACAGAAAAAGAAACTTATCATAAGATATCACTTAGGAAGATCCTGTAAACATGGCAACACATGAACTGAGTTAGGAAAGAGAACAGAGTCTCACATTTAGAAAACACTCTTATGCCTGCTTAAGGGGGAAGGAGAGGTGGGGTGATGCATCAAACCAGAGTTTGATATAAGCACAGGTACTGTTCCAAAAACCAACTATGGAATAGACAAGACCTACACCTTCCTCAGTGAAAGGGACTCAAAACCCCATATTTCCCGCAGAGGAATAGATCTGACTAGTAAGAATCTTAAAACCTATGTATTGATATGTCTCCGTAAGGGAATCAAGTGTGTCTAGACTGGCATAAACATGGCAGCGAGAATCAGCTCAAACCCACTCTAAAAAGGAATTTCAAAAACAGAACAAAGAAACAGGGAAATTCTTTACAATTCCTTCAGGGTCTCTGATGCAACCTGGAATGACCCTATCTACGATGACAGCTGGATGTGGCATGAGGCTGGACACTTGGGACTGAGAGGATTGGTGAGATTGGGTGAGCAAATGCAGACCCTTTAAAGCAATAATGCATGGCAACCATTCCTTGGGTCCCAACTCTCCAGGTTGAAGGGAATATTACTACAGCTATAACATGTACGGGAAACCTAGAGAATGGACACACTGTGAATACGAAAGGTTTCTAAAACTCAACGAAGAGTCCTTCTCCTGGTGCTCCGGTTTGACTTTCCAACAGCTTTACTATCAATCTCCCAACTTGGAGAGACAGCCCCTTTAAGCTCCTGGTTCGCACAGGTTGCCCATTTGGCAGAGGAGGAAAGGGAAGAGGGAGAACCAATGAGAGAGTAGCTGTTAGGCATTTGGATGGGCACATGTCACTCTAATTTCCCGGCAGGAAGAAGAATTCACCAAAGTCTCAGCCACCCACTGGGAACCAGTATAGGTCCTGAACCAAATGTTTGGACTTGCGTTCAGCTCACAAAAAACGAGTTGAAAAATGGAGCTCAGGGGCACAGCAATTCACAAACTGGCAGAGTAATCAAGGCCAACTATCGTCCAAAAATCTGTTGAGGGAAGGCAACGAGGCGGACTTGAATGCGAGGCAGAATAGCAGGAAACAGATTTCAAGAGGTACGTTAGAATCGCCTGTAAAGCACAGGAAGAGGGGCACAACTTCGACAATGATGCACTTGGCCAAAAAGGGCGTATGCGTTTTCTCCTGAATATATTCAGGAGAAAACGCATACGCCCTTTTTGGCCAAGCAAGCAAGCGGGCAATGCAAATCTGCACTACAAAGAAGTATCACTTCCCAACGGTCAAAAGGGACATCCACAAAATGTGTAAAAACCAGAAAGGCAAGACAGGCCCTGGAGAACAGGGAGCCTTGTTATGCTGATGGGCGGGATGTAAGTTGCCAACTGCCTCACTGGAGGAGTGCATTGTGTTCCCTAAAACAAGTAAACAACAGAGCTACAGAGCCAAGGGCACTTCCAGTCTAGGGAATATACCTTGGGAAAACTGAAAATCCATAAGACAGAGCCACCCCCAAATTGAGGGCTGCACTGCTTACAAGAACCTCAACCTGGGTACACCTGAAATATCCCAGGAAATATAAAAATGGTTCAAAACATTGTGGAACTTACGTACGATGGAATATCCCTCAGCCATGAAATCAATGTCATAAGACCAGTAGCAGCAAAATGAGTGGATTCAGGTACGATGATTCTAAGTGAAAGAAGTCACACAGAAAAAGAAACTTATCATAAGATATCACTTAGGAAGATCCTGTAAACATGGCAACACATGAACTGAGTTAGGAAAGAGAACAGAGTCACACATTTAGAAAACACCCTTATGCCTGCTTAAGGGGGAAGGAGAGGTGGGGTGATGCATCAAACCAGAGTTTGATATAAGCACAGGTACTGTTCCAAAAACCAACTATGGAATAGACAAGACCTACACCTTCCTCAGTGAAAGGGACTCAAAACCCCATATTTCCCGCAGAGGAATAGATCTGACTAGTAAGAATCTTAAAACCTATGTATTGATATGTCTCCGTAAGGGAATCAAGTGTGTCTAGACTGGCATAAACATGGCAGCGAGAATCAGCTCAAACCCACTCTAAAAAGGAATTTCAAAAACAGAACAAAGAAACAGGGAAATTCTTTACAATTCCCTCAGGGTCTCTGATGAAACCTGGAATGACCCTATCTACGATGACAGCTGGATGTGGCATGAGGCTGGACACTTGGGACTGAGAGGATTGGTGAGATTGGGTGAGCAAATGCAGACCCTTTAAAGCAATAATGCATGGCACCCATTCCATGGGTCCCAACTCTCCAGGTTGAAGGGAATATTACTACAGCTATAACATGTACGGGAAACCTAGAGAATGGACACACTGTGAATACGAAAGGTTTCTAAAACTCAACGAAGAGTCCCTCTCCTGGTGCTGCGGTTTGACTTTCCAACTGCTTTCCTATCAATCTCCCAACTTGGAGAGACAGCCCCTTTAAGCTCCTGGTTCGCACAGGTTGCCAATCTGGCAGAGGATGAAAGGGAAGAGGGAGAACCAATGAGAGAGTAGCTGTTAGGCATTTGGATGGGCACATGTCACTCTAATTTCCCGGCAGGAAGAAGAATTCACCAAAGTCTCAGCCACCCAACGGGAACCAGTATAGGTCCTGAACCAAAAGTTTGGACTTGCGTTCAGCTCACAAAAAGCGAGTTGAAAAATGGAGCTCAGGGGCACAGCAATTCACAAACTGGCAGAGTAATCAAGGCCAACTATCGTCCAAAAATCTGTTGAGGGAAGGCAACGAGGCGGACTTGAAAGCGAGGCAGAATAGCAGGAAACAGATTTCAAGAGGTACTTTGGAATCGCCTGTAAAGCACAGGAAGAGGGGCACAACTTCGACAATGTTGCACTTGGCCAAAAAGGGCGTATGCGTTTTCTCCTGAATATATTCAGGAGAAAACGCATACGCCCTTTTTGGCCAAGCAAGCAAGCGGGCAATGCAAATCTGCACTACAAAGAAGTATCACTTCCCACTGGTCAAAAGGGACATCCACAAAATGTGTAAAAACCAGAAAGGCAAGACAGGCCCTGGAGAACAGGGAGCCTTGTTATGCTGATGGGCGGGATGTAAGTTGCCAACTGCCTCACTGGAGGAGTGCATTGTGTTCCCTAAAACAAGTAAACAACAGAGCTACAGAGCCAAGGGCACTTCCAGTCTAGGGAATATACCTTGGGAAAACTGAAAATCCATAAGACAGAGCCACCCCCAAATTGAGGGCTGCACTGCTTACAAGAACCTCAACCTGGGTACACCTGAAATATCCCAGGAAATATAAAAATGGTTCCAAACATTGTGGAACTTACGTACGATGGAATATCCCTCAGCCACGAAATCAATGTCATAAGACCAGTAGCAGCAAAATGAGTGGATTCAGGTACGATGATTCTAAGTGAAAGAAGTCACACAGAAAAAGAAACTTATCATAAGATATCACTTAGGAAGATCCTGTAAACATGGCAACACATGAACTGAGTTAGGAAAGAGAACAGAGTCTCACATTTAGAAAACACTCTTATGCCTGCTTAAGGGGGAAGGAGAGGTGGGGTGATGCATCAAACCAGAGTTTGATATAAGCACAGGTACTGTTCCAAAAACCAACTATGGAATAGACAAGACCTACACCTTCCTCAGTGAAAGGGACTCAAAACCCCATATTTCCCGCAGAGGAATAGATCTGACTAGTAAGAATCTTAAAACCTATGTATTGATATGTCTCCGTAAGGGAATCAAGTGTGTCTAGACTGGCATAAACATGGCAGCGAGAATCAGCTCAAACCCACTCTAAAAAGGAATTTCAAAAACAGAACAAAGAAACAGGGAAATTCTTTACAATTCCTTCAGGGTCTCTGATGCAACCTGGAATGACCCTATCTACGATAACAGCTGGATGTGGCATGAGGCTGGACACTTGGGACTGAGAGGATTGGTGAGATTGGGTGAGCAAATGCAGACCCTTTAAAGCAATAATGCATGGCAACCATTCCATGGGTCCCACCTCTCCAGGTTGAAGGGAATATTACTACAGCTATAACATGTACGGGAAACCTAGAGAATGGACACACTGTGAATACGAAAGGTTTCTAAAACTCAACGAAGAGTCCCTCTCCTGGTGCTCCGGTTTGACTTTCCAACAGCTTTACTATCAATCTCCCAACTTGGAGAGACAGCCCCTTTAAGCTCCTGGTTCGCACAGGTTGCCCATTTGGCAGAGGAGGAAAGGGAAGAGGGAGAACCAATGAGAGAGTAGCTGTTAGGCATTTGGTTGGTCACATGTCACTCTAATTTCCCGGCAGGAAGAAGAATTCACCAAAGTCTCAGCCACCCACCGGGAACCAGTATAGGTCCTGAACCAAATGTTTGGACTTGCGTTCAGCTCACAAAAAACGAGTTGAAAAATGGAGCTCAGGGGCACAGCAATTCACAAACTGGCAGAGTAATCAAGGCCAACTATCGTCCAAAAATCTGTTGAGGGAAGGCAACGAGGCGGACTTGAATGCGAGGCAGAATAGCAGGAAACAGATTTCAAGAGGTACGTTAGAATCGCCTGTAAAGCACAGGAAGAGGGGCACAACTTCGACAATGATGCACTTGGCCAAAAAGGGCGTATGCGTTTTCTCCTGAATATATTCAGGAGAAAACGCATACGCCCTTTTTGGCCAAGCAAGCAAGCGGGCAATGCAAATCTGCACTACAAAGAAGTATCACTTCCCAACGGTCAAAAGGGACATCCACAAAATGTGTAAAAACCAGAAAGGCAAGACAGGCCCTGGAGAACAGGGAGCCTTGTTATGCTGATGGGCGGGATGTAAGTTGCCAACTGCCTCACTGGAGGAGTGCATTGTGTTCCCTAAAACAAGTAAACAACAGAGCTACAGAGCCAAGGGCACTTCCAGTCTAGGGAATATACCTTGGGAAAACTGAAAATCCATAAGACAGAGCCACCCCCAAATTGAGGGCTGCACTGCTTACAAGAACCTCAACCTGGGTACACCTGAAATATCCCAGGAAATATAAAAATGGTTCCAAACATTGTGGAACTTACGTACGATGGAATATCCCTCAGCCATGAAATCAATGTCATAAGACCAGTAGCAGCAAAATGAGTGGATTCAGGTACGATGATTCTAAGTGAAAGAAGTCACACAGAAAAAGAAACTTATCATAAGATATCACTTAGGAAGATCCTGTAAACATGGCAACACATGAACTGAGCTAGGAAAGAGAACAGAGTCTCACATTTAGAAAACACTCTTATGCCTGCTTAAGGGGGAAGGAGAGGTGGGGTGATGCATCAAACCAGAGTTTGATATAAGCACAGGTACTGTTCCAAAAACCAACTATGGAATAGACAAGACCTACACCTTCCTCAGTGAAAGGGACTCAAAACCCCATATTTCCCGCAGAGGAATAGATCTGACTAGTAAGAATCTTAAAACCTATGTATTGATATGTCTCCGTAAGGGAATCAAGTGTGTCTAGACTGGCATAAACATGGCAGCGAGAATCAGCTCAAACCCACTCTAAAAAGGAATTTCAAAAACAGAACAAAGAAACAGGGAAATTCTTTACAATTCCTTCAGGGTCTCTGATGCAACCTGGAATGACCCTATCTACGATGACAGCTGGATGTGGCATGAGGCTGGACACTTGGGACTGAGAGGATTGGTGAGATTGGGTGAGCAAATGCAGACCCTTTAAAGCAATAATGCATGGCACCCATTCCATGGGTCCCAACTCTCCAGGTTGAAGGGAATATTACTACAGCTATAACATGTACGGGAAACCTAGAGAATGGACACACTGTGAATACGAAAGGTTTCTAAAACTCAACGAAGAGTCCCTCTCCTGGTGCTGCGGTTTGACTTTCCAACTGCTTTCCTATCAATCTCCCAACTTGGAGAGACAGCCCCTTTAAGCTCCTGGTTCGCACAGGTTGCCAATCTGGCAGAGGATGAAAGGGAAGAGGGAGAACCAATGAGAGAGTAGCTGTTAGGCATTTGGATGGGCACATGTCACTCTAATTTCCCGGCAGGAAGAAGAATTCACCAAAGTCTCAGCCACCCACCGGGAACCAGTATAGGTCCTGAACCAAAAGTTTGGACTTGCGTTCAGCTCACAAAAAGCGAGTTGAAAAATGGAGCTCAGGGGCACAGCAATTCACAAACTGGCAGAGTAATCAAGGCCAACTATCGTCCAAAAATCTGTTGAGGGAAGGCAACGAGGCGGACTTGAAAGCGAGGCAGAATAGCAGGAAACAGATTTCAAGAGGTACTTTGGAATCGCCTGTAAAGCACAGGAAGAGGGGCACAACTTCGACAATGATGCACTTGGCCAAAAAGGGCGTATGCGTTTTCTCCTGAATATATTCAGGAGAAAACGCATACGCCCTTTTTGGCCAAGCAAGCAAGCGGGCAATGCAAATCTGCACTACAAAGAAGTATCACTTCCCACTGGTCAAAAGGGACATCCACAAAATGTGTAAAAACCAGAAAGGCAAGACAGGCCCTGGAGAACAGGGAGCCTTGTTATGCTGATGGGCGGGATGTAAGTTGCCAACTGCCTCACTGGAGGAGTGCATTGTGTTCCCTAAAACAAGTAAACAACAGAGCTACAGAGCCAAGGGCACTTCCAGTCTAGGGAATATACCTTGGGAAAACTGAAAATCCATAAGACAGAGCCACCCCCAAATTGAGGGCTGCACTGCTTACAAGAACCTCAACCTGGGTACACCTGAAATATCCCAGGAAATATAAAAATGGTTCCAAACATTGTGGAACTTACGTACGATGGAATATCCCTCAGCCACGAAATCAATGTCATAAGACCAGTAGCAGCAAAATGAGTGGATTCAGGTACGATGATTCTAAGTGAAAGAAGTCACACAGAAAAAGAAACTTATCATAAGATATCACTTAGGAAGATCCTGTAAACATGGCAACACATGAACTGAGTTAGGAAAGAGAACAGAGTCTCACATTTAGAAAACACTCTTATGCCTGCTTAAGGGGGAAGGAGAGGTGGGGTGATGCATCAAACCAGAGTTTGATATAAGCACAGGTACTGTTCCAAAAACCAACTATGGAATAGACAAGACCTACACCTTCCTCAGTGAAAGGGACTCAAAACCCCATATTTCCCGCAGAGGAATAGATCTGACTAGTAAGAATCTTAAAACCTATGTATTGATATGTCTCCGTAAGGGAATCAAGTGTGTCTAGACTGGCATAAACATGGCAGCGAGAATCAGCTCAAACCCACTCTAAAAAGGAATTTCAAAAACAGAACAAAGAAACAGGGAAATTCTTTACAATTCCTTCAGGGTCTCTGATGCAACCTGGAATGACCCTATCTACGATAACAGCTGGATGTGGCATGAGGCTGGACACTTGGGACTGAGAGGATTGGTGAGATTGGGTGAGCAAATGCAGACCCTTTAAAGCAATAATGCATGGCAACCATTCCATGGGTCCCACCTCTCCAGGTTGAAGGGAATATTACTACAGCTATAACATGTACGGGAAACCTAGAGAATGGACACACTGTGAATACGAAAGGTTTCTAAAACTCAACGAAGAGTCCCTCTCCTGGTGCTCCGGTTTGACTTTCCAACAGCTTTACTATCAATCTCCCAACTTGGAGAGACAGCCCCTTTAAGCTCCTGGTTCGCACAGGTTGCCCATTTGGCAGAGGAGGAAAGGGAAGAGGGAGAACCAATGAGAGAGTAGCTGTTAGGCATTTGGTTGGTCACATGTCACTCTAATTTCCCGGCAGGAAGAAGAATTCACCAAAGTCTCAGCCACCCACCGGGAACCAGTATAGGTCCTGAACCAAATGTTTGGACTTGCGTTCAGCTCACAAAAAACGAGTTGAAAAATGGAGCTCAGGGGCACAGCAATTCACAAACTGGCAGAGTAATCAAGGCCAACTATCGTCCAAAAATCTGTTGAGGGAAGGCAACGAGGCGGACTTGAATGCGAGGCAGAATAGCAGGAAACAGATTTCAAGAGGTACGTTAGAATCGCCTGTAAAGCACAGGAAGAGGGGCACAACTTCGACAATGATGCACTTGGCCAAAAAGGGCGTATGCGTTTTCTCCTGAATATATTCAGGAGAAAACGCATACGCCCTTTTTGGCCAAGCAAGCAAGCGGGCAATGCAAATCTGCACTACAAAGAAGTATCACTTCCCAACGGTCAAAAGGGACATCCACAAAATGTGTAAAAACCAGAAAGGCAAGACAGGCCCTGGAGAACAGGGAGCCTTGTTATGCTGATGGGCGGGATGTAAGTTGCCAACTGCCTCACTGGAGGAGTGCATTGTGTTCCCTAAAACAAGTAAACAACAGAGCTACAGAGCCAAGGGCACTTCCAGTCTAGGGAATATACCTTGGGAAAACTGAAAATCCATAAGACAGAGCCACCCCCAAATTGAGGGCTGCACTGCTTACAAGAACCTCAACCTGGGTACACCTGAAATATCCCAGGAAATATAAAAATGGTTCCAAACATTGTGGAACTTACGTACGATGGAATATCCCTCAGCCATGAAATCAATGTCATAAGACCAGTAGCAGCAAAATGAGTGGATTCAGGTACGATGATTCTAAGTGAAAGAAGTCACACAGAAAAAGAAACTTATCATAAGATATCACTTAGGAAGATCCTGTAAACATGGCAACACATGAACTGAGCTAGGAAAGAGAACAGAGTCTCACATTTAGAAAACACTCTTATGCCTGCTTAAGGGGGAAGGAGAGGTGGGGTGATGCATCAAACCAGAGTTTGATATAAGCACAGGTACTGTTCCAAAAACCAACTATGGAATAGACAAGACCTACACCTTCCTCAGTGAAAGGGACTCAAAACCCCATATTTCCCGCAGAGGAATAGATCTGACTAGTAAGAATCTTAAAACCTATGTATTGATATGTCTCCGTAAGGGAATCAAGTGTGTCTAGACTGGCATAAACATGGCAGCGAGAATCAGCTCAAACCCACTCTAAAAAGGAATTTCAAAAACAGAACAAAGAAACAGGGAAATTCTTTACAATTCCTTCAGGGTCTCTGATGCAACCTGGAATGACCCTATCTACGATGACAGCTGGATGTGGCATGAGGCTGGACACTTGGGACTGAGAGGATTGGTGAGATTGGGTGAGCAAATGCAGACCCTTTAAAGCAATAATGCATGGCACCCATTCCATGGGTCCCAACTCTCCAGGTTGAAGGGAATATTACTACAGCTATAACATGTACGGGAAACCTAGAGAATGGACACACTGTGAATACGAAAGGTTTCTAAAACTCAACGAAGAGTCCCTCTCCTGGTGCTGCGGTTTGACTTTCCAACTGCTTTCCTATCAATCTCCCAACTTGGAGAGACAGCCCCTTTAAGCTCCTGGTTCGCACAGGTTGCCAATCTGGCAGAGGATGAAAGGGAAGAGGGAGAACCAATGAGAGAGTAGCTGTTAGGCATTTGGATGGGCACATGTCACTCTAATTTCCCGGCAGGAAGAAGAATTCACCAAAGTCTCAGCCACCCACCGGGAACCAGTATAGGTCCTGAACCAAAAGTTTGGACTTGCGTTCAGCTCACAAAAAGCGAGTTGAAAAATGGAGCTCAGGGGCACAGCAATTCACAAACTGGCAGAGTAATCAAGGCCAACTATCGTCCAAAAATCTGTTGAGGGAAGGCAACGAGGCGGACTTGAAAGCGAGGCAGAATAGCAGGAAACAGATTTCAAGAGGTACTTTGGAATCGCCTGTAAAGCACAGGAAGAGGGGCACAACTTCGACAATGATGCACTTGGCCAAAAAGGGCGTATGCGTTTTCTCCTGAATATATTCAGGAGAAAACGCATACGCCCTTTTTGGCCAAGCAAGCAAGCGGGCAATGCAAATCTGCACTACAAAGAAGTATCACTTCCCACCGGTCAAAAGGGACATCCACAAAATGTGTAAAAACCAGAAAGGCAAGACAGGCCCTGGAGAACAGGGAGCCTTGTTATGCTGATGGGCGGGATGTAAGTTGCCAACTGCCTCACTGGAGGAGTGCATTGTGTTCCCTAAAACAAGTAAACAACAGAGCTACAGAGCCAAGGGCACTTCCAGTCTAGGGAATATACCTTGGGAAAACTGAAAATCCATAAGACAGAGCCACCCCCAAATTGAGGGCTGCACTGCTTACAAGAACCTCAACCTGGGTACACCTGAAATATCCCAGGAAATATAAAAATGGTTCCAAACATTGTGGAACTTACGTACGATGGAATATCCCTCAGCCATGAAATCAATGTCATAAGACCAGTAGCAGCAAAATGAGTGGATTCAGGTACGATGATTCTAAGTGAAAGAAGTCACACAGAAAAAGAAACTTATCATAAGATATCACTTAGAAAGATCCTGTAAACATGGCAACACATGAACTGAGTTAGGAAAGAAAACAGAGTCTCACATTTAGAAAACACTCTTATGCCTGCTTAAGGGGGAAGGAGAGGTGGGGTGATGCATCAAACCAGAGTTTGATATAAGCACAGGTACTGTTCCAAAAACCAACTATGGAATAGACAAGACCTACACCTTCCTCAGTGAAAGGGACTCAAAACCCCATATTTCCCGCAGAGGAATAGATCTGACTAGTAAGAATCTTAAAACCTATGTATTGATATGTCTCCGTAAGGGAATCAAGTGTGTCTAGACTGGCATAAACATGGCAGCGAGAATCAGCTCAAACCCACTCTAAAAAGGAATTTCAAAAACAGAACAAAGAAACAGGGAAATTCTTTACAATTCCTTCAGGGTCTCTGATGCAACCTGGAATGACCCTATCTACGATGACAGCTGGATGTGGCATGAGGCTGGACACTTGGGACTGAGAGGATTGGTGAGATTGGGTGAGCAAATGCAGACCCTTTAAAGCAATAATGCATGGCAAACATTCCATGGGTCCCAACTCTCCAGGTTGAAGGGAATATTACTACAGCTATAACATGTACGGGAAACCTAGAGAATGGACACACTGTGAATACGAAAGGTTTCTAAAACTCAACGAAGAGTCCCTCTCCTGGTGCTCCGGTTTGACTTTCCAACAGCTTTACTATCAATCTCCCAACTTGGAGAGACAGCCCCTTTAAGCTCCTGGTTCGCACAGGTTGCCCATTTGGCAGAGGAGGAAAGGGAAGAGGGAGAACCAATGAGAGAGTAGCTGTTAGGCATTTGGATGGGCACATGTCACTCTAATTTCCCGGCAGGAAGAAGAATTCACCAAAGTCTCAGCCACCCACCGGGAACCAGTATAGGTCCTGAACCAAATGTTTGGACTTGCGTTCAGCTCACAAAAAACGAGTTGAAAAATGGAGCTCAGGGGCACAGCAATTCACAAACTGGCAGAGTAATCAAGGCCAACTATCGTCCAAAAATCTGTTGAGGGAAGGCAACGAGGCGGACTTGAATGCGAGGCAGAATAGCAGGAAACAGATTTCAAGAGGTACGTTAGAATCGCCTGTAAAGCACAGGAAGAGGGGCACAACTTCGACAATGATGCACTTGGCCAAAAAGGGCGTATGCGTTTTCTCCTGAATATATTCAGGAGAAAACGCATACGCCCTTTTTGGCCAAGCAAGCAAGCGGGCAATGCAAATCTGCACTACAAAGAAGTATCACATCCCAACGGTCAAAAGGGACATCCACAAAATGTGTAAAAACCAGAAAGGCAAGACAGGCCCTGGAGAACAGGGAGCCTTGTTATGCTGATGGGCGGGATGTAAGTTGCCAACTGCCTCACTGGAGGAGTGCATTGTGTTCCCTAAAACAAGTAAACAACAGAGCTACAGAGCCAAGGGCACTTCCAGTCTAGGGAATATACCTTGGGAAAACTGAAAATCCATAAGACAGAGCCACCCCCAAATTGAGGGCTGCACTGCTTACAAGAACCTCAACCTGGGTACACCTGAAATATCCCAGGAAATATAAAAATGGTTCAAAACATTGTGGAACTTACGTACGATGGAATATCCCTCAGCCATGAAATCAATGTCATAAGACCAGTAGCAGCAAAATGAGTGGATTCAGGTACGATGATTCTAAGTGAAAGAAGTCACACAGGAAAAGAAACTTATCATAAGATATCACTTAGGAAGATCCTGTAAACATGGCTACACATGAACTGAGTTAGGCAAGAGAACAGAGTCTCACATTTAGAAAACACTCTTATGCCTGCTTAAGGGGGAAGGAGAGGTGGGGTGATGCATCAAACCAGAGTTTGATATAAGCACAGGTACCGTTCCAAAAACCAACTATGGAATAGACAAGACCTACACCTTCCTCAGTGAAAGGGACTCAAAACCCCATATTTCCCGCAGAGGAATAGATCTGTCTAGTAAGAATCTTAAAACCTATGTATTGATATGTCTCCGTAAGGGAATCAAGTGTGTCTAGACTGGCATAAACATGGCAGCGAGAATCAGCTCAAACCCACTCTAAAAAGGAATTTCAAAAACAGAACAAAGAAATAGGGAAATTCTTTACAATTCCTTCAGGGTCTCTGATGCAACCTGGAATGACCCTATCTACAATGACAGCTGGATGTGGCATAAGGCTGGACACTTGGGACTGAGAGGATTGGTGAGATTGGGTGAGCAAATGCAGACCCTTTAAAGCAATAATGCATGGCAACCATTCCATGGGTCCCAACTCTCCAGGTTGAAGGGAATATTACTACAGCTATAACATGTACGGGAAACATAGAGAATGGACACACTGTGAATACGAAAGGTTTCTAAAACTCAACGAAGAGTCCCTCTCCTGGTGCTCCGGTTTGACTTTCCAACAGCTTTACTATCAATCTCCCAACTTGGAGAGACAGCCCCTTTAAGCTCCTGGTTCGCACAGGTTGCCCATTTGGCAGAGGAGGAAAGGGAAGAGGGAGAGCCAATGAGAGAGTAGCTGTTAGGCATTTGGATGGGCACATGTCACTCTAATTTCCCGGCAGGAAGAAGAATTAACCAAAGTCTCAGCCACGCACAGGGAACCAGTATAGGTCCTGAACCAAAAGTTTGGACTTGCGTTCAGCTCACAAGAAACGAGTTGAAAAATGGAGCTCAAGGGCACAGCAATTCACAAACTGGCAGAGTAATCTAGGCCAACTATCGTCCAAAAATCTGTTGAGGGAAGGCAACGAGGCGGGCTTGAAAGCGAGGCCGAATAGCAGGAAACAGATTTCAAGAGGTACGTTGGAATCGCCTGTAAAGCACAGGAAGAGGGGCACAACTTCGACAATGATGCACTTGGCCAAAAAGGGCGTATGCGTTTTCTCCTGAATATATTCAGGAGAAAACTACAATGAGGTATCACCTCACACCTGTTAGAATCGGCATCATCAGAAAATCTACAAACAACCAATTCTGGGGAGGGTGTGGACAAAAGGAGCCCTCTTCCACTATTGGTGGGAATGTAAATTGATAGAGTCTCTATGGAGAACAGTATGGAGTTTCCTTAAAAAAACTAGAAATAGAATTACCATCTGATCCAGCAATCCCACTTCTGGGCATATACCCAGAGAAAACCGTATTTCAAAAAGGCACATTCACCACAATGTTCGTTGAAGCACTATTTACAATAGCAAGGTAATGGAAGCAACCTAAATGCCCACAGACAGATGAATGGATAAAGATGTGTTACATATATGAAATGGAATATTATTCGGCCATAAAAAGGAATGAAACTGGGTCATTTGTAGAGACATCGATGGATCGAGAGACTGTCATACAGAATGAAGTAAGTCAGAAAGAGGAAAACAAATATTGTATATTAATGCATATATGTGGAAACTAAAAAAATGGTACGGATGAACTGGTTTGCAGGGAAGAAATAGAGACACAGAGGTAGAGAACAAACATATGGACAACAATTGTGGGAAGACATGGGGTGCTGGTGGTGGGATGAGTTGGGAGATTGGGATTGACCTCTATAAATGTATATGCATAAAATACATAACTAATAATAAACTGCTGTATAAAAACATAAATAAAATAAAATTTCAAAATTTTAAAAAATAAAATTTAAAAATAAAACAGAAAAAATTCTTCCCGTCACACAGATGTATTTATAGGAATGAATTATTTCCATGCTTATATTTATAAATACATAAAAGAGGAATAAAATCTAACTTGAACCATAAAAGAAAAAAAAAATTAAACCCACTAGTTATACAGAGGAAAACCCTATCAGGGCCCTTGCTCCAGCGGTAAACAATTCTGAAATTGGTCAGAGGTGGGGAACCATCTCCCATACAGCCAGCAACCCAACCCACACGCAAGGAGCGTCCTCATTGCAAAGCTGGGGGACCGTGCCGAGGCATCTGTGAGTAAACGTGAGCTGAGCCCCAGGCCAGCTGCTGCTGAACTGTTCCCACCCTTTCCAGGTAAAACACCTGAATATGTACAAGGGCTTGAAAGCCTAGAGGAAGGACCGTGGAGCCACACCAGCGACAGCACGCAGGCCAAATTCGTGCCTGCAGGCCAGCCAGCGTGGTCCTGGACCCTGGCGCTCTTCCAGAAGCTTTCCATTGCCCTGCCTGAGATACCCCTCCTGTCCCGGCCCCCACTGCTTTTTTCCTTCCTCACCTCTGTCCAGAGAGAAATTCCAGCGGAAGGTATGGGTGACACATCCTCTTCTTTACTGGCGGCAGCCTGGCAACTCCTGCAGAAAGGCCAGCAGAACCCCACTCACACCGGGCCACCCACAAAGCTGTGGCCCCTCACTCCCTCCCACCAGCACAGCCCCGAGACTGCTGACGGGGCAGAGAATATGGAGTCAGGCACAGCTTCAGGGGCTATTGCTGCCTGGAGCTCTGTTTATATTGACCTCAACGAGGCACACCTGGGGAGGGCGGGCCGGCAGGGTAAGGCTGCCCAGGTCAGCTAATCCACAACCCTCAGGGAATCACATTTTTGAAAATGGACCCCGCTAAGGCAGAAGAGAAGCCAAGGGAAAAAAGGACACAATGCCATTTGCAGCACCGTAGATGAGTCTAGAAGTAATCACGTGACTTGTAGTAACTCAGAAAGTGAAAGACACATATCATATCATATCACTTATAGGTGTTACCTAAAAATGGATACCAGGGCAGATATTTCCACGGAGAAGGGCAATCACAGATTCATTAAACAAACTTATGGTTCACCAATGGAAAGGTGTGAGGATAGGTTTCATTACGATATCGGGGTTAACAGACATATACAATCACAGGTGACATATATAATCACCAAAGACCTACAGAATACCAAGAGAGGACTACTCAACATTCTGTCATAACGTACATGGGAAAAGGATCCCAAGAATAACAGTCATCTGTATATGTGTAAAAGAACCACATCTTCCACACTAACAACAAGCCAAACATTGTAATCAAACTTGCTGTAATAAAAAATAAAAAAATTAAATTAAAAACACGAACAAGAAGTAGTGAGACAAACGTGAGGGGCTTTCTCCTGGCACATTCCATTCTAAACTCCAATTTTGAACACCACTTCCACTGAGGCTCTCTTGCCCTAGTAACCAGATTTGGTAAGGGAGAACTGCTGCCACCTTGTGGCCGTTTCACACAAGAGCAGCTTTAATCCCAACGCTAATGGTCAGTTGATATTCAAAATCATTGCAGGCCTATAAATGACACCTGCCCTGAAAACAAATCCTGGGGTCACATATCGACCAAAAATTTCAAAGGACGTCCATATTTCAAAACGACCGTTTCAAAAGGCATATTTTACGCACTTTAGTGTTCTGCTTCTTTTCCTTTCTTTCCTTTTTTGTTAAAAAACACGGGAATGGAAAAAGGCATCCCTCAGAATGGGCGAAAATCGTTGCAGACGAATCAATGGACAGAGGTTTAATCTCCAATATATAAAAACAGCTCATGCAGCTTAATGTTAAAAAAACAAACAACCCAAAAAAATGGGCAGAAGATCTAAAGAGACGTTTCTTCAAAGGAGACATAGAGATGGCCAAGACGCACATGAAAAGCTGCTCAACAGCACTAATTATTAGAGAAATGCAAATCAAAACTACAATGAGGTATCACCTCACACCTGTTAGAATCGGCATCATCAGAAAATCTACAAACAACCAATTCTGGGGAGGGTGTGGACAAAAGGAGCCCTCTTCCACTATTGGTGGGAATGTAAATTGATACAGTCACTATGGAGAACAGTATGGAGTTTCCTTAAAAAAACTAGAAATAGAATTACCATCTGATCCAGCAATCCCACTTCTGGGCATATACCCAGAGAAAACCGTATTTCAAAAAGGCACATTCACCACAATGTTCGTTGCAGCACTATTTACAATAGTCAGGTAATGGAAGCAACCTAAATGCCCACAGACAGATGAATGGATAAAGATGTGGTACATATATAAAATGGAATATGACTCGGCCATAAAAAGGAATGAAACTGGGTCATCTGTAGAGACATCGATGGATCGAGAGACTGTCATACAGAATGAAGTAAGTCAGAAAGAGGAAAACAAATATTGTATATTAATGCATATATGTGGAGCCTAAAAATGGTACAGATGAACTGGTTTGCAGGGAAGAAATAGAGACACAGAGGTAGAGAACAAACGTATGGACACCAAGTGTGGGAAGCCATGGGGTGGTGGTGGTGGGATGAGTTGGGAGTTTGGGATTGACCTGTATACATGTATATGCATAAAATACATAACTAATAATAACGTGCTGTATAAAAAAATAAATAAAATTTCAAAATTTTAAAAAACAAAATTTAAAAATAAAACAGAAAAAAGTTCTTCCCGTCACACAGATGTATTTATAGGAATGAATTATTTCCATGCTTATATCTATAAATACATAAAAGAGGAATAACATCTAACTTGAAACATAAAAGAAAAAAAAAGTGAACCCACGAGTTATACAGAGGAAATCCCTATCACGGCACTGGCTCCAGTGGTAAACAATTCTGAAATTGGTCAGAGGTGGGGAACCATCTCCCATACAGCCAGCAACCCAACCCCCATGCAAGGAGCGTCCTCATTGCAAAGCTGGGGGACCGTGCCGAGGCATCTGTGAGTAAACGTGAGCTGAGCCCCAGGCCAGCTGCTGCTGAACTGTTCCCACCCTTTCCAGGTAAAACACCTGAATATGTACAAGGGCTTGAAAGCCTAGAGGAAGGACCGTGGAGCCACACCAGCGACAGCACGCAGGCCAAATTCGTGCCTGCAGGCCAGCCAGCGTGGTCCTGGACCCTGGCGCTCTTCCAGAAGCTTTCCATTGCCCTGCCTGAGATACCCCTCCTGTCCCGGCCCCCACTGCATTTTTCCTTCCTCACCTCTGTCCGGAGAGAAATTCCGGCAGAAGATATGGGTGACACATCCTCTTATTTACAGGCGGCAGCCTGGCAACTCCTGCAGAAAGGCCAGCAGAACGCCACTCACACCGGGCCACCCACAAAGCTGTGGCCCCTCACTCCCTCCCACCAGCACAGCCCCGAGACTGCTGATGGGGCAGAGAATATGGAGTCAGGCACAGCTTCAGGGGCTATTGCTGCCTGGAGCTCTGTTTATATTGACCTCAACGAGGCACACCTGGGGAGGGCGGGCCGGCAGGGTAAGGCTGCCCAGGTCAGCTAATCCACAACCCTCAGGGAATCACATTTTTGAAAATGGACCCCGCTAAGGCAGAAGAGAAGCCAAGGGAAAAAAGGACACAATGCCATTTGCAGCACCGTAGATGAGTCTAGAAGTAATCACGTGACTTGTAGTAACTCAGAAAGTGAAAGACACATATATCATATCACTTATAGGTGTTACCTAAAAATGGATACCAGGGCAGATATTTCCACGGAGAAGGGCAATCACAGATTCATTAAACAAACTTATGGTTCACCAATGGAAAGGTGTGAGGATTGGTTTCATTACGATATCGGGGTTAACAGACATATACAAAAACAGGTGACATATATAATCACCAAAGACCTACAGACTACCAAGAGAGGACTACTCAACATTCTGTCATAACGTACATGGGAAAAGGATCCCAAGAAGAACAGTCATCTGTATATGTGTAAAAGAACCACATCTTCCACACCTACAACAAGCCAAACATTGTAATCAAACTTGCTGTAATAAAAAATATTAAATTAAGTTAAATACACGAACAAGAAGTAGTGAGACAAACGTGAGGGGCTTTCTCCTGGCACATTCCATTCTAAATTCCAATCTAGAACACCACTTCCACTGAGGCTCTCTTGCCCTAGTAACCAGATTTGGTAAGGGTGAACTGCTGCCACCTTGTGGCCGTTTCACACAACAGCAGCTTTAATCCCAGCGCTAATGGTCAGTTGATACTCAAAATCATTGCAGGCCTGTAAATGACACCTGCCCTGAAAACAAATCCTGGGGTCACATATCGACCAAAAAATTCAAAGGACGTCCATATTTCAAAACGACCGTTTCAAAAGGCATATTTTACGCACATTAGTGTTCTGCTTCTTTTCCTTTCTTTCCTTTTTTGTTAAAAAACACGGGAATGGAAAAAGGCATCCCTCAGAATGGGCGAAAATCGTTGCAGACGAATCAATGGACAGAGGTTTAATCTCCAATATATATAAACAGCTCATGCAGCTTAATATTAAAAAAACAAACAACCCAAAAAAAATGGGCAGAAGATCTAAAGAGACGTTTCTTCAAAGGAGACACAGATATGGCCAAGACGCACATGAAAAGCTGCTCAACAGCACTAATTATTAGAGAAATGCAAATCAAAACTACAATGAGGTATCACCTCACACCTGTTAGAATCGGCATCATCAGAAAATCTACAAACAACCAATTCTGGGGAGGGTGTGGACAAAAGGAGCCCTCTTCCACTATTGGTGGGAATGTAAATTGATACAGTCACTATGGAGAACAGTATGGAGTTTCCTTAAAAAAACTAGAAATAGAATTACCATCTGATCCAGCAATCCCACTTCTGGGCATATACCCAGAGAAAACCGTATTTCAAAAAGGCACATTCACCACAATGTTCGTTGCAGCACTATTTACAATAGCCAGGTAATGGAAGCAACCTAAATGCCCACAGACAGATGAATGGATAAAGATGTTGTACATATATAAAATGAAATATTACTCGGCCATAAAAAGGAATGAAACTGGGTCATCTGTAGAGACATCGATGGATTGAGAGACTGTCATACAGAATGAAGTAAGTCAGAAAGAGGAAAACAAATATTGTATATTAATGCATATATATGGAGCCTAAAAATGGTACAGATGAACTTGTTTGCAGGGAAGAAATAGAGACACAGAGGTAGAGAACAAACGTATGGACACCAAGTGTGGGAAGCCATGGGGTGGTGGTGGTGGGATGAGTTGGGAGTTTGGGATTGAACTGTATACATGTATATGCATAAAATACATAACTAATAATAACGTGCTGTATAAAAAAATAAATAAAATTTCAAAATTTTAAAAAATAAAATTTAAAAATAAAACAGAAAAAAGTTCTTCCCGTCACACAGATGTATTTATAGCAATGAATTATTTCCATGCTTATATCTATAAATACATAAAAGAGGAATAAAATCTAACTTGAACCATAAAAGAAAAAAAAAACTGAACTCACGAGTTTTACAAAGGAAAATCCTATCTGGGCACTTGCTCCAGCGGTAAACAATTCTGAAATTGGTCAGAGGTGGGGAACCATCTCCCATACAGCCAGCAACCCACCCCCCACGCAAGGAGCGTCCTCATTGCAAAGCTGGGGGACCGTGCCGAGGCATCTGTGAGTAAACGTGAGCTGAGCCCCAGGCCAGCTGCTGCTGAACTGTTCCCACCATTCCCAGGTAAAACACCTGAATATGTACAAGGGCTTGAAAGCCTAGAGGAAGGACCGTGGAGCCACACCAGCGACAGCACGCAGGCCAACTTGCTGCCTGCAGGCCAGCCACGGTGGTCATGGCCCCGGGATCTCTTCCAGAAGCTTTCCATTGCCCTGCCTGAGATACCCCTCCTGTCCCGGCCCCCACTGCTTTTTTCCTTTCTCACCTCTGTCCGGAGAGAAATTCCAGCGGAAGGTATGGGTGACACATCCTCTTCTTTACAGGTGTCAGCCTGGCAACTCCTGCAGAAAGGCCAGCAGAGCCCCACTCACACCGGGCCACCCACAAAGCTGTGGCCCCTCACTCCCACCCACCAGCACAGCCCCGAGACTGCTGACGGGGCAGAGAATATGGAGTCAGGCACAGCTTCAGGGGCTATTGCTGCCTGGAGCGCTGTTTATATTGACCTCAATGAGGCACACCTGGGGAGGGCGGGCTGGCAGGGTAAGGCTGCCCAGGTCAGCCAATCCACAACCTTCAGGGAATCACATTGTTGAAAATGGACCTCGCTAAGGCAGAAGAGAAGCCAAGGAAAAAAAGGACACAATGCCATTTGCAGCACCGTAAATGAGTCTAGAAGTAATCACGTGACTTGTAGTATGTCAGAAAGTGAAAGACACATATCATATCATATCACTTATAGGTGTTACCTAAAAATGGATACCAGGGCAGATATTTCCACGGAGAAGGGCAATCACAGATTCATTAAACAAACTTATGGTTCACCAATGTAAAGGTGTGAGGATTGGTTTCATTACGATATAGGGGTTAACAAACATATACAAACACAGGTGACATATATAATCATCAAAGACCTACAGAATACCAAGAGAGGACTACTCAACATTCTGTCATAACGTACATGGGAAAAGGATCCCAGGAAGAACAGACATCTGTATATGTGTAAAAGAACCACATCTTCCACACGTACAACAAGCCAAACATTGTAATCAAACTTGCTGTAATAAAAAATAAAAAAAATAAATTAAAAACACGAACAAGAAGTAGTGAGACAAACTTGAGGGGCTTTCTCCTGGCACATTCCATTCTAAACTACAATCTAGAACACCACTTCCACTGAGGCTCTCTTGCCCTAGTAACCAGATTTGGTAAGGGTGAACTGCTGCCACCTTGTGGCCGTTTCACACAACAGCAGCTTTAATCCCAGCGCTAATGGTCAGTTGATATTCAAAATCATTGCAGGCCTGTGAATGACACCTGCCCTGAACACAATTCCTGGGTTCACATATCGACAAAAAATTCAAAGAACGTCCATATTTCAAAACGACCGTTTCAAAAGGCATATTTTACGCACATTAGTATTCTGCTTCTTTTCCTTTCTTTCCTTTTTTGTTAAAAAAAACGGGAATGGAAAAAGGCATCCCTCAGAATGGGCAAAAATCGTTGCAAACGAATGAATGGACAGAGGTTTAATCTCCAATATATATAAACAGCTCATGCAGCTTAATATTAAAAAAACCAACAACCCAATACAAAAATGGGCAGAAGATCTAGAGGCGTTTCTTCAAAGAAGACACAGAGATGGCCAAGACGCCCATGAAAAGCTGCTCAACAGCACTAATTATTAGAGAAATGCAAATCAAAACTACAATGAGGTATCACCTCACACCTGTTAGAATCGGCATCATCAGAAAATCTACAAACAACCAATTCTGGGGAGGGTGTGGACAAAAGGAGCCCTCTTCCACTATTGGTGGGAATGTAAATTGATACATTCACTATGGAGAACAGTATGGAGTTTCCTTAAAAAAACTAGAAATAGAATTACCATCTGATCCAGCAATCCCACTTCTGGGCATATACCCAGAGAAAACCGTAAATCAAAAAGGCACATTCACCACAAAGTTCGTTGCAGCACAATTTACAATAGCCAGGTAATAGAAGCCACCTAAATGCCCACAGACAGATAAATGGATAAAGATGTGGTACATATATAAAATGAAATATTACTCGGCCATAAAACGGAATGAAACTGGGTCATTTGTAGAGACACCGATGGATCAAGGGACTGTCATACAGAATGAAGTCAGAAAGAGGAAACCAAATACTGTATATTAAGGCATATATGTGGAACCTAAAAAATGGTACAGATGAACTGGTTTGCAGCGAAGAAATAGAGACACAGAGGTAGAGAACAAACGTATGGACACCAAGTGTGGGAAGCCATGGGGTGGTGGTGGTGGGATGACTTGGGAGATTGGGATTGACCTGTTTACATGTATATGCATAAAATACATAACTAATAATAAACTGCTGTATAAAAAAATAAATTAATTAATTTCAAAATTCTAAAAAATAAAATTTAAAAATAAAAGAGAAAAAAGTTCTTCCCATCACACAGATGTATTTATAGGAATGAATTATTTCCATGCTTATATCTATAAATACATAAAAGAGGAATAAAATCTAACTTGAAACATAAAAGAAAAAAAAAACCTGAACCCACCCTTTATACAGAGGAAAACCCTATCTGGACACTTGCTCCAGCGGTAAACAATTCTGAAATTGGTCAGAGGTGGGGAACCATCTCCCATACAGCCAGCACCCCACCCCCCACGCAAGGAGCGGCCTCATTGCAAAGCTGGGGGATAGTGCCGAGGCATCTGTGTGTAAACGTGAGCTGAGGCCCAGGCCAGCTGCTGCTGAACTGTTCCCACCCTTCCCAGGTAAAACACCTGAATATGTACAAGGGCTTGAAAGCCGAGAGGAAGGGCCGTCGAGCCACACCAGCGACAGCACGCAGGCCAACTTGGTGCCTGCAGGCCAGCCAGGGTGGTCCTGGCCCCGGGCGCTCTTCCGGAAGCTTTCCATTGCCCTGCCTGAGATACCCCTCCTGTCCTGTCCCCCACTGCTTTTTTCTTTCCTTACCTCTGTACGGAGAGAAATTCCAGCGGAAGGTATGGGTGACACATCCTCTTCTTTACAGGTGTCAGCCTGGCAACTCCTGCAGAAAGGCCAGCAGAGCCCCACTCACACCGGGCCACCCACAAAGCTGTGGCCCCTCACTCCCACCCACCAGCACAGCCCCGAGACTGCTGACGGGGCAGAGAATATGGAGTCAGGCACAGCTTCTGGGGCTATTGCTGCCTGGAGCGCTGTTTATATTGACCTCAACGAGGCACACCTGGGGAGGGCGGGCCGGCAGGGTAAGGCTGCCCAGGTCAGCTAATCCACAACCCTCAGGGAATCACATTGTTGAAAATGGACCTCGCTAAGGCAGAAGAGAAGCCAAGGGAAAAAAGGACACAATGCCATTTGCAGCACCGTAGATGAGTCTAGAAGTAATCACGTGACTTGTAGTAAGTCAGAAAGTGAAAGACACATATCATATCATATCACTTATACGTGTTACCTAAAAATGGATACCAGGGCAGATATTTCCACGGAGAAGGGCAATCACAGATTCATTAAACAAACTTATGGTTCACGAAAGGAAAGGTGTGAGGTTTGTTTTCATTACGATATCGGGGTTAACAATCATATACAAACACAGATGACATATATAATCACCAAAGACCTACAGAATACCAAGAGAGGACTACTCAACATTCTGTCATAACGTACATGGGAAAAGGATCCCAGGAAGAACAGACATCTGTATATGTGTAAAAGAACCACATCTTCCACACCTACAACAAGCCAAACATTGTAATCAAACTTGCTGTAATAAAAAATAAAAAAAATAAATTAAAAACACTAACAAGAAGTAGTGAGACAAACTTGAGGGGCTTTCTCCTGGCACATTCCATTCTAAATTCCAATCTAGAACACCACTTCCACTGAGGCTCTCTTGCCCTAGTAACCAGATTTGGTAAGGGTGAACAGCTGCCACCTTGTGGCCGTTTCACACAACAGCAGCTTTAATCCCAGCGCTAATGGTCAGTTGATATTCAAAATCATTGCAGGCCTGTAAATGACACCTGCCCTGAACACAATTCCTGGGGTCACATATCGACCAAAAAATTCAAAATACGTCCATATTTCAAACCGGCCGTTTCAAAAGACATATTTTACGCACATTAGTGTTCTGCTTCTTTTCCTTTCTTTCCTTTTTTGTTAAAAAAAAAACGGGAATGGAAAAAGGCATCCCTCAGAATGGGCAAAAATCGTTGCAAACGAATCAATGGACAGAGGTTTAATCTCCAATATATATAAACAGCTCATGCAGCTTAATATTAAAAAATCAAACAACCCAATACAAAAATGGGCTGAAGATCTAAAGAGGCGTTTCTTCAAAGAAGACACAGAGATGGCCAAGACGCCCATGAAAAGCTGCTCAACAGCACTAATTATTAGAGAAATGCAAATCAAAACTACAATGAGGTATCACCTCACACCTGTTAGAATCGGCATCATCAGAAAATCTACAAACAACCAATTCTGGGGAGGGTGTGGACGAAAGGAGCCCTCTTCCACTATTGGTGGGAATGTAAATTGATACAGTCACTATGGAGAACAGTATGGAGTTTCCTTAAAAAAACTAGAAATAGAATTACCATCTGATCCAGCAATCCCACTTCTGGGCATATACCCAGAGAAAACCGTAAATCAAAAAGGCACATTCACCACAATATTCATTGCAGCACTATTTACAATAGCCAGGTAATGGAAGCAACCTAAATGCCCACAGACAGATAAATGGATAAAGATGTGGTACATATATAAAATGAAATATTACTCGGCCATAAAAAGGAATGAAACTGGGTCATTTGTAGAGACATCGATGTATCAAGGGACTGTCATACAGAATGAAGTCAGAAAGAGGAAACCAAATACTGTATATTAAGGCATATATGTGGAAACTAAAAAATGGTACAGATGAACTGGTTTGAAGCGAAGAAATAGAGACACAGAGGTAGAGAACAAACGTATGGACACCAAGTGTGGGAAGCCATGGGGTGGTGGTGGTGGGATGAGTTGGGAGATTGGGATTGACCTGTATACATGTATATGCATAAAATACATAACTAATAATAACTTGCTGTATAAAAAAATAAATTAATTAATTTCAAAATTCTAAAAAATAAAATTTAAAAATAAAAGAGAAAAAAGTTCTTCCCGTCACACAGATGTATTTATAGGAATGAATTATTTCCATGCTTATATCTATAAATACATAAAAGAGGAATAAAATCTAACTTGAAACATAAAAGAAAAAAAAACCCTGAACCCACCATTTATACAGAGGAAAACCCTATCTGGACACTTGCTACAGCGGTAAACAATTCTGAAATTGGTCAGAGGTGGGGAGCCATCTCCCATACAGCCAGCACCCCAACCCCCACGCAAGGAGCGTCCTCATTGCAAAGCTGGGGGATTGTGCCGAGACATCTGTGCGTAAACGTGAGCTGAGCCCCAGGCCAGCTGCTGCTGAACTGTTCCCACCCTTCCCAGGTAAAACACCTGAATATGTACAAGGGCTTGAAAGCCTAGAGGAAGGGCCGTCGAGCCACACCAGCGACAGCACGCAGGCCAACTTGGTGCCTGCAGGCCAGCCATGGTGGTCCTGGCCCCGGGCGCTCTTCCGGAAGCTTTCCATTGCCCTGCCTGAGATACGCCTCCTGTCCTGGCCCCCACTGCTTTTTTCCTTCCTCACCTCTGTCCGGAGAGAAATTCCAGCGGAAGGTATGGGTGACACATCCTCTTCTTTACAGGTGTCAGCCTGTCAACTCCTGCAGAAAGGCCAGCAGAGCCCCACTCACACCGGGCCACCCACAAAGCTGTGGCCCCTCACTCCCACCCACCAGCACAGCCCCGAGACTGCTGACGGGGCAGAGAATATGGAGTCAGGCACAGCTTCAGGGGTTATTGCTGCCTGGAGCTCTGTTTATATTGACCTCAAGGAGGCACACCTGGGGAGGGCGGGCCGGCAGGGTAAGGCTGCCCAGGTCAGCTAATCCACAACCCTCAGGGAATCACATTGTTGAAAATGGACCTCGCTAAGGCAGAAGAGAAGCCAAGGAAAAAAAGGACACAATGCCATTTGCAGCACCGTAAATGAGTCTAGAAGTAATCACGTGACTTGTAGTAAGTCAGAAAGTGAAAGACACATACCATATCATATCACTTATAGGTGTTACCTAAAAATGGATACCAGGGCAGATATTTCCACGGAGAAGGGCAATCACAGATTCATTAAACAAACTTATGGTTCACGAATGGAAAGGTGTGAGGATTGGTTTCATTACGATATAGGGGTTAACAGACATATACAAACACAGGTGACATATATAATCACCAAAGACCTACAGAATACCAAGAGAGGACTACTCAACATTCTGTCATAACGTACATGGGAAAAGGATCCCAGGAAGAACAGACATCTGTATATGTGTAAAAGAACCACATCTTCCACACCTACAACAAGCCAAACATTGTAATCAAACTTGCTGTAATAAAAAATAAAAAAAATAAATTAAAAACACGACCAAGAAGTAGTGAGACAAACTTGAGGGGCTTTCTCCTGGCACATTCCATTCTAAACTCCAATCTAGAACACCACTTCCACTGAGGCTCTCTTGCCCTAGTAACCAGATTTGGTAAGGGTGAACTGCTGCCACCTTGTGGCCGTTTCACACAACAGCAGCTTTAATCCCAGCGCTAATGGTCAGTTGATATTCAAAATCATTGCAGGCCTGTAAATGACACCTGCCCTGAACACAATTCCTGGGGTCACATATCGACCAAAAAATTCAAAGGACGTCCATATTTCAAAACGACCGTTTCAAAAGGCATATTTTACGCACATTAGTGTTCTGCTTCTTTTCCTTTCTTTCCTTTTTTGTTAAAAAAAAACGGGAATGGAAAAAGGCATCCCTCAGAATGGGCAAAAATCGTTGCAAACGAATCAATGGACAGAGGTTTAATCTCCAATATATATAAACAGCTCATGCAGCTTAATATTAAAAAAACAAACAACCCAATACAAAAATGGGCAGAAGATCTAAAGAGGCGTTTCTTCAAAGAAGACACAGAGATGGCCAAGACGCCCAAGAAAAGCTGCTCAACAGCACTAATTATTAGAGAAATGCAAATCAAAACTACAATGAGGTATCACCTCACACCTGTTAGAATCGGCATCATCAGAAAATCTACAAACAACCAATTCTGGGGAGGGTGTGGACAAAAGGAGCCCTCTTCCACTATTGGTGGGAATGTAAATTGATACAGTCACTATGGAGAACAGTATGGAGTTTCCTTAAAAAAACTAGAAATAGAATTACCATCTGATCCAGCAATCCCACTTCTGGGCATATACCCAGAGAAAACCGTAAATCAAAAAGGCACATTCACCACAAAGTTCGTTGCAGCACAATTTACAATAGCCAGGTAATAGAAGCCACCTAAATGCCCACAGACAGATAAATGGATAAAGATGTGGTACATATATAAAATGAAATATTACTCGGCCATAAAAAGGAATGAAACTGGGTCATTTGTAGAGACATCGATGGATCAAGGGACTGTCATACAGAATGAAGTCAGAAAGAGGAAACCAAATACTGTATATTAAGGCATATATGTGGAACCTAAAAAATGGTACAGATGAACTGGTTTGCAGCGAAGAAATAGAGACACAGAGGTAGAGAACAAACGTATGGACACCAAGTGTGGGAAGCCATGGGGTGGTGGTGGTGGGATGAGTTGGGAGATTGGGATTGTCCTGTATACATGTATATGCATAAAATACATAACTAATAATAAACTGCTGTATAAAAAAATAAATTAATTAATTTCAAAATTCTAAAAAATAAAATTTAAAAATAAGAGCGAAAAAAGTTCTTCCCATCACACAGATGTATTTATAGGAATGAATTATTTCCATGCTTATATCTATAAATACATAAAAGAGGAATAAAATCTAACTTGAAACATAAAAGAAAAAAAAAACCTGAACCCACCATTTATACAGAGGAAAACCCTATCTGGACACTTGCTCCAGCGGTAAACAATTCTGAAATTGGTCAGAGGTGGGGAACCATCTCCCATACAGCCAGCACCCCACCCCCCACGCAAGGAGCGGCCTCATTGCAAAGCTGGGGGATTGTGCCGAGGCATCTGTGCGTAAACGTGAGCTGAGCCCCAGGCCAGCTGCTGCTGAACTGTTCCCACCCTTCCCAGGTAAAACACCTGAATATGTACAAGGGCTTGAAAGCCTAGAGGAAGGGCCGTCGAGCCACACCAGCGACAGCACGCAGGCCAACTTGGTGCCTGCAGGCCAGCCATGGTGGTCCTGGCCCCGGGCGCTCTTCCGGAAGCTTTCCATTGCCCTGCCTGAGATACGCCTCCTGTCCTGGCCCCCACTGCTTTTTTCCTTCCTCACCTCTGTCCGGAGAGAAATTCCAGCGGAAGGTATGGGTGACACATCCTCTTCTTTACAGGTGTCAGCCTGGCAACTCCTGCAGAAAGGCCAGCAGAGCCCCACTCACACCGGGCCACCCACAAAGCTGTGGCCCCTCACTCCCACCCACCAGCACAGCCCCGAGACTGCTGACGGGGCAGAGAATATGGAGTCAGGCACAGCTTCAGGGGTTATTGCTGCCTGGAGCTCTGTTTATATTGACCTCAACGAGGCACACCTGGGGAGGGCGGGCCGGCAGGGTAAGGCTGCCCAGGTCAGCTAATCCACAACCCTCAGGGAATCACATTGTTGAAAATGGACCTCGCTAAGGCAGAAGAGAAGCCAAGGAAAAAAAGGACACAATGCCATTTGCAGCACCGTAAATGAGTCTAGAAGTAATCACGTGACTTGTAGTAAGTCAGAAAGTGAAAGACACATACCATATCATATCACTTATAGGTGTTACCTAAAAATGGATACCAGGGCAGATATTTCCACGGAGAAGGGCAATCACAGATTCATTAAACAAACTTATGGTTCACGAATGGAAAGGTGTGAGGATTGGTTTCATTACGATATAGGGGTTAACAGACATATACAAACACAGGTGACATATATAATCACCAAAGACCTACAGAATACCAAGAGAGGACTACTCAACATTCTGTCATAACGTACATGGGAAAAGGATCCCAGGAAGAACAGACATCTGTATATGTGTAAAAGAACCACATCTTCCACACCTACAACAAGCCAAACATTGTAATCAAACTTGCTGTAATAAAAAATAAAAAAAATAAATTAAAAACACGACCAAGAAGTAGTGAGACAAACTTGAGGGGCTTTCTCCTGGCACATTCCATTCTAAACTCCAATCTAGAACACCACTTCCACTGAGGCTCTCTTGCCCTAGTAACCAGATTTGGTAAGGGTGAACTGCTGCCACCTTGTGGCCGTTTCACACAACAGCAGCTTTAATCCCAGCGCTAATGGTCAGTTGATATTCAAAATCATTGCAGGCCTGTAAATGACACCTGCCCTGAACACAATTCCTGGGGTCACATATCGACCAAAAAATTCAAAGGACGTCCATATTTCAAAACGACCATTTCAAAAGGCATATTTTACGCACATTAGTGTTCTGCTTCTTTTCCTTTCTTTCCTTTTTTGTTAAAAAAAAACGGGAATGGAAAAAGGCATCCCTCAGAATGGGCAAAAATCGTTGCAAACGAATCAATGGACAGAGGTTTAATCTCCAATATATATAAACAGCTCATGCAGCTTAATATTAAAAAAACAAACAACCCAATACAAAAATGGGCAGAAGATCTAAAGAGGCGTTTCTTCAAAGAAGACACAGAGATGGCCAAGACGCCCAAGAAAAGCTGCTCAACAGCACTAATTATTAGAGAAATGCAAATCAAAACTACAATGAGGTATCACCTCACACCTGTTAGAATCGGCATCATCAGAAAATCTACAAACAACCAATTCTGGGGAGGGTGTGGACAAAAGGAGCCCTCTTCCACTATTGGTGGGAATGTAAATTGATACAGTCACTATGGAGAACAGTATGGAGTTTCCTTAAAAAAACTAGAAATAGAATTACCATCTGATCCAGCAATCCCACTTCTGGGCATATACCCAGAGAAAACCGTAAATCAAAAAGGCACATTCACCACAAAGTTCGTTGCAGCACAATTTACAATAGCCAGGTAATAGAAGCCACCTAAATGCCCACAGACAGATAAATGGATAAAGATGTGGTACATATATAAAATGAAATATTACTCGGCCATAAAAAGGAATGAAACTGGGTCATTTGTAGAGACATCGATGGATCAAGGGACTGTCATACAGAATGAAGTCAGAAAGAGGAAACCAAATACTGTATATTAAGGCATATATGTGGAACCTAAAAAATGGTACAGATGAACTGGTTTGCAGCGAAGAAATAGAGACACAGAGGTAGAGAACAAACGTATGGACACCAAGTGTGGGAAGCCATGGGGTGGTGGTGGTGGGATGAGTTGGGAGATTGGGATTGTCCTGTATACATGTATATGCATAAAATACATAACTAATAATAAACTGCTGTATAAAAAAATAAATTAATTAATTTCAAAATTCTAAAAAATAAAATTTAAAAATAAGAGCGAAAAATGTTCTTCCCATCACACAGATGTATTTATAGGAATGAATTATTTCCATGCTTATATCTATAAATACATAAAAGAGGAATAAAATCTAACTTGAAACATAAAAGAAAAAAAAAACCTGAACCCACCATTTATACAGAGGAAAACCCTATCTGGACACTTGCTCCAGCGGTAAACAATTCTGAAATTGGTCAGAGGTGGGGAACCATCTCCCATACAGCCAGCACCCCACCCCCCACGCAAGGAGCGGCCTCATTGCAAAGCTGGGGGATTGTGCCGAGGCATCTGTGCGTAAACGTGAGCTGAGCCCCAGGCCAGCTGCTGCTGAACTGTTCCCACCCTTCCCAGGTAAAACACCTGAATATGTACAAGGGCTTGAAAGCCTAGAGGAAGGGCCGTCGAGCCACACCAGCGACAGCACGCAGGCCAACTTGGTGCCTGCAGGCCAGCCAGGGTGGTCCTGGCCCCGGGCGCTCTTCCGGAAGCTTTCCATTGCCCTGCCTGAGATACGCCTCCTGTCCTGGCCCCCACTGCTTTTTTCCTTCCTCACCTCTGTCCGGAGAGAAATTCCAGCGGAAGGTATGGGTGACACATCCTCTTCTTTACAGGTGTCAGCCTGGCAACTCCTGCAGAAAGGCCAGCAGAGCCCCACTCACACCGGGCCACCCACAAAGCTGTGGCCCCTCACTCCCACCCACCAGCACAGCCCCGAGACTGCTGACGGGGCAGAGAATATGGAGTCAGGCACAGCTTCAGGGGCTATTGCTGCCTGGAGCGCTGTTTATATTGACCTCAACGAGGCACACCTGGGGAGGGCGGGCCGGCAGGGTAAGGCTGCCCAGGTCAGCTAATCCACAACCCTCAGGGAATCACATTGTTGAAAATGGACCTCGCTAAGGCAGAAGAGAAGCCAAGGAAAAAAAGGACACAATGCCATTTGCAGCACCGTAAATGAGTCTAGAAGTAATCACGTGACTTGTAGTAAGTCAGAAAGTGAAAGACACATACCATATCATATCACTTATAGGTGTTACCTAAAAATGGATACCAGGGCAGATATTTCCACGGAGAAGGGCAATCACAGATTCATTAAACAAACTTATGGTTCACGAAAGGAAAGGTGTGAGGTTTGGTTTCATTACGATATCGGGGTTAACAATCATATACAAACACAGATGACATATATAATCACCAAAGACCTACAGAATACCAAGAGAGGACTACTCAACATTCTGTCATAACGTACATGGGAAAAGGATCCCAGGAAGAACAGACATCTGTATATGTGTAAAAGAACCACATCTTCCACACCTACAACAAGCCAAACATTGTAATCAAACTTGCTGTAATAAAAAATAAAAAAAATTAAATTAAAAACACGAACAAGAAGTAGTGAGACAAACTTGAGGGGCTTTCTCCTGGCACATTCCATTCTAAATTCCAATCTAGAACACCACTTCCACTGAGGCTCTCTTGCCCTAGTAACCAGATTTGGTAAGGGTGAACTGCTGCCACCTTGTGGCCGTTTCACACAACAGCAGCTTTAATCCCAGCGCTAATGGTCAGTTGATATTCAAAATCATTGCAGGCCTGTAAATGACACCTGCCCTGAACACAATTCCTGGGGTCACATATCGACCAAAAAATTCAAAGGACGTCCATATTTCAAAACGACCGTTTCAAAAGGCATATTTTACGCACATTAGTGTTCTGCTTCTTTTCCTTTCTTTCCTTTTTTGTTAAAAAAAAACGGGAATGGAAAAATGCATCCCTCAGAATGGGCAAAAATCGTTGCAAACGAATCAATGGACAGAGGTTTAATCTCCAATATATATAAACAGCTCATGCAGCTTAATATTAAAAAAACAAACAACCCAATACAAAAATGGGCAGAAGATCTAAAGAGGCGTTTCTTCAAAGAAGACACAGAGATGGCCAAGACGCCCATGAAAAGCTGCTCAACAGCACTAATTATTAGAGAAATGCAAATCAAAACTACAATGAGGTATCACCTCACACCTGTTAGAATCGGCATCATCAGAAAATCTACAAACAACCAATTCTGGGGAGGGTGTGGACAAAAGGAGCCCTCTTCCACTATTGGTGGGAATGTAAATTGATACAGTCACTATGGAGAACAGTATGGAGTTTCCTTAAAAAAACTAGAAATAGAATTACCATCTGATCCAGCAATCCCACTTCTGGGCATATACCCAGAGAAAACCGTAAATCAAAAAGGCACATTCACCACAAAGTTCGTTGCAGCACAATTTACAATAGCCAGGTAATAGAAGCCACCTAAATGCCCACAGACAGATAAATGGATAAAGATGTGGTACATATATAAAATGAAATATTACTCGGCCATAAAAAGGAATGAAACTGGGTCATTTGTAGAGACATCGATGGATCAAGGGACTGTCATACAGAATGAAGTCAGAAAGAGGAAACCAAATACTGTATATTAAGGCATATATGTGGAACCTAAAAAATGGTACAGATGAACTGGTTTGCAGCGAAGAAATAGAGACACAGAGGTAGAGAACAAACGTATGGACACCAAGTGTGGGAAGCCATGGGGTGGTGGTGGTGGGATGAGTTGGGAGATTGGGATTGTCCTGTATACATGTATATGCATAAAATACATAACTAATAATAAACTGCTGTATAAAAAAATAAATTAATTAATTTCAAAATTCTAAAAAATAAAATTTAAAAATAAGAGCGAAAAAAGTTCTTCCCATCACACAGATGTATTTATAGGAATGAATTATTTCCATGCTTATATCTATAAATACATAAAAGAGGAATAAAATCTAACTTGAAACATAAAAGAAAAAAAAAACCTGAACCCACCATTTATACAGAGGAAAACCCTATCTGGACACTTGCTCCAGCGGTAAACAATTCTGAAATTGGTCAGAGGTGGGGAACCATCTCCCATACAGCCAGCACCCCACCCCCCACGCAAGGAGCGGCCTCATTGCAAAGCTGGGGGATTGTGCCGAGGCATCTGTGCGTAAACGTGAGCTGAGCCCCAGGCCAGCTGCTGCTGAACTGTTCCCACCCTTCCCAGGTAAAACACCTGAATATGTACAAGGGCTTGAAAGCCTAGAGGAAGGGCCGTCGAGCCACACCAGCGACAGCACGCAGGCCAACTTGGTGCCTGCAGGCCAGCCAGGGTGGTCCTGGCCCCGGGCGCTCTTCCGGAAGCTTTCCATTGCCCTGCCTGAGATACGCCTCCTGTCCTGGCCCCCACTGCTTTTTTCCTTCCTCACCTCTGTCCGGAGAGAAATTCCAGCGGAAGGTATGGGTGACACATCCTCTTCTTTACAGGTGTCAGCCTGGCAACTCCTGCAGAAAGGCCAGCAGAGCCCCACTCACACCGGGCCACCCACAAAGCTGTGGCCCCTCACTCCCACCCACCAGCACAGCCCCGAGACTGCTGACGGGGCAGAGAATATGGAGTCAGGCACAGCTTCAGGGGTTATTGCTGCCTGGAGCTCTGTTTATATTGACCTCAACGAGGCACACCTGGGGAGGGCGGGCCGGCAGGGTAAGGCTGCCCAGGTCAGCTAATCCACAACCCTCAGGGAATCACATTGTTGAAAATGGACCTCGCTAAGGCAGAAGAGAAGCCAAGGAAAAAAAGGACACAATGCCATTTGCAGCACCGTAAATGAGTCTAGAAGTAATCACGTGACTTGTAGTAAGTCAGAAAGTGAAAGACACATACCATATCATATCACTTATAGGTGTTACCTAAAAATGGATACCAGGGCAGATATTTCCACGGAGAAGGGCAATCACAGATTCATTAAACAAACTTATGGTTCACGAATGGAAAGGTGTGAGGATTGGTTTCATTACGATATAGGGGTTAACAGACATATACAAACACAGGTGACATATATAATCACCAAAGACCTACAGAATACCAAGAGAGGACTACTCAACATTCTGTCATAACGTACATGGGAAAAGGATCCCAGGAAGAACAGACATCTGTATATGTGTAAAAGAACCACATCTTCCACACCTACAACAAGCCAAACATTGTAATCAAACTTGCTGTAATAAAAAATAAAAAAAATAAATTAAAAACACGACCAAGAAGTAGTGAGACAAACTTGAGGGGCTTTCTCCTGGCACATTCCATTCTAAACTCCAATCTAGAACACCACTTCCACTGAGGCTCTCTTGCCCTAGTAACCAGATTTGGTA
Source organism: Mesoplodon mirus (assembly GCF_964341445.2). Lineage (NCBI taxonomy): Eukaryota > Metazoa > Chordata > Mammalia > Artiodactyla > Ziphiidae > Mesoplodon > Mesoplodon mirus. The sequence goes on from NW_028295773.1 coordinate 190,225, forward strand.
AGGGTGAACTGCTGCCACCTTGTGGCCGTTTCACACAACAGCAGCTTTAATCCCAGCGCTAATGGTCAGTTGATATTCAAAATCATTGCAGGCCTGTAAATGACACCTGCCCTGAACACAATTCCTGGGGTCACATATCGACCAAAAAATTCAAAGGACGTCCATATTTCAAAACGACCATTTCAAAAGGCATATTTTACGCACATTAGTGTTCTGCTTCTTTTCCTTTCTTTCCTTTTTTGTTAAAAAAAAACGGGAATGGAAAAAGGCATCCCTCAGAATGGGCAAAAATCGTTGCAAACGAATCAATGGACAGAGGTTTAATCTCCAATATATATAAACAGCTCATGCAGCTTAATATTAAAAAAACAAACAACCCAATACAAAAATGGGCAGAAGATCTAAAGAGGCGTTTCTTCAAAGAAGACACAGAGATGGCCAAGACGCCCAAGAAAAGCTGCTCAACAGCACTAATTATTAGAGAAATGCAAATCAAAACTACAATGAGGTATCACCTCACACCTGTTAGAATCGGCATCATCAGAAAATCTACAAACAACCAATTCTGGGGAGGGTGTGGACAAAAGGAGCCCTCTTCCACTATTGGTGGGAATGTAAATTGATACAGTCACTATGGAGAACAGTATGGAGTTTCCTTAAAAAAACTAGAAATAGAATTACCATCTGATCCAGCAATCCCACTTCTGGGCATATACCCAGAGAAAACCGTAAATCAAAAAGGCACATTCACCACAAAGTTCGTTGCAGCACAATTTACAATAGCCAGGTAATAGAAGCCACCTAAATGCCCACAGACAGATAAATGGATAAAGATGTGGTACATATATAAAATGAAATATTACTCGGCCATAAAAAGGAATGAAACTGGGTCATTTGTAGAGACATCGATGGATCAAGGGACTGTCATACAGAATGAAGTCAGAAAGAGGAAACCAAATACTGTATATTAAGGCATATATGTGGAACCTAAAAAATGGTACAGATGAACTGGTTTGCAGCGAAGAAATAGAGACACAGAGGTAGAGAACAAACGTATGGACACCAAGTGTGGGAAGCCATGGGGTGGTGGTGGTGGGATGAGTTGGGAGATTGGGATTGTCCTGTATACATGTATATGCATAAAATACATAACTAATAATAAACTGCTGTATAAAAAAATAAATTAATTAATTTCAAAATTCTAAAAAATAAAATTTAAAAATAAGAGCGAAAAAAGTTCTTCCCATCACACAGATGTATTTATAGGAATGAATTATTTCCATGCTTATATCTATAAATACATAAAAGAGGAATAAAATCTAACTTGAAACATAAAAGAAAAAAAAAACCTGAACCCACCATTTATACAGAGGAAAACCCTATCTGGACACTTGCTCCAGCGGTAAACAATTCTGAAATTGGTCAGAGGTGGGGAACCATCTCCCATACAGCCAGCACCCCACCCCCCACGCAAGGAGCGGCCTCATTGCAAAGCTGGGGGATTGTGCCGAGGCATCTGTGCGTAAACGTGAGCTGAGCCCCAGGCCAGCTGCTGCTGAACTGTTCCCACCCTTCCCAGGTAAAACACCTGAATATGTACAAGGGCTTGAAAGCCTAGAGGAAGGGCCGTCGAGCCACACCAGCGACAGCACGCAGGCCAACTTGGTGCCTGCAGGCCAGCCAGGGTGGTCCTGGCCCCGGGCGCTCTTCCGGAAGCTTTCCATTGCCCTGCCTGAGATACGCCTCCTGTCCTGGCCCCCACTGCTTTTTTCCTTCCTCACCTCTGTCCGGAGAGAAATTCCAGCGGAAGGTATGGGTGACACATCCTCTTCTTTACAGGTGTCAGCCTGGCAACTCCTGCAGAAAGGCCAGCAGAGCCCCACTCACACCGGGCCACCCACAAAGCTGTGGCCCCTCACTCCCACCCACCAGCACAGCCCCGAGACTGCTGACGGGGCAGAGAATATGGAGTCAGGCACAGCTTCAGGGGCTATTGCTGCCTGGAGCGCTGTTTATATTGACCTCAACGAGGCACACCTGGGGAGGGCGGGCCGGCAGGGTAAGGCTGCCCAGGTCAGCTAATCCACAACCCTCAGGGAATCACATTGTTGAAAATGGACCTCGCTAAGGCAGAAGAGAAGCCAAGGAAAAAAAGGACACAATGCCATTTGCAGCACCGTAAATGAGTCTAGAAGTAATCACGTGACTTGTAGTAAGTCAGAAAGTGAAAGACACATACCATATCATATCACTTATAGGTGTTACCTAAAAATGGATACCAGGGCAGATATTTCCACGGAGAAGGGCAATCACAGATTCATTAAACAAACTTATGGTTCACGAAAGGAAAGGTGTGAGGTTTGGTTTCATTACGATATCGGGGTTAACAATCATATACAAACACAGATGACATATATAATCACCAAAGACCTACAGAATACCAAGAGAGGACTACTCAACATTCTGTCATAACGTACATGGGAAAAGGATCCCAGGAAGAACAGACATCTGTATATGTGTAAAAGAACCACATCTTCCACACCTACAACAAGCCAAACATTGTAATCAAACTTGCTGTAATAAAAAATAAAAAAAATTAAATTAAAAACACGAACAAGAAGTAGTGAGACAAACTTGAGGGGCTTTCTCCTGGCACATTCCATTCTAAATTCCAATCTAGAACACCACTTCCACTGAGGCTCTCTTGCCCTAGTAACCAGATTTGGTAAGGGTGAACTGCTGCCACCTTGTGGCCGTTTCACACAACAGCAGCTTTAATCCCAGCGCTAATGGTCAGTTGATATTCAAAATCATTGCAGGCCTGTAAATGACACCTGCCCTGAACACAATTCCTGGGGTCACATATCGACCAAAAAATTCAAAGGACGTCCATATTTCAAAACGACCGTTTCAAAAGGCATATTTTACGCACATTAGTGTTCTGCTTCTTTTCCTTTCTTTCCTTTTTTGTTAAAAAAAAACGGGAATGGAAAAATGCATCCCTCAGAATGGGCAAAAATCGTTGCAAACGAATCAATGGACAGAGGTTTAATCTCCAATATATATAAACAGCTCATGCAGCTTAATATTAAAAAAACAAACAACCCAATACAAAAATGGGCAGAAGATCTAAAGAGGCGTTTCTTCAAAGAAGACACAGAGATGGCCAAGACGCCCATGAAAAGCTGCTCAACAGCACTAATTATTAGAGAAATGCAAATCAAAACTACAATGAGGTATCACCTCACACCTGTTAGAATCGGCATCATCAGAAAATCTACAAACAACCAATTCTGGGGAGGGTGTGGACAAAAGGAGCCCTCTTCCACTATTGGTGGGAATGTAAATTGATACAGTCACTATGGAGAACAGTATGGAGTTTCCTTAAAAAAACTAGAAATAGAATTACCATCTGATCCAGCAATCCCACTTCTGGGCATATACCCAGAGAAAACCGTAAATCAAAAATGCACATTCACCACAAAGTTCGTTGCAGCACAATTTACAATAGCCAGGTAATAGAAGCCACCTAAATGCCCACAGACAGATAAATGGATAAAGATGTGGTACATATATAAAATGAAATATTACTCGGCCATAAAAAGGAATGAAACTGGGTCATTTGTAGAGACATCGATGGATCAAGGGACTGTCATACAGAATGAAGTCAGAAAGAGGAAACCAAATACTGTATATTAAGGCATATATGTGGAAACTAAAAAATGTTACAGATGAACTGGTTTGCAGCGAAGAAATAGAGACACAGAGGTAGAGAACAAACGTATGGACACCAAGTGTGGGAAGCCATGTGGTGGTGGTGGGATGAGTTGGGAGATTGGGATTGACCTGTATACATGTATATGCATAAAATACATAACTAATAATAAACTGCTGTATAAAAAATAAATTAATTAATTTCAAAATTCTAAAAAATAAAATTGAAAAATAAGAGAGAAAAAAGTTCTTCCCGTCACACAGATGTATTTATAGGAATGAATTATTTCCATGCTTATATCTATAAATACATAAAAGAGGAATAAAATCTAACTTGAAACATAAAAGAAAAAAAAACCCTGAACCCACCATTTATACAGAGGAAAACCCTATCTGGACACTTGCTACAGCGGTAAACAATTCTGAAATTGGTCAGAGGTGGGGAGCCATCTCCCATACAGCCAGCACCCCACCCCCCACGCAAGGAGCGTCCTCATTGCAAAGCTGGGGGATTGTGCCGAGACATCTGTGCGTAAACGTGAGCTGAGCCCCAGGCCAGCTGCTGCTGAACTGTTCCCACCCTTCCCAGGTAAAACACCTGAATATGTACAAGGGCTTGAAAGCCTAGAGGAAGGGCCGTCGAGCCACACCAGCGACAGCACGCAGGCCAACTTGGTGCCTGCAGGCCAGCCATGGTGGTCCTGGCCCCGGGCGCTCTTCCGGAAGCTTTCCATTGCCCTGCCTGAGATACGCCTCCTGTCCTGGCCCCCACTGCTTTTTTCCTTCCTCACCTCTGTCCGGAGAGAAATTCCAGCGGAAGGTATGGGTGACACATCCTCTTCTTTACAGGTGTCAGCCTGGCAACTCCTGCAGAAAGGCCAGCAGAGCCCCACTCACACCGGGCCACCCACAAAGCTGTGGCCCCTCACTCCCACCCACCAGCACAGCCCCGAGACTGCTGACGGGGCAGAGAATATGGAGTCAGGCACAGCTTCAGGGGTTATTGCTGCCTGGAGCTCTGTTTATATTGACCTCAACGAGGCACACCTGGGGAGGGCGGGCCGGCAGGGTAAGGCTGCCCAGGTCAGCTAATCCACAACCCTCAGGGAATCACATTGTTGAAAATGGACCTCGCTAAGGCAGAAGAGAAGCCAAGGAAAAAAAGGACACAATGCCATTTGCAGCACCGTAAATGAGTCTAGAAGTAATCACGTGACTTGTAGTAAGTCAGAAAGTGAAAGACACATACCATATCATATCACTTATAGGTGTTACCTAAAAATGGATACCAGGGCAGATATTTCCACGGAGAAGGGCAATCACAGATTCATTAAACAAACTTATGGTTCACGAATGGAAAGGTGTGAGGATTGGTTTCATTACGATATAGGGGTTAACAGACATATACAAACACAGGTGACATATATAATCACCAAAGACCTACAGAATACCAAGAGAGGACTACTCAACATTCTGTCATAACGTACATGGGAAAAGGATCCCAGGAAGAACAGACATCTGTATATGTGTAAAAGAACCACATCTTCCACACCTACAACAAGCCAAACATTGTAATCAAACTTGCTGTAATAAAAAATAAAAAAAATAAATTAAAAACACGACCAAGAAGTAGTGAGACAAACTTGAGGGGCTTTCTCCTGGCACATTCCATTCTAAACTCCAATCTAGAACACCACTTCCACTGAGGCTCTCTTGCCCTAGTAACCAGATTTGGTAAGGGTGAACTGCTGCCACCTTGTGGCCGTTTCACACAACAGCAGCTTTAATCCCAGCGCTAATGGTCAGTTGATATTCAAAATCATTGCAGGCCTGTAAATGACACCTGCCCTGAACACAATTCCTGGGGTCACATATCGACCAAAAAATTCAAAATACGTCCATATTTCAAACCGGCCGTTTCAAAAGACATATTTTACGCACATTAGTGTTCTGCTTCTTTTCCTTTCTTTCCTTTTTTGTTAAAAAAAAAACGGGAATGGAAAAAGGCATCCCTCAGAATGGGCAAAAATCGTTGCAAACGAATCAATGGACAGAGGTTTAATCTCCAATATATATAAACAGCTCATGCAGCTTAATATTAAAAAATCAAACAACCCAATACAAAAATGGGCAGAAGATCTAAAGAGGCGTTTCTTCAAAGAAGACACAGAGATGGCCAAGACGCCCATGAAAAGCTGCTCAACAGCACTAATTATTAGAGAAATGCAAATCAAAACTACAATGAGGTATCACCTCACACCTGTTAGAATCGGCATCATCAGAAAATCTACAAACAACCAATTCTGGGGAGGGTGTGGACGAAAGGAGCCCTCTTCCACTATTGGTGGGAATGTAAATTGATACAGTCACTATGGAGAACAGTATGGAGTTTCCTTAAAAAAACTAGAAATAGAATTACCATCTGATCCAGCAATCCCACTTCTGGGCATATACCCAGAGAAAACCGTAAATCAAAAAGGCACATTCACCACAATATTCATTGCAGCACTATTTACAATAGCCAGGTAATGGAAGCAACCTAAATGCCCACAGACAGATAAATGGATAAAGATGTGGTACATATATAAAATGAAATATTACTCGGCCATAAAAAGGAATGAAACTGGGTCATTTGTAGAGACATCGATGTATCAAGGGACTGTCATACAGAATGAAGTCAGAAAGAGGAAACCAAATACTGTATATTAAGGCATATATGTGGAAACTAAAAAATGGTACAGATGAACTGGTTTGAAGCGAAGAAATAGAGACACAGAGGTAGAGAACAAACGTATGGACACCAAGTGTGGGAAGCCATGGGGTGGTGGTGGTGGGATGAGTTGGGAGATTGGGATTGACCTGTATACATGTATATGCATAAAATACATAACTAATAATAACTTGCTGTATAAAAAAATAAATTAATTAATTTCAAAATTCTAAAAAATAAAATTTAAAAATAAAAGAGAAAAAAGTTCTTCCCGTCACACAGATGTATTTATAGGAATGAATTATTTCCATGCTTATATCTATAAATACATAAAAGAGGAATAAAATCTAACTTGAAACATAAAAGAAAAAAAAACCCTGAACCCACCATTTATACAGAGGAAAACCCTATCTGGACACTTGCTACAGCGGTAAACAATTCTGAAATTGGTCAGAGGTGGGGAGCCATCTCCCATACAGCCAGCACCCCAACCCCCACGCAAGGAGCGTCCTCATTGCAAAGCTGGGGGATTGTGCCGAGACATCTGTGCGTAAACGTGAGCTGAGCCCCAGGCCAGCTGCTGCTGAACTGTTCCCACCCTTCCCAGGTAAAACACCTGAATATGTACAAGGGCTTGAAAGCCTAGAGGAAGGGCCGTCGAGCCACACCAGTGACAGCACGCAGGCCAACTTGGTGCCTGCAGGCCAGCCATGGTGGTCCTGGCCCCGGGCGCTCTTCCGGAAGCTTTCCATTGCCCTGCCTGAGATACGCCTCCTGTCCTGGCCCCCACTGCTTTTTTCCTTCCTCACCTCTGTCCGGAGAGAAATTCCAGCGGAAGGTATGGGTGACACATCCTCTTCTTTACAGGTGTCAGCCTGGCAACTCCTGCAGAAAGGCCAGCAGAGCCCCACTCACACCGGGCCACCCACAAAGCTGTGGCCCCTCACTCCCACCCACCAGCACAGCCCCGAGACTGCTGACGGGGCAGAGAATATGGAGTCAGGCACAGCTTCAGGGGTTATTGCTGCCTGGAGCTCTGTTTATATTGACCTCAACGAGGCACACCTGGGGAGGGCGGGCCGGCAGGGTAAGGCTGCCCAGGTCAGCTAATCCACAACCCTCAGGGAATCACATTGTTGAAAATGGACCTCGCTAAGGCAGAAGAGAAGCCAAGGAAAAAAAGGACACAATGCCATTTGCAGCACCGTAAATGAGTCTAGAAGTAATCACGTGACTTGTAGTAAGTCAGAAAGTGAAAGACACATACCATATCATATCACTTATAGGTGTTACCTAAAAATGGATATCAGGGCAGATATTTCCACGGAGAAGGGCAATCACAGATTCATTAAACAAACTTATGGTTCACGAATGGAAAGGTGTGAGGATTGGTTTCATTACGATATAGGGGTTAACAGACATATACAAACACAGGTGACATATATAATCACCAAAGACCTACAGAATACCAAGAGAGGACTACTCAACATTCTGTCATAACGTACATGGGAAAAGGATCCCAGGAAGAACAGACATCTGTATATGTGTAAAAGAACCACATCTTCCACACCTACAACAAGCCAAACATTGTAATCAAACTTGCTGTAATAAAAAATAAAAAAAATAAATTAAAAACACGACCAAGAAGTAGTGAGACAAACTTGAGGGGCTTTCTCCTGGCACATTCCATTCTAAACTCCAATCTAGAACACCACTTCCACTGAGGCTCTCTTGCCCTAGTAACCAGATTTGGTAAGGGTGAACTGCTGCCACCTTGTGGCCGTTTCACACAACAGCAGCTTTAATCCCAGCGCTAATGGTCAGTTGATATTCAAAATCATTGCAGGCCTGTAAATGACACCTGCCCTGAACACAATTCCTGGGGTCACATATCGACCAAAAAATTCAAAATACGTCCATATTTCAAACCGGCCGTTTCAAAAGACATATTTTACGCACATTAGTGTTCTGCTTCTTTTCCTTTCTTTCCTTTTTTGTTAAAAAAAAAACGGGAATGGAAAAAGGCATCCCTCAGAATGGGCAAAAATCGTTGCAAACGAATCAATGGACAGAGGTTTAATCTCCAATATATATAAACAGCTCATGCAGCTTAATATTAAAAAATCAAACAACCCAATACAAAAATGGGCAGAAGATCTAAAGAGGCGTTTCTTCAAAGAAGACACAGAGATGGCCAAGACGCCCATGAAAAGCTGCTCAACAGCACTAATTATTAGAGAAATGCAAATCAAAACTACAATGAGGTATCACCTCACACCTGTTAGAATCGGCATCATCAGAAAATCTACAAACAACCAATTCTGGGGAGGGTGTGGACGAAAGGAGCCCTCTTCCACTATTGGTGGGAATGTAAATTGATACAGTCACTATGGAGAACAGTATGGAGTTTCCTTAAAAAAACTAGAAATAGAATTACCATCTGATCCAGCAATCCCACTTCTGGGCATATACCCAGAGAAAACCGTAAATCAAAAAGGCACATTCACCACAATATTCATTGCAGCACTATTTAAAATAGCCAGGTAATGGAAGCAACCTAAATGCCCACAGACAGATAAATGGATAAAGATGTGGTACATATATAAAATGAAATATTACTCGGCCATAAAAAGGAATGAAACTGGGTCATTTGTAGAGACATCGATGTATCAAGGGACTGTCATACAGAATGAAGTCAGAAAGAGGAAACCAAATACTGTATATAAAGGCATATATGTGGAAACTAAAAAATGGTACAGATGAACTGGTTTGAAGCGAAGAAATAGAGACACAGAGGTAGAGAACAAACGTATGGACACCAAGTGTGGGAAGCCATGGGGTGGTGGTGGTGGGATGAGTTGGGAGATTGGGATTGACCTGTATACATGTATATGCATAAAATACATAACTAATAATAACTTGCTGTATAAAAAAATAAATTAATTAATTTCAAAATTCTAAAAAATAAAATTTAAAAATAAAAGAGAAAAAAGTTCTTCCCGTCACACAGATGTATTTATAGGAATGAATTATTTCCATGCTTATATCTATAAATACATAAAAGAGGAATAAAATCTAACTTGAAACATAAAAGAAAAAAAAAACCCTGAACCCACCATTTATACAGAGGAAAACCCTATCTGGACACTTGCTACAGCGGTAAACAATTCTGAAATTGGTCAGAGGTGGGGAGCCATCTCCCATACAGCCAGCACCCCAACCCCCACGCAAGGAGCGTCCTCATTGCAAAGCTGGGGGATTGTGCCGAGACATCTGTGCGTAAACGTGAGCTGAGCCCCAGGCCAGCTGCTGCTGAACTGTTCCCACCCTTCCCAGGTAAAACACCTGAATATGTACAAGGGCTTGAAAGCCTAGAGGAAGGGCCGTCGAGCCACACCAGCGACAGCACGCAGGCCAACTTGGTGCCTGCAGGCCAGCCATGGTGGTCCTGGCCCCGGGCGCTCTTCCGGAAGATTTCCATTGCCCTGCCTGAGATACGCCTCCTGTCCTGGCCCCCACTGCTTTTTTCCTTCCTCACCTCTGTCCGGAGAGAAATTCCAGCGGAAGGTATGGGTGACACATCCTCTTCTTTACAGGTGTCAGCCTGGCAACTCCTGCAGAAAGGCCAGCAGAGCCCCACTCACACCGGGCCACCCACAAAGCTGTGGCCCCTCACTCCCACCCACCAGCACAGCCCCGAGACTGCTGACGGGGCAGAGAATATGGAGTCAGGCACAGCTTCAGGGGCTATTGCTGCCTGGAGCGCTGTTTATATTGACCTCAACGAGGCACACCTGGGGAGGGCGGGCCGGCAGGGTAAGGCTGCCCAGGTCAGCTAATCCACAACCCTCAGGGAATCACATTGTTGAAAATGGACCTCGCTAAGGCAGAAGAGAAGCCAAGGAAAAAAAGGACACAATGCCATTTGCAGCACCGTAAATGAGTCTAGAAGTAATCACGTGACTTGTAGTAAGTCAGAAAGTGAAAGACACATACCATATCATATCATTTATAGGTGTTACCTAAAAATGGATACCAGGGCAGATATTTCCACGGAGAAGGGCAATCACAGATTCATTAAACAAACTTATGGTTCACGAATGGAAAGGTGTGAGGATTGGTTTCATTACGATATAGGGGTTAACAGACATATACAAACACAGGTGACATATATAATCACCAAAGACCTACAGAATACCAAGAGAGGACTACTCAACATTCTGTCATAACGTACATGGGAAAAGGATCCCAGGAAGAACAGACATCTGTATATGTGTAAAAGAACCACATCTTCCACACCTACAACAAGCCAAACATTGTAATCAAACTTGCTGTAATAAAAAATAAAAAAAATAAATTAAAAACACGACCAAGAAGTAGTGAGACAAACTTGAGGGGCTTTCTCCTGGCACATTCCATTCTAAACTCCAATCAAGAACACCACTTCCACTGAGGCTCTCTTGCCCTAGTAACCAGATTTGGTAAGGGTGAACTGCTGCCACCTTGTGGCCGTTTCACACAACAGCAGCTTTAATCCCAGCGCTAATGGTCAGTTGATATTCAAAATCATTGCAGGCCTGTAAATGACACCTGCCCTGAACACAATTCCTGGGGTCACATATCGACCAAAAAATTCAAAGGACGTCCATATTTCAAAACGACCATTTCAAAAGGCATATTTTACGCACATTAGTGTTCTGCTTCTTTTCCTTTCTTTCCTTTTTTGTTAAAAAAAAACGGGAATGGAAAAAGGCATCCCTCAGAATGGGCAAAAATCGTTGCAAACGAATCAATGGACAGAGGTTTAATCTCCAATATATATAAACAGCTCATGCAGCTTAATATTAAAAAAACAAACAACCCAATACAAAAATGGGCAGAAGATCTAAAGAGGCGTTTCTTCAAAGAAGACACAGAGATGGCCAAGACGCCCATGAAAAGCTGCTCAACAGCACTAATTATTAGAGAAATGCAAATCAAAACTACAATGAGGTATCACCTCACACCTGTTAGAATCGGCATCATCAGAAAATCTACAAACAACCAATTCTGGGGAGGGTGTGGACGAAAGGAGCCCTCTTCCACTATTGGTGGGAATGTAAATTGATACAGTCACTATGGAGAACAGTATGGAGTTTCCTTAAAAAAACTAGAAATAGAATTACCATCTGATCCAGCAATCCCACTTCTGGGCATATACCCAGAGAAAACCGTAAATCAAAAAGGCACATTCACCACAAAGTTCGTTGCAGCACAATTTACAATAGCCAGGTAATAGAAGCCACCTAAATGCCCACAGACAGATAAATGGATAAAGATGTGGTACATATATAAAATGAAATATTACTCGGCCATAAAAAGGAATGAAACTGGGTCATTTGTAGAGACATCGATGGATCAAGGGACTGTCATACAGAATGAAGTCAGAAAGAGGAAACCAAATACTGTATATTAAGGCATATATGTGGAAACTAAAAAATGGTACAGATGAACTGGTTTGCAGCGAAGAAATAGAGACACAGAGGTAGAGAACAAACGTATGGACACCAAGTGTGGGAAGCCATGGGGTGGTGGTGGTGGGATGAGTTGGGAGATTGGGATTGACCTGTATACATGTATATGCATAAAATACATAACTAATAATAACTTGCTGTATAAAAAAATAAATTAATTAATTTCAAAATTCTAAAAAATAAAATTTAAAAATAAAAGAGAAAAAAGTTCTTCCCGTCACACAGATGTATTTATAGGAATGAATTATTTCCATGCTTATATCTATAAATACATAAAAGAGGAATAAAATCTAACTTGAAACATAAAAGAAAAAAAAAACCCTGAACCCACCATTTATACAGAGGAAAACCCTATCTGGACACTTGCTACAGCGGTAAACAATTCTGAAATTGGTCAGAGGTGGGGAGCCATCTCCCATACAGCCAGCACCCCAACCCCCACGCAAGGAGCGTCCTCATTGCAAAGCTGGGGGATTGTGCCGAGACATCTGTGCGTAAACGTGAGCTGAGCCCCAGGCCAGCTGCTGCTGAACTGTTCCCACCCTTCCCAGGTAAAACACCTGAATATGTACAAGGGCTTGAAAGCCTAGAGGAAGGGCCGTCGAGCCACACCAGCGACAGCACGCAGGCCAACTTGGTGCCTGCAGTCCAGCCATGGTGGTCCTGGCCCCGGGCGCTCTTCCGGAAGCTTTCCATTGCCCTGCCTGAGATACGCCTCCTGTCCTGGCCCCCACTGCTTTTTTCCTTCCTCACCTCTGTCCGGAGAGAAATTCCAGCGGAAGGTATGGGTGACACATCCTCTTCTTTACAGGTGTCAGCCTGGCAACTCCTGCAGAAAGGCCAGCAGAGCCCCACTCACACCGGGCCACCCACAAAGCTGTGGCCCCTCACTCCCACCCACCAGCACAGCCCCGAGACTGCTGACGGGGCAGAGAATATGGAGTCAGGCACAGCTTCAGGGGTTATTGCTGCCTGGAGCTCTGTTTATATTGACCTCAACGAGGCACACCTGGGGAGGGCGGGCCGGCAGGGTAAGGCTGCCCAGGTCAGCTAATCCACAACCCTCAGGGAATCACATTGTTGAAAATGGACCTCGCTAAGGCAGAAGAGAAGCCAAGGAAAAAAAGGACACAATGCCATTTGCAGCACCGTAAATGAGTCTAGAAGTAATCACGTGACTTGTAGTAAGTCAGAAAGTGAAAGACACATACCATATCATATCACTTATAGGTGTTACCTAAAAATGGATACCAGGGCAGATATTTCCACGGAGAAGGGCAATCACAGATTCATTAAACAAACTTATGGTTCACGAATGGAAAGGTGTGAGGATTGGTTTCATTACGATATAGGGGTTAACAGACATATACAAACACAGGTGACATATATAATCACCAAAGACCTACAGAATACCAAGAGAGGACTACTCAACATTCTGTCATAACGTACATGGGAAAAGGATCCCAGGAAGAACAGACATCTGTATATGTGTAAAAGAACCACATCTTCCACACCTACAACAAGCCAAACATTGTAATCAAACTTGCTGTAATAAAAAATAAAAAAAATAAATTAAAAACACGACCAAGAAGTAGTGAGACAAACTTGAGGGGCTTTCTCCTGGCACATTCCATTCTAAACTCCAATCTAGAACACCACTTCCACTGAGGCTCTCTTGCCCTAGTAACCAGATTTGGTAAGGGTGAACTGCTGCCACCTTGTGGCCGTTTCACACAACAGCAGCTTTAATCCCAGCGCTAATGGTCAGTTGATATTCAAAATCATTGCAGGCCTGTAAATGACACCTGCCCTGAACACAATTCCTGGGGTCACATATCGACCAAAAAATTCAAAGGACGTCCATATTTCAAAACGACCATTTCAAAAGGCATATTTTACGCACATTAGTGTTCTGCTTCTTTTCCTTTCTTTCCTTTTTTGTTAAAAAAAAACGGGAATGGAAAAAGGCATCCCTCAGAATGGGCAAAAATCGTTGCAAACGAATCAATGGACAGAGGTTTAATCTCCAATATATATAAACAGCTCATGCAGCTTAATATTAAAAAAACAAACAACCCAATACAAAAATGGGCAGAAGATCTAAAGAGGCGTTTCTTCAAAGAAGACACAGAGATGGCCAAGACGCCCAAGAAAAGCTGCTCAACAGCACTAATTATTAGAGAAATGCAAATCAAAACTACAATGAGGTATCACCTCACACCTGTTAGAATCGGCATCATCAGAAAATCTACAAACAACCAATTCTGGGGAGGGTGTGGACAAAAGGAGCCCTCTTCCACTATTGGTGGGAATGTAAATTGATACAGTCACTATGGAGAACAGTATGGAGTTTCCTTAAAAAAACTAGAAATAGAATTACCATCTGATCCAGCAATCCCACTTCTGGGCATATACCCAGAGAAAACCGTAAATCAAAAAGGCACATTCACCACAAAGTTCGTTGCAGCACAATTTACAATAGCCAGGTAATAGAAGCCACCTAAATGCCCACAGACAGATAAATGGATAAAGATGTGGTACATATATAAAATGAAATATTACTCGGCCATAAAAAGGAATGAAACTGGGTCATTTGTAGAGACATCGATGGATCAAGGGACTGTCATACAGAATGAAGTCAGAAAGAGGAAACCAAATACTGTATATTAAGGCATATATGTGGAACCTAAAAAATGGTACAGATGAACTGGTTTGCAGCGAAGAAATAGAGACACAGAGGTAGAGAACAAACGTATGGACACCAAGTGTGGGAAGCCATGGGGTGGTGGTGGTGGGATGAGTTGGGAGATTGGGATTGTCCTGTATACATGTATATGCATAAAATACATAACTAATAATAAACTGCTGTATAAAAAAATAAATTAATTAATTTCAAAATTCTAAAAAATAAAATTTAAAAATAAGAGCGAAAAAAGTTCTTCCCATCACACAGATGTATTTATAGGAATGAATTATTTCCATGCTTATATCTATAAATACATAAAAGAGGAATAAAATCTAACTTGAAACATAAAAGAAAAAAAAAACCTGAACCCACCATTTATACAGAGGAAAACCCTATCTGGACACTTGCTCCAGCGGTAAACAATTCTGAAATTGGTCAGAGGTGGGGAACCATCTCCCATACAGCCAGCACCCCACCCCCCACGCAAGGAGCGGCCTCATTGCAAAGCTGGGGGATTGTGCCGAGGCATCTGTGCGTAAACGTGAGCTGAGCCCCAGGCCAGCTGCTGCTGAACTGTTCCCACCCTTCCCAGGTAAAACACCTGAATATGTACAAGGGCTTGAAAGCCTAGAGGAAGGGCCGTCGAGCCACACCAGCGACAGCACGCAGGCCAACTTGGTGCCTGCAGGCCAGCCAGGGTGGTCCTGGCCCCGGGCGCTCTTCCGGAAGCTTTCCATTGCCCTGCCTGAGATACGCCTCCTGTCCTGGCCCCCACTGCTTTTTTCCTTCCTCACCTCTGTCCGGAGAGAAATTCCAGCGGAAGGTATGGGTGACACATCCTCTTCTTTACAGGTGTCAGCCTGGCAACTCCTGCAGAAAGGCCAGCAGAGCCCCACTCACACCGGGCCACCCACAAAGCTGTGGCCCCTCACTCCCACCCACCAGCACAGCCCCGAGACTGCTGACGGGGCAGAGAATATGGAGTCAGGCACAGCTTCAGGGGTTATTGCTGCCTGGAGCTCTGTTTATATTGACCTCAACGAGGCACACCTGGGGAGGGCGGGCCGGCAGGGTAAGGCTGCCCAGGTCAGCTAATCCACAACCCTCAGGGAATCACATTGTTGAAAATGGACCTCGCTAAGGCAGAAGAGAAGCCAAGGAAAAAAAGGACACAATGCCATTTGCAGCACCGTAAATGAGTCTAGAAGTAATCACGTGACTTGTAGTAAGTCAGAAAGTGAAAGACACATACCATATCATATCACTTATAGGTGTTACCTAAAAATGGATACCAGGGCAGATATTTCCACGGAGAAGGGCAATCACAGATTCATTAAACAAACTTATGGTTCACGAATGGAAAGGTGTGAGGATTGGTTTCATTACGATATAGGGGTTAACAGACATATACAAACACAGGTGACATATATAATCACCAAAGACCTACAGAATACCAAGAGAGGACTACTCAACATTCTGTCATAACGTACATGGGAAAAGGATCCCAGGAAGAACAGACATCTGTATATGTGTAAAAGAACCACATCTTCCACACCTACAACAAGCCAAACATTGTAATCAAACTTGCTGTAATAAAAAATAAAAAAAATAAATTAAAAACACGACCAAGAAGTAGTGAGACAAACTTGAGGGGCTTTCTCCTGGCACATTCCATTCTAAACTCCAATCTAGAACACCACTTCCACTGAGGCTCTCTTGCCCTAGTAACCAGATTTGGTAAGGGTGAACTGCTGCCACCTTGTGGCCGTTTCACACAACAGCAGCTTTAATCCCAGCGCTAATGGTCAGTTGATATTCAAAATCATTGCAGGCCTGTAAATGACACCTGCCCTGAACACAATTCCTGGGGTCACATATCGACCAAAAAATTCAAAGGACGTCCATATTTCAAAACGACCATTTCAAAAGGCATATTTTACGCACATTAGTGTTCTGCTTCTTTTCCTTTCTTTCCTTTTTTGTTAAAAAAAAACGGGAATGGAAAAAGGCATCCCTCAGAATGGGCAAAAATCGTTGCAAACGAATCAATGGACAGAGGTTTAATCTCCAATATATATAAACAGCTCATGCAGCTTAATATTAAAAAAACAAACAACCCAATACAAAAATGGGCAGAAGATCTAAAGAGGCGTTTCTTCAAAGAAGACACAGAGATGGCCAAGACACCCAAGAAAAGCTGCTCAACAGCACTAATTATTAGAGAAATGCAAATCAAAACTACAATGAGGTATCACCTCACACCTGTTAGAATCGGCATCATCAGAAAATCTACAAACAACCAATTCTGGGGAGGGTGTGGACAAAAGGAGCCCTCTTCCACTATTGGTGGGAATGTAAATTGATACAGTCACTATGGAGAACAGTATGGAGTTTCCTTAAAAAAACTAGAAATAGAATTACCATCTGATCCAGCAATCCCACTTCTGGGCATATACCCAGAGAAAACCGTAAATCAAAAAGGCACATTCACCACAAAGTTCGTTGCAGCACAATTTACAATAGCCAGGTAATAGAAGCCACCTAAATGCCCACAGACAGATAAATGGATAAAGATGTGGTACATATATAAAATGAAATATTACTCGGCCATAAAAAGGAATGAAACTGGGTCATTTGTAGAGACATCGATGGATCAAGGGACTGTCATACAGAATGAAGTCAGAAAGAGGAAACCAAATACTGTATATTAAGGCATATATGTGGAACCTAAAAAATGGTACAGATGAACTGGTTTGCAGCGAAGAAATAGAGACACAGAGGTAGAGAACAAACGTATGGACACCAAGTGTGGGAAGCCATGGGGTGGTGGTGGTGGGATGAGTTGGGAGATTGGGATTGTCCTGTATACATGTATATGCATAAAATACATAACTAATAATAAACTGCTGTATAAAAAAATAAATTAATTAATTTCAAAATTCTAAAAAATAAAATTTAAAAATAAGAGCGAAAAAAGTTCTTCCCATCACACAGATGTATTTATAGGAATGAATTATTTCCATGCTTATATCTATAAATACATAAAAGAGGAATAAAATCTAACTTGAAACATAAAAGAAAAAAAAAACCTGAACCCACCATTTATACAGAGGAAAACCCTATCTGGACACTTGCTCCAGCGGTAAACAATTCTGAAATTGGTCAGAGGTGGGGAACCATCTCCCATACAGCCAGCACCCCACCCCCCACGCAAGGAGCGGCCTCATTGCAAAGCTGGGGGATTGTGCCGAGGCATCTGTGCGTAAACGTGAGCTGAGCCCCAGGCCAGCTGCTGCTGAACTGTTCCCACCCTTCCCAGGTAAAACACCTGAATATGTACAAGGGCTTGAAAGCCTAGAGGAAGGGCCGTCGAGCCACACCAGCGACAGCACGCAGGCCAACTTGGTGCCTGCAGGCCAGCCAGGGTGGTCCTGGCCCCGGGCGCTCTTCCGGAAGCTTTCCATTGCCCTGCCTGAGATACGCCTCCTGTCCTGGCCCCCACTGCTTTTTTCCTTCCTCACCTCTGTCCGGAGAGAAATTCCAGCGGAAGGTATGGGTGACACATCCTCTTCTTTACAGGTGTCAGCCTGGCAACTCCTGCAGAAAGGCCAGCAGAGCCCCACTCACACCGGGCCACCCACAAAGCTGTGGCCCCTCACTCCCACCCACCAGCACAGCCCCGAGACTGCTGACGGGGCAGAGAATATGGAGTCAGGCACAGCTTCAGGGGCTATTGCTGCCTGGAGCGCTGTTTATATTGACCTCAACGAGGCACACCTGGGGAGGGCGGGCCGGCAGGGTAAGGCTGCCCAGGTCAGCTAATCCACAACCCTCAGGGAATCACATTGTTGAAAATGGACCTCGCTAAGGCAGAAGAGAAGCCAAGGAAAAAAAGGACACAATGCCATTTGCAGCACCGTAAATGAGTCTAGAAGTAATCACGTGACTTGTAGTAAGTCAGAAAGTGAAAGACACATACCATATCATATCACTTATAGGTGTTACCTAAAAATGGATACCAGGGCAGATATTTCCACGGAGAAGGGCAATCACAGATTCATTAAACAAACTTATGGTTCACGAAAGGAAAGGTGTGAGGTTTGGTTTCATTACGATATCGGGGTTAACAATCATATACAAACACAGATGACATATATAATCACCAAAGACCTACAGAATACCAAGAGAGGACTACTCAACATTCTGTCATAACGTACATGGGAAAAGGATCCCAGGAAGAACAGACATCTGTATATGTGTAAAAGAACCACATCTTCCACACCTACAACAAGCCAAACATTGTAATCAAACTTGCTGTAATAAAAAATAAAAAAAATTAAATTAAAAACACGAACAAGAAGTAGTGAGACAAACTTGAGGGGCTTTCTCCTGGCACATTCCATTCTAAATTCCAATCTAGAACACCACTTCCACTGAGGCTCTCTTGCCCTAGTAACCAGATTTGGTAAGGGTGAACTGCTGCCACCTTGTGGCCGTTTCACACAACAGCAGCTTTAATCCCAGCGCTAATGGTCAGTTGATATTCAAAATCATTGCAGGCCTGTAAATGACACCTGCCCTGAACACAATTCCTGGGGTCACATATCGACCAAAAAATTCAAAGGACGTCCATATTTCAAAACGACCGTTTCAAAAGGCATATTTTACGCACATTAGTGTTCTGCTTCTTTTCCTTTCTTTCCTTTTTTGTTAAAAAAAAACGGGAATGGAAAAAGGCATCCCTCAGAATGGGCAAAAATCGTTGCAAACGAATCAATGGACAGAGGTTTAATCTCCAATATATATAAACAGCTCATGCAGCTTAATATTAAAAAAACAAACAACCCAATACAAAAATGGGCAGAAGATCTAAAGAGGCGTTTCTTCAAAGAAGACACAGAGATGGCCAAGACGCCCATGAAAAGCTGCTCAACAGCACTAATTATTAGAGAAATGCAAATCAAAACTACAATGAGGTATCACCTCACACCTGTTAGAATCGGCATCATCAGAAAATCTACAAACAACCAATTCTGGGGAGGGTGTGGACAAAAGGAGCCCTCTTCCACTATTGGTGGGAATGTAAATTGATACAGTCACTATGGAGAACAGTATGGAGTTTCCTTAAAAAAACTAGAAATAGAATTACCATCTGATCCAGCAATCCCACTTCTGGGCATATACCCAGAGAAAACCGTAAATCAAAAAGGCACATTCACCACAAAGTTCGTTGCAGCACAATTTACAATAGCCAGGTAATAGAAGCCACCTAAATGCCCACAGACAGATAAATGGATAAAGATGTGGTACATATATAAAATGAAATATTACTCGGCCATAAAAAGGAATGAAACTGGGTCATTTGTAGAGACATCGATGGATCAAGGGACTGTCATACAGAATGAAGTCAGAAAGAGGAAACCAAATACTGTATATTAAGGCATATATGTGGAACCTAAAAAATGGTACAGATGAACTGGTTTGCAGCGAAGAAATAGAGACACAGAGGTAGAGAACAAACGTATGGACACCAAGTGTGGGAAGCCATGGGGTGGTGGTGGTGGGATGAGTTGGGAGATTGGGATTGACCTGTATACATGTATATGCATAAAATACATAACTAATAATAAACTGCTGTATAAAAAAATAAATTAATTAATTTCAAAATTCTAAAAAATAAAATTTAAAAATAAGAGCGAAAAAAGTTCTTCCCATCACACAGATGTATTTATAGGAATGAATTATTTCCATGCTTATATCTATAAATACATAAAAGAGGAATAAAATCTAACTTGAAACATAAAAGAAAAAAAAACCCTGAACCCACCATTTATACATAGGAAAACCCTATCTGGACACTTGCTCCAGCGGTAAACAATTCTGAAATTGGTCAGAGGTGGGGAACCATCTCCCATACAGCCAGCACCCCACCCCCCACGCAAGGAGCGGCCTCATTGCAAAGCTGGGGGATTGTGCCGAGGCATCTGTGCGTAAACGTGAGCTGAGCCCCAGGCCAGCTGCTGCTGAACTGTTCCCACCCTTCCCAGGTAAAACACCTGAAAATGTACAAGGGCTTGAAAGCCTAGAGGAAGGGCCGTCGAGCCACACCAGCGACAGCACGCAGGCCAACTTGGTGCCTGCAGGCCAGCCAGGGTGGTCCTGGCCCCGGGCGCTCTTCCGGAAGCTTTCCATTGCCCTGCCTGAGATACGCCTCCTGTCCTGGCCCCCACTGCTTTTTTCCTTCCTCACCTCTGTCCGGAGAGAAATTCCAGCGGAAGGTATGGGTGACACATCCTCTTCTTTACAGGTGTCAGCCTGGCAACTCGGGCAGAAAGGCCAGCAGAGCCCCACTCACACCGGGCCACCCACAAAGCTGTGGCCCCTCACTCCCACCCACCAGCACAGCCCCGAGACTGCTGACGGGGCAGAGAATATGGAGTCAGGCACAGCTTCAGGGGCTATTGCTGCCTGGAGCGCTGTTTATATTGACCTCAACGAGGCACACCTGGGGAGGGCGGGCCGGCAGGGTAAGGCTGCCCAGGTCAGCTAATCCACAACCCTCAGGGAATCACATTGTTGAAAATGGACCTCGCTAAGGCAGAAGAGAAGCCAAGGAAAAAAAGGACACAATGCCATTTGCAGCACCGTAAATGAGTCTAGAAGTAATCACGTGACTTGTAGTAAGTCAGAAAGTGAAAGACACATACCATATCATATCACTTATAGGTGTTACCTAAAAATGGATACCAGGGCAGATATTTCCACGGAGAAGGGCAATCACAGATTCATTAAACAAACTTATGGTTCACGAATGGAAAGGTGTGAGGTTTGGTTTCATTACGATATCGGGGTTAACAATCATATACAAACACAGATGACATATATAATCACCAAAGACCTACAGAATACCAAGAGAGGACTACTCAACATTCTGTCATAACGTACATGGGAAAAGGATCCCAGGAAGAACAGACATCTGTATATGTGTAAAAGAACCACATCTTCCACACCTACAACAAGCCAAACATTGTAATCAAACTTGCTGTAATAAAAAATAAAATAAATAAATTAAAAACACGAACAAGAAGTAGTGAGACAAACTTGAGGGGCTTTCTCCTGGCACATTCCATTCTAAATTCCAATCTAGAACACCACTTCCACTGAGGCTCTCTTGCCCTAGTAACCAGATTTGGTAAGGGTGAACTGCTGCCACCTTGTGGCCGTTTCACACAACAGCAGCTTTAATCCCAGCGCTAATGGTCAGTTGATATTCAAAATCATTGCAGGCCTGTAAATGACACCTGCCCTGAACACAATTCCTGGGGTCACATATCGACCAAAAAATTCAAAGGACGTCCATATTTCAAAACGACCGTTTCAAAAGGCATATTTTACGCACATTAGTGTTCTGCTTCTTTTCCTTTCTTTCCTTTTTTGTTAAAAAAAAACGGAAATGGAAAAAGGCATCCCTCAGAATGGGCAAAAATCGTTGCAAACGAATCAATGGACAGAGGTTTAATCTCCAATATATATAAACAGCTCATGCAGCTTAATATTAAAAAAACAAACAACCCAATACAAAAATGGGCAGAAGATCTAAAGAGGCGTTTCTTCAAAGAAGACACAGAGATGGCCAAGACGCCCATGAAAAGCTGCTCAACAGCACTAATTATTAGAGAAATGCAAATCAAAACTACAATGAGGTATCACCTCACACCTGTTAGAATCGGCATCATCAGAAAATCTACAAACAACCAATTCTGGGGAGGGTGTGGACAAAAGGAGCCCTCTTCCACTATTGGTGGGAATGTAAATTGATACAGTCACTATGGAGAACAGTATGGAGTTTCCTTAAAAAAACTAGAAATAGAATTACCATCTGATCCAGCAATCCCACTTCTGGGCATATACCCAGAGAAAACCGTAAATCAAAAAGGCACATTCACCACAAAGTTCGTTGCAGCACAATTTACAATAGCCAGGTAATAGAAGCCACCTAAATGCCCACAGACAGATAAATGGATAAAGATGTGGTACATATATAAAATGAAATATTACTCGGCCATAAAAAGGAATGAAACTGGGTCATTTGTAGAGACATCGATGGATCAAGGGACTGTCATACAGAATGAAGTCAGAAAGAGGAAACCAAATACTGTATATTAAGGCATATATGTGGAACCTAAAAAATGGTACAGATGAACTGGTTTGCAGCGAAGAAATAGAGACACAGAGGTAGAGAACAAACGTATGGACACCAAGTGTGGGAAGCCATGGGGTGGTGGTGGTGGGATGAGTTGGGAGATTGGGATTGACCTGTATACATGTATATGCATAAAATACATAACTAATAATAAACTGCTGTATAAAAAAATAAATTAATTAATTTCAAAATTCTAAAAAATAAAATTTAAAAATAAGAGCGAAAAAAGTTCTTCCCATCACACAGATGTATTTATAGGAATGAATTATTTCCATGCTTATATCTATAAATACATAAAAGAGGAATAAAATCTAACTTGAAACATAAAAGAAAAAAAAACCCTGAACCCACCATTTATACATAGGAAAACCCTATCTGGACACTTGCTCCAGCGGTAAACAATTCTGAAATTGGTCAGAGGTGGGGAACCATCTCCCATACAGCCAGCACCCCACCCCCCACGCAAGGAGCGGCCTCATTGCAAAGCTGGGGGATTGTGCCGAGGCATCTGTGCGTAAACGTGAGCTGAGCCCCAGGCCAGCTGCTGCTGAACTGTTCCCACCCTTCCCAGGTAAAACACCTGAAAATGTACAAGGGCTTGAAAGCCTAGAGGAAGGGCCGTCGAGCCACACCAGCGACAGCACGCAGGCCAACTTGGTGCCTGCAGGCCAGCCAGGGTGGTCCTGGCCCCGGGCGCTCTTCCGGAAGCTTTCCATTGCCCTGCCTGAGATACGCCTCCTGTCCTGGCCCCCACTGCTTTTTTCCTTCCTCACCTCTGTCCGGAGAGAAATTCCAGCGGAAGGTATGGGTGACACATCCTCTTCTTTACAGGTGTCAGCCTGGCAACTCGGGCAGAAAGGCCAGCAGAGCCCCACTCACACCGGGCCACCCACAAAGCTGTGGCCCCTCACTCCCACCCACCAGCACAGCCCCGAGACTGCTGACGGGGCAGAGAATATGGAGTCAGGCACAGCTTCAGGGGCTATTGCTGCCTGGAGCGCTGTTTATATTGACCTCAACGAGGCACACCTGGGGAGGGCGGGCCGGCAGGGTAAGGCTGCCCAGGTCAGCTAATCCACAACCCTCAGGGAATCACATTGTTGAAAATGGACCTCGCTAAGGCAGAAGAGAAGCCAAGGAAAAAAAGGACACAATGCCATTTGCAGCACCGTAAATGAGTCTAGAAGTAATCACGTGACTTGTAGTAAGTCAGAAAGTGAAAGACACATACCATATCATATCACTTATAGGTGTTACCTAAAAATGGATACCAGGGCAGATATTTCCACGGAGAAGGGCAATCACAGATTCATTAAACAAACTTATGGTTCACGAATGGAAAGGTGTGAGGATTGGTTTCATTACGATATAGGGGTTAACAGACATATACAAACACAGGTGACATATATAATCACCAAAGACCTACAGAATACCAAGAGAGGACTACTCAACATTCTGTCATAACGTACATGGGAAAAGGATCCCAGGAAGAACAGACATCTGTATATGTGTAAAAGAACCACATCTTCCACACCTACAACAAGCCAAACATTGTAATCAAACTTGCTGTAATAAAAAATAAAAAAAATAAATTAAAAACACGACCAAGAAGTAGTGAGACAAACTTGAGGGGCTTTCTCCTGGCACATTCCATTCTAAACTCCAATCTAGAACACCACTTCCACTGAGGCTCTCTTGCCCTAGTAACCAGATTTGGTAAGGGTGAACTGCTGCCACCTTGTGGCCGTTTCACACAACAGCAGCTTTAATCCCAGCGCTAATGGTCAGTTGATATTCAAAATCATTGCAGGCCTGTAAATGACACCTGCCCTGAACACAATTCCTGGGGTCACATATCGACCAAAAAATTCAAAGGACGTCCATATTTCAAAACGACCATTTCAAAAGGCATATTTTACGCACATTAGTGTTCTGCTTCTTTTCCTTTCTTTCCTTTTTTGTTAAAAAAAAACGGGAATGGAAAAAGGCATCCCTCAGAATGGGCAAAAATCGTTGCAAACGAATCAATGGACAGAGGTTTAATCTCCAATATATATAAACAGCTCATGCAGCTTAATATTAAAAAAACAAACAACCCAATACAAAAATGGGCAGAAGATCTAAAGAGGCGTTTCTTCAAAGAAGACACAGAGATGGCCAAGACACCCAAGAAAAGCTGCTCAACAGCACTAATTATTAGAGAAATGCAAATCAAAACTACAATGAGGTATCACCTCACACCTGTTAGAATCGGCATCATCAGAAAATCTACAAACAACCAATTCTGGGGAGGGTGTGGACAAAAGGAGCCCTCTTCCACTATTGGTGGGAATGTAAATTGATACAGTCACTATGGAGAACAGTATGGAGTTTCCTTAAAAAAACTAGAAATAGAATTACCATCTGATCCAGCAATCCCACTTCTGGGCATATACCCAGAGAAAACCGTAAATCAAAAAGGCACATTCACCACAAAGTTCGTTGCAGCACAATTTACAATAGCCAGGTAATAGAAGCCACCTAAATGCCCACAGACAGATAAATGGATAAAGATGTGGTACATATATAAAATGAAATATTACTCGGCCATAAAAAGGAATGAAACTGGGTCATTTGTAGAGACATCGATGGATCAAGGGACTGTCATACAGAATGAAGTCAGAAAGAGGAAACCAAATACTGTATATTAAGGCATATATGTGGAACCTAAAAAATGGTACAGATGAACTGGTTTGCAGCGAAGAAATAGAGACACAGAGGTAGAGAACAAACGTATGGACACCAAGTGTGGGAAGCCATGGGGTGGTGGTGGTGGGATGAGTTGGGAGATTGGGATTGTCCTGTATACATGTATATGCATAAAATACATAACTAATAATAAACTGCTGTATAAAAAAATAAATTAATTAATTTCAAAATTCTAAAAAATAAAATTTAAAAATAAGAGCGAAAAAAGTTCTTCCCATCACACAGATGTATTTATAGGAATGAATTATTTCCATGCTTATATCTATAAATACATAAAAGAGGAATAAAATCTAACTTGAAACATAAAAGAAAAAAAAAACCTGAACCCACCATTTATACAGAGGAAAACCCTATCTGGACACTTGCTCCAGCGGTAAACAATTCTGAAATTGGTCAGAGGTGGGGAACCATCTCCCATACAGCCAGCACCCCACCCCCCACGCAAGGAGCGGCCTCATTGCAAAGCTGGGGGATTGTGCCGAGGCATCTGTGCGTAAACGTGAGCTGAGCCCCAGGCCAGCTGCTGCTGAACTGTTCCCACCCTTCCCAGGTAAAACACCTGAATATGTACAAGGGCTTGAAAGCCTAGAGGAAGGGCCGTCGAGCCACACCAGCGACAGCACGCAGGCCAACTTGGTGCCTGCAGGCCAGCCAGGGTGGTCCTGGCCCCGGGCGCTCTTCCGGAAGCTTTCCATTGCCCTGCCTGAGATACGCCTCCTGTCCTGGCCCCCACTGCTTTTTTCCTTCCTCACCTCTGTCCGGAGAGAAATTCCAGCGGAAGGTATGGGTGACACATCCTCTTCTTTACAGGTGTCAGCCTGGCAACTCCTGCAGAAAGGCCAGCAGAGCCCCACTCACACCGGGCCACCCACAAAGCTGTGGCCCCTCACTCCCACCCACCAGCACAGCCCCGAGACTGCTGACGGGGCAGAGAATATGGAGTCAGGCACAGCTTCAGGGGCTATTGCTGCCTGGAGCGCTGTTTATATTGACCTCAACGAGGCACACCTGGGGAGGGCGGGCCGGCAGGGTAAGGCTGCCCAGGTCAGCTAATCCACAACCCTCAGGGAATCACATTGTTGAAAATGGACCTCGCTAAGGCAGAAGAGAAGCCAAGGAAAAAAAGGACACAATGCCATTTGCAGCACCGTAAATGAGTCTAGAAGTAATCACGTGACTTGTAGTAAGTCAGAAAGTGAAAGACACATACCATATCATATCACTTATAGGTGTTACCTAAAAATGGATACCAGGGCAGATATTTCCACGGAGAAGGGCAATCACAGATTCATTAAACAAACTTATGGTTCACGAAAGGAAAGGTGTGAGGTTTGGTTTCATTACGATATCGGGGTTAACAATCATATACAAACACAGATGACATATATAATCACCAAAGACCTACAGAATACCAAGAGAGGACTACTCAACATTCTGTCATAACGTACATGGGAAAAGGATCCCAGGAAGAACAGACATCTGTATATGTGTAAAAGAACCACATCTTCCACACCTACAACAAGCCAAACATTGTAATCAAACTTGCTGTAATAAAAAATAAAAAAAATTAAATTAAAAACACGAACAAGAAGTAGTGAGACAAACTTGAGGGGCTTTCTCCTGGCACATTCCATTCTAAATTCCAATCTAGAACACCACTTCCACTGAGGCTCTCTTGCCCTAGTAACCAGATTTGGTAAGGGTGAACTGCTGCCACCTTGTGGCCGTTTCACACAACAGCAGCTTTAATCCCAGCGCTAATGGTCAGTTGATATTCAAAATCATTGCAGGCCTGTAAATGACACCTGCCCTGAACACAATTCCTGGGGTCACATATCGACCAAAAAATTCAAAGGACGTCCATATTTCAAAACGACCGTTTCAAAAGGCATATTTTACGCACATTAGTGTTCTGCTTCTTTTCCTTTCTTTCCTTTTTTGTTAAAAAAAAACGGGAATGGAAAAAGGCATCCCTCAGAATGGGCAAAAATCGTTGCAAACGAATCAATGGACAGAGGTTTAATCTCCAATATATATAAACAGCTCATGCAGCTTAATATTAAAAAAACAAACAACCCAATACAAAAATGGGCAGAAGATCTAAAGAGGCGTTTCTTCAAAGAAGACACAGAGATGGCCAAGACGCCCATGAAAAGCTGCTCAACAGCACTAATTATTAGAGAAATGCAAATCAAAACTACAATGAGGTATCACCTCACACCTGTTAGAATCGGCATCATCAGAAAATCTACAAACAACCAATTCTGGGGAGGGTGTGGACAAAAGGAGCCCTCTTCCACTATTGGTGGGAATGTAAATTGATACAGTCACTATGGAGAACAGTATGGAGTTTCCTTAAAAAAACTAGAAATAGAATTACCATCTGATCCAGCAATCCCACTTCTGGGCATATACCCAGAGAAAACCGTAAATCAAAAAGGCACATTCACCACAAAGTTCGTTGCAGCACAATTTACAATAGCCAGGTAATAGAAGCCACCTAAATGCCCACAGACAGATAAATGGATAAAGATGTGGTACATATATAAAATGAAATATTACTCGGCCATAAAAAGGAATGAAACTGGGTCATTTGTAGAGACATCGATGGATCAAGGGACTGTCATACAGAATGAAGTCAGAAAGAGGAAACCAAATACTGTATATTAAGGCATATATGTGGAACCTAAAAAATGGTACAGATGAACTGGTTTGCAGCGAAGAAATAGAGACACAGAGGTAGAGAACAAACGTATGGACACCAAGTGTGGGAAGCCATGGGGTGGTGGTGGTGGGATGAGTTGGGAGATTGGGATTGACCTGTATACATGTATATGCATAAAATACATAACTAATAATAAACTGCTGTATAAAAAAATAAATTAATTAATTTCAAAATTCTAAAAAATAAAATTTAAAAATAAGAGCGAAAAAAGTTCTTCCCATCACACAGATGTATTTATAGGAATGAATTATTTCCATGCTTATATCTATAAATACATAAAAGAGGAATAAAATCTAACTTGAAACATAAAAGAAAAAAAAACCCTGAACCCACCATTTATACATAGGAAAACCCTATCTGGACACTTGCTCCAGCGGTAAACAATTCTGAAATTGGTCAGAGGTGGGGAACCATCTCCCATACAGCCAGCACCCCACCCCCCACGCAAGGAGCGGCCTCATTGCAAAGCTGGGGGATTGTGCCGAGGCATCTGTGCGTAAACGTGAGCTGAGCCCCAGGCCAGCTGCTGCTGAACTGTTCCCACCCTTCCCAGGTAAAACACCTGAAAATGTACAAGGGCTTGAAAGCCTAGAGGAAGGGCCGTCGAGCCACACCAGCGACAGCACGCAGGCCAACTTGGTGCCTGCAGGCCAGCCAGGGTGGTCCTGGCCCCGGGCGCTCTTCCGGAAGCTTTCCATTGCCCTGCCTGAGATACGCCTCCTGTCCTGGCCCCCACTGCTTTTTTCCTTCCTCACCTCTGTCCGGAGAGAAATTCCAGCGGAAGGTATGGGTGACACATCCTCTTCTTTACAGGTGTCAGCCTGGCAACTCGGGCAGAAAGGCCAGCAGAGCCCCACTCACACCGGGCCACCCACAAAGCTGTGGCCCCTCACTCCCACCCACCAGCACAGCCCCGAGACTGCTGACGGGGCAGAGAATATGGAGTCAGGCACAGCTTCAGGGGCTATTGCTGCCTGGAGCGCTGTTTATATTGACCTCAACGAGGCACACCTGGGGAGGGCGGGCCGGCAGGGTAAGGCTGCCCAGGTCAGCTAATCCACAACCCTCAGGGAATCACATTGTTGAAAATGGACCTCGCTAAGGCAGAAGAGAAGCCAAGGAAAAAAAGGACACAATGCCATTTGCAGCACCGTAAATGAGTCTAGAAGTAATCACGTGACTTGTAGTAAGTCAGAAAGTGAAAGACACATACCATATCATATCACTTATAGGTGTTACCTAAAAATGGATACCAGGGCAGATATTTCCACGGAGAAGGGCAATCACAGATTCATTAAACAAACTTATGGTTCACGAATGGAAAGGTGTGAGGTTTGGTTTCATTACGATATCGGGGTTAACAATCATATACAAACACAGATGACATATATAATCACCAAAGACCTACAGAATACCAAGAGAGGACTACTCAACATTCTGTCATAACGTACATGGGAAAAGGATCCCAGGAAGAACAGACATCTGTATATGTGTAAAAGAACCACATCTTCCACACCTACAACAAGCCAAACATTGTAATCAAACTTGCTGTAATAAAAAATAAAATAAATAAATTAAAAACACGAACAAGAAGTAGTGAGACAAACTTGAGGGGCTTTCTCCTGGCACATTCCATTCTAAATTCCAATCTAGAACACCACTTCCACTGAGGCTCTCTTGCCCTAGTAACCAGATTTGGTAAGGGTGAACTGCTGCCACCTTGTGGCCGTTTCACACAACAGCAGCTTTAATCCCAGCGCTAATGGTCAGTTGATATTCAAAATCATTGCAGGCCTGTAAATGACACCTGCCCTGAACACAATTCCTGGGGTCACATATCGACCAAAAAATTCAAAGGACGTCCATATTTCAAAACGACCGTTTCAAAAGGCATATTTTACGCACATTAGTGTTCTGCTTCTTTTCCTTTCTTTCCTTTTTTGTTAAAAAAAAACGGAAATGGAAAAAGGCATCCCTCAGAATGGGCAAAAATCGTTGCAAACGAATCAATGGACAGAGGTTTAATCTCCAATATATATAAACAGCTCATGCAGCTTAATATTAAAAAAACAAACAACCCAATACAAAAATGGGCAGAAGATCTAAAGAGGCGTTTCTTCAAAGAAGACACAGAGATGGCCAAGACGCCCATGAAAAGCTGCTCAACAGCACTAATTATTAGAGAAATGCAAATCAAAACTACAATGAGGTATCACCTCACACCTGTTAGAATCGGCATCATCAGAAAATCTACAAACAACCAATTCTGGGGAGGGTGTGGACAAAAGGAGCCCTCTTCCACTATTGGTGGGAATGTAAATTGATACAGTCACTATGGAGAACAGTATGGAGTTTCCTTAAAAAAACTAGAAATAGAATTACCATCTGATCCAGCAATCCCACTTCTGGGCATATACCCAGAGAAAACCGTAAATCAAAAAGGCACATTCACCACAAAGTTCGTTGCAGCACAATTTACAATAGCCAGGTAATAGAAGCCACCTAAATGCCCACAGACAGATAAATGGATAAAGATGTGGTACATATATAAAATGAAATATTACTCGGCCATAAAAAGGAATGAAACTGGGTCATTTGTAGAGACATCGATGGATCAAGGGACTGTCATACAGAATGAAGTCAGAAAGAGGAAACCAAATACTGTATATTAAGGCATATATGTGGAACCTAAAAAATGGTACAGATGAACTGGTTTGCAGCGAAGAAATAGAGACACAGAGGTAGAGAACAAACGTATGGACACCAAGTGTGGGAAGCCATGGGGTGGTGGTGGTGGGATGAGTTGGGAGATTGGGATTGACCTGTATACATGTATATGCATAAAATACATAACTAATAATAAACTGCTGTATAAAAAAATAAATTAATTAATTTCAAAATTCTAAAAAATAAAATTTAAAAATAAGAGCGAAAAAAGTTCTTCCCATCACACAGATGTATTTATAGGAATGAATTATTTCCATGCTTATATCTATAAATACATAAAAGAGGAATAAAATCTAACTTGAAACATAAAAGAAAAAAAAACCCTGAACCCACCATTTATACATAGGAAAACCCTATCTGGACACTTGCTCCAGCGGTAAACAATTCTGAAATTGGTCAGAGGTGGGGAACCATCTCCCATACAGCCAGCACCCCACCCCCCACGCAAGGAGCGGCCTCATTGCAAAGCTGGGGGATTGTGCCGAGGCATCTGTGCGTAAACGTGAGCTGAGCCCCAGGCCAGCTGCTGCTGAACTGTTCCCACCCTTCCCAGGTAAAACACCTGAAAATGTACAAGGGCTTGAAAGCCTAGAGGAAGGGCCGTCGAGCCACACCAGCGACAGCACGCAGGCCAACTTGGTGCCTGCAGGCCAGCCAGGGTGGTCCTGGCCCCGGGCGCTCTTCCGGAAGCTTTCCATTGCCCTGCCTGAGATACGCCTCCTGTCCTGGCCCCCACTGCTTTTTTCCTTCCTCACCTCTGTCCGGAGAGAAATTCCAGCGGAAGGTATGGGTGACACATCCTCTTCTTTACAGGTGTCAGCCTGGCAACTCGGGCAGAAAGGCCAGCAGAGCCCCACTCACACCGGGCCACCCACAAAGCTGTGGCCCCTCACTCCCACCCACCAGCACAGCCCCGAGACTGCTGACGGGGCAGAGAATATGGAGTCAGGCACAGCTTCAGGGGCTATTGCTGCCTGGAGCGCTGTTTATATTGACCTCAACGAGGCACACCTGGGGAGGGCGGGCCGGCAGGGTAAGGCTGCCCAGGTCAGCTAATC
Source organism: Mesoplodon mirus (assembly GCF_964341445.2). Taxonomy (NCBI): domain Eukaryota; kingdom Metazoa; phylum Chordata; class Mammalia; order Artiodactyla; family Ziphiidae; genus Mesoplodon; species Mesoplodon mirus. Next base: position 222,309 of record NW_028295773.1, read on the forward strand.
CACAACCCTCAGGGAATCACATTGTTGAAAATGGACCTCGCTAAGGCAGAAGAGAAGCCAAGGAAAAAAAGGACACAATGCCATTTGCAGCACCGTAAATGAGTCTAGAAGTAATCACGTGACTTGTAGTAAGTCAGAAAGTGAAAGACACATACCATATCATATCACTTATAGGTGTTACCTAAAAATGGATACCAGGGCAGATATTTCCACGGAGAAGGGCAATCACAGATTCATTAAACAAACTTATGGTTCACGAAAAGAAAGGTGTGAGGTTTGGTTTCATTACGATATCGGGGTTAACAATCATATACAAACACAGATGACATATATAATCACCAAAGACCTACAGAATACCAAGAGAGGACTACTCAGCATTCTGTCATAACGTACATGGGAAAAGGATCCCAGGAAGAACAGACATCTGTATATGTGTAAAAGAACCACATCTTCCACACCTACAACAAGCCAAACATTGTAATCAAATTGCTGTAATAAAAAATAAAATAAATAAATTAAAAACACGAACAAGAAGTAGTGAGACAAACTTGAGGGGCTTTCTCCTGGCACATTCCATTCTAAATTCCAATCTAGAACACCACTTCCACTGAGGCTATCTTGCCCTAGTAACCAGATTTGGTAAGGGTGAACTGCTGCCACCTTGTGGCCGTTTCACACAACAGCAGCTTTAATCCCAGCGCTAATGGTCAGTTGATATTCAAAATCATTGCAGGCCTGTAAATGACACCTGCCCTGAACACAATTCCTGGGGTCACATATCGACCAAAAAATTCAAAGGACGTCCATATTTCAAAACGACCGTTTCAAAAGGCATATTTTACGCACATTAGTGTTCTGCTTCTTTTCCTTTCTTTCCTTTTTTGTTAAAAAAAAACGGGAATGGAAAAAGGCATCCCTCAGAATGGGCAAAAATCGTTGCAAACGAATCAATGGACAGAGGTTTAATCTCCAATATATATATACAGCTCATGCAGCTTAATATTAAAAAATCAAACAACCCAATACAAAAATGGGCAGAAGATCTAAAGAGGCGTTTCTTCAAAGAAGACACAGAGATGGCCAAGACGCCCATGAAAAGCTGCTCAACAGCACTAATTATTAGAGAAATGCAAATCAAAACTACAATGAGGTATCACCTCACACCTGTTAGAATCGGCATCATCAGAAAATCTACAAACAACCAATTCTGGGGAGGGTGTGGACAAAAGGAGCCCTCTTCCACTATTGGTGGGAATGTAAATTGATACAGTCACTATGGAGAACAGTATGGAGTTTCCTTAAAAAAACTAGAAATAGAATTACCATCTGATCCAGCAATCCCACTTCTGGGCATATACCCAGAGAAAACCATAAATCAAAAAGGCACATTCACCACAAAGTTCGTTGCAGCACAATTTACAATAGCCAGGTAATAGAAGCCACCTAAATGCCCACAGACAGATAAATGGATAAAGATGTGGTACATATATAAAATGAAATATTACTCGGCCATAAAAAGGAATGAAACTGGGTCATTTGTAGAGACATCGATGGATCAAGGGACTGTCATACAGAATGAAGTCAGAAAGAGGAAACCAAATACTGTATATTAAGGCATATATGTGGAACCTAAAAAATGGTACAGATGAACTGGTTTGCAGCGAAGAAATAGAGACACAGAGGTAGAGAACAAACGTATGGACACCAAGTGTGGGAAGCCATGGGGTGGTGGTGGTGGGATGAGTTGGGAGATTGGGATTGACCTGTATACATGTATATGCATAAAATACATAACTAATAATAAACTGCTGTATAAAAAAATAAATTAATTAATTTCAAAATTCTAAAAAATAAAATTTAAAAATAAGAGAGAAAAAAGTTCTTCCCATCACACAGATGTATTTATAGGAATGAATTATTTCCATGCTTATATCTATAAATACATAAAAGAGGAATAAAATCTAACTTGAAACATAAAAGAAAAAAAAACCCTGAACCCACCATTTATACAGAGGAAAACCCTATCTGGACACTTGCTCCAGCGGTAAACAATTCTGAAATTGGACAGAGGTGGGGAACCATCTCCCATACAGCCAGCACCCCACCCCCCACGCAAGGAGCGGCCTCATTGCAAAGCTGGGGGATTGTGCCGAGGCATCTGTGCATAAACGTGAGCTGAGCCCCAGGCCAGCTGCTGCTGAACTGTTCCCACCCTTCCCAGGTAAAACACCTGAATATGTACAAGGGCTTGAAAGCCTAGAGGAAGGGCCGTCGAGCCACACCAGTGACAGCACGCAGGCCAACTTGGTGCCTGCAGGCCAGCCAGGGTGGTCCTGGCCCCGGGCGCTCTTCCGGAAGCTTTCCATTGCCCTGCCTGAGATACGCCTCCTGTCCTGGCCCCCACTGCTTTTTTCCTTCCTCACCTCTGTCCGGAGAGAAATTCCAGCGGAAGGTATGGGTGACACATCCTCTTCTTTACAGGTGTCAGCCTGGCAACTCCTGCAGAAAGGCCAGCAGAGCCCCACTCACACCGGGCCACCCACAAAGCTGTGGCCCCTCACTCCCACCCACCAGCACAGCCCCGAGACTGCTGACGGGGCAGAGAATATGGAGTCAGGCACAGCTTCAGGGGCTATTGCTGCCTGGAGCGCTGTTTATATTGACCTCAACGAGGCACACCTGGGGAGGGCAGGCCGGCAGGGTAACGCTGCCCAGGTCAGCTAATCCACAACCCTCAGGGAATCACATTGTTGAAAATGGACCTCGCTAAGGCAGAAGAGAAGCCAAGGAAAAAAAGGACACAATGCCATTTGCAGCACCGTAAATGAGTCTAGAAGTAATCACGTGACTTGTAGTAAGTCAGAAAGTGAAAGACACATACCATATCATATCACTTATAGGTGTTACCTAAAAATGGATACCAGGGCAGATATTTCCACGGAGAAGGGCAATCACAGATTCATTAAACAAACTTATGGTTCACGAAAGGAAAGGTGTGAGGTTTGGTTTCATTACGATATCGGGGTTAACAATCATATACAAACACAGATGACATATATAATCACCAAAGACCTACAGAATACCAAGAGAGGACTACTCAACATTCTGTCATAACGTACATGGGAAAAGGATCCCAGGAAGAACAGACATCTGTATATGTGTAAAAGAACCACATCTTCCACACCTACAACAAGCCAAACATTGTAATCAAACTTGCTGTAATAAAAAATAAAAAAATTAAATTAAAAACACGAACAAGAAGTAGTGAGACAAACTTGAGGGGCTTTCTCCTGGCACATTCCATTCTAAATTCCAATCTAGAACACCACTTCCACTGAGGCTCTCTTGCCCTAGTAACCAGATTTGGTAAGGGTGAACTGCTGCCACCTTGTGGCCGTTTCACACAACAGCAGCTTTAATCCCAGCGCTAATGGTCAGTTGATATTCAAAATCATTGCAGGCCTGTAAATGACACCTGCCCTGAACACAATTCCTGGGGTCACATATCGACCAAAAAATTCAAAGGACGTCCATATTTCAAAACGACCGTTTCAAAAGGCATATTTTACGCACATTAGTGTTCTGCTTCTTTTCCTTTCTTTCCTTTTTTGTTAAAAAAAAACGGGAATGGAAAAAGGCATCCCTCAGAATGGGCAAAAATCGTTGCAAACGAATCAATGGACAGAGGTTTAATCTCCAATATATATAAACAGCTCATGCAGCTTAATATTAAAAAAACAAACAACCCAATACAAAAATGGGCAGAAGATCTAAAGAGGCGTTTCTTCAAAGAAGACACAGAGATGGCCAAGACGCCCATGAAAAGCTGCTCAACAGCACTAATTATTAGAGAAATGCAAATCAAAACTACAATGAGGTATCACCTCACACCTGTTAGAATCGGCATCATCAGAAAATCTACAAACAACCAATTCTGGGGAGGGTGTGGACAAAAGGAGCCCTCTTCCACTATTGGTGGGAATGTAAATTGATACAGTCACTATGGAGAACAGTATGGAGTTTCCTTAAAAAAACTAGAAATAGAATTACCATCTGATCCAGCAATCCCACTTCTGGGCATATACCCAGAGAAAACCGTAAATCAAAAAGGCACATTCACCAAAAAGTTCGTTGCAGCACAGTTTACAATAGCCAGGTAATAGAAGCCACCTAAATGCCCACAGACAGATAAATGGATAAAGATGTGGTACATATATAAAATGAAATATTACTCGGCCATAAAAAGGAATGAAACTGGGTCATTTGTAGAGACATCGATGGATCAAGGGACTGTCATACAGAATGAAGTCAGAAAGAGGAAACCAAATACTGTATATTAAGGCATATATGTGGAACCTAAAAAATGGTACAGATGAACTGGTTTGCAGCGAAGAAATAGAGACACAGAGGTAGAGAACAAACGTATGGACACCAAGTGTGGGAAGCCATGGGGTGGCGGTGGTGGGATGAGTTGGGAGATTGGGATTGACCTGTATACATGTATATGCATAAAATACATAACTAATAATAAACTGCTGTATAAAAAATAAATTAATTAATTTCAAAATTCTAAAAAATAAAATTTAAAAATAAGAGAGAAAAAAGTTCTTCCCATCACACAGATGTATTTAAAGGAATGAATTATTTCCATGCTTATATCTATAAATACATAAAAGAGGAATAAAATCTAACTTGAAACATAAAAGAAAAAAAAACCCTGAACCCACCATTTATACCGAGGAAAACCCTATCTGGACATTTGCTCCAGCGGTAAACAATTCTGAAATTGGTCAGAGGTGGGGAACCATCTCCCATACAGCCAGCACCCCACCCCCCACGCAAGGAGCGGCCTCATTGCAAAGCTGGGGGATTGTGCCGAGGCATCTGTGCGTAAACGTGAGCTGAGCCCCAGGCCAGCTGCTGCTGAACTGTTCCCACCCTTCCCAGGTAAAACACCTGAATATGTACAAGGGCTTGAAAGCCTAGAGGAAGGGCCGTCGAGCCACACCAGCGACAGCACGCAGGCCAACTTGGTGCCTGCAGGCCAGCCAGGGTGGTCTTGGCCCCGGGCGCTCTTCCGGAAGCTTTCCATTGCCCTGCCTGAGATACGCCTCCTGTCCTGGCCCCCACTGCTTTTTTCCTTCCTCACCTCTGTCCAGAGAGAAATTCCAGCGGAAGGTATGGGTGACACATCCTCTTCTTTACAGGTGTCAGCCTGGCAATTCCTGCAGAAAGGCCAGCAGAGCCCCACTCACACCGGGCCACCCACAAAGCTGTGGCCCCTCACTCCCACCCACCAGCACAGCCCCGAGACTGCTGACGGGGCAGAGAATATGGAGTCAGGCACAGCTTCAGGGGCTATTGCTGCCTGGAGCGCTGTTTATATTGACCTCAATGAGGCACACCTGGGGAGGGCGGGCCGGCAGGGTAAGGCTGCCCAGGTCAGCTAATCCACAACCCTCAGGGAATCACATTGTTGAAAATGGACCTCGCTAAGGCAGAAGAGAAACCAAGGAAAAAAAGGACACAATGCCATTTGCAGCACCGTAAATGAGTCTAGAAGTAATCACGTGAATTGTAGTAAGTCAGAAAGTGAAAGACACATACCATATCATATCACTTATAGGTGTTACCTAAAAATGGATACCAGGGCAGATATTTCCACGGAGAAGGGCAATCACAGATTCATTAAACAAACTTATGGTTCACGAAAGGAAAGGTGTGAGGTTTGGTTTCATTACGATATCGGGGTTAACAATCATATACAAACACAGATGACATATATAATCACCAAAGACCTACAGAATACCAAGAGAGGACTACTCAACATTCTGTCATAACGTACATGGGAAAAGGATCCCAGCAAGAACAGACATCTGTATATGTGTAAAAGAACCACATCTTCCACACCTACAACAAGCCAAACATTGTAATCAAACTTGCTGTAATAAAAAATAAAAAAATTAAATTAAAAACACGAACAAGAAGTAGTGAGACAAACTTGAGGGGCTTTCTCCTGGCACATTCCATTCTAAATTCCAATCTAGAACACCACTTCCACTGAGGCTCTCTTGCCCTAGTAACAAGATTTGGTAAGGGTGAACTGCTGCCACCTTGTGGCCGTTTCACACAACAGCAGCTTTAATCCCAACGCTAATGGTCAGTTGATATTCAAAATCATTGCAGGCCTGTAAATGACACCTGCCCTGAACACAATTCCTGGGGTCACATATCGGACAAAAAATTCAAAGGACGTCCATATTTCAAAACGACCGTTTCAAAAGGCATATTTTACGCACATTAGTGTTCTGCTTCTTTTCCTTTCTTTCCTTTTTTGTTAAAAAAAAACGGGAATGGAAAAAGGCATCCCTCAGAATGGGCAAAAATCGTTGCAAACGAATCAATGGACAGAGGTTTAATCTCCAATATATATAAACAGCTCATGCAGCTTAATATTAAAAAATCAAACAACCCAATACAAAAATGGGCAGAAGATCTAAAGAGGCGTTTCTTCAAAGAAGACACAGAGATGGCCAAGACGCCCATGAAAAGCTGCTCAACAGCACTAATTATTAGAGAAATGCAAATCAAAACTACAATGAGGTATCACCTCACACCTGTTAGAATCGGCATCATCAGAAAATCAACAAACAACCAATTCTGGGGAGGGTGTGGACAAAAGGAGCCCTCTTCCACTATTGGTGGGAATGTAAATTGATACAGTCACTATGGAGAACAGTATGGAGTTTCCTTAAAAAAACTAGAAATAGAATTACCATCTGATCCAGCAATCCCACTTCTGGGCATATACCCAGAGAAAACCGTAAATCAAAAAGGCACATTCACCACAAAGTTCGTTGCAGCACAATTTACAATAGCCAGGTAATAGAAGCCACCTAAATGCCCACAGACAGATAAATGGATAAAGATGTGGTACATATATAAAATGAAATATTACTCGGCCATAAAAAGGAATGAAACTGGGTCATTTGTAGAGACATCGATGGATCAAGGGACTGTCATACAGAATGAAGTCAGAAAGAGGAAACCAAATACTGTATATTAAGGCATATATGTGGAACCTAAAAAATGGTACAGATGAACTGGTTTGCAGCGAAGAAATAGAGACACAGAGGTAGAGAACAAACGTATGGACACCAAGTGTGGGAAGCCATGGGGTGGTGGTGGTGGGATGAGTTGGGAGATTGGGATTGACCTGTATACATGTATAAGCATAAAATACATAACTAATAATAAACTGCTGTATAAAAAAATAAATTAATTAATTTCAAAATTCTAAAAAATGAAATTTAAAAATAAAAGAGAAAAAAGTTCTTCCCATCACACAGATGTATTTATAGGAATGAATTATTTCCATGCTTATATCTATAAATACATAAAAGAGGAATAAAATCTAACTTGAAACATAAAAGAAAAAAAAAAACCTGAACCCATCATTTATACAGAGGAAAACCCTATCTGGACACTTGCTCCAGCGGTAAACAATTCTGAAATTGGTCAGAGGTGGGGAACCATCTCCCATACAGCCAGCACCCCACCCCCCACGCAAGGAGCGGCCTCATTGCAAAGCTGGGGGATTGTGCCGAGGCATCTGTGCGTAAACGTGAGCTGAGCCCCAGGCCAGCTGCTGCTGAACTGTTCCCACCCTTCCCAGGTAAAACACCTGAATATGTACAAGGGCTTGAAAGCCTAGAGGAAGGGCCGTCGAGCCACACCAGCGACAGCACGCAGGCCAACTTGGTGCCTGCAGGCCAGCCAGGGTGGTCCTGGCCCCGGGCGCTCTTCCGGAAGCTTTCCATTGCCCTGCCTGAGATACGCCTCCTGTCCTGGCCCCCACAGCTTTTTTCCTTCCTCACCTCTGTCCGGAGAGAAATTCCAGCGGAAGGTATGGGTGACACATCCTCTTCTTTACAGGTGTCAGCCTGGCAACTCCTGCAGAAAGGCCAGCAGAGCCCCACTCACACCGGGCCACCCACAAAGCTGTGGCCCCTCACACCCACCCACCAGCACAGCCCCGAGACTGCTGACGGGGCAGAGAATATGGAGTCAGGCACAGCTTCAGGGGCTATTGCTGCCTGGAGCGCTGTTTATATTGACCTCAACGAGGCACACCTGGGGAGGGCGGGCCGGCAGGGTAAGGCTGCCCAGGTCAGCTAATCCACAACCCTCAGGGAATCACATTGTTGAAAATGGACCTCGCTAAGGCAGAAGAGAAGCCAAGGAAAAAAAGGACACAATGCCATTTGCAGCACCGTAAATGAGTCTAGAAGTAATCACGTGACTTGTAGTAAGTCAGAAAGTGAAAGACACATACCATATCATATCACTTATAGGTGTTACCTAAAAATGGATACCAGGGCAGATATTTCCACGGAGAAGGGCAATCACAGATTCATTAAACAAACTTATGGTTCACGAAAGGAAAGGTGTGAGGTTTGGTTTCATTACGATATTGGGGTTAACAATCATATACAAACACAGATGACATATATAATCACCAAAGACCTACAGAATACCAAGAGAGGACTACTCAACATTCTGTCATAACGTACATGGGAAAAGGATCCCAGCAAGAACAGACATCTGTATATGTGTAAAAGAACCACATCTTCCACACCTACAACAAGCCAAACATTGTAATCAAACTTGCTGTAATAAAAAATAAAAAAATTAAATTAAAAACACGAACAAGAAGTAGTGAGACAAACTTGAGGGGCTTTCTCCTGGCACATTCCATTCTAAATTCCAATCTAGAACACCACTTCCACTGAGGCTCTCTTGCCCTAGTAACCAGATTTGGTAAGGGTGAACTGCTGCCACCTTGTGGCCGTTTCACACAACAGCAGCTTTAATCCCAGCGCTAATGGTCAGTTGATATTCAAAATCATTGCAGGCCTGTAAATGACACCTGCCCTGAACACAATTCCTGGGGTCACATATCGGACAAAAAATTCAAAGGACGTCCATATTTCAAAACGACCGTTTCAAAAGGCATATTTTACGCACATTAGTGTTCTGCTTCTTTTCCTTTCTTTCCTTTTTTGTTAAAAAAAAACGGGAATGGAAAAAGGCATCCCTCAGAATGGGCAAAAATCGTTGCAAACGAATCAATGGACAGAGGTTTAATCTCCAATATATATAAACAGCTCATGCAGCTTAATATTAAAAAATCAAACAACCCAATACAAAAATGGGCAGAAGATCTAAAGAGGCGTTTCTTCAAAGAAGACACAGAGATGGCCAAGACGCCCATGAAAAGCTGCTCAACAGAACTAATTATTAGAGAAATGCAAATCAAAACTACAATGAGGTATCACCTCACACCTGTTAGAATCGGCATCATCAGAAAATCTACAAACAACCAATTCTGGGGAGGGTGTGGACAAAAGGAGCCCTCTTCCACTATTGGTGGGAATGTAAATTGATACAGTCACTATGGAGAACAGTATGGAGTTTCCTTAAAAAAACTAGAAATAGAATTACCATCTGATCCAGCAATCCCACTTCTGGGCATATACCCAGAGAAAACCATAAATCAAAAAGGCACATTCACCACAAAGTTCGTTGCAGCACAATTTACAATAGCCAGGTAATAGAAGCCACCTAAATGCCCACAGACAGATAAATGGATAAAGATGTGGTACATATATAAAATGAAATATTACTCGGCCATAAAAAGGAATGAAACTGGGTCATTTGTAGAGACATCGATGGATCAAGGGACTGTCATACAGAATGAAGTCAGAAAGAGGAAACCAAATACTGTATATTAAGGCATATATGTGGAACCTAAAAAATGGTACAGATGAACTGGTTTGCAGCGAAGAAATAGAGACACAGAGGTAGAGAACAAACGTATGGACACCAAGTGTGGGAAGCCATGGGGTGGTGGTGGTGGGATGAGTTGGGAGATTGGGATTGACCTGTATACATGTATAAGCATAAAATACATAACTAATAATAAACTGCTGTATAAAAAAATAAATTAATTAATTTCAAAATTCTAAAAAATAAAATTTAAAAATAAAAGAGAAAAAAGTTCTTCCCATCACACAGATGTATTTATAGGAATGAATTATTTCCATGCTTATATCTATAAATACATAAAAGAGGAATAAAATCTAACTTGAAACATAAAAGAAAAAAAAAACCTGAACCCACCATTTATACAGAGGAAAACCCTATCTGGACACTTGCTCCAGCGGTAAACAATTCTGAAATTGGTCAGAGGTGGGGAACCATCTCCCATACAGCCAGCACCCCACCCCCCACGCAAGGAGCGGCATCATTGCAAAGCTGGGGGATTGTGCCGAGGCATCTGTGCGTAAACGTGAGCTGAGCCCCAGGCCAGCTGCTGCTGAACTGTTCCCACCCTTCCCAGGTAAAACACCTGAATATGTACAAGGGCTTGAAAGCCTAGAGGAAGGGCCGTCGAGCCACACCAGCGACAGCACGCAGGCCAACTTGGTGCCTGCAGGCCAGCCAGGGTGGTCCTGGCCCCGGGCGCTCTTCCGGAAGCTTTCCATTGCCCTGCCTGAGATACGCCTCCTGTCCTGGCCCCCACAGCTTTTTTCCTTCCTCACCTCTGTCCGGAGAGAAATTCCAGCGGAAGGTATGGGTGACACATCCTCTTCTTTACAGGTGTCAGCCTGGCAACTCCTGCAGAAAGGCCAGCAGAGCCCCACTCACACCGGGCCACCCACAAACCTGTGGCCCCTCACTTCCACCCACCAGCACAGCCCCGAGACTGCTGACGGGGCAGATAATATGGAGTCAGGCACAGCTTCAGGGGCTATTGCTGCCTGGAGCGCTGTTTATATTGACCTCAACGAGGCACACCTGGGGAGGGCGGGCCGGCAGGGTAAGGCTGCCCAGGTCAGCTAATCCACAACCCTCAGGGAATCACATTGTTGAAAATGGACCTCGCTAAGGCAGAAGAGAAGCCAAGGAAAAAAAGGACACAATGCCATTTGCAGCACCGTAAATGAGTCTAGAAGTAATCACGTGACTTGTAGTAAGTCAGAAAGTGAAAGACACATACCATATCATATCACTTATAGGTGTTACCTAAAAATGGATACCAGGGCAGATATTTCCACGGAGAAGGGCAATCACAGATTCATTAAACAAACTTATGGTTCACGAAAGGAAAGGTGTGAGGTTTGGTTTCATTACGATATCGGGGTTAACAATCATATACAAACACAGATGACATATATAATCACCAAAGACCTACAGAATACCAAGAGAGGACTACTCAACATTCTGTCATAACGTACATGGGAAAAGGATCCCAGCAAGAACAGACATCTGTATATGTGTAAAAGAACCACATCTTCCACACCTACAACAAGCCAAACATTGTAATCAAACTTGCTGTAATAAAAAATAAAAAAAATTAAATTAAAAACACGAACAAGAAGTAGTGAGACAAACTTGAGGGGCTTTCTCCTGGCACATTCCATTCTAAATTCCAATCTAGAACACCACTTCCACTGAGGCTCTCTTGCCCTAGTAACCAGATTTGGTAAGGGTGAACTGCTGCCACCTTGTGGCCGTTTCACACAACAGCAGCTTTAATCCCAGCGCTAATGGTCAGTTGATATTCAAAATCATTGCAGGCCTGTAAATGACACCTGCCCTGAACACAATTCCTGGGGTCACATATCGGACAAAAAATTCAAAGGACGTCCATATTTCAAAACGACCGTTTCAAAAGGCATATTTTACGCACATTAGTGTTCTGCTTCTTTTCCTTTCTTTCCTTTTTTGTTAAAAAAAAACGGGAATGGAAAAAGGCATCCCTCAGAATGGGCAAAAATCGTTGCAAACGAATCAATGGACAGAGGTTTAATCTCCAATATATATAAACAGCTCATGCAGCTTAATATTAAAAAATCAAACAACCCAATACAAAAATGGGCAGAAGATCTAAAGAGGCGTTTCTTCAAAGAAGACACAGAGATGGCCAAGACGCCCATGAAAAGCTGCTCAACAGAACTAATTATTAGAGAAATGCAAATCAAAACTACAATGAGGTATCACCTCACACCTGTTAGAATCGGCATCATCAGAAAATCAACAAACAACCAATTCTGGGGAGGGTGTGGACAAAAGGAGCCCTCTTCCACTATTGGTGGGAATGTAAATTGATACAGTCACTATGGAGAACAGTATGGAGTTTCCTTAAAAAAACTAGAAATAGAATTACCATCTGATCCAGCAATCCCACTTCTGGGCATATACCCAGAGAAAACCATAAATCAAAAAGGCACATTCACCACAAAGTTCGTTGCAGCACAATTTACAATAGCCAGGTAATAGAAGCCACCTAAATGCCCACAGACAGATAAATGGATAAAGATGTGGTACATATATAAAATGAAATATTACTCGGCCATAAAAAGGAATGAAACTGGGTCATTTGTAGAGACATCGATGGATCAAGGGACTGTCATACAGAATGAAGTCAGAAAGAGGAAACCAAATACTGTATATTAAGGCATATATGTGGAACCTAAAAAATGGTACAGATGAACTGGTTTGCAGCGAAGAAATAGAGACACAGAGGTAGAGAACAAACGTATGGACACCAAGTGTGGGAAGCCATGGGGTGGTGGTGGTGGGATGAGTTGGGAGATTGGGATTGACCTGTATACATGTATAAGCATAAAATACATAACTAATAATAAACTGCTGTATAAAAAAATAAATTAATTAATTTCAAAATTCTAAAAAATAAAATTTAAAAATAAAAGAGAAAAAAGTTCTTCCCATCACACAGATGTATTTATAGGAATGAATTATTTCCATGCTTATATCTATAAATACATAAAAGAGGAATAAAATCTAACTTGAAACATAAAAGAAAAAAAAAAACCTGAACCCACCATTTATACATAGGAAAACCCTATCTGGACACTTGCTCCAGCGGTAAACAATTCTGAAATTGGTCAGAGGTGGGGAACCATCTCCCATACAGCCAGCACCCCACCCCCCACGCAAGGAGCGGCCTCATTGCAAAGCTGGGGGATTGTGCCGAGGCATCTGTGCGTAAACGTGAGCTGAGCCCCAGGCCAGCTGCTGCTGAACTGTTCCCACCCTTCCCAGGTAAAACACCTGAATATGTACAAGGGCTTGAAAGCCTAGAGGAAGGGCCGTCGAGCCACACCAGCGACAGCACGCAGGCCAACTTGGTGCCTGCAGGCCAGCCAGGGTGGTCCTGGCCCCGGGCGCTCTTCCGGAAGCTTTCCATTGCCCTGCCTGAGATACGCCTCCTGTCCTGGCCCCCACAGCTTTTTTCCTTCCTCACCTCTGTCCAGAGAGAAATTCCAGCGGAAGGTATGGGTGACACATCCTCTTCTTTACAGGTGTCAGCCTGGCAACTCCTGCAGAAAGGCCAGCAGAGCCCCACTCACACCGGGCCACCCACAAAGCTGTGGCCCCTCACTCCCACCCACCAGCACAGCCCCGAGACTGCTGACGGGGCAGAGAATATGGAGTCAGGCACAGCTTCAGGGGCTATTGCTGCCTGGAGCGCTGTTTATATTGACCTCAACGAGGCACACCTGGGGAGGGCGGGCCGGCAGGGTAAGGCTGCCCAGGTCAGCTAATCCACAACCCTCAGGGAATCACATTGTTGAAAATGGACCTCGCTAAGGCAGAAGAGAAGCCAAGGAAAAAAAGGACACAATGCCATTTGCAGCACCGTAAATGAGTCTAGAAGTAATCACGTGACTTGTAGTAAGTCAGAAAGTGAAAGACACATACCATATCATATCACTTATAGGTGTTACCTAAAAATGGATACCAGGGCAGATATTTCCACGGAGAAGGGCAATCACAGATTCATTAAACAAACTTATGGTTCACGAAAAGAAAGGTGTGAGGTTTGGTTTCATTACGATATCGGGGTTAACAATCATATACAAACACAGATGACATATATAATCACCAAAGACCTACAGAATACCAAGAGAGGACTACTCAACATTCTGTCATAACGTACATGGGAAAAGGATCCCAGGAAGAACAGACATCTGTATATGTGTAAAAGAACCACATCTTCCACACCTACAACAAGCCAAACATTGTAATCAAACTTGCTGTAATAAAAAATAAAAAAATTAAATTAAAAACACGAACAAGAAGTAGTGAGACAAATTTGAGGGGCTTTCTCCTGGCACATTCCATTCTAAACTCCAATCTAGAACACCACTTCCACTGAGGCTCTCTTGCCCTAGTAACCAGATTTGGTAAGGGTGAACTGCTGCCACCTTGTGGCCGTTTCACACAACAGCAGCTTTAATCCCAGCGCTAATGGTCAGTTGATATTCAAAATCATTGCAGGCCTGTAAATGACACCTGCCCTGAACACAATTCCTGGGGTCACATATTGACAAAAAATTCAAAGGACGTCCATATTTCAAAACGACCGTTTCAAAAGGCATATTTTACGCACATTAGTGTTCTGCTTCTTTTCCTTTCTTTCCTTTTTTGTTAAAAAAAAACGGGAATGGAAAAAGGCATCCCTCAGAATGGGCAAAAATCGTTGCAAACGAATCAATGGACAGAGGTTTAATCTCCAATATATATAAACAGCTCATGCAGCTTAACATTAAAAAAACAAACAACCCAATACAAAAATGGGCAGAAGATCTAAAGAGGCGTTTCTTCAAAGAAGACACAGAGATGGCCAAGACGCCCATGAAAAGCTGCTCAACAGCACTAATTATTAGAGAAATGCAAATCAAAACTACAATGAGGTATCACCTCACACCTGTTAGAATCGGCATCATCAGAAAATCTACAAACAACCAATTCTGGGGAGGGTGTGGACAAAAGGAGCCCTCTTCCACTATTGGTGGGAATGTAAATTGATACAGTCACTATGGAGAACAGTATGGAGTTTCCTTAAAAAAACTAGAAATAGAATTACCATCTGATCCAGCAATCCCACTTCTGGGCATATACCCAGAGAAAACCGTAAATCAAAAAGGCACATTCACCACAAAGTTCGTTGCAGCACAGTTTACAATAGCCAGGTAATAGAAGCCACCTAAATGCCCACAGACAGATAAATGGATAAAGATGTGGTACATATATAAAATGAAATATTACTCGGCCATAAAAAGGAATGAAACTGGGTCATTTGTAGAGACATCGATGGATCAAGGGACTGTCATACAGAATGAAGTCAGAAAGAGGAAACCAAATACTGTATATTAAGGCATATATGTGGAACCTAAAAAATGGTACAGATGAACTGGTTTGCAGCGAAGAAATAGAGACACAGAGGTAGAGAACAAACGTATGGACACCAAGTGTGGGAAGCCATGGGGTGGTGGTGGTGGGATGAGTTGGGAGATTGGGATTGACCTGTATACATGTATAAGCATAAAATACATAACTAATAATAAACTGCTGTATAAAAAAATAAATTAATTAATTTCAAAATTCTAAAAAATGAAATTTAAAAATAAAAGAGAAAAAAGTTCTTCCCATCACACAGATGTATTTATAGGAATGAATTATTTCCATGCTTATATCTATAAATACATAAAAGAGGAATAAAATCTAACTTGAAACATAAAAGAAAAAAAAAAAACCTGAACCCACCATTTATACAGAGGAAAACCCTATCTGGACACTTGCTCCAGCGGTAAACAATTCTGAAATTGGTCAGAGGTGGGGAACCATCTCCCATACAGCCAGCACCCCACTCCCCACGCAAGGAGCGGCCTCATTGAAAAGCTGGGGGATTGTGCCGAGGCATCTGTGCGTAAACGTGAGCTGAGCCCCAGGCCAGCTGCTGCTGAACTGTTCCCACCCTTCCCAGGTAAAACACCTGAATATGTACAAGGGCTTGAAAGCCTAGAGGAAGGGCCGTCGAGCCACACCAGCGACAGCACGCAGGCCAACTTGGTGCCTGCAGGCCAGCCAGGGTGGTCCTGGCCCCGGGCGCTCTTCCGGAAGCTTTCCATTGCCCTGCCTGAGATACGCCTCCTGTCCTGGCCCCCACTGCTTTTTTCCTTCCTCACCTCTGTCCGGAGAGAAATTCCAGCGGAAGGTATGGGTGACACATCCTCTTCTTTACAGGTGTCAGCCTGGCAACTCCTGCAGAAAGGCCAGCAGAGCCCCACTCACACCGGGCCACCCACAAAGCTGTGGCCCCTCACTCCCACCCACCAGCACAGCCCCGAGACTGCTGACGGGGCAGAGAATATGGAGTCAGGCACAGCTTCAGGGGCTATTGCTGCCTGGAGCGCTGTTTATATTGACCTCAACGAGGCACACCTGGGGAGGGCGGGCCGGCAGGGTAAGGCTGCCCAGGTCAGCTAATCCACAACCCTCAGGGAATCACATTGTTGAAAATGGACCTCGCTAAGGCAGAAGAGAAGCCAAGGAAAAAAAGGACACAATGCCATTTGCAGCACCGTAAATGAGTCTAGAAGTAATCACGTGACTTGTAGTAAGTCAGAAAGTGAAAGACACATACCATATCATATCACTTATAGGTGTTACCTAAAAATGGATACCAGGGCAGATATTTCCACGGAGAAGGGCAATCACAGATTCATTAAACAAACTTATGGTTCACGAAAAGAAAGGTGTGAGGTTTGGTTTCATTACGATATCGGGGTTAACAATCATATACAAACACAGATGACATATATAATCACCAAAGACCTACAGAATACCAAGAGAGGACTACTCAACATTCTGTCATAACGTACATGGGAAAAGGATCCCAGGAAGAACAGACATCTGTATATGTGTAAAAGAACCACATCTTCCACACCTACAACAAGCCAAACATTGTAATCAAACTTGCTGTAATAAAAAATAAAAAAATTAAATTAAAAACACGAACAAGAAGTAGTGAGACAAATTTGAGGGGCTTTCTCCTGGCACATTCCATTCTAAACTCCAATCTAGAACACCACTTCCACTGAGGCTCTCTTGCCCTAGTAACCAGATTTGGTAAGGGTGAACTGCTGCCACCTTGTGGCCGTTTCACACAACAGCAGCTTTAATCCCAGCGCTAATGGTCAGTTGATATTCAAAATCATTGCAGGCCTGTAAATGACACCTGCCCTGAACACAATTCCTGGGGTCACATATTGACAAAAAATTCAAAGGACGTCCATATTTCAAAACGACCGTTTCAAAAGGCATATTTTACGCACATTAGTGTTCTGCTTCTTTTCCTTTCTTTCCTTTTTTGTTAAAAAAAAACGGGAATGGAAAAAGGCATCCCTCAGAATGGGCAAAAATCGTTGCAAACGAATCAATGGACAGAGGTTTAATCTCCAATATATATAAACAGCTCATGCAGCTTAATATTAAAAAAACAAACAACCCAATACAAAAATGGGCAGAAGATCTAAAGAGGCGTTTCTTCAAAGAAGACACAGAGATGGCCAAGACGCCCATGAAAAGCTGCTCAACAGCACTAATTATTAGAGAAATGCAAATCAAAACTACAATGAGGTATCACCTCACACCTGTTAGAATCGGCATCATCAGAAAATCTACAAACAACCAATTCTGGGGAGGGTGTGGACAAAAGGAGCCCTCTTCCACTATTGGTGGGAATGTAAATTGATACAGTCACTATGGAGAACAGTATGGAGTTTCCTTAAAAAAACTAGAAATAGAATTACCATCTGATCCAGCAATCCCACTTCTGGGCATATACCCAGAGAAAACCGTAAATCAAAAAGGCACATTCACCACAAAGTTCGTTGCAGCACAATTTACAATAGCCAGGTAATAGAAGCCACCTAAATGCCCACAGACAGATAAATGGATAAAGATGTGGTACATATATAAAATGAAATATTACTCGGCCATAAAAAGGAATGAAACTGGGTCATTTGTAGAGACATCGATGGATCAAGGGACTGTCATACAGAATGAAGTCAGAAAGAGGAAACCAAATACTGTATATTAAGGCATATATGTGGAACCTAAAAAATGGTACAGATGAACTGGTTTGCAGCGAAGAAATAGAGACACAGAGGTAGAGAACAAACGTATGGACACCAAGTGTGGGAAGCCATGGGGTGGCGGTGGTGGGATGAGTTGGGAGATTGGGATTGACCTGTATACATGTATATGCATAAAATACATAACTAATAATAAACTGCTGTATAAAAAATAAATTAATTAATTTCAAAATTCTAAAAAATAAAATTTAAAAATAAGAGAGAAAAAAGTTCTTCCCATCACACAGATGTATTTATAGGAATGAATTATTTCCATGCTTATATCTATAAATACATAAAAGAGGAATAAAATCTAACTTGAAACATAAAAGAAAAAAAAACCCTGAACCCACCATTTATACCGAGGAAAACCCTATCTGGACACTTGCTCCAGCGGTAAACAATTCTGAAATTGGTCAGAGGTGGGGAACCATCTCCCATACAGCCAGCACCCCACCCCCCACGCAAGGAGCGGCCTCATTGCAAAGCTGGGGGATTGTGCCGAGGCATCTGTGCGTAAACGTGAGCTGAGCCCCAGGCCAGCTGCTGCTGAACTGTTCCCACCCTTCCCAGGTAAAACACCTGAATATGTACAAGGGCTTGAAAGCCTAGAGGAAGGGCCGTCGAGCCACACCAGCGACAGCACGCAGGCCAACTTGGTGCCTGCAGGCCAGCCAGGGTGGTCCTGGCCACGGGCGCTCTTCCGGAAGCTTTCCATTGCCCTGCCTGAGATACGCCTCCTGTCCTGGCCCCCACTGCTTTTTTCCTTCCTCACCTCTGTCCGGAGAGAAATTCCAGCGGAAGGTATGGGTGACACATCCTCTTCTTTACAGGTGTCAGCCTGGCAACTCCTGCAGAAAGGCCAGCAGAGCCCCACTCACACCGGGCCACCCACAAAGCTGTGGCCCCTCACTCCCACCCACCAGCACAGCCCCGAGACTGCTGACGGGGCAGAGAATATGGAGTCAGGCACAGCTTCAGGGGCTATTGCTGCCTGGAGCGCTGTTTATATTGACCTCAACGAGGCACACCTGGGGAGGGCGGGCCGGCAGGGTAAGGCTGCCCAGGTGAGCTAATCCACAACCCTCAGGGAATCACATTGTTGAAAATGGACCTCGCTAAGGCAGAAGAGAAGCCAAGGAAAAAAAGGACACAATGCCATTTGCAGCACCGTAAATGAGTCTAGAAGTAATCACGTGACTTGTAGTAAGTCAGAAAGTGAAAGACACATACCATATCATATCACTTATAGGTGTTACCTAAAAATGGATACCAGGGCAGATATTTCCACGGAGAAGGGCAATCACAGATTCATTAAACAAACTTATGGTTCACGAATGGAAAGGTGTGAGGTTTGGTTTCATTACGATATCGGGGTTAACAATCATATACAAACACAGATGACATATATAATCACCAAAGACCTACAGAATACCAAGAGAGGACTACTCAACATTCTGTCATAACGTACATGGGAAAAGGATCCCAGGAAGAACAGACATCTGTATATGTGTAAAAGAACCACATCTTCCACACCTACAACAAGCCAAACATTGTAATCAAACTTGCTGTAATAAAAAATAAAAAAATTAAATTAAAAACACGAACAAGAAGTAGTGAGACAAATTTGAGGGGCTTTCTCCTGGCACATTCCATTCTATACTCCAATCTAGAACACCACTTCCACTGAGGCTCTCTTGCCCTAGTAACCAGATTTGGTAAGGGTGAACTGCTGCCACCTTGTGGCCGTTTCACACAACAGCAGCTTTAATCCCAGCGCTAATGGTCAGTTGATATTCAAAATCATTGCAGGCCTGTAAATGACACCTGCCCTGAACACAATTCCTGGGGTCACATATTGACAAAAAATTCAAAGGACGTCCATATTTCAAAACGACCGTTTCAAAAGGCATATTTTACGCACATTAGTGTTCTGCTTCTTTTCCTTTCTTTCCTTTTTTGTTAAAAAAAAACGGGAATGGAAAAAGGCATCCCTCAGAATGGGCAAAAATCGTTGCAAACGAATCAATGGACAGAGGTTTAATCTCCAATATATATAAACAGCTCATGCAGCTTAATATTAAAAAAACAAACAACCCAATACAAAAATGGGCAGAAGATCTAAAGAGGCGTTTCTTCAAAGAAGACACAGAGATGGCCAAGACGCCCATGAAAAGCTGCTCAACAGCACTAATTATTAGAGAAATGCAAATCAAAACTACAATGAGGTATCACCTCACACCTGTTAGAATCGGCATCATCAGAAAATCTACAAACAACCAATTCTGGGGAGGGTGTGGACAAAAGGAGCCCTCTTCCACTATTGGTGGGAATGTAAATTGATACAGTCACTATGGAGAACAGTATGGAGTTTCCTTAAAAAAACTAGAAATAGAATTACCATCTGATCCAGCAATCCCACTTCTGGGCATATACCCAGAGAAAACCGTAAATCAAAAAGGCACATTCACCACAAAGTTCGTTGCAGCACAATTTACAATAGCCAGGTAATAGAAGCCACCTAAATGCCCACAGACAGATAAATGGATAAAGATGTGGTACATATATAAAATGAAATATTACTCGGCCATAAAAAGGAATGAAACTGGGTCATTTGTAGAGACATCGATGGATCAAGGGACTGTCATACAGAATGAAGTCAGAAAGAGGAAACCAAATACTGTATATTAAGGCATATATGTGGAACCTAAAAAATGGTACAGATGAACTGGTTTGCAGCGAAGAAATAGAGACACAGAGGTAGAGAACAAACGTATGGACACCAAGTGTGGGAAGCCATGGGGTGGCGGTGGTGGGATGAGTTGGGAGATTGGGATTGACCTGTATACATGTATATGCATAAAATACATAACTAATAATAAACTGCTGTATAAAAAATAAATTAATTAATTTCAAAATTCTAAAAAATAAAATTTAAAAATAAGAGAGAAAAAAGTTCTTCCCATCACACAGATGTATTTATAGGAATGAATTATTTCCATGCTTATATCTATAAATACATAAAAGAGGAATAAAATCTAACTTGAAACATAAAAGAAAAAAAAACCCTGAACCCACCATTTATACCGAGGAAAACCCTATCTGGACACTTGCTCCAGCGGTAAACAATTCTGAAATTGGTCAGAGGTGGGGAACCATCTCCCATACAGCCAGCACCCCACCCCCCACGCAAGGAGCGGCCTCATTGCAAAGCTGGGGGATTGTGCCGAGGCATCTGTGCGTAAACGTGAGCTGAGCCCCAGGCCAGCTGCTGCTGAACTGTTCCCACCCTTCCCAGGTAAAACACCTGAATATGTACAAGGGCTTGAAAGCCTAGAGGAAGGGCCGTCGAGCCACACCAGCGACAGCACGCAGGCCAACTTGGTGCCTGCAGGCCAGCCAGGGTGGTCCTGGCCACGGGCGCTCTTCCGGAAGCTTTCCATTGCCCTGCCTGAGATACGCCTCCTGTCCTGGCCCCCACTGCTTTTTTCCTTCCTCACCTCTGTCCGGAGAGAAATTCCAGCGGAAGGTATGGGTGACACATCCTCTTCTTTACAGGTGTCAGCCTGGCAACTCCTGCAGAAAGGCCAGCAGAGCCCCACTCACACCGGGCCACCCACAAAGCTGTGGCCCCTCACTCCCACCCACCAGCACAGCCCCGAGACTGCTGACGGGGCAGAGAATATGGAGTCAGGCACAGCTTCAGGGGCTATTGCTGCCTGGAGCGCTGTTTATATTGACCTCAACGAGGCACACCTGGGGAGGGCGGGCCGGCAGGGTAAGGCTGCCCAGGTCAGCTAATCCACAACCCTCAGGGAATCACATTGTTGAAAATGGACCTCGCTAAGGCAGAAGAGAAGCCAAGGAAAAAAAGGACACAATGCCATTTGCAGCACCGTAAATGAGTCTAGAAGTAATCACGTGACTTGTAGTAAGTCAGAAAGTGAAAGACACATACCATATCATATCACTTATAGGTGTTACCTAAAAATGGATACCAGGGCAGATATTTCCACGGAGAAGGGCAATCACAGATTCATTAAACAAACTTATGGTTCACGAATGGAAAGGTGTGAGGTTTGGTTTCATTACGATATCGGGGTTAACAATCATATACAAACACAGATGACATATATAATCACCAAAGACCTACAGAATACCAAGAGAGGACTACTCAACATTCTGTCATAACGTACATGGGAAAAGGATCCCAGGAAGAACAGACATCTGTATATGTGTAAAAGAACCACATCTTCCACACCTACAACAAGCCAAACATTGTAATCAAACTTGCTGTAATAAAAAATAAAAAAATTAAATTAAAAACACGAACAAGAAGTAGTGAGACAAATTTGAGGGGCTTTCTCCTGGCACATTCCATTCTATACTCCAATCTAGAACACCACTTCCACTGAGGCTCTCTTGCCCTAGTAACCAGATTTGGTAAGGGTGAACTGCTGCCACCTTGTGGCCGTTTCACACAACAGCAGCTTTAATCCCAGCGCTAATGGTCAGTTGATATTCAAAATCATTGCAGGCCTGTAAATGACACCTGCCCTGAACACAATTCCTGGGGTCACATATCGACCAAAAAATTCAAAGGACGTCCATATTTCAAAACGACCGTTTCAAAAGGCATATTTTACGCACATTAGTGTTCTGCTTCTTTTCCTTTCTTTCCTTTTTTGTTAAAAAAAAACGGGAATGGAAAAAGGCATCCCTCAGAATGGGCAAAAATCGTTGCAAACGAATCAATGGACAGAGGTTTAATCTCCAATATATATAAACAGCTCATGCAGCTTAATATTAAAAAAACAAACAACCCAATACAAAAATGGGCAGAAGATCTAAAGAGGCGTTTCTTCAAAGAAGACACAGAGATGGCCAAGACGCCCATGAAAAGCTGCTCAA
The DNA here is from genome assembly GCF_964341445.2 of Mesoplodon mirus. NCBI lineage: Eukaryota > Metazoa > Chordata > Mammalia > Artiodactyla > Ziphiidae > Mesoplodon > Mesoplodon mirus. The sequence continues at coordinate 245,231 of NW_028295773.1, forward strand.
CAGCACTAATTATTAGAGAAATGCAAATCAAAACTACAATGAGGTATCACCTCACACCTGTTAGAATCGGCATCATCAGAAAATCTACAAACAACCAATTCTGGGGAGGGTGTGGACAAAAGGAGCCCTCTTCCACTATTGGTGGGAATGTAAATTGATACAGTCACTATGGAGAACAGTATGGAGTTTCCTTAAAAAAACTAGAAATAGAATTACCATCTGATCCAGCAATCCCACTTCTGGGCATATACCCAGAGAAAACCGTAAATCAAAAAGGCACATTCACCACAAAGTTCGTTGCAGCACAATTTACAATAGCCAGGTAATAGAAGCCACCTAAATGCCCACAGACAGATAAATGGATAAAGATGTGGTACATATATAAAATGAAATATTACTCGGCCATAAAAAGGAATGAAACTGGGTCATTTGTAGAGACATCGATGGATCAAGGGACTGTCATACAGAATGAAGTCAGAAAGAGGAAACCAAATACTGTATATTAAGGCATATATGTGGAACCTAAAAAATGGTACAGATGAACTGGTTTGCAGCGAAGAAATAGAGACACAGAGGTAGAGAACAAACGTATGGACACCAAGTGTGGGAAGCCATGGGGTGGTGGTGGTGGGATGAGTTGGGAGATTGGGATTGACCTGTATACATGTATATGCATAAAATACATAACTAATAATAACCTGCTGTATAAAAAATTAAATTAATTAATTTCAAAATTCTAAAAAATAAAATTTAAAAATAAGAGAGAAAAAAGTTCTTCCCATCACACAGATGTATTTATAGGAATGAATTATTTCCATGCTTATATCTATAAATCCATAAAAGAGGAATAAAATCTAACTTGAAACATAAAAGAAAAAAAAAACCTGAACCCACCATTTATACAGAGGAAAACCCTATCTGGACACTTGCTCCAGCGGTAAACAATTCTGAAATTGGTCAGAGGTGGGGAACCATCTCCCATACAGCCAGCACCCCACCCCCCACGCAAGGAGCGGCCTCATTGCAAAGCTGGGGGATTGTGCCGAGGCATCTGTGCGTAAACGTGAGCTGAGCCCCAGGCCAGCTGCTGCTGAACTGTTCCCACCCTTCCCAGGTAAAACACCTGAATATGTACAAGGGCTTGAAAGCCTAGAGGAAGGGCCGTCGAGCCACACCAGCGACAGCACGCAGGCCAACTTGGTGCCTGCAGGCCAGCCAGGGTGGTCCTGGCCCCGGGCGCTCTTCCGGAAGCTTTCCATTGCCCTGCCTGAGATACGCCTCCTGTCCTGGCCCCCACTGCTTTTTTCCTTCCTCACCTCTGTCCGGAGAGAAATTCCAGCGGAAGGTATGGGTGACACATCCTCTTCTTTACAGGTGTCAGCCTGGCAACTCGGGCAGAAAGGCCAGCAGAGCCCCACTCACACCGGGCCACCCACAAAGCTGTGGCCCCTCACTCCCACCCACCAGCACAGCCCCGAGACTGCTGACGGGGCAGAGAATATGGAGTCAGGCACAGCTTCAGGGGCTATTGCTGCCTGGAGCGCTGTTTATATTGACCTCAACGAGGCACACCTGGGGAGGGCGGGCCGGCAGGGTAAGGCTGCCCAGGTCAGCTAATCCACAACCCTCAGGGAATCACATTGTTGAAAATGGACCTCGCTAAGGCAGAAGAGAAGCCAAGGAAAAAAAGGACACAATGCCATTTGCAGCACCATAAATGAGTCTAGAAGTAATCACGTGACTTGTAGTAAGTCAGAAAGTGAAAGACACATACCATATCATATCACTTATAGGTGTTACCTAAAAATGGATACCAGGGCAGATATTTCCACGGAGAAGGGCAATCACAGATTCATTAAACAAACTTATGGTTCACGAAAAGAAAGGTGTGAGGTTTGGTTTCATTACGATATCGGGGTTAACAATCATATACAAACACAGATGACATATATAATCACCAAAGACCTACAGAATACCAAGAGAGGACTACTCAACATTCTGTCATAACGTACATGGGAAAAGGATCCCAGGAAGAACAGACATCTGTATATGTGTAAAAGAACCACATCTTCCACACCTACAACAAGCCAAACATTGTAATCAAACTTGCTGTAATAAAAAATAAAAAAAATTAAATTAAAAACACGAACGAGAAGTAGTGAGACAAACGTGAGGGGCTTTCTCCTGGCACATTCCATTCTATACTCCAATCTAGAACACCACTTCCACTGAGGCTCTCTTGCCCTAGTAACCAGATTTGGTAAGGGTGAACTGCTGCCACCTTGTGGCCGTTTCACACAACAGCAGCTTTAATCCCAGCGCTAATGGTCAGTTGATATTCAAAATCATTGCAGGCCTGTAAATGACACCTGCCCTGAACACAATTCCTGGGGTCACATATTGACAAAAAATTCAAAGGACGTCCATATTTCAAAACGACCGTTTCAAAAGGCATATTTTACGCACATTAGTGTTCTGCTTCTTTTCCTTTCTTTCCTTTTTTGTTAAAAAAAAACGGGAATGGAAAAAGGCATCCCTCAGAATGGGCAAAAATCGTTGCAAACGAATCAATGGACAGAGGTTTAATCTCCAATATATATAAACAGCTCATGCAGCTTAATATTAAAAAAACAAACAACCCAATACAAAAATGGGCAGAAGATCTAAAGAGGCGTTTCTTCAAAGAAGACACAGAGATGGCCAAGACGCCCATGAAAAGCTGCTCAACAGCACTAATTATTAGAGAAATGCAAATCAAAACTACAATGAGGTATCACCTCACACCTGTTAGAATCGGCATCATCAGAAAATCTACAAACAACCAATTCTGGGGAGGGTGTGGACAAAAGGAGCCCTCTTCCACTATTGGTGGGAATGTAAATTGATACAGTCACTATGGAGAACAGTATGGAGTTTCCTTAAAAAAACTAGAAATAGAATTACCATCTGATCCAGCAATCCCACTTCTGGGCATATACCCAGAGAAAACCGTAAATCAAAAAGGCACATTCACCACAAAGTTCGTTGCAGCACAATTTACAATAGCCAGGTAATAGAAGCCACCTAAATGCCCACAGACAGATAAATGGATAAAGATGTGGTACATATATAAAATGAAATATTACTCGGCCATAAAAAGGAATGAAACTGGGTCATTTGTAGAGACATCGATGGATCAAGGGACTGTCATACAGAATGAAGTCAGAAAGAGGAAACCAAATACTGTATATTAAGGCATATATGTGGAACCTAAAAAATGGTACAGATGAACTGGTTTGCAGGGAAGAAATAGAGACACAGAGGTAGAGAACAAACGTATGGACACCAAGTGTGGGAAGCCATGGGGTGGTGGTGGTGGGATGAGTTGGGAGATTGGGATTGACCTGTATACATGTATATGCATAAAATACATAACTAATAATAACCTGCTGTATAAAAAATTAAATTAATTAATTTCAAAATTCTAAAAAATAAAATTTAAAAATAAAAGAGAAAAAAGTTCTTCCCATCACACAGATGTATTTATAGGAATGAATTATTTCCATGCTTATATCTATAAATACATAAAAGAGGAATAAAATCTAACTTGAAACATAAAAGAAAAAAAAAAACCTGAACCCACCATTTATACAGAGGAAAACCCTATCTGGACACTTGCTCCAGCGGTAAACAATTCTGAAATTGGTCAGAGGTGGGGAACCATCTCCCATACAGCCAGCACCCCACTCCCCACGCAAGGAGCGGCCTCATTGCAAAGCTGGGGGATTGTGCCGAGGCATCTGTGCGTAAACGTGAGCTGAGCCCCAGGCCAGCTGCTGCTGAACTGTTCCCACCCTTCCCAGGTAAAACACCTGAATATGTACAAGGGCTTGAAAGCCTAGAGGAAGGGCCGTCGAGCCACACCAGCGACAGCACGCAGGCCAACTTGGTGCCTGCAGGCCAGCCAGGGTGGTCCTGGCCCCGGGCGCTCTTCCGGAAGCTTTCCATTGCCCTGCCTGAGATACGCCTCCTGTCCTGGCCCCCACTGCTTTTTTCCTTCCTCACCTCTGTCCGGAGAGAAATTCCAGCGGAAGGTATGGGTGACACATCCTCTTCTTTACAGGTGTCAGCCTGGCAACTCCTGCAGAAAGGCCAGCAGAGCCCCACTCACACCGGGCCACCCACAAAGCTGTGGCCCCTCACTACCTCCCACCAGCACAGCCCCGAGACTGCTGACGGGGCAGAGAATATGGAGTCAGGCACAGCTTCAGGGGCTATTGCTGCCTGGAGCGCTGTTTATATTGACCTCAACGAGGCACACCTGGGGAGGGCGGGCCGGCAGGGTAAGGCTGCCCAGGTCAGCTAATCCACAACCCTCAGGGAATCACATTGTTGAAAATGGACCTCGCTAAGGCAGAAGAGAAGCCAAGGAAAAAAAGGACACAATGTCATTTGCAGCACCGTAAATGAGTCTAGAAGTAATCACGTGACTTGTAGTAAGTCAGAAAGTGAAAGACACATACCATATCATATCACTTATAGGTGTTACCTAAAAATGGATACCAGGGCAGATATTTCCACGGAGAAGGGCAATCACAGATTCATTAAACAAACTTATGGTTCACGAAAAGAAAGGTGTGAGGTTTGGTTTCATTACGATATCGGGGTTAACAATCATATACAAACACAGATGACATATATAATCACCAAAGACCTACAGAATACCAAGAGAGGACTACTCAACATTCTGTCATAACGTACATGGGAAAAGGATCCCAGGAAGAACAGACATCTGTATATGTGTAAAAGAACCACATCTTCCACACCTACAACAAGCCAAACATTGTAATCAAACTTGCTGTAATAAAAAATAAAAAAATTAAATTAAAAACACGAACAAGAAGTAGTGAGACAAATTTGAGGGGCTTTCTCCTGGCACATTCCATTCTAAACTCCAATCTAGTACACCACTTCCACTGAGGCTCTCTTGCCCTAGTAACCAGATTTGGTAAGGGTGAACTGCTGCCACCTTGTGGCCGTTTCACACAACAGCAGCTTTAATCCCAGCGCTAATGGTCAGTTGATATTCAAAATCATTGCAGGCCTGTAAATGACACCTGCCCTGAACACAATTCCTGGGGTCACATATCGACCAAAAAATTCAAAGGACGTCCATATTTCAAAACGACCGTTTCAAAAGGCATATTTTACGCACATTAGTGTTCTGCTTCTTTTCCTTTCTTTCCTTTTTTGTTAAAAAAAAACGGGAATGGAAAAAGGCATCCCTCAGAATGGGCAAAAATCGTTGCAAACGAATCAATGGACAGAGGTTTAATCTCCAATATATATAAACAGCTCATGCAGCTTAATATTAAAAAAACAAACAACCCAATACAAAAATGGGCAGAAGATCTAAAGAGGCGTTTCTTCAAAGAAGACACAGAGATGGCCAAGACGCCCATGAAAAGCTGCTCAACAGCACTAATTATTAGAGAAATGCAAATCAAAACTACAATGAGGTATCACCTCACACCTGTTAGAATCGGCATCATCAGAAAATCTACAAACAACCAATTCTGGGGAGGGTGTGGACAAAAGGAGCCCTCTTCCACTATTGGTGGGAATGTAAATTGATACAGTCACTATGGAGAACAGTATGGAGTTTCCTTAAAAAAACTAGAAATAGAATTACCATCTGATCCAGCAATCCCACTTCTGGGCATATACCCAGAGAAAACCGTAAATCAAAAAGGCACATTCACCACAAAGTTCGTTGCAGCACAATTTACAATAGCCAGGTAATAGAAGCCACCTAAATGCCCACAGACAGATAAATGGATAAAGATGTGGTACATATATAAAATGAAATATTACTCGGCCATAAAAAGGAATGAAACTGGGTCATTTGTAGAGACATCGATGGATCAAGGGACTGTCATACAGAATGAAGTCAGAAAGAGGAAACCAAATACTGTATATTAAGGCATATATGTGGAACCTAAAAAATGGTACAGATGAACTGGTTTGCAGCGAAGAAATAGAGACACAGAGGTAGAGAACAAACGTATGGACACCAAGTGTGGGAAGCCATGGGGTGGAGGTGGTGGGATGAGTTGGGAGATTGGGATTGACCTGTATACATGTATATGCATAAAATACATAACTAATAATAAACTGCTGTATAAAAAAATAAATTAATTAATTTCAAAATTCTAAAAAATAAAATTTAAAAATAAGAGAGAAAAAAGTTCTTCCCATCACACAGATGTATTTATAGGAATGAATTATTTCCATGCTTATATCTATAAATACATAAAAGAGGAATAAAATCTAACTTGAAACATAAAAGAAAAAAAAACCCTGAACCCACCATTTATACATAGGAAAACCCTATCTGGACACTTGCTCCAGCGGTAAACAATTCTGAAATTGGTCAGAGGTGGGGAACCATCTCCCATACAGCCAGCACCCCACCCCCCACGCAAGGAGCGGCCTCATTGCAAAGCTGGGGGATTGTGCCGAGGCATCTGTGCGTAAACGTGAGCTGAGCCCCAGGCCAGCTGCTGCTGAACTGTTCCCACCCTTCCCAGGTAAAACACCTGAATATGTACAAGGGCTTGAAAGCCTAGAGGAAGGGCCGTCGAGCCACACCAGCGACAGCACGCAGGCCAACTTGGTGCCTGCAGGCCAGCCAGGGTGGTCCTGGCCCCGGGCGCTCTTCCGGAAGCTTTCCATTGCCCTGCCTGAGATACGCCTCCTGTCCTGGCCCCCACTGCTTTTTTCCTTCCTCACCTCTGTCCGGAGAGAAATTCCAGCGGAAGGTATGGGTGACACATCCTCTTCTTTACAGGTGTCAGCCTGGCAACTCCTGCAGAAAGGCCAGCAGAGCCCCACTCACACCGGGCCACCCACAAAGCTGTGGCCCCTCACTCCCACCCACCAGCACAGCCCCGAGACTGCTGACGGGGCAGAGAATATGGAGTCAGGCACAGCTTCAGGGGCTATTGCTGCCTGGAGCGCTGTTTATATTGACCTCAACGAGGCACACCTGGGGAGGGCGGGCCGGCAGGGTAAGGCTGCCCAGGTCAGCTAATCCACAACCCTCAGGGAATCACATTGTTGAAAATGGACCTCGCTAAGGCAGAAGAGAAGCCAAGGAAAAAAAGGACACAATGCCATTTGCAGCACCGTAAATGAGTCTAGAAGTAATCACGTGACTTGTAGTAAGTCAGAAAGTGAAAGACACATACCATATCATATCACTTATAGGTGTTACCTAAAAATGGATACCAGGGCAGATATTTCCACGGAGAAGGGCAATCACAGATTCATTAAACAAACTTATGGTTCACGAAAAGAAAGGTGTGAGGTTTGGTTTCATTACGATATCGGGGTTAACAATCATATACAAACACAGATGACATATATAATCACCAAAGACCTACAGAATACCAAGAGAGGACTACTCAACATTCTGTCATAACGTACATGGGAAAAGGATCCCAGGAAGAACAGACATCTGTATATGTGTAAAAGAACCACATCTTCCACACCTACAACAAGCCAAACATTGTAATCAAACTTGCTGTAATAAAAAATAAAAAAAATTAAATTAAAAACACGAACAAGAAGTAGTGAGACAAACGTGAGGGGCTTTCTCCTGGCACATTCCATTCTATACTCCAATCTAGAACACCACTTCCACTGAGGCTCTCTTGCCCTAGTAACCAGATTTGGTAAGGGTGAACTGCTGCCACCTTGTGGCCGTTTCACACAACAGCAGCTTTAATCCCAGCGCTAATGGTCAGTTGATATTCAAAATCATTGCAGGCCTGTAAATGACACCTGCCCTGAACACAATTCCTGGGGTCACATATCGACCAAAAAATTCAAAGGACGTCCATATTTCAAAACGACCGTTTCAAAAGGCATATTTTACGCACATTAGTGTTCTGCTTCTTTTCCTTTCTTTCCTTTTTTGTTAAAAAAAAACGGGAATGGAAAAAGGCATCCCTCAGAATGGGCAAAAATCGTTGCAAACGAATCAATGGACAGAGGTTTAATCTCCAATATATATAAACAGCTCATGCAGCTTAATATTAAAAAAACAAACAACCCAATACAAAAATGGGCAGAAGATCTAAAGAGGCGTTTCTTCAAAGAAGACACAGAGATGGCCAAGACGCCCATGAAAAGCTGCTCAACAGCACTAATTATTAGAGAAATGCAAATCAAAACTACAATGAGGTATCACCTCACACCTGTTAGAATCGGCATCATCAGAAAATCTACAAACAACCAATTCTGGGGAGGGTGTGGACAAAAGGAGCCCTCTTCCACTATTGGTGGGAATGTAAATTGATACAGTCACTATGGAGAACAGTATGGAGTTTCCTTAAAAAAACTAGAAATAGAATTACCATCTGATCCAGCAATCCCACTTCTGGGCATATACCCAGAGAAAACCGTAAATCAAAAAGGCACATTCACCACAAAGTTCGTTGCAGCACAATTTACAATAGCCAGGTAATAGAAGCCACCTAAATGCCCACAGACAGATAAATGGATAAAGATGTGGTACATATATAAAATGAAATATTACTCGGCCATAAAAAGGAATGAAACTGGGTCATTTGTAGAGACATCGATGGATCAAGGGACTGTCATACAGAATGAAGTCAGAAAGAGGAAACCAAATACTGTATATTAAGGCATATATGTGGAACCTAAAAAATGGTACAGATGAACTGGTTTGCAGGGAAGAAATAGAGACACAGAGGTAGAGAACAAACGTATGGACACCAAGTGTGGGAAGCCATGGGGTGGTGGTGGTGGGATGAGTTGGGAGATTGGGATTGACCTGTATACATGTATATGCATAAAATACATAACTAATAATAACCTGCTGTATAAAAAAATAAATTAATTAATTTCAAAATTCTAAAAAATAAAATTTAAAAATAAAAGAGAAAAAAGTTCTTCCCATCACACAGATGTATTTATAGGAATGAATTATTTCCATGCTTATATCTATAAATACATAAAAGAGGAATAAAATCTAACTTGAAACATAAAAGAAAAAAAAAAACCTGAACCCACCATTTATACAGAGGAAAACCCTATCTGGACACTTGCTCCAGCGGTAAACAATTCAGAAATTGGTCAGAGGTGGGGAACCATCTCCCATACAGCCAGCACCCCACTCCCCACGCAAGGAGCGGCCTCATTGCAAAGCTGGGGGATTGTGCCGAGGCATCTGTGCGTAAACGTGAGCTGAGCCCCAGGCCAGCTGCTGCTGAACTGTTCCCACCCTTCCCAGGTAAAACACCTGAATATGTACAAGGGCTTGAAAGCCTAGAGGAAGGGCCGTCGAGCCACACCAGCGACAGCACGCAGGCCAACTTGGTGCCTGCAGGCCAGCCAGGGTGGTCCTGGCCCCGGGCGCTCTTCCGGAAGCTTTCCATTGCCCTGCCTGAGATACGCCTCCTGTCCTGGCCCCCACTGCTTTTTTCCTTCCTCACCTCTGTCCGGAGAGAAATTCCAGCGGAAGGTATGGGTGACACATCCTCTTCTTTACAGGTGTCAGCCTGGCAACTCCTGCAGAAAGGCCAGCAGAGCCCCACTCACACCGGGCCACCCACAAAGCTGTGGCCCCTCACTACCTCCCACCAGCACAGCCCCGAGACTGCTGACGGGGCAGAGAATATGGAGTCAGGCACAGCTTCAGGGGCTATTGCTGCCTGGAGCGCTGTTTATATTGACCTCAACGAGGCACACCTGGGGAGGGCGGGCCGGCAGGGTAAGGCTGCCCAGGTCAGCTAATCCACAACCCTCAGGGAATCACATTGTTGAAAATGGACCTCGCTAAGGCAGAAGAGAAGCCAAGGAAAAAAAGGACACAATGTCATTTGCAGCACCGTAAATGAGTCTAGAAGTAATCACGTGACTTGTAGTAAGTCAGAAAGTGAAAGACACATACCATATCATATCACTTATAGGTGTTACCTAAAAATGGATACCAGGGCAGATATTTCCACGGAGAAGGGCAATCACAGATTCATTAAACAAACTTATGGTTCACGAAAAGAAAGGTGTGAGGTTTGGTTTCATTACGATATCGGGGTTAACAATCATATACAAACACAGATGACATATATAATCACCAAAGACCTACAGAATACCAAGAGAGGACTACTCAACATTCTGTCATAACGTACATGGGAAAAGGATCCCAGGAAGAACAGACATCTGTATATGTGTAAAAGAACCACATCTTCCACACCTACAACAAGCCAAACATTGTAATCAAACTTGCTGTAATAAAAAATAAAAAAATTAAATTAAAAACACGAACAAGAAGTAGTGAGACAAATTTGAGGGGCTTTCTCCTGGCACATTCCATTCTAAACTCCAATCTAGTACACCACTTCCACTGAGGCTCTCTTGCCCTAGTAACCAGATTTGGTAAGGGTGAACTGCTGCCACCTTGTGGCCGTTTCACACAACAGCAGCTTTAATCCCAGCGCTAATGGTCAGTTGATATTCAAAATCATTGCAGGCCTGTAAATGACACCTGCCCTGAACACAATTCCTGGGGTCACATATCGACCAAAAAATTCAAAGGACGTCCATATTTCAAAACGACCGTTTCAAAAGGCATATTTTACGCACATTAGTGTTCTGCTTCTTTTCCTTTCTTTCCTTTTTTGTTAAAAAAAAACGGGAATGGAAAAAGGCATCCCTCAGAATGGGCAAAAATCGTTGCAAACGAATCAATGGACAGAGGTTTAATCTCCAATATATATAAACAGCTCATGCAGCTTAATATTAAAAAAACAAACAACCCAATACAAAAATGGGCAGAAGATCTAAAGAGGCGTTTCTTCAAAGAAGACACAGAGATGGCCAAGACGCCCATGAAAAGCTGCTCAACAGCACTAATTATTAGAGAAATGCAAATCAAAACTACAATGAGGTATCACCTCACACCTGTTAGAATCGGCATCATCAGAAAATCTACAAACAACCAATTCTGGGGAGGGTGTGGACAAAAGGAGCCCTCTTCCACTATTGGTGGGAATGTAAATTGATACAGTCACTATGGAGAACAGTATGGAGTTTCCTTAAAAAAACTAGAAATAGAATTACCATCTGATCCAGCAATCCCACTTCTGGGCATATACCCAGAGAAAACCGTAAATCAAAAAGGCACATTCACCACAAAGTTCGTTGCAGCACAATTTACAATAGCCAGGTAATAGAAGCCACCTAAATGCCCACAGACAGATAAATGGATAAAGATGTGGTACATATATAAAATGAAATATTACTCGGCCATAAAAAGGAATGAAACTGGGTCATTTGTAGAGACATCGATGGATCAAGGGACTGTCATACAGAATGAAGTCAGAAAGAGGAAACCAAATACTGTATATTAAGGCATATATGTGGAACCTAAAAAATGGTACAGATGAACTGGTTTGCAGCGAAGAAATAGAGACACAGAGGTAGAGAACAAACGTATGGACACCAAGTGTGGGAAGCCATGGGGTGGCGGTGGTGGGATGAGTTGGGAGATTGGGATTGACCTGTATACATGTATATGCATAAAATACATAACTAATAATAAACTGCTGTATAAAAAAATAAATTAATTAATTTCAAAATTCTAAAAAATAAAATTTAAAAATAAGAGAGAAAAAAGTTCTTCCCATCACACAGATGTATTTATAGGAATGAATTATTTCCATGCTTATATCTATAAATACATAAAAGAGGAATAAAATCTAACTTGAAACATAAAAAAAAAAAAACCCTGAACCCACCATTTATACCGAGGAAAACCCTATCTGGACACTTGCTCCAGCGGTAAACAATTCTGAAATTGGTCAGAGGTGGGGAACCATCTCCCATACAGCCAGCACCCCACCCCCCACGCAAGGAGCGGCCTCATTGCAAAGCTGGGGGATTGTGCCGAGGCATCTGTGCGTAAACGTGAGCTGAGCCCCAGGCCAGCTGCTGCTGAACTGTTCCCACCCTTCCCAGGTAAAACACCTGAATATGTACAAGGGCTTGAAAGCCTAGAGGAAGGGCCGTCGAGCCACACCAGCGACAGCACGCAGGCCAACTTGGTGCCTGCAGGCCAGCCAGGGTGGTCCTGGCCCCGGGCGCTCTTCCGGAAGCTTTCCATTGCCCTGCCTGAGATACGCCTCCTGTCCTGGCCCCCACTGCTTTTTTCCTTCCTCACCTCTGTCCGGAGAGAAATTCCAGCGGAAGGTATGGGTGACACATCCTCTTCTTTACAGGTGTCAGCCTGGCAACTCCTGCAGAAAGGCCAGCAGAGCCCCACTCACACCGGGCCACCCACAAAGCTGTGGCCCCTCACTCCCACCCACCAGCACAGCCCCGAGACTGCTGACGGGGCAGAGAATATGGAGTCAGGCACAGCTTCAGGGGCTATTGCTGCCTGGAGCGCTGTTTATATTGACCTCAACGAGGCACACCTGGGGAGGGCGGGCCGGCAGGGTAAGGCTGCCCAGGTCAGCTAATCCACAACCCTCAGGGAATCACATTGTTGAAAATGGACCTCGCTAAGGCAGAAGAGAAGCCAAGGAAAAAAAGGACACAATGCCATTTGCAGCACCGTAAATGAGTCTAGAAGTAATCACGTGACTTGTAGTAAGTCAGAAAGTGAAAGACACATACCATATCATATCACTTATAGGTGTTACCTAAAAATGGATACCAGGGCAGATATTTCCACGGAGAAGGGCAATCACAGATTCATTAAACAAACTTATGGTTCACGAAAAGAAAGGTGTGAGGTTTGGTTTCATTACGATATCGGGGTTAACAATCATATACAAACACAGATGACATATATAATCACCAAAGACCTACAGAATACCAAGAGAGGACTACTCAACATTCTGTCATAACGTACATGGGAAAAGGATCCCAGGAAGAACAGACATCTGTATATGTGTAAAAGAACCACATCTTCCACACCTACAACAAGCCAAACATTGTAATCAAACTTGCTGTAATAAAAAATAAAAAAATTAAATTAAAAACACGAACAAGAAGTAGTGAGACAAATTTGAGGGGCTTTCTCCTGGCACATTCCATTCTAAACTCCAATCTAGAACACCACTTCCACTGAGGCTCTCTTGCCCTAGTAACCAGATTTGGTAAGGGTGAACTGCTGCCACCTTGTGGCCGTTTCACACAACAGCAGCTTTAATCCCAGCGCTAATGGTCAGTTGATATTCAAAATCATTGCAGGCCTGTAAATGACACCTGCCCTGAACACAATTCCTGGGGTCACATATCGACCAAAAAATTCAAAGGACGTCCATATTTCAAAACGACCGTTTCAAAAGGCATATTTTACGCACATTAGTGTTCTGCTTCTTTTCCTTTCTTTCCTTTTTTGTTAAAAAAAAACGGGAATGGAAAAAGGCATCCCTCAGAATGGGCAAAAATCGTTGCAAACGAATCAATGGACAGAGGTTTAATCTCCAATATATATAAACAGCTCATGCAGCTTAATATTAAAAAAACAAACAACCCAATACAAAAATGGGCAGAAGATCTAAAGAGGCGTTTCTTCAAAGAAGACACAGAGATGGCCAAGACGCCCATGAAAAGCTGCTCAACAGCACTAATTATTAGAGAAATGCAAATCAAAACTACAATGAGGTATCACCTCACACCTGTTAGAATCGGCATCATCAGAAAATCTACAAACAACCAATTCTGGGGAGGGTGTGGACAAAAGGAGCCCTCTTCCACTATTGGTGGGAATGTAAATTGATACAGTCACTATGGAGAACAGTATGGAGTTTCCTTAAAAAAACTAGAAATAGAATTACCATCTGATCCAGCAATCCCACTTCTGGGCATATACCCAGAGAAAACCGTAAATCAAAAAGGCACATTCACCACAAAGTTCGTTGCAGCACAATTTACAATAGCCAGGTAATAGAAGCCACCTAAATGCCCACAGACAGATAAATGGATAAAGATGTGGTACATATATAAAATGAAATATTACTCGGCCATAAAAAGGAATGAAACTGGGTCATTTGTAGAGACATCGATGGATCAAGGGACTGTCATACAGAATGAAGTCAGAAAGAGGAAACCAAATACTGTATATTAAGGCATATATGTGGAACCTAAAAAATGGTACAGATGAACTGGTTTGCAGCGAAGAAATAGAGACACAGAGGTAGAGAACAAACGTATGGACACCAAGTGTGGGAAGCCATGGGGTGGCGGTGGTGGGATGAGTTGGGAGATTGGGATTGACCTGTATACATGTATATGCATAAAATACATAACTAATAATAAACTGCTGTATAAAAAAATAAATTAATTAATTTCAAAATTCTAAAAAATAAAATTTAAAAATAAGAGAGAAAAAAGTTCTTCCCATCACACAGATGTATTTATAGGAATGAATTATTTCCATGCTTATATCTATAAATACATAAAAGAGGAATAAAATCTAACTTGAAACATAAAAGAAAAAAAAACCCTGAACCCACCATTTATACCGAGGAAAACCCTATCTGGACACTTGCTCCAGCGGTAAACAATTCTGAAATTGGTCAGAGGTGGGGAACCATCTCCCATACAGCCAGCACCCCACCCCCCACGCAAGGAGCGGCCTCATTGCAAAGCTGGGGGATTGTGCCGAGGCATCTGTGCGTAAACGTGAGCTGAGCCCCAGGCCAGCTGCTGCTGAACTGTTCCCACCCTTCCCAGGTAAAACACCTGAATATGTACAAGGGCTTGAAAGCCTAGAGGAAGGGCCGTCGAGCCACACCAGCGACAGCACGCAGGCCAACTTGGTGCCTGCAGGCCAGCCAGGGTGGTCCTGGCCCCGGGCGCTCTTCCGGAAGCTTTCCATTGCCCTGCCTGAGATACGCCTCCTGTCCTGGCCCCCACTGCTTTTTTCCTTCCTCACCTCTGTCCGGAGAGAAATTCCAGCGGAAGGTATGGGTGACACATCCTCTTCTTTACAGGTGTCAGCCTGGCAACTCCTGCAGAAAGGCCAGCAGAGCCCCACTCACACCGGGCCACCCACAAAGCTGTGGCCCCTCACTCCCACCCACCAGCACAGCCCCGAGACTGCTGACGGGGCAGAGAATATGGAGTCAGGCACAGCTTCAGGGGCTATTGCTGCCTGGAGCGCTGTTTATATTGACCTCAACGAGGCACACCTGGGGAGGGCGGGCCGGCAGGGTAAGGCTGCCCAGGTCAGCTAATCCGCAACCCTCAGGGAATCACATTGTTGAAAATGGACCTCGATAAGGCAGAAGAGAAGCCAAGGAAAAAAAGGACACAATGCCATTTGCAGCAACATAAATGAGTCTAGAAGTAATCACGTGACTTGTAGTAAGTCAGAAAGTGAAAGACACATACCATATCATATCACTTATAGGTGTTACCTAAAAATGGATACCAGGGCAGATATTTCCACGGAGAAGGGCAATCACAGATTCATTAAACAAACTTATGGTTCACGAAAGGAAAGGTGTGAGGTTTGGTTTCATTACGATATCGGGGTTAACAATCATATACAAACACAGATGACATATATAATCACCAAAGACCTACAGAATACCAAGAGAGGACTACTCAACATTCTGTCATAACGTACATGGGAAAAGGATCCCAGGAAGAACAGACATCTGTATATGTGTAAAAGAACCACATCTTCCACACCTACAACAAGCCAAACATTGTAATCAAACTTGCTGTAATAAAAAATAAAAAAATTAAAGTAAAAACAAGAACAAGAAGTAGTGAGACAAACTTGAGGGGCTTTCTCCTGGCACATTCCATTCTAAATTCCAATCTAGAACACCACTTCCACTGAGGCTCTCTTGCCCTAGTAACCAGATTTGGTAAGGGTGAACTGCTGCCACCTTGTGGCCGTTTCACACAACAGCAGCTTTAATCCCAGCGCTAATGGTCAGTTGATATTCAAAATCATTGCAGGCCTGTAAATGACACCTGCCCTGAACACAATTCCTGGGGTCACATATCGACCAAAAAATTCAAAGGACGTCCATATTTCAAAACGACCGTTTCAAAAGGCATATTTTACGCACATTAGTGTTCTGCTTCTTTTCCTTTCTTTCCTTTTTTGTTAAAAAAAAACGGGAATGGAAAAAGGCATCCCTCAGAATGGGCAAAAATCGTTGCAAACGAATCAATGGACAGAGGTTTAATCTCCAATATATATAAACAGCTCATGCAGCTTAATATTAAAAAAAAACAAACAACCCAATACAAAAATGGGCAGAAGATCTAAAGAGGCGTTTCTTCAAAGAAGACACAGAGATGGCCAAGACGCCCATGAAAAGCTGCTCAACAGCACTAATTATTAGAGAAATGCAAATCAAAACTACAATGAGGTATCACCTCACACCTGTTAGAATCGGCATCATCAGAAAATCTACAAACAACCAATTCTGGGGAGGGTGTGGACAAAAGGAGCCCTCTTCCACTATTGGTGGGAATGTAAATTGATACAGTCACTATGGAGAACAGTATGGAGTTTCCTTAAAAAAACTAGAAATAGAATTACCATCTGATCCAGCAATCCCACTTCTGGGCATATACCCAGAGAAAACCGTAAATCAAAAAGGCACATTCACCACAAAGTTCGTTGCAGCACAATTTACAATAGCCAGGTAATAGAAGCCACCTAAATGCCCACAGACAGATAAATGGATAAAGATGTGGTACATATATAAAATGAAATATAACTCGGCCATAAAAAGGAATGAAACTGGGTCATTTGTAGAGACATCGATGGATCGAGAGACTGTCATACAGAATGAAGTATGTCAGAAAGAGGAAAACAAATATTGTATATTAATGCATATATGTGGAGCCTAAAAATGGTACAGATGAACTGGTTTGCAGGGAAGAAATAGAGACACAGAGGTAGAGAACAAACGTATGGACACCAAGTGTGGGAAGCCATGGGGTGGTGGTGGTGGGATGAGTTGGGAGTTTGGGATTGACCTGTATACATGTATATGCATAAAATACATAACTAATAATAACGTGCTGTATAAAAAAATAAATAAAATATCAAAATTTTAAAAAATAAAATTTAAAAATAAAACAGAAAAAAGTTCTTCCCGTCACACAGATGTATTTATAGGAATGAATTATTTCCATGCTTATATCTATAAATACATAAAAGAGGAATAACATCTTACTTGAAACATAAAAGAAAAAAAAAGTGAACCCACGAGTTATACAGAGGAAAACCCTATCACGGCACTTGCTCCAGTGGTAAACAATTCTGAAATTGGTCAGAGGTGGGGAACCATCTCCCATCCAGCCAGCAACCCAACCCCCACGCAAGGAGCGTGCTCATTGCAAAGCTGGGGGACCGTGCCGAGGCATCTGTGAGTAAACGTGAGCTGAGCCCCAGGCCAGCTGCTGCTGAACTGTTCCCACCCTTTCCAGGTAAAACACCTGAATATGTACAAGGGCTTGAAAGCCTAGAGGAAGGACCGTGGAGCCACACCAGCGACAGCACGCAGGCCAACTTGGTGCCTGCAGGCCAGCCAGCGTGGTCCTGGACCCTGGCGCTCTTCCAGAAGCTTTCCATTGCCCTGCCTGAGATACCCCTCCTGTCCCGGCCCCCACTGCTTTTTTCCTTCCTACCTCTGTCCGGAGAGAAATTCCAGCGGAAGGTATGGGTGACACATCCTCTTCTTTACAGGCGGCAGCCTGGCAACTCCTGCAGAAAGGCCAGCAGAACCCCACTCACACCGGGCCACCCACAAAGCTGTGGCCCCTCACTCCCTCCCACCAGCACAGCCCCGAGACTGCTGACGGGGCAGAGAATATGGAGTCAGGCACAGCTTCAGGGGCTATTGCTGCCTGGAGCTCTGTTTATATTGACCTCAACGAGGCACACCTGGGGAGGGCGGGCCGGCAGGGTAAGGCTGCCCAGGTCAGCTAATCCACAACCCTCAGGGAATCACATTGTTGAAAATGGACCCCGCTAAGGCAGAAGAGAAGCCAAGGGAAAAAAGGACACAATGCCATTTGCAGCACCGTACATGAGTCTAGAAGTAATCACGTGACTTGTAGTAAGTCAGAAAGTGAAAGACACATATCATATCATATCACTTATAGGTGTTACCTAAAAATGGATACCAGGGCAGATATTTCCACGGAGAAGGGCAATCACAGATTCATTAAACAAACTTATGGTTCACCAATGGAAAGGTGTGAGGATTGGTTTCATTACGATATCGGGGTTAACAGACATATACAAACACAGGTGACATATATAATCACCAAAGACCTACAGAATACCAAGAGAGGACTACTCAACATTCTGTCATAACGTACATGGGAAAAGGATCCCAAGAAGAACAGACATCTGTATATGTGTAAAAGAACCACATCTTCCACACCTACAACAAGCCAAACATTGTAATCAAACTTGCTGTAATAATAAATAAAAAAATTAAATTAAAAACACGAACAAGAAGTAGTGAGACAAACGTGAGGGGCTTTCTCCTGGCACATTCCATTCTAAACTCCAATCTAGAACACCACTTCCACTGAGGCTCTCTTGCCCTAGTAACCAGATTTGGTAAGGGTGAACTGCTGCCACCTTGTGGCCGTTTCACACAACAGCAGCTTTAATCCCAACGCTAATGGTCAGTTGATATTCAAAATCATTGCAGGCCTGTAAATGACACCTGCCCTGAAAACAAATCCTGGGGTCACATATCGACCAAAAAATTCAAAGGACGTCCATATGTCAAAACGACCGTTTCAAAAGGCATATTTTACGCACATTAGTGTTCTGCTTCTTTTCCTTTCTTTCCTTTTTTGTTAAAAAACACGGGAATGGAAAAAGGCATCCCTCAGAATGGGCGAAAATCGTTGCAGACGAATCAATGGACAGAGGTTTAATCTCCAATATATATAAACAGCTCATGCAGCTTAATATTAAAAAAACAAACAACCCCAAAAAAATGGGCAGAAGATCTAAAGAGACGTTTCTTCAAAGGAGACACAGAGATGGCCAAGACGCACATGAAAAGCTGCTCAACAGCACTAATTATTAGAGAAATGCAAATCAAAAGTACAATGAGGTATCACCTCACACCTGTTAGAAACGGCATCATCAGAAAATCTACAAACAACCAATTCTGGGGAGGGTGTGGACAAAAGGAACCCTCTTCCACTATTGGTGGGAATGTAAATTGATACAGTCCCTATGGAGAACAGTATGTAGTTTCCTTAAAAAAATTAGAAATAGAATTACCATCTGATCCAGCAATCCCACTTCTGGGCATATACCCAGAGAAAACCGTATTTCAAAAAGGCACATTCACCACAATGTTCGTTGTAGCACTATTTACAATAGCCAGGTAATGGAAGCAACCTAAATGCCCACAGACAGATGAATGGATAAAGATGTGGTACATATATAAAATGGAATATTACTCGGCCATAAAAAGGAATGAAACTGGGTCATCTGTAGAGACATCGATGGATCGAGAGACTGTCATACAGAATGAAGTAAGTCAGAAAGAGGAAAACAAATATTGTATATTAATGCATATATGTGGAGCCTAAAAATGGTACAGATGAACTGGTTTGCAGGGAAGAAATAGAGACACAGAGGTAGAGAACAAACGTATGGACACCAAGTGTGGGAAGCCATGGCGTGGTGGTGGTGGGATGAGTTGGGAGTTTGGGATTGACCTGTATACATGTATATGCATAAAATACATAACTAATAATAACGTGCTGTATAAAAAAATAAATAAAATTTCAAAATTTTAAAAAATAAAATTTAAAAATAAAACAGAAAAAAGTTCTTCCCGTCACACAGATGTATTTATAGGAATGAATTATTTCCATGCTTATATCTATAAATACATAAAAGAGGAATAACATCTAACTTGAAACATAAAAGAAAAAAAAAGTGAACCCACGAGTTATACAGAGGAAAACCCTATCACGGCACTTGCTCCAGTGGTAAACAATTCTGAAATTGGTCAGAGGTGGGGAACCATCTCCCATACAGCCAGCAACCCAACCCCCACGCAAGGAGCGTCCTCATTGCAAAGCTGGGGGACCGTGCCGAGGCATCTGTGAGTAAACGTGAGCTGAGCCCCAGGCCAGCTGCTGCTGAACTGTTCCCACCCTTTCCAGGTAAAACACCTGAATATGTACAAGGGCTTGAAAGCCTAGAGGAAGGACCGTGGAGCCACACCAGCGACAGCACGCAGGCCAACTTGGTGCCTGCAGGCCAGCCAGCGTGGTCCTGGACCCTGGTGCTCTTCCAGAAGCTTTCCATTGCCCTGCCTGAGATACCCCTCCTGTCCCGGCCCCCACTGCTTTTTTCCTTCCTCACCTCTGTCCGGAGAGAAATTCCAGCGGAAGGTATGGGTGACACATCCTCTTCTTTACAGGCGGCAGCCTGGCAACTCCTGCAGAAAGGCCAGCAGAACCCCACTCACACCGGGCCACCCACAAAGCTGTGGCCCCTCACTCCCTCCCACCAGCACAGCCCCGAGACTGCTGACGGGGCAGAGAATATGGAGTCAGGCACAGCTTCAGGGGCTATTGCTGCCTGGAGCTCTGTTTATATTGACCTCAACGAGGCACACCTGGGGAGGGCGGGCCGGCAGGGTAAGGCTGCCCAGGTCAGCTAATCCACAACCCTCAGGGAATCACATTGTTGAAAATGGACCCCGCTAAGGCAGAAGAGAAGCCAAGGGAAAAAAGGACACGGTGCCATTTGCAGCACCGTAGATGAGTCTAGAAGTAATCACGTGACTTGTAGTAAGTCAGAAAGTGAAAGACACATATCATATCATATCACTTATAGGTGTTACCTAAAAATGGATACCAGGGCAGATATTTCCACGGAGAAGGGCAATCACAGATTCATTAAACAAACTTATGGTTCACCAATGGAAAGGTGTGAGGATTGGTTTCATTACGATATCGGGGTTAACAGACATATACAAACACAGGTGACATATATAATCACCAAAGACCTACAGAATACCAAGAGAGGACTACTCAACATTCTGTCATAACGTACATGGGAAAAGGATCCCAAGAAGAACAGTCATCTGTATATGTGTAAAAGAACCACATCTTCCACACCTACAACAAGCCAAACATTGTAATCAAACTTGCTGTAATAAAAAATAAAAAAATTAAATTAAAAACACGAACAAAAAGTAGTGAGACAAACGTGAGGGGCTTTCTCCTGGTACATTCCATTCTAAACTCCAATCTAGAACACCACTTCCACTGAGGCTCTCTTGCCCTAGTAACCAGATTTGGTAAGGGTGAACTGCTGCCACCTTGTGGCCGTTTCACACAACAGCAGCTTTAATCCCAACGCTAATGGTCAGTTGATATTCAAAATCATTGCAGGCCTGTAAATGACACCTGCCCTGAAAACAAATCCTGGGGTCACATATCGACCAAAAATTTCAAAGGACGTCCATATTTCAAAACGACCGTTTCAAAAGGCATATTTTACGCACATTCGTGTTCTGCTTCTTTTCCTTTCTTTCCTTTTTTGTTAAAAAACACGGGAATGGAAAAAGGCATCCCTCAGAATGGGCGAAAATCGTTGCAGACGAATCAATGGACAGAGGTTTAAACTCCAATACATATAAACAGCTCATGCAGCTTAATATTAATAAAACAAACAACCCCAAAAAAATGGGCAGAAGATCTAAAGAGACGTTTCTTCAAAGGAGACACAGAGATGGCCAAGACGCACATGAAAAGCTGCTCAACAGCACTAATTATTAGAGAAATGCAAATCAAAACTACAATGAGGTATCACCTCACACCTGTTAGAATCGGCATCATCAGAAAATCTACAAACAACCAATTCTGGGGAGGGTGTGGACAAAAGGAGCCCTCTTCCACTATTGGTGGGAATGTAAATTGATACAGTCCCTATGGAGAACAGTATGGAGTTTCCTTAAAAAAACTAGAAATAGAATTACCATCTGATCCAGCAATCCCACTTCTGGGCATATACCCAGAGAAAACCGTATTTCAAAAAGGCACATTCACCACAATGTTCGTTGCAGCACTATTTACAATAGCCAGGTAATGGAAGCAACCTAAATGCCCACAGACAGATGAATGGATAAAGATGTGGTACATATATAAAATGGAATATGACTCGGCTATAAAAAGGAATGAAACTGGGTCATCTGTAGAGACATCGATGGATCGAGAGACTGTCATACAGAATGAAGTAAGTCAGAAAGAGGAAAACAAATATTGTATATTAATGCATATATGTGGAGCCTAAAAATGGTACAGATGAACTGGTTTGCAGGGAAGAAATAGAGACACAGAGGTAGAGAACAAACGTATGGACACCAAGTGTGGGAAGCCATGGGGTGGTGGTGGTGGGATGAGTTGGGAGTTTGGGATTGACCTGTATACATGTATATGCATAAAATACATAACTAATAATAACGTGCTGTATAAAAAAATAAATAAAATTTCAAAATTTTAAAAAATAAAATTTAAAAATAAAACAGAAAAAAGTTCTTCCCGTCACACAGATGTATTTATAGGAATGAATTATTTCCATGCTTATATCTATAAATACATAAAAGAGGAATAACATCTAACTTGAAACATAAAAGAAAAAAAAAGTGAACCCACGAGTTATACAGAGGAAAACCCTATCACGGCACTTGCTCCAGTGGTAAACAATTCTGAAATTGGTCAGAGGTGGGGAACCATCTCCCATACAGCCAGCAACCCAACCCCCACGCAAGGAGCGTCCTCATTGCAAAGCTGGGGGACCATGCCGAGGCATCTGTGAGTAAACGTGAGCTGAGCCCCAGGCCAGCTGCTGCTGAACTGTTCCCACCCTTTCCAGGTAAAACACCTGAATATGTACAAGGGCTTGAAAGCCTAGAGGAAGGACAGAGGAGCCACACCAGCGACAGCACGCAGGCCAACTTGGTGCCTGCAGGCCAGCCAGCGTGGTCTTGGACCCTGGCGCTCTTCCAGAAGCTTTCCATTGCCCTGCCTGAGATACCCCTCCTGTCCCGGGCCCCACTGCTTTTTTCCTTCCTCACCTCTGTCCGGAGAGAAATTCCAGCGGAAGGTATGGGTGACACATCCTCTTCTTTACAGGCGGCAGCCTGGCAACTCCTGCAGAAAGGCCAGCAGAACCCCACTCACACCGGGCCACCCACAAAGCTGTGGCCCCTCACTCCCTCCCACCAGCACAGCCCCGAGACTGCTGACGGGGCAGAGAATATGGAGTCAGGCACAGCTTCAGGGGCTATTGCTGCCTGGAGCTCTGTTTATATTGACCTCAACGAGGCACACCTGGGGAGGGCGGGCCGGCAGGGTAAGGCTGCCCAGGTCAGCTAATCCACAACCCTCAGGGAATCACATTGTTGAAAATGGACCCCGCTAAGGCAGAAGAGAAGCCAAGGGAAAAAAGGACACAATGCCATTTGCAGCACCGTAGATGAGTCTAGAAGTAATCACGTGACTTGTAGTAAGTCAGAAAGTGAAAGACACATATCATATCATATCACTTATAGGTGTTACCTAAAAATGGATACCAGGGCAGATATTTCCACGGAGAAGGGCAATCACAGATTCATTAAACAAACTTATGGTTCACCAATGGAAAGGTGTGAGGATTGGTTTCATTACGATATCGGGGTTAACAGACATATACAAACACAGGTGACATATATAATCACCAAAGACCTACAGAATACCAAGAGAGGACTACTCAACATTCTGTCATAACGTACATGGGAAAAGGATCCCAAGAAGAACAGGCATCTGTATATGTGTAAAAGAACCACATCTTCCACACCTACAACAAGCCAAACATTGTAATCAAACTTGCTGTAATAAAAAATAAAAACTTAAATTAAAAACACGAACAAGAAGTAGTGAGACAAACGTGAGGGGCTTTCTCCTGGTACATTCCATTCTAAACTCCAATCTAGAACACCACTTCCACTGAGGCTCTCTTGCCCTAGTAACCAGATTTGGTAAGGGTGAACTGCTGCCACCTTGTGGCCGTTTCACACAACAGCAGCTTTAATCCCAACGCTAATTGTCAGTTGATATTCAAAATCATTGCAGGCCTGTAAATGACACCTGCCCTGAAAACAAATCCTGGGGTCACATATCGACCAAAAATTTCAAAGGACGTCCATATTTCAAAACCACCGTTTCAAAAGGCATATTTTACGCACATTAGTGTTCTGCTTCTTTTCCTTTCTTTCCTTTATTGTTAAAAAACACGGGAATGGAAAAAGGCATCCCTCAGAATGGGCAAAAATCGTTGCAGACGAATCAATGGACAGAGGTTTAATCTCCAATATATATAAACAGCTCATGCAGCTTAATATTAAAAAAACAAACAACCCAAAAAAAAATGGGCAGAAGATCTAAAGAGACGTTTCTTCAAAGGAGACACAGAGATGGCCAAGACGCACATGAAAAGCTGCTCAACAGCACTAATTATTAGAGAAATGCAAATCAAAACTACAATGAGGTATCACCTCACACCTGTTAGAATCGGCATCATCAGAAAATCTACAAACAACCAATTCTGGGGAGGGTGTGGACAAAAGGAGCCCTCTTCCACTATTGGTGGGAATGTAAATTGATACAGTCCCTATGGAGAACAGTATGGAGTTTCCTTAAAATAACTAGAAATAGAATTACCATCTGATCCAGCAATCCCACTTCTGGGCATATACCCAGAGAAAACCGTATTTCAAAAAGGCACATTCACCACAATGTTCGTTGCAGCACTATTTACAATAGCCAGGTAATGGAAGCAACCTAAATGCCCACAGACAGATGAATGGATAAAGATGTGGTACATATATAAAATGGAATATTACTCGGCCATAAAAAGGAATGAAACTGGGTCATCTGTAGAGACATTGATGGATCGAGAGACTGTCATACAGAATGAAGTAAGTCAGAAAGAGGAAAACAAATATTGTATATTAATGCATATATGTGGAGCCTAAAAATGGTACAGATGAACTGGTTTGCAGGGAAGAAATAGAGACACAGAGGTAGAGAACAAACGTATGGACACCAAGTGTGGGAAGCCATGGGGAGGTGGTGGTGGGATGAGTTGGGAGTTTGGGATTGACCTGTATACATGTATATGCATAAAATACATAACTAATAATAACGTGCTGTATAAAAAAATAAATAAAATTTCAAAATTTTAAAAAATAAAATTTAAAAATAAAACAGAAAAAAGTTCTTCCCGTCACACAGATGTATTTATAGGAATGAATTATTTCCATGCTTATATCTATAAATACATAAAAGAGGAATAACATCTAACTTGAAACATAAAAGAAAAAAAAAGTGAACCCACGAGTTATACAGAGGAAAACCCTATCACGGCACTTGCTCCAGTGGTAAACAATTCTGAAATTGGTCAGAGGTGGGGAACCATCTCCCATACAGCCAGCAACCCAACCCCCACGCAAGGAGCGTCCTCATTGCAAAGCTGGGGGACCGTGCCGAGGCATCTGTGAGTAAACGTGAGCTGAGCCCCAGGCCAGCTGCTGCTGAACTGTTCCCACCCTTTCCAGGTAAAACACCTGAATATGTACAAGGGCTTGAAAGCCTAGAGGAAGGACCGTGGAGCCACACCAGCGACAGCACGCAGGCCAACTTGGTGCCTGCAGGCCAGCCAGCGTGGTCCTGGACCCTGGCACTCTTCCAGAAGCTTTCCATTGCCCTGCCTGAGATACCCCTCCTGTCCCGGCCCCCACTGCTTTTTTCCTTCCTCACCTCTGTCCGGAGAGAAATTCCAGCGGAAGGTATGGGTGACACATCCTCTTCTTTACAGGCGGCAGCCTGGCAACTCCTGCAGAAAGGCCAGCAGATCCCCACTCACACCGGGCCACCCACAAAGCTGTGGCCCCTCACTCCCTCCCACCAGCACAGCCCCGAGACTGCTGACGGGGCAGAGAATATGGAGTCAGGCACAGCTTCAGGGGCTATTGCTGCCTGGAGCTCTGTTTATATTGACCTCAACGAGGCACACCTGGGGAGGGCGGGCCGGCAGGGTAAGGCTGCCCAGGTCAGCTAATCCACAACCCTCAGGGAATCACATTGTTGAAAATGGACCCCGCTAAGGCAGAAGAGAAGCCAAGGGAAAAAAGGACACAATGCCATTTGCAGCACCGTACATGAGTCTAGAAGTAATCACGTGACTTGTAGTAAGTCAGAAAGTGAAAGACACATATCATATCATATCACTTATAGGTGTTACCTAAAAATGGATACCAGGGCAGATATTTCCACGGAGAAGGGCAATCACAGATTCATTAAACAAACTTATGGTTCACCAATGGAAAGGTGTGAGGATTGGTTTCATTACGATATCGGGGTTAACAGACATATACAAACACAGGTGACATATATAATCACCAAAGACCTACAGAATACCAAGAGAGGACTACTCAACATTCTGTCATAACGTACATGGGAAAAGGATCCCAAGAAGAACAGTCATCTGTATATGTGTAAAAGAACCACATCTTCCACACCTACAACAAGCCATACATTGTAATCAAACTTGCTGTAATAAAAAATAAAAACTTAAATTAAAAACACGAACAAGAAGTAGTGAGACAAACGTGAGGGGCTTTCTCCTGGCACATTCCATTCTAAACTCCAATCTAGAACACCACTTCCACTGAGGCTCTCTTGCCCTAGTAACCAGATTTGGTAAGGGTGAACTGCTGCCACCTTGTGGCCGTTTCACACAACAGCAGCTTTAATCCCAACGCTAATGGTCAGTTGATATTCAAAATCATTGCAGGCCTGTAAATGACACCTGCCCTGAAAACAAATCCTGGGGTCACATATCGACCAAAAATTTCAAAGGACGTCCATATTTCAAAACCACCGTTTCAAAAGGCATATTTTATGCACATTCGTGTTCTGCTTCTTTTCCTTTCTTTCCTTTTTTGTTAAAAAACACGGGAATGGAAAAAGGCATCCCTCAGAATGGGCGAAAATCGTTGCAGACGAATCAATGGACAGAGGTTTAATCTCCAATATATATAAACAGCTCATGCAGCTTAATATTAAAAAAACAAACAACCCAAAAGAAATGGGCAGAAGATCTAAAGAGACGTTTCTTCAAAGGAGACACAGAGATGGCCAAGACGCACATGAAAAGCTGCTCAACAGTACTAATTATTAGAGAAATGCAAATCAAAACTACAATGAGGTATCACCTCACACCTGTTAGAATCGGCATCATCAGAAAATCTACAAACAACCAATTCTGGGGAGGGTGTGGACAAAAGGAGCCCTCTTCCACTATTGGTGGGAATGTAAATTGATACAGTCCCTATGGAGAACAGTATGGAGTTTCCTTAAAAAAACTAGAAATAGAATTACCATCTGATCCAGCAATCCCACTTCTGGGCATATACCCAGAGAAAACCGTATTTCAAAAAGGCACATTCACCACAATGTTCGTTGCAGCACTATTTACAATAGCCAGGTAATGGAAGCAACCTAAATGCCCACAGACAGATGAATGGATAAAGATGTGGTACATATATAAAATGGAATATTACTCGGCCATAAAAAGGAATGAAACTGGGTCATTTGTAGAGACATCGATGGATCGAGAGACTGTCATACAGAATGAAGTAAGTCAGAAAGAGGAAAACAAATATTGTATATTAATGCATATATGTGGAGCCTAAAAATGGTACAGATGAACTGGTTTGCAGGGAAGAAATAGAGACACAGAGGTAGAGAACAAACGTATGGACACCAAGTGTGGGAAGCCATGGGGAGGTGGTGGTGGGATGAGTTGGGAGTTTGGGATTGACCTGTATACATGTATATGCATAAAATACATAACTAATAATAACGTGCTGTATAAAAAAATAAATAAAATTTCAAAATTTTAAAAAATAAAATTTAAAAATAAAACAGAAAAAAGTTCTTCCCGTCACACAGATGTATTTATAGGAATGAATTATTTCCATGCTTATATCTATAAATACATAAAAGAGGAATAACATCTAACTTGAAACATAAAAGAAAAAAAAAGTGAACCCACGAGTTATACAGAGGAAAACCCTATCACGGCACTTGCTCCAGTGGTAAACAATTCTGAAATTGGTCAGAGGTGGGGAACCATCTCCCATACAGCCAGCAACCCAACCCCCACGCAAGGAGCGTCCTCATTGCAAAGCTGGGGGACCGTGCCGAGGCATCTGTGAGTAAACGTGAGCTGAGCCCCAGGCCAGCTGCTGCTGAACTGTTCCCACCCTTTCCAGGTAAAACACCTGAATATGTACAAGGGCTTGAAAGCCTAGAGGAAGGACCGTGGAGCCACACCAGCGACAGCACGCAGGCCAACTTGGTGCCTGCAGGCCAGCCAGCGTGGTCCTGGACCCTGGCACTCTTCCAGAAGCTTTCCATTGCCCTGCCTGAGATACCCCTCCTGTCCCGGCCCCCACTGCTTTTTTCCTTCCTCACCTCTGTCCGGAGAGAAATTCCAGCGGAAGGTATGGGTGACACATCCTCTTCTTTACAGGCGGCAGCCTGGCAACTCCTGCAGAAAGGCCAGCAGATCCCCACTCACACCGGGCCACCCACAAAGCTGTGGCCCCTCACTCCCTCCCACCAGCACAGCCCCGAGACTGCTGACGGGGCAGAGAATATGGAGTCAGGCACAGCTTCAGGGGCTATTGCTGCCTGGAGCTCTGTTTATATTGACCTCAACGAGGCACACCTGGGGAGGGCGGGCCGGCAGGGTAAGGCTGCCCAGGTCAGCTAATCCACAACCCTCAGGGAATCACATTGTTGAAAATGGACCCCGCTAAGGCAGAAGAGAAGCCAAGGGAAAAAAGGACACAATGCCATTTGCAGCACCGTACATGAGTCTAGAAGTAATCACGTGACTTGTAGTAAGTCAGAAAGTGAAAGACACATATCATATCATATCACTTATAGGTGTTACCTAAAAATGGATACCAGGGCAGATATTTCCACGGAGAAGGGCAATCACAGATTCATTAAACAAACTTATGGTTCACCAATGGAAAGGTGTGAGGATTGGTTTCATTACGATATCGGGGTTAACAGACATATACAAACACAGGTGACATATATAATCACCAAAGACCTACAGAATACCAAGAGAGGACTACTCAACATTCTGTCATAACGTACATGGGAAAAGGATCCCAAGAAGAACAGTCATCTGTATATGTGTAAAAGAACCACATCTTCCACACCTACAACAAGCCATACATTGTAATCAAACTTGCTGTAATAAAAAATAAAAACTTAAATTAAAAACACGAACAAGAAGTAGTGAGACAAACGTGAGGGGCTTTCTCCTGGCACATTCCATTCTAAACTCCAATCTAGAACACCACTTCCACTGAGGCTCTCTTGCCCTAGTAACCAGATTTGGTAAGGGTGAACTGCTGCCACCTTGTGGCCGTTTCACACAACAGCAGCTTTAATCCCAACGCTAATGGTCAGTTGATATTCAAAATCATTGCAGGCCTGTAAATGACACCTGCCCTGAAAACAAATCCTGGGGTCACATATCGACCAAAAATTTCAAAGGACGTCCATATTTCAAAACCACCGTTTCAAAAGGCATATTTTATGCACATTCGTGTTCTGCTTCTTTTCCTTTCTTTCCTTTTTTGTTAAAAAACACGGGAATGGAAAAAGGCATCCCTCAGAATGGGCGAAAATCGTTGCAGACGAATCAATGGACAGAGGTTTAATCTCCAATATATATAAACAGCTCATGCAGCTTAATATTAAAAAAACAAACAACCCAAAAGAAATGGGCAGAAGATCTAAAGAGACGTTTCTTCAAAGGAGACACAGAGATGGCCAAGACGCACATGAAAAGCTGCTCAACAGTACTAATTATTAGAGAAATGCAAATCAAAACTACAATGAGGTATCACCTCACACCTGTTAGAATCGGCATCATCAGAAAATCTACAAACAACCAATTCTGGGGAGGGTGTGGACAAAAGGAGCCCTCTTCCACTATTGGTGGGAATGTAAATTGATACAGTCCCTATGGAGAACAGTATGGAGTTTCCTTAAAAAAACTAGAAATAGAATTACCATCTGATCCAGCAATCCCACTTCTGGGCATATACCCAGAGAAAACCGTATTTCAAAAAGGCACATTCACCACAATGTTCGTTGCAGCACTATTTACAATAGCCAGGTAATGGAAGCAACCTAAATGCCCACAGACAGATGAATGGATAAAGATGTGGTACATATATAAAATGGAATATTACTCGGCCATAAAAAGGAATGAAACTGGGTCATTTGTAGAGACATCGATGGATCGAGAGACTGTCATACAGAATGAAGTAAGTCAGAAAGAGGAAAACAAATATTGTATATTAATGCATATATGTGGAGCCTAAAAATGGTACAGATGAACTGGTTTGCAGGGAAGAAATAGAGACACAGAGGTAGAGAACAAACGTATGGACACCAAGTGTGGGAAGCCATGGGGTGGTGGTGGTGGGATGAGTTGGGAGTTTGGGATTGACCTGTATACATGTATATGCATAAAATACATAACTAATAATAACGTGCTGTATAAAAAAATAAATAAAATTTCAAAATTTTAAAAAATAAAATTTAAAAATAAAACAGAAAAAAGTTCTTCCCGTCACACAGATGTATTTATAGGAATGAATTATTTCCATGCTTATATCTATAAATACATAAAAGAGGAATAACATCTAACTTGAAACATAAAAGAAAAAAAAAGTGAACCCACGAGTTATACAGAGGAAAACCCTATCACGGCACTGGCTCCAGTGGTAAACAATTCTGAAATTGGTCAGAGGTGGGGAACCATCTCCCATACAGCCAGCAACCCAACCCCCACGCAAGGAGCGTCCTCATTGCAAAGCTGGGGGACCGTGCCGAGGCATCTGTGAGTAAACGTGAGCTGAGCCCCAGGCCAGCTGCTGCTGAACTGTTCCCACCCTTTCCAGGTAAAACACCTGAATATGTACAAGGGCTTGAAAGCCTAGAGGAAGGATCGTGGAGCCACACCAGCGACAGCACGCAGGCCAACTTGGTGCCTGCAGGCCAGCCAGCGTGGTCCTGGACCCTAGCGCTCTTCCAGAAGCTTTCCATTGCCCTGCCTGAGATACCCCTCCTGTCCCGGCCCCCACTGCTTTTTTCCTTCCTCACCTCTGTCCGGAGAGAAATTCCAGCGGAAGGTATGGGTGACACATCCTCTTCTTTACAGGCGGCAGTCTGGCAACTCCTGCAGAAAGGCCAGCAGAGCCCCACTCACACCGGGCCACCCACAAAGCTGTGGCCCCTCACTCCCTCCCACCAGCACAGCCCCGAGACTGCTGACTGGGCAGAGAATATGGAGTCAGGCACAGCTTCAGGGGCTATTGCTGCCTGGAGCGCTGTTTATATTGACCTCAACGAGGCACACCTGGGGAGGGCGGGCCGGCAGGGTAAGGCTGCCCAGGTCAGCTGATCCACAACCCTCAGGGAATCACATTGTTGAAAATGGACCCCGCTAAGGCAGAAGAGAAGCCAAGGGAAAAAAGGACACAATGCCATTTGCAGCACCGTAGATGAGTCTAGAAGTAAT
Organism: Mesoplodon mirus; assembly: GCF_964341445.2. Lineage (NCBI taxonomy): Eukaryota > Metazoa > Chordata > Mammalia > Artiodactyla > Ziphiidae > Mesoplodon > Mesoplodon mirus. The sequence continues at coordinate 276,936 of NW_028295773.1, forward strand.
CACGTGACTTGTAGTAAGTCAGAAAGTGAAAGACACATATCATATCATATCACTTATAGGTGTTACCTAAAAATGGATACCAGGGCAGATATTTCCACGGAGAAGGGCAATCACAGATTCATTAAACAAACTTATGGTTCACCAATGGAAAGGTGTGAGGATTGGTTTCATTACGATATCGGGGTTAACAGACATATACAAACACAGGTGACATATATAATCACCAAAGACCTACAGAATACCAAGAGAGGACTACTCAACATTCTGTCATAACGTACATGGGAAAAGGATCCCAAGAAGAACAGTCATCTGTATATGTGTAAAAGAACCACATCTTCCACACCTACAACAAGCCAAACATTGTAATCAAACTTGCTGTAATAAAAAATAAAAACTTAAATTAAAAACACGAACAAGAAGTAGTGAGACAAACGTGAGGGGCTTTCTCCTGGTACATTCCATTCTAAACTCCAATCTAGAACACCACTTCCACTGAGGCTCTCTTGCCCTAGTAACCAGATTTGGTAAGGGTGAACTGCTGCCACCTTGTGGCCGTTTCACACAACAGCAGCTTTAATCCCAACGCTAATGGTCAGTTGATATTCAAAATCATTGCAGGCCTGTAAATGACACCTGCCCTGAAAACAAATCCTGGGGTCACATATTGACCAAAAATTTCAAAGGACGTCCATATTTCAAAACCACCGTTTCAAAAGGCATATTTTACGCACATTAGTGTTCTGCTTCTTTTCCTTTCTTTCCTTTTTTGTTAAAAAACACGGGAATGGAAAAAGGCATCCCTCAGAATGGGCGAAAATCGTTGCAGATGAATCAATGGACAGAGGTTTAAACTCCAATATATATAAACAGCTCATGCAGCTTAATATTAAAAAAACAAACAACCCAAAAAAATGGGCAGAAGATCTAAAGAGACGTTTCTTCAAAGGAGACACAGAGATGGCCAAGACGCACATGAAAAGCTGCTCAACAGCACTAATTATTAGAGAAATGCAAATCAAAACTACAATGAGGTATCACCTCACACCTGTTAGAATCGGCATCATCAGAAAATCTACAAACAACCAATTCTGGGGAGGGTGTGGACAAAAGGAGCCCTCTTCCACTATTGGTGGGAATGTAAATTGATACAGTCCCTATGGAGAACAGTATGGAGTTTCCTTAAAAAAACTAGAAATAGAATTACCATCTGATCCAGCAATCCCACTTCTGGGCATATACCCAGAGAAAACCGTATTTCAAAAAGGCACATTCACCACAATGTTCGTTGCAGCACTATTTACAATAGCCAGGTAATGGAAGCAACCTAAATGCCCACAGACAGATGAATGGATAAAGATGTGGTACATATATAAAATGGAATATGACTCGGCCATAAAAAGGAATGAAACTGGGTCATTTGTAGAGACATCGATGGATCGAGAGACTGTCATACAGAATGAAGTAAGTCAGAAAGAGGAAAACAAATATTGTATATTAATGCATATATGTGGAGCCTAAAAATGGTACAGATGAACTGGTTTGCAGGGAAGAAATAGAGACACAGAGGTAGAGAACAAACGTATGGACACCAAGTGTGGGAAGCCATGGGGTGGTGGTGGTGGGATGAGTTGGGAGTTTGGGATTGACCTGTATACATGTATATGCATAAAATACATAACTAATAATAACGTGCTGTATAAAAAAATAAATAAAATTTCAAAATTTTAAAAAATAAAATTTAAAAATAAAACAGAAAAAAGTTCTTCCCGTCACACAGATGTACTTATAGGAATGAATTATTTCCATGCTTATATCTATAAATACATAAAAGAGGAATAACATTTAACTTGAAACATAAAAGAAAAAAAAAGTGAACCCACGAGTTAAACAGAGGAAAACCCTATCACGGCACTTGCTCCAGTGGTAAACAATTCTGAAATTGGTCAGAGGTGGGGAACCATCTCCCATACAGCCAGCAACCCAACCCCCACGCAAGGAGCGTCCTCATTGCAAAGCTGGGGGACCGTGCCGAGGCATCTGTGAGTAAACGTGAGCTGAGCCCCAGGCCAGCTGCTGCTGAACTGTTCCCACCCTTTCCAGGTAAAACACCTGAATATGTACAAGGGCTTGAAAGCCTAGAGGAAGGACCGTGGAGCCACACCAGCGACAGCACGCAGGCCAACTTGGTGCCTGCAGGCCAGCCAGCGTGGTCTTGGACCCTGGCGCTCTTCCAGAAGATTTCCATTGCCCTGCCTGAGATACCCCTCCTGTCCCGGCCCCCACTGCTTTTTTCCTTCCTCACCTCTGTCCGGAGAGAAATTCCAGCGGAAGGTATGGGTGACACATCCTCTTCTTTACAGTCGGCAGTCTGGCAACTCCTGCAGAAAGGCCAGCAGAACCCCACTCACACCGGGCCACCCACAAAGCTGTGGCCCCTCACTCCCTCCCACCAGCACAGCCCCGAGACTGCTGACGGGGCAGAGAATATGGAGTCAGGCACAGCTTCAGGGGCTATTGCTGCCTGGAGCTCTGTTTATATTGACCTCAACGAGGCACACCTGGGGAGGGCGGGCCGGCAGGGTAAGGCTGCCCAGGTCAGCTAATCCACAACCCTCAGGGAATCACATTGTTGAAAATGGACCCCGCTAAGGCAGAAGAGAAGCCAAGGGAAAAAAGGACACAATGCCATTTGCAGCACCGTAGATGAGTCTAGAAGTAATCACGTGACTTGTAGTAAGTCAGAAAGTGAAAGACACATATCATATCATATCACTTATAGGTGTTACCTAAAAATGGATACCAGGGTAGATATTTCCACGGAGAAGGGCAATCACAGATTCATTAAACAAACTTATGGTTCACCAATGGAAAGGTGTGAGGATTGGTTTCATTACGATATCGGGGTTAACAGACATATACAAACACAGGTGACATATATAATCACCAAAGACCTACAGAATACCAAGAGAGGACTACTCAACATTCTGTCATAACGTACATGGGAAAAGGATCCCAAGAAGAACAGTCATCTGTATATGTGTAAAAGAACCACATCTTCCACACCTACAACAAGCCAAACATTGTAATCAAACTTGCTGTAATAAAAAATAAAAACTTAAATTAAAAACACGAACAAGAAGTAGTGAGACAAACGTGAGGGGCTTTCTCCTGGCACATTCCATTGTAAACTCCAATCTAGAACACCACTTCCACTGAGGCTCTCTTGCCCTAGTAACCAGATTTGGTAAGGGTGAACTGCTGCCACCTTGTGGCTGTTTCACACAACAGCAGCTTTAATCCCAGCGCTAATGGTCAGTTGATATTCAAAATCATTGCAGGCCTGTAAATGACACCTGCCCTGAACACAATTCCTGGGGTCACATATCGACCAAAAAATTCAAAGGACGTCCATATTTCAAAACGACCGTTTCAAAAGGCATATTTTACGCACATTAGTGTTCTGCTTCTTTTCCTTTCTTTCCTTTTTTGTTAGAAAAAACGGGAATGGAAAAAGGCATCCCTCAGAATGGGCAAAAATCGTTGCAAACGAATCAATGGACAGAGGTTTAATCTCCAATATATATAAACAGCTCATGCAGCCTAATATTAAAAAAACAAACAACCCAATACAAAAATGGGCAGAAGATCTAAAGAGACGTTTCTTCAAAGAAGACACAGAGGTGGCCAAGACGCACATGAAAAGCTGCTCAACAGCACTAATTATTAGAGAAATGCAAATCAAAACTACAATGAGGTATCACCTCACACCTGTTAGAATCAGCATCATCAGAAAATCTACAAACAACCAATTCTGGGGAGGGTGTGGACAAAAGGAGCCCTCTTCCACTATTCGTGGGAATGTAAATTTATACAGTCACTATGGAGAACAGTATGGAGTTTCCTTAAAAAACTAGAAATAGAATTACCATCTGATCCAGCAATCCCACTTCTGGGCATATACCCAGGGAAAACCGTAAATCAAAAAGGCACATTCACCACAATGTTCGTTGCAGCACTATTTACAATAGCCAGGTAATGGAAGCAACCTAAATGCCCACAGACAGATGAATGGATAAAGATGTGGTACATATATAAAATGAAATATTACTCGGCCATAAAAAGGAATGAAACTGGTTCATTTGTAGAGACGTCGATGGATCGAGAGACTGTCATACAGAATGAAGTAAGTCAGAAAGAGGAAACCAAATACTGTATATTAATGCATATATGTGGAACCTAAAAAATGGTACAGATGAACTGGTTTGCAGGGAAGAAATAGAGACACAGAGGTAGAGAACAAACGTATGTACACCAAGGGTGGGAAGCCATGGGGTGGTGGTGGTGGGATGAGTTGGGAGATTGGGATTGACCTGTATACATGTATATGCATAAAATACATAACTAATAATAACGTGCTGTATAAAAAAAATAAAATTAAATTTCAAAATTTTAAAAAATAAAATTTAAAAATAAAACAGAAAAAAGTTCTTCCCGTCACACAGATGTATTTATAGGAATGAATTATTTCCATGCTTATATCTATAAATATATAAAAGAGGAATAAAATCTAACTTGAACCATAAAAGAAAAAAAAACCTGAACCCATGAGTTATACAGAGGAAAACCCTATCAGCGCACTTGCTCCAGCGGTAAACAATTCTGAAATTGGTCAGAGGTTGGAAACCATCTCCCATACAGCCAGCAACCCACCCCCCACGCAAGGAGCGTCCTCATTGCAAAGCTGGGGGACCTTGCCGAGGCATCTGTGAGTAAACGTGAGCTGAGCCCCAGGCCAGCTGCTGCTGAACTGTTCCCACCCTTCCCAGGTAAAACACCTGAATATGTACAAGGGCTTGAAAGCCTAGAGGAAGGGCCGTCGAGCCACACCAGCGACAGCACGCAGGCCAACTTGGTGCCTGCAGGCCAGCCAGGGTGGTCTTGGCCCCGGGCGCTCTTCCGGAAGCTTTCCATTGCCCTGCCTGAGATAACCCTCCTGTCCCGGCCCCCACAGCTTTTTTCCTTCCTCACCTCTGTCCGGAGAGATATTCCTGCGGAAGTATGGGTGACACATCCTCTTCTTTATTTGGCAGCCTGGCAACTCCTGCAGAAAGGCCAGCAGAATCCCACTCACACCGGGCCACTCACAAATCTGTGGCCCCTCACTCCCTCCCACCAGCACAGCCACGAGACTGCTGACGGGGCAGAGAATATGGAGTCAGGCACAGCTTCAGGGGCTATTGCTGCCTGGAGCGCTGTTTATATTGACCTCAACGAGGCACGCCTGGGGAGGGCGGGCCGGCAGGGTAAGGCTGCCCAGGTCACCTAATCCACAACCCTCAGGGAATCACATTGTTGAAAATGGACCTCACTAAGGCAGAATAGAAGCCAAGGAAAAAAAGGACACAATGCCTTTTGCAGCACCGTAAATGAGTCTAGAAGTAATCACGTGACTTGTAGTAAGTCAGAAAGTGAAAGACACATATCATATCATATCACTTATAGGTGTTACCTAAAAATGGATACCAGGGCAGATATTTCCACGGAGAAGGGCAATCACAGATTCATTAAACAAACTTATGGTTCACCAATGGAAAGGTGTGAAGATTGGTTTCATTACGATATCGGGGTTAACAGACATATAGAAACACAGGTGACATATATAATCACCAAAGACCTACAGAATACCAAGAGAGGACTACTCAACATTCTGTCATAACGTACATGGGAAATGGATCCCAGGAAGAACAGACATCTGTATATGTGTAAAAGAACCACATCTTCCACACCTACAACAAGCCAAACATTGTAATCAAACTTGCTGTAATAAAAAATAAAAAAAAATAAATTAAAAACACGAACAAGAAATAGTGAGACAAACTTGAGGGGCTTTCTCCTGGCACATTCCATTCTAAATTCCAATCTAGAACCCGACTTCCACTGAGGCTCTCTTGCCCTAGTAACCAGATTTGGTAAGGGTGAACTGCTGCCACCTTGTGGCCGTTTCACAGAACAGCAGCGTTAATCCCAGCGCTAATGGTCAGTTGATATTCAAAATCATTGCAGGCCTGTAAATGACACCTGCCCTGAACACAATTCCTGGGGTCACATATCGACCAAAAAATTCAAAGGACGTCCATATTTCAAAACGACCATTTCAAAAGGCATATTTTACGCACATTAGTGTTCTGCTTCTTTTCCTTTATTTCCTTTTTTGTTAAAAAAAACGGGAATGGAAAAAGGCATCCCTCAGAATGGGCAAAAATCGTTGCAAACGAATCAATGGACAGAGGTTTAATCTCCAATATATATAAACAGCTCATGCAGCTTAATATTAAAAAAAACAAACCACCCAATACAAAAATGGGCAGAAGATCTAAAGAGACGTTTCTTCATAGAAGACACAGAGATGGCCAAGACGCACATGAAAAGCTGCTCAACATCACTAATTGTTAGAGAAATGCAAATCAAAACTACAATATGGTATGACGTCACACCCATTAGAGTCGGCATCATCAGAAAATCTACAAACAAAAATTCTGAGGAGGGTGTGGACAAAAGGAACCCTCTTCCACTATTGGTGGGAATGTAAATTGATACAGTCACTATGAAGAACAGTATGGAGGTTCCTTTAAAAAACTAAAAAGAGGAGTACCATCTGATCTAGCAATCCCACTTCTGAGCATATACCCAGAGAAAACCATAAATCAAATAGACACATTCACCCCAATGTTCATTGCAGCACTATTTACAATAGCCAGGTAATGGAAGCAACCTAAATGCCCACAAACAGAAGAACGGATAAAGATGTGGTACATATATAAAATGGAGTATTACTCAACCATATAAAGGAATGAAACTGGGTCATTTGTAGAGAACTCGATGGATCTAGAGACTGTCATACAGAGTGGAGTAAGTCAGAAACAGAAAAACAAATATTGTATATTAATGCCTATATTTGGTACCTAGAAAAGTGGTACAGATGAAATTGTTTTCAGGGCAGAAATAGAGACACAGAGGTAGAGAACAAACGTATGGACACAAAGAGGGGGAAGACATGGGGTGGTGGTGGTGGTGGGATGAGTTGGGAGATTGGGATTGACCTGTATACATGTAAATGTATAAAATACATAACTAATAATAACCTGCTGTATAAGAAAATAAATTTAAATTTCAAAATTTTTAACAATAAAACCGAAAAAAGTTCTTCCATTCACACAGATGTATTTATATGAATGACTTATTTCCATGCTTATATCTATAAATACATAAAATAGGAATAAAATTTAACTTGAAACAATGGAGAAAAAAAAAACCTGAACCCAACAGTTATACAGAGGAAAACCCTATCAAGGCACTTACTCCAGCGGTAAACAATTCTGAAATTGGTCAGATGTGGAGAATCATCTCCCATAAAGCCAGCAGCCCAACCCCACGCAAGAAAGGTCCTCATTGCCAAGCTGCGGGACCGTGCCGAGGCGTCTGTGAGTAAATGTGAGCTGAGCCCCAGGCCAGCTGCTGCTGAACTGTTCCCACCCTTCCCAGGTAAAACACCTGAATATGTACAAGGGCTTGAAAGCCTAGAGGAAGAACAGTGGAGCCACACCAGCGACAGCACACAGGCCCACTTGGTGCCTGCAGGCCACCCAGGATGGTCCAGGCCACTGGCGCTCTTCTGGAAGCTTTCCATTTTCCTGCCTGAGATACCCCTCCTATCCCGGCCCCCACTCCTTTGTTTCCTTCCTCACCTCAGCCCAGAGAGAAATTTCAGCAGACATTATGGATGACGCATCCTCTTCTTTACAGGTGACAGCCTGGCAACTCCTAAGCCTTGCCGTTCCCTAACCCCAACGCTAGCCTGGAACGGAAAACCTAGACCAGCCCTAAACCTTACCCTATGCCGTAACCTACACCTGGCCCGTACGCTGGCACAGACCCGTGCGTTAGCACGTAGCCTGACCCTCCCACGTTTCCGTACCCTCACCTGTCCCCTAAGCCTTGCCGTTCCCTAACCCTAAACGTAGCCCGGAACGGAAACCAACAACCAGCCCTACACCTTACCCTACGCCGTAACCTACTCCTGGCCCATACGCTGGCACTGACCCGTGCGTCAGTACGTAGCCTGACCCTCCCATGTTTCCGTACCCTCACCTGTGCCCTAAGCCTTGACGTTCCCTAACCCTAACCCTAGCCGTGAATGGAAACCCACCACCAGCCCTACACCTTAACCTACGCCGTAGCCTACTCCTGGACTGTACGGTGGCACTGAACCTTGCATCAGCATGTAGCCTGACCCTCCCACGTTTCCGTACCCTCACCTGTGCCCTACGTCTTTCCGTTCCGTAACCCTAAACCTAGCCCGGAACGGAAACCGACCACCAGCCCTAAACCTTACCCTATGACGTAGCCTACACCTGGCCCGTACGCGGGAACTGACATGTGCTTCAGCACGTAGCCTGACCCTCCCATGTTACCGTACCGTCACCTCTGCCCTAAGCATTGCCGTTCCCTAACTCTAACCCTAGCCCGGAACGGAAACCCACCACCAGCCCTAAACCTGACCCACAAGCCGTAGCCTACTCCTGGCCCGTACGCTGGCACTGACCCATGCGTCAGCATGTAGCCTGACCCTCCAACGTTTCCGTACACTCACCTGTGCCCTAAGCCTTGCCGTTCCCGAACCCTAACCCTAGCCCCCAACGGAAACCCACCACCAGCCTTACACCTTACCCCCAAGCCGTAGCCTACTCCTGGTCCATACGCTGGCACTGACATGTGCATCAGCACGTAGCTTGACCTTCCCACATTATCGTAACGTCACCTGTGCCCTAAGCCTTGCCGTTTTTTAACCCTAACACTAGTACGGAAGGGAAACACACCACCAGCCCTACACCTAACCCCCAAGCCGTAGTCTACTCCTGGCCGGTACGCTGGCACTGGCCCGTGCGTCAGCACGTAGCCTGACTCTCCCACGTTTCCGTACCCTCACCTGTGCCCTAAGCCTTGACGTTCCCTAACCCTAACCCTAGCCCGGAACAGAAACCCACCACCAGCCCTAGACATTACCCTCCGGCGTAGCCTACTCCTGGCCTGTATGTTGGCACTGACCCGTGCGTCAGCATGTAATCTGACCACCCCACGTTTCCGTACCCACACCGGGGCCCGAAGCCTTGCCGTTCCCTAACACTAACCCTAGCCCGGAACGGAAACCCACCACCAGCCCTACAACTTTCCTTACGCCGTAGCCTACTTCTGGCCCGTACGCTGGCAGTACACGTGCGTCAGCACGTAGCCTGACCTTCCCACATTTCCGTACCCTCACCTGTGCCCTAAGCCATGCCGTTCCCTTACCCTAACCCTAGTACGGAACGGAAACCCACCACCAGCCCTACACCTAACCTCCAAGCCATAGCCTACTCATGGCCCGTACGCTGGCACTGACCCGTGTGTCAGCACGTAGCCTGACCCTCCCACGTTTCCGTACCCTCACCTGCGCCCTAAGCCTTGCCGTTCCCTAACCCTAACCCTAGCCCAGAACGGAAACCCAGAACCAGCCATACACCTTTCTCTACGACGTAGCCTACTCTTGGTCCATACGCTGGCATTGACACGTGCTTTAGCACGTAGCCTGAACCTCCAACTTTTCTGTACCCTCACCTGTGCCCTAAGCCTTGCCGTTCCCTAACACTAACCCTAACCCGGAACGGAAACCCACCACCAGCCCTAGACCTTACCCTACCCCGTAGCCTACTCCTTGCCCGTACGCTGGCACTGACCCGTGTGTCAGCACGTAGCCTGACCCTCCCACGTTTCCGTTCCCTCACCTGTGCCCTAAGCCTTGCCGTTCCCTAACCCTAACCGTACCCCGCAATGAAAACCCACCAACAGCCCTACACTTTACCCTACACCGTAGCCTACTCCTGGCCCGTACGCTGGCAATGACACATGCATCAGTACGTAGCCTGACCCTCCCACGTTTCCGTACCCTCACCTGTGCCCTAAGCCTTGACGTTCCCTAACCCTAACCCTAGTCCGGAACGGAAACCCACCACGAACCCTACAGCTTACCCTACGCCGTAGCCTACTCCTGGCCTGTACACAGGCACTGACCCGTGTGTCAGCACGTAGCCTGACCCTCCCACGTTTCCGTACCCTCACCTGTGCCCTAAGCCTTGACGTGCCCTAACCCTAACCCTAGCCCGGAACAGAAACCCACCACCAGCCCTAGACATTACCCTCTGGCGTAGCCTACTGCTGGCCTGTATGCTGGCACTGACCCGTGCGTCAGCACGTAGCCTGACCCTCCCACGTTTCCGTACCCTCACCTGAGCACTAAGCCTTGCCGTTCGGTAACCCTAACCCTAGCCCGGAATGGAAAACCACCACCAGCCCTACACTTTAACCCCAAGTCGTAGCCTACGCCTGGCCCGTACTCGGCACTGACACGTGCGTCAGCAAGTAGCCTGACCCTCCCACGTTTCAGGACCCTCAACTGTGCCCTAAGCCTGGCCGTTCCTAACACTAACCCTAGCCCAGAACGGAAACCCACCACCAGCTCTACACCTTACCCACAAGCCGTAGCCTACTCCTGGCCCATATGCTGACACTGACCCGTGCGTCAGCACGTAGCCTGACCCTCCCACGTTTCCGTACCCTCACCTGTCCCCTAAGACTTGCCGTTCCCTAACCCTAACCCTAGCCAGAACGGAAAATCACCACCAGCCCTACACCTTACCCTACGCCGTAGCCTACACCTGGCCCGTACGCTGGCACTGACCCGTGCGTCAGTAAGTAGCCTGACCCTCCCATGTTTCCGTACCCTCACCTGTGCCCTAAGCCTTGACGTTCCCTAACCCTAACCCTAGCCCTGAACGGAAACCCACCACCAGGCCTAAACCTTAACCTACGCTGTAGCCTACTCCTGGCCTGTACGGTGGCACTGAACCTTGCGTCAGCATGTAGCCTGACCCTCCCACGTTTCCGTACCCTCACCTGTGCCCTAAGTCTTGCCGTTCCATAACCCTAACCCTAGCCCGGTACGGAAACCGACCAACAGCCCTAAACCTTACCCTATGACGTAGCCTACACCTGGCCCGTACGTGGGCACTGACATGTGCTTCAGCACGTAGCCTGACCCTCCCATGTTACCGTACCGTCACCTCTGCCCTAAGCCTTGCCATTCCCTAACTCTAACCCTAGCCCGGAACGGAAACCCACCACCAGCCCTAAACCTTACCCACAAGCCGTAGCCTACTCCTGGCCCGTACACTGGCACTGACCCATGCGTCAGCATGTAGCCTGACCCTCCAACGTTTCCGTACCCTCACCTGTGCCCTAAGCCTTGCCGTTCCCTCACCCTAACCCTATCCCCCAACGGAAACCCACCACCAGCCCTACACCTTACCCCCAAGCCGTAGCCTACTCCTGGTCCATACGCTGGCACTGACATGTGCGTCAGCACGTAGCCTGACCTTCCCACATTATCGTAACGTCACCAGTGCCCTAAGCATTGCCGTTCTTTAACCCTAACACTAGTACGGAAGGGAAACACACCACCAGCCCTACACCTAACCCCCAAGCCGTAGCCTACTCCTGGCCGGTATGCTGGCACTGGCCCGTGCGTCAGAACGTAGCCTGACCCTCCCACGTTTCTGTACCCTCCCCTGTGCCCTAAGACTTGCTGTTCCCTAACACTAACCCTAGCCTGGAACGGAAAACAACCACCAGCCCTACACCTAACCCCTAAGCCGTAGCCTACTCCGGGCCGGTATGCTGGCACTGGCCCGTGCGTCAGCATGTAATCTGAGCACCCCACGTTTCCATACCCACACCGGGGCCCGAAGCCTTGCCGTTCCCTAACACTAAACCTAGCCCGGAACGGAAACACACCACCAGTCCTACACCTTACACTACGCCGTAGCCTACTCCTGGCCCGAATGCTGGCACTGACCCATGCGTCAGCACGTAGCCTGACCTTACCACGTTTCCGTACCCTCACCTGTGCCCTAAGTCTTGCCGTTCCCTAACCCTAAACCTAGCCCGGAAAGGAAACCCACCACCAGCCCTACATCTTACCCTACGCCGTAGCCTACTTCTGGCCCGTATGCTGGCACTGACACGTGCGTCAGCACGTAGCCTGACATTCTCACATTTCCGTACCCTCACCTGTGCCCTAAGCCTTGCCGTTCCCTAACCCTAACCCTAGCCCGGAACGGAAACCCACCACCAGCCCTACAACTAACCCCCAAGCCGTAGCCTACACTTGGCCGGTACGCTGGCACTGACACGTGCGTCAGCACGTAGCCTGACCCTCCCACGTTTCAGTAACCTCACCTGTGCCCTAAGCCTTGCCGTACCCTAACGCTAAACCTAGCCCAGAACGGAAACACACCACCATCGCTACAGCTTACCCCCAAGCCATTGCCTACTCCTGGCCGGTACGCTGGCACTGACACCTGCATCAGCACATAGCCTGACCCTCCCACGTTTCCGTACCCTCACCTGTGCCCTAAGCCTTGCAGTTCCCTAACCCTAACCCTAGCCCAGAACGGAAACCCACCACCAGCCTGAAACCTTTCCCTACGCCGTAGCTTACTTCTGGCCCGTACGCAGGCACTGACCCGTGCGTCAGCATGTAGTCTGACCCCCACACGTTTCCGTACCCTCACCTGGGCCCTAAGCCTTGCCGTTCCCTAACCCTAACACTAGCCCGGAACGGAAACCCACCACCAGCCCTACACCTTACCCTATGCCGTAGCCTACTCCTGGCCCGTACGCTGGCACTGACCCGTGTGTCAGCACGTATCCTGACCTTCCCACATTTCCGTACCCTCACCTGTGCCCTAAGACTTGCCGTTCCCTAACCCAAACCCTAGTACGGAACGGAAACACACCACCAGCCCTACACCTAACACCCAAGCCATAGCCTACTCCTGGCCTGTACGCTGGCACTGACCCATGCGTCAGCACGTAGCCTGACCCTCCCACGTTTCCGTACCCTCACCTGTGCCCTAAGCCTTGCCGTTCCCTATCCCTAACCCTAGCCCAGAACAGAACCCCACCACCAGCCATACACCTTTGTCTACGACGTAGCCTACTCCTGGCCCATACGCTGGCATTGACACGTGCTTTAGCACGTAGCCTGAACCTCCAACTTTTCTGTACCCTCACCTGTGCCCTAAGCCTTGCCGTTCCCTAACACTAACCCTAGCCCGGAATGGAAACAAACCACCAGCCCTAGACCTTACCCACCCCGTAGCCTACTCCTTGCCCGTACGCTGGCACTGACCCGTGTGTCAGCACGTAGCCTGACCCTCCCACGTTTCCGTTCCCTCACATGTGCCCTAAGCCTTGCCGTTCCATAACCCTAACCGTACCCCTCAATGAAAACCCACCAACAGCCCTATACGTTACCCTACACCGTAGCCTACTCCTGGCCCGTACGCTGGCACTGACCCATGCATCAGTACGTAGCCTGACCCTCCCACGTTTCCTTACCCTCACCTGTGCCCTAAGCCTTGACGTTCCCTAAACCTAACCCTAGCCAGGAACGGAAACCCACCACCATCCCTAGACATTACCCTACGCCATAGCGTACTCCTGGCCTGTACGCTGGCACTGACACGTGCGTCATCACGTAGCCTGACACTCCCACGTTTCCGTACCCTTACCTGTGTCCTAAGCCTTGCCGTTCCCTCACCCTAACCCTAGCGAGGAACGGAAACCCACCACCAGCCCTAAAACTTACCCTATGCTGTAGCCTACACCTGGCCCGTACGCGGGCACTGACCCATGTGTCAGCACGTAGCCTTACCCTCCCACGTTTCCGTACCCTCACCTGTGCCCTAAGCCTTGCCGTTCTCTAACCCTAACCCTACCCTGGAACGGAAAGCCACCACCAGCCCTATAGCTTAGCCACAAGCCGTAGCCTACTCCTGACCCGTACGCTGGCACAGACCCGTGCGTCAGCACGTAGCCTGACCCTCCCTCGTTTCCTTACCCTCACTTGTGCCCTAAGCCTTGCCGTTCCCTAACCCTAACCCTAGCCCGAAACGGAAACCCACCACCAGCCGTACACCATACCCTACGCCGTAGCCTACTCCTGGCCCGTACGCTGGCACTGACACGTGCGTCATCTTGTAGCCTGACCCTCCCACGTTTCCGTACCCTCACCTGTGCCCTAAGCCTTGCCGTTCCCTAACCCTAACCCTAGCCCGGAAAGGAAACACACCACCAGGCCTACACGTTACCCCCAAGCCGTAGCCTACTCCTGGCCCGTATGCTGGCACTGACACGTGCGTCACCACATAGCCTGACCCTCCCACGTTTCTGTAACCTCACCTGTGCCCTAAGCCTTCCCTTTCCCTAACCCTAACCCTAGTCCGGAACGGAAACCCACCACGAACCCTACAGCTTACCCTACGCCGTAGCCTACTCCTGGCCTGTACACTGGCACTGAACCGTGTGTCAGCACGTAGCCTGACGCTCCCACGTTTCCGTACCCTCACCTGTGCCCTAAGCCTTGACGTTCCCTAACCCTAACACTAGTCCGGAACAGAAACCCACCACCAGCCGTAGACATTACCCTCCGGCGTAGCCTACTGCTGGCCCGTACGCTGGCACTGACACGTGCATTAGCACGTAGCCTGACCTTCCCACATTTCCGTACCCTCACTTGTGCCCTAAGCCTTGCCGTTCCCTTACCCTAATGCTAGTACGGAACGGAAAACCACCACCAGCCCTACACCTAACCTCCACGCCATAGCCTACTCATGGCCCATACGCTGGCACTGACCCGTGCGTCAGCATGTAGCCTCACCCTCCCACGTTTCCGTAACCTCACCTGTGCCCTAAGACTTGCAGTTCACTAACCCTAACCCTAGCCCAGAACGGAAACCCACCACCAGCCCTAAAACTTACCCCCAAGCCGTAGCCTACTCCTGGTCAATACGCTGGCACTGACCCGTGCGCCAGAACGTATCCTGACACTGCCACGTTGCCATACCCTTACCTGGGCCCTAAGCCTTGCCGTTCCCTAACCCTAAACCTAGCCCTGAACGGAAACCCACAACCTGCCCTACACCTTACCCAACGCCGTAGCCTACTCCTGGCCCGTACGCTGGCAATGACCCTTTCGTCTGCACGTAGCCTGACCCTCCCACGTTTCCATACCCTCACCTGTGCCCTAAGCCTTGCCGTTCCCTAACCCTAACCGTAGCCCGGAACGAAAACCCACCACCAGCCCTACACCTTACCCTACGCCGTAGCCTACACCTGGCCCGTATGCTGGCACTGACCCGTGCATCAGTACGTAGCCTGAGCCTCCCACATTTCCGTAACGTCACCTGTGCCCTAAGCCTTGACGTTTCCTAACCCTAACCCTAGCCCGGAACGGAAACCCACCACCAGCCCTAAACCTTTCCCTACGCCGTAGCCTACTCCTGGCCCGTACGCTGGCACTGACCCGTGCGTCAGCATGTAGACAAACACCTCCAAGTTTCCATACCCTCACCTGGGCCCTAAACCTTGCTGTTCCCTAACCCTATCCCTAGCCCGGAACGTAAACCCACCACAAGCCCTACAACTAACACGCAAGCCATAGACTAGTCCTGGCCCGTACGCTGGCACTGACCCATGCGGCAGCACGTAGCCTGACCCTCCCACGTTTCCGTACCCTCACCTGTGCCCTAAGCCTTGCCGTTGCCTAACCCTAACCTAAGCCCAAAAAGGAAACACACCACCAGCCCTACAACTTACCCCCAAGCCATAGCCTACTCCTGGTCTGTACACTGGCACTGACCCGTGCGTCAGCATGTAGCCTGACCCTCCCACCTTTCCGTACCCTCACCTGTGCCCTAAGCCTTGCCTTTCCCTAACCCTAACCCTAGCCCGGAACGGCCTAGGAGCGGCCTCATTGCAAAGCTGGGGGATTGTGCCGAGGCATCTGTGCGTAAACGTGAGCTGAGCCCCAGGCCAGCTGCTGCTGAACTGTTCCCACCCTTCCCAGGTAAAACACCTGAATATGTACAAGGGCTTGAAAGCCTAGAGGAAGGGCCGTCGAGCCACACCAGCGACAGCACGCAGGCCAACTTGGTGCCTGCAGGCCAGTCAGGGTGGTCCTGGCCCCGGGCGCTCTTCCGGAAGCTTTCCATTGCCCTGCCTGAGATACGCCTCCTGTCCTGGCCCCCACTGCTTTTTTCCTTCCTCACCTCTGTCCGGAGAGAAATTCCAGTGGAAGGTATGGGTGACACATCCTCTTCTTTACAGGTGTCAGCCTGGCAACTCCTGCAGAAAGGCCAGCAGAGCCCCACTCACACCGGGCCACCCACAAAGCTGTGGCCCCTCACTCCCACCCACCAGCACAGCCCCGAGACTGCTGACGGGGCAGAGAATATGGAGTCAGGCACAGCTTCAGGGGCTATTGCTGCCTGGAGCGCTGTTTATATTGACCTCAACGAGGCACACCTGGGGAGGGCGGGCCGGCAGGGTAAGGCTGCCCAGGTCAGCTAATCCACAACCCTCAGGGAATCACATTGTTGAAAATGGACCTCGCTAAGGCAGAAGAGAAGCCAAGGAAAAAAAGGACACAATGCCATTTGCAGCACCGTAAATGAGTCTAGAAGTAATCACGTGACTTGTAGTAAGTCAGAAAGTGAAAGACACATACCATATCATATCACTTATAGGTGTTACCTAAAAATGGATACCAGGGCAGATATTTCCATGGAGAAGGGCAATCACAGATTCATTAAACAAACTTATGGTTCACGAAAAGAAAGGTGTGAGGTTTGGTTTCATTACGATATCGGGGTTAACAATCATATACAAACACAGATGACATATATAATCACCAAAGACCTACAGAATACCAAGAGAGGACTACTCAACATTCTGTCATAACGTACATGGGAAAAGGATCCCAGGAAGAACAGACATCTGTATATGTGTAAAAGAACCACCTACAACAAGCCAAACATTGTAATCAAACTTGCTGTAATAAAAAATAAAAAAATTAAATTAAAAACACGAACAAGAAGTAGTGAGACAAATTTGAGGGGCTTTCTCCTGGCACATTCCATTCTAAACTCCAATCTAGAACACCACTTCCACTGAGGCTCTCTTGCCCTAGCAACCAGATTTGGTAAGGGTGAACTGCTGCCACCTTGTGGCCGTTTCACACAACAGCAGCTTTAATCCCAGCGCTAATGGTCAGTTGATATTCAAAATCATTGCAGGCCTGTAAATGACACCTGCCCTGAACACAATTCCTGGGGTCACATATTGACAAAAAATTCAAAGGACGTCCATATTTCAAAACGACCGTTTCAAAAGGCATATTTTACGCACATTAGTGTTCTGCTTCTTTTCCTTTCTTTCCTTTTTTGTTAAAAAAAAACGGGAATGGAAAAAGGCATCCCTCAGAATGGGCAAAAATCGTTGCAAACGAATCAATGGACAGAGGTTTAATCTCCAATATATATAAACAGCTCATGCAGCTTAATATTAAAAAAACAAACAACCCAATACAAAAATGGGCAGAAGATCTAAAGAGGCGTTTCTTCAAAGAAGACACAGAGATGGCCAAGACGCCCATGAAAAGCTGCTCAACAGCACTAATTATTAGAGAAATGCAAATCAAAACTACAATGAGGTATCACCTCACACCTGTTAGAATCGGCATCATCAGAAAATCTACCAGCCCTAGACCATTCCCTACGCCGTAGCCTACTCCTAGCCCGTACGCTGGCACTGACCCGTGCGTCAGCACGTAGCCTGACCCTCCCACGTTTCCGTACCCTCACCTGTGCCCTATGCCTTGCCGTTCCCTAACCCTAACCCTAGCACAGAACGGAAACCCACCTCCAGCCCTATACCTTACCCTATGCTGTAGCCTACTGCTGGCCCGTATGCTGGCACTGACCCATGCGTAAGCACGTAGCCTGACCCTCCCACGTTCCTGTACCCTCACCTGTGCCCTAAGCCTTGACGTTCCCTAACCCTAACCCTAGCCCAGAACGGAAACCCACCACCAGACCTAGACATTACCCTATGGCGTAGACTACTCCTGGCCTGTACGCTGACACTGACACGTGCGTCAGCACGTAGCCTGACACTCCCACGTTTCCGTACCCTCACCTGTGCCCTAAGCTTTGCCGTTCCCTAACCCTAACCCTAGACCGGAACGGAAACTCACAAAAAGCCCTAAACCTTTCCCTACGCCGTAGCCTAATCCTGGCCCGTATGCTGGCACTGACCCATGCGTCAGCATGTAGACTGACCCAACCACGTTTCCATACCATCACCTGGGCCCTAAACCTTGCCGTTCCCTAACCCTAACCCAAGCCGGCACGGAATCCCACCACCAGCCCTACACCTTACCCTATGCTGTAGCCTACACCTGTCCCGTACGCGGGTAATGACCTGTGCTTCAGCACGTAGCCTGACCCTCCCATGTTACCGTACCCTCACCTGTGCCCTAAGCCTTGCCGTTCCCTAACCCTAAACCTAGCCCGGAACGGAAACCCACCACCAGCCCTAAACCTTACCCACAAGCCGTAGCCTACTCCTGGCCCGTACGCTGGCACTGACCCTTGCGTCAGCACGTAGCCTGACCCTCCTACGTTTCCGTACCCTCACCTGTGCCCTAAGCCTTGCCATTCCCTAACACTAACCGTAGCCCGGAAAGGAAACCCACCACCAGCCCTAAACCTTACCCTACGCTGTAGCCTACTCCTGGCCCGTACGCTGGCAGTGACCTGTGCGTCAGCACGTAGCCTGACCTTCCCACATTTCCGTACCCTCACATGTGCCCTAAGCCTTTCCGTTCCCTAACCCTTACCATAGTACGGAACGGAAACCCACCACCAGCCCTACACCTTACCCCCAAGCCGTAGCCTACTCCTGGTCCATACGCTGGCACTGACCTGTGCGTCAGCACGTAGCCTGAACTTCCCACATTACCGTATCCTCACCTGTGCCCTAAGCCTTGCCGTTTCCTAACCCTAACCCTAGTACGGAACGGAAACACACCACAAGCCCTACAACTAACGCCCAAGCCATAGCCTAATCCTGGCCCATACGCTGACACTGACCCGTGCGTCAACACGTAGCCTGACCCTCCTACGTTTCCGTACCCTCACCTGTGCCCTAAGCATTGCTGTTCCCTAACACTAACTCTAGCCTTGAACGGAAACACACCACCAGCCCTACACCTAACCACCAAGCCGTAGCCTACTCCTGGCCGGTACGCTGGCACTGACCCGTGCGTCATCACGTAGCCTGAGCCTCCCAAGTTTCCGTAAACTCACCTGTGCGCTAAGCTTTGCCGTTCCCTAACCCTAACTGTAGCCCGGAACGGAAACCCACCACCAGCCCTACACCTTACCCTACGCCGTAGCCTACTCCTGGCCCGTACGCTGGCACTGACCCGTGCGTCAGCACGTAGCCTGACCCTCCCACGTTTCCGTATCGTCACCTGTGCCCTAAGCCTTGCCGTTCCCTAACCCTAACCCTAGACCGAAACGGAAACCCACCGCGAGCCCTAACCTTACCCTACGCCGTAGGCTATTCCTGGCCTGTACGCTGGCACTGACCCATGCGTCAGCAGGTAGCCTGACACTCCCACGTTTCCCTGCCCTCACCTGTGCCCTAAGCCTTGCCGTTCCGTAACCCTAACCCTAGCCCGGAATGGAAACCCACCAGCTGCCCTACACTTTACCCTATGCCGTAGCCTACTCCTGGCCCGTACGCTGGCACTGACCCGTGCGTCAGCACGTAGCCTGACCCTCCCACGTTTCCGTACCCTCACCTGTGCCCTAAGCCTTGCCGTTCCCTAACCCTAAACCTAGCCCGGAACGGAAACCCACCAGCAGCCTTAACCTTTCCCTACGCCGTAGCCTAATCCTGGCCCGTACGCTGGCACTGACCCGTGCGTCAGCATCTAGTCTGAACCCCCACGTTTCCGTACCCTCACCTGTGGCCTAAACCTTGCCGTTCCCTAACCCTAACCCTAGCCCGGAACGGAAACCCACCACCAGCCCTACACCTTACCCTACGCCGTAGCATACTCCTGGCCCGAACGCTGGCACTGACCCATGCGTCAGCATGTAGCCTGACGCTCCCACGTTTCCATACCCTCACCTGTTCCCTAAGACTTGCCGTTTCCTAACCCTAACCCTAGCTCGAAAAGGAAACCCACCACAAGCCCTACACCTAACTCCCAAGCCATAGCCTACTCCTGGCCCGTACGCTTGCACTGACCCATGCGGCAGCACGTAGCCTGACCCTCCCACGATTCCGTAACCTCACCTGTGCCCTAAGCCTTGCCGTTCCCTAATCCTAACCCTAGCCCGGAACGGGAACCCACCACCAGCCCTACACCTTACCCTATGCCGTAGCCAACACCTGGACCATACGCGCGCACTGACCTGTGCTTCAGCATGTAGCCTGACCCTCCCTTGTTACCGTACCCTCACCTGTGCCCTAAGCCTTGCTGTTCCCTAACTCTAAACCTAGCCCAGAACGGAAACCCACCACCAGCCCTAATCCTAACCCATAAGCCGTAGCTTACTCCTGGCCCGTACGCTGGCACTGACCGTGCGTCAGCATGTAGCCTTACCCTCCCACGTTTCCGTACCATCACCTGTGCCCTAAGCCTTGCCGTTCCCTAACCCTTACCATAGTACGAAACGGAATCCCACCACCAGCCCTACAACTAACGCCCAAGCCATAGCCTACTCCTGGCCCGTACGCTGGCACTGACCCGTGCGTCAATACGTAGCCTGACCCTCCCACGTTTCCGTACCCTCACCTGTGCCCTAAGCCTTGCCGTTCCCTAAGCCTAACCCTAGCCAGGAACGGAAACCCACCAGAAGCCCTATACCTTACCATACGCCATAGCCTACTCCTGGCCCGTACGCTGGCACTGACCCATGAGTCAGCACGTAGCCTGACCCTCCCACGTTTCCGTACCCTCACCTGTGCCCTAAGCCTTGCCGTTCCCTCACCCTAACACTAGACAGGAACGGAAACCCACCAGCAGCCCTACACATTACCCTACGCCATAGCCTACTCCTGGCCCGTACGCTGGCACTGACCCGTGAGTCAGCACGTAGCCTGACCCTCCCACATTTCCGTACCCTCACCTGTGCCCTAAGCCTTGCTGTTCCCTAACACTAACCCTAGCCTGGAACGGAAACCCACCACCAGCCCTACACCTAACCACCAAGCCATAGCGTAATCCTGGCCGGTACGTTGGCACTGACCCGTGCGTCATCACGTAGCCTGACCCTCCCACGTTTCCGTACCATCACCTGTTACCTAAGCCTTGCCGTTCCATATCCCTAACCCTAGCCCGGAACGGAAACCCACTACCAGCCCTACACCTTACCCTATTCCGTAGCCTAATTCTGGCCTGTACGCTGACACTGACCCATGCGTCAGCACGTAGCCTGACACTCCCACGTTTCTGTAACCCCACCTGTGCCCTAAGACTTGCCGTACCCTAACACTAACCCTAGCCCGGAACGGAAACCCACCACCATCCCTACACCTTAACCTACGCCGTAGCCTACTCCTGGTGCGTATGCTGGCACTGACCCGTGCGTCAGCACGTAGCCAGACCCTCCCACGTTTCCGTACTCTCACCTGTGACCTAAGCCTTGACGTTCCCTAACCCTAACCCTAGCCCGGAATAGAAACCCACCACCAGCCCTACACATTTCCCTACGACGTAGCCTACTCCTGGCCCGTACGCTGCCACTGACCCATGCATCAGCACGTAGCCTGAACCTCCAACTTTTCTGTACCCTCACCTGTGCCCTAAGCCTTGACGTTCCCTAACACTAACCCTAGCCCGGAACGGAAACCCACCACCAGCCCTACACCTTACCCTACGCCGTAGCCTACACATGGGCCGCACATTGGCACTGACCCGTGCGTCAGCACGTAGCCTGACCTGCCCACGTTTCCGTACCCTCACCTGTGCCCTAAGCCTTGCCGTTCCCTTACCCTAACCGTAGCCCGGAACGGAAACCCACCACCAGCCCTACAACTTACCCCCAAGCTATAGCCTACTCCTGGCCCGTATGCTGGCACTGACCCGTGCGTCAGCACGTAGCCTGACCCTCCCACGTTTCCGTACCCTCACCTGTGCCCTATGCCTTGCCGTTCCCTAACCGTAACCCTAGCACAGAACGGAAACCCACCTCCAGCCCTACACTTTACCCTATGCCGTAGCCTACACCTGGCCCGTACGTGGGAACTGACCCGTGTGTCAGCATGTAGCCTAACCCTCCCACGTTTCCGTACCCTCACCTCTGCCCTAAGCCTTGCCGATCCCTAACCCTAACCCTAGCCCGGAACGGAAACTCACCACCAGCCCTAAACATTACCCACAAGCCGTAGCCTACACCTGGCCCGTATGCTGGCACTGACCCCTGCGTCAGCACGTAGCCTGACCCTCCCACGTTTACGTACACTCACCTGTGCCCTAAGCCTTGCCGTTCCCTAACCCTAACCCTAACCCGGAACGGAAACCCACCACCAGCCCTATACCTTACCCTACGCTGTAGCCTACTGCTGGCCCGTACGCCGGCATTGACCCATGCGTAAGCACGTAGCCTGACGCTCCCACGTTTCCGTACCCTCACCTCTGCCCTAAGCCTTGCCGTTCCCTAACCCTAACCCTAGCCCAGAACGGAAACCCAACACCAGCCCTACACCTTACCCCCAAGCCTTAGCCTACTCCTGGTTCATACGCTGGCACTGACCGGTGCGTCAGCACTTAGCCTGAACTTCTCACATTACCGTACCCTCACCTGTGCCCTAAGCCTTGCCGTTCCCTAACCCTAACCCTAGTATGGAATGGAAACACACCACAAGCCCTACACCTAACCCCCAAGCCATAGCCTAAATCTGGCCCATACGCTGACACTGAGCCGTGCGTCAGCACGTAGCCTGACCTTCCCACGTTTCCGTACCCTCACCTGTGCCCTAAGCATTGCTGTTCCCTAACACTAACCCTAGCCTTGAAAGAAACACACCACCAGCCCTACACCTAACCACCAAGCCGTAGCCTACTCCTGGCCGGTACGCTGGCACTGAACCGTGCGCCATCACGTAGCCTGACCCTCCCAAGTTTCCGTAAACTCACCTGTGCCCTAAGCTTTGCCGTTCCCTAACCCTAACTGTAGCCCGTAACGGAAACCCACCACCAGCCCTACACCTTACCCTACGCCGTAGCCTATTCCTGGCCTGTACGCTGGCACTGACCCATGCATCAACAGGTAGCCTGACACTCCCACGTTTCCGTGCCCTCACTGTGCCCTAAGCCTTGCCGTTCCGTAACCCTAACCCTAGCCCGGAATGGAAACCCACCAGCTGCCCTACACCTTACCCTATGGCGTAGCCTACTCCTGGCCCGTACGCTGGCACTGACCCGTGCGTCAACACGAAGCCTGACCCTCCCACGTTTCCGTAACCTCACCTATGCCCTAAGCCTTGCCGTTCCCTAACCCTAAACCTAGCCCGGAACGGAAACCCACCAGCAGCCTTAACCTTGCCCTATGCCGTAGCCTACACCTGGCCCGTATGCTGGCACTGACCCGTGCGTCAGCATCTAGTCTGACACACCCACGTTTCCGTACCCTCACCTGTGGCCTAAACCTTGCCGTTCCCTAACCCTAACCCTAGCCCGGAACGGAAACCCACCACCAGCCCTACACCTTACCCTACACCGTAGCCTACTCCTGGCCCGAACGCTGGCACTGACCCATGCGTCAGCATGTAGCCTGACCCTCCCACGTTTCCATACCCTCACCTGTTCCCTAAGCCTTGCCGTTCCCTAACCCTAACCCTAGGCCGAAAAGGAACCCCACCACAAGCCCTACAACTAACTCCCAAGCCATAACCTACTCCTGGCCCATACGCTGGCACTGAACCATGCGGCAGCACGTAGCCTGACCCTCCCACGTTTCCGTACCCTCACCTGTGCCCTAAGCCTTACCGTTCCCTAACCCTAACCCTAGCCCGGAATGGAAACCCACCATCAGCCCTACACCTAACCCCGAAGCCTTAGCCTACACCTGGCCGGTATGCTGGCACTGACACGTGAGTCAGCACGTAGCCTGACCCTCACACTTTTCCGTACCCTCACCTGTGCCCTAAGCCTTTCCTTTCCCTAACCCTAACCCTAACCCAGAACAGAAACCCACCACCAGCCCTAAACTCTACCCTACGCCGTAGCCTATTACTGGCCTGTACGCTGGCACTGACCCATGCGTCAGCACGTAGCCTGACCCTCCCACGTTTCCGTATCCTCACCTGTGCCCTAAGCCTTGACGTTCCCTAACCCTAACCCTAGCCCGGAACGGAAACCCACTACCAGCCCTACACCTTACCCTATGCCGTAGCCTAATTCAGGCCTATACGGTGGCACTGACCCGTGCGTCAGCACGTAGCCTGACCCTCCCAAGTTTCCGTACCCTCAACTGTGCCCTAAGCCTTGCCGTTCCCTTACCCTAACCCTAGCCTGGAACGGAAACCCACCATCAGCCCTACAATTACCCCCAAGCTGTAGCCTACTCCTGGCCCGTATGCTGGCTCTGACCCGTGCGTCAGCACATAGCCTGACCCTCCCACGATTCCGTACCCTCAACTGTGCCCTATGCCTTGCTGTTCCCTAACCCTAACCCAAGCACAGAACGGAAACCCACCTCCAGCCCTAAACTTTACCCTATGCCGTAGCCTACACCTGGCCCGTACGTGGGCACTGACATGTGTGTCAACACGTAGCCTGACCTTCCCACATTTCCGTACCCTCACCTGTGCCCTAAGCCTTGCCATTTCCTAACCCTAAACCTAGCCCATGAACGGAAACACACCACCAGCCAAACACCTTACCCTACGCCGTAGCATACTCCTGGCCCGTACGCTGGCACTGACCCGTGCGTCAGCACGTAGCCTAACCCTCTCACGTTTCCGTACCCTCACCTGTGCTGTAAGCCTTGCCGTTCCCTAACCCTTACCCTAGCCCGGAACGGAAACCCACCACCAGCCCTACACCTTACCATACGCCGTAGCCTACTCCTGGCCCGAATGCTGGCACTGACCCGTGCGTCAGCACCTAGCCAGACCCTCCCACGTTTCCGTACACTCACCTGTGCCCTAGGCCTTGCCGTTCCCTAACCCTAACCCTAGCCCTGAACGGAAACCCTCCACCAGCCCTACACCTTACCCCCAAGCCGTAGCCTACTCCTGGCCGGTACGCTGGCACTGACCCGTGCGTCATCACGTAGCCTGACCCTCCCACATTTCCGTACCCTCACCTGTGCCCTAAGCTTTGCCGTTCCCTAACCCTAACTGTAGCCCGGAACGGAAACCCACCACCAGCCCTACAACTTACCCCCAACCCGTAGCCTACTCCTGGTCCATACGCTGGCACTGACCCGTGCGTCAGAACATATCCTGACCCTGCCACGTTGCCGTACCCTCACATGTGCCCTAAACCTTGCCGTTCCCTAACCCTAACCCTAGGGCCGAACGGAAATCCACCACAAGCCCTACAACTTACCCCCAAGCCATAGCCTACACGTGGTCCATACGCGGGCACTGACCTGTGCTTCAGCACGTAGCCTGGCCAACCCACGTTTGCGGACCCTCACCTGTGCCCTAAGACTTGCCGTTCCCTAACCCTAACCCTAGCTCGGAACGGAAACCCACCACCAGCCCTACACATTTCCCTATGCCGTAGCCTACTCCTGACCCGAACGCTGGCACTGACCCGTGCGTCAGCACGTAGCCTGACCTTCCCACATTTCCGTACCTTCACCTGTGCCGTAAGCCTTGCTGTTCCCTGACCCTAACCCTAGTACGGAATGGAAAACCATCACCAGCACTACACCTAACCTCCAAGCCATAGCCTAATTATGGCCCGTACGCTGGCACTGACCCGTGCGTCAGCACGTAGCCTGACCCTCCCACGTTTCCGTACCATCATATTTGCCCTAAGCCTTGCCGTTCCCTAACCCTAACCCTAGCCCGGTACAGAAACACACCACCAGCCCTACACCTAACCCCCAAGCCGTAGCCTACTCCTGGCCGGTACGATTGCACTGACCCGTGCGTCAGCACGTAGCCTGACCCTCCCACGTTTCTGTATCCTCACCTGTGCCCTAAGCCTTGCCGTTCCCTAACCCTAACCCTAGCCCTGAATGGAAAACCACCACTAGCCCTACACTTTACCCTACGCCGTAGCCTACTCCTGGCCCGTAGGCTGGCACTGACCCGTGCGTCAGCAAATAGCCTGACCCTCCCACTCTTCCGTACCCTCACCTGTGCCCTAAGCCTTGTCGTTCCCTAACCCTAACCCTAGCCCGGTACAGAAACCCACCACCTGCCCTACACCTAAACCCCAAGCCGTAGCCTACTCCTGGCCCGTACGCTGGCACTGACCCGTGCGTCAGCAAGTAGCCTGACCCTCCCACGTTTCTGTATCCTCACCTGTGCCCTAAGCCTTGCCGTTCCCTAACCCTAACCCTAGCCCTGAAGGGAAAACCACCACCAGCCCTACACTTTACCCTACGCCGTAGCCTACTCCTGGCCCGTACGCTGGCTCTGACACATGCGTAAGCACGTAGCCTGACCCTCCCACGTTTCCGTACCCTCACCTGTGCCCTAAGCCCTGCCGTTCCCTAACCCTAACCCTAGCCCGGAACGGAAACCCACCACCAGCCCTACACCATACCCTACACCGTAGCCTACTCCTGGCCCGTACGCTGGCACTGACCCGTGCGTCAGCATGTAGCCTGACCCTCTCACATTTCCGTACCCTCACCTGTGCCCTAAGCCTTGCCGTTCCCTATCCAAAACCCTAACCCGGAACGGAAACCCACCACCATCCCTAAACCTTTCCCTACTGGGTAGCCTACTCCTCGCCTGTACGCTCGCACTGACCCGTGCGTCAGCATGGAGTTTGACCCTCCCACGTTTCCGTACCCTCACCTGGGCCGTAAGACTTGCCATTCCCTAACACTAACCTTAGTCCGGAAAGGAAACCCACCACCAGCCCTACACCTTACCCTATGCCGTAGCTTACACCTGGCCCATACGCAGGCACTGACCTGTGCTTCAGCACGTAGCCTGACCCTCCCACGTTTGCGGACCCTCACCTGTGCCCTAAGACTTGTCGTTCCCTAACACTAACCCTAGCCTGGAACGGAAACCCACCACCAGCCCTACACCTTTCCCTACGCCGTAGCCTATTCCTGGCTCGTACGCAGGCACTGACACTTTCATCAGCACGTAGCCTGACGCTCCCACGTTTCTGTACCCTCACCTGTGCCCTAAGCCTTGCCGTTCACTAACCCAAACCCTAGCCCGGAACGGAAACCCACCACCAGCCCTACACCGTACCCCCAAGCCGTAGCCTACTCCTGGCCGGTACGCTGGCACTGACACGTGCGTCAGCACGTAGCCTGACCCTCACACGTTTCCGTACCTTCACCTGTGCCCTAAGCCTTGCCGTTTCCTAACCCTAACCCTAGCCCGGAACAGAAACCCACCACCAGCCCTACACTCTACCCTACGCCATAGCCTATTCCTGGCCCGTACGCTGGCTCTGAGCCGTGCGTCATCACGTAGCCTGACCCTCCCACGTTTCCGTACCCTCACCTGTGCCCTAAGCCTTGACGTTCCCTAACCCTAACCCTAGCCCAGAACGGAAACCCACCACCAGCCCTAGACCTTACCCTATGGCGTAGCCTACTCCTGGCCTGTACGCTGACACAGACACATGCGTCAGCACGTAGCCGGACCCTACCACTTTTTTGTACCCTTACCTGAGCCCTAAGCCTTGCCGTTCCCTAACCCTAAACCTAGCCCGGAATGGAATCCCACCACCAGCCCTACACCTTACCATATGCCGTAGCCTAATCCTGCCCGGTACGGTGCCACTGATCTGTGCATCAGCACGTAGCCTGACCCTCCCACGTTTCCGTACCCTCAGCTGTGCCCTACGCCTTGCCGTTCCCTAACCCTATCCCTAGCCCGGAACGGAAACACACCACCAGCCCTACAACTTACCCGTAAGTCGTAGCCTACTCCTGGCCTGTACGGTGGCACTGACCCTTGCGTCAGCATGTAGCCTGACCCTCCCACGTTTCCGTACACTCACCTGTGCCCTAAGCCTTGCCGTTCCGTAACCCTAACCCGAGACCGGAACGGAAACCCACCACCAGCCCTACACCTTACC
Source organism: Mesoplodon mirus (assembly GCF_964341445.2). Classification (NCBI taxonomy): domain Eukaryota; kingdom Metazoa; phylum Chordata; class Mammalia; order Artiodactyla; family Ziphiidae; genus Mesoplodon; species Mesoplodon mirus. The sequence continues at coordinate 305,182 of NW_028295773.1, forward strand.
CCCAAGCCGTAGCCTACACCTGGCCCGTTCGGTGGCACTAACCCGAGCATCAGCAAGTAGCATGACCTCCCACGTTTCTGTACCCTCACCCGTGCCCTAAGCCTTGCCATTCCGTAACCCTAACCCTAGCCCGGAACGGATACCCACCACCAGCCCTACAACTTACCCCCAAGCCGTAGCCTACTCCTGGCCCATATGCTGGCACTGACCCGTGCGTCAGCACGTAGCGTGACCCTCCCACGTTTCCGTACCCTCACCTGTGCCCTAAGCCTTGCCGTTCCCTAACCCTAACCCTAGCCCGGAACGTAAACCCACCACCAGCCCTACACCTTACCCTATGCTGTAGCCTACACCTGGCCCGTATGCGGGCACTGACACGTGCGTCAGCACGTAGCCTGACCCTCCCACGTTTCCGTACCCTCACCTGTGCCCTAAGCCTTGCCGTTCCCTTACCCTAGCCCTAGCATGGAACGGAAACCCACCACCAGCCTTACTCCTTAGCCTATGCCGTAGCCTACTCCTTGCTGTACCCTGGCACTGACCCGTGCGTCAGCACGTAGCCTGACCCTCCCACGTTTCCGTACCCTCACCTGTGCCCTAAGGCTTGCCGTTCCCTAACCCTAACCCTAGTCCGGAACGGAAACACACCACCAGCCCTACAACTAACCCCCAAGCCGTAGCTTACTCCTGGCCAGTACGCTGGCACTGACCCGTGCATCATCACGTAGTCTGACCCTCCCACGTTTCCGTACCCTCACCTGTGCCCTAAGCCTTGCCGTTCCCTAACCCTAACCCTAGCCCGGAACGGAAAACCACCACCAGCCCTACACCTTACCCCCAAGCCGTAGCCTACACCTGGACCGTACGCTGGCACTGACCCGTGCGTCAGCATGTAGCCTGACCCTCCCACGTTTCCGTACCCTCACCTGTGCCCTAAGCCTTGCCGTTCCCTAACCCTAACCCTAGCCCGGAACAGAAACCCACCACCAGCCCTATACCTTTCCCTACGCCGTAGCCTATTCCTGGCCCGTACGCAGGCACTGATACTTTCATCAGCATGTAGCCTGACCCTCCCACGTTTCTGTACCCTCACCTGTGCCCTAAGCCTTGCCGTTCCCTAACCCTAACCCTAGCCCGGAACGGAAACACACCGCCAGCCCTACACCTTACCCCCAAGCCGTAGCCTACTCCTGGCCCGTACGCTGGCACAGACCCGTGCGTCAGCACGAAACCTGACCCTCCCACGTTTGCGGACCCTCACCTGTGCCCTAAGCCTTGCCGTTCCCTAACACTAACCCTAGACCGGAACGGAAACCCACCACCAACCCTACACCTTTCTCTACGCCGTAGCCTATTCCTGGCTCATACGCAGGCACTGACACTTTCATCAGCAAGTAGCCTGAGCCGCCCACGTTTCCGTACCCTCACCTGTGCCCTAAGCCTTGCCGTTCACTAACCCTAACCCTAGCCCGGAACGGAAACCCACCACCAGCCATACACCTTGCTCTATTCCGTAGCCTACACCTGGCCCGTACGCGGGCACTGACCTGTGCTTCAGCACGTAGCCTGACCCTCCCATTTTACCGTACGCTCACCTGTGCCTTAAGCCTTGTCATTCCCTAACCCTAACCCTGGCCCGGCACGGAATCTCACCCCCAGCTCTACACCATATCGTATGCCGTAGCCTAGTCCTGGCCCGTACGCTGGCACTGACCCGTGTGTCAGCATGTAGCCTGACACTCCCACGTTTCCGTACCCTCTCCTTAGCACTAAGCCTTGCCGTTCCCTAACCCTAACCCTAGCCCGGAACAGAAACCCACCACCAGCCCTACACCTTACCCCAAGCCGTAGCCTATTCCTGGCACGTACGCAGGCACTGACCCTTTCATCAGCACGTAGCCTGACCCTCCAACGTTTCCGTACCCTCATCAGTGCCCTAAGCCTTGCCGTTCTGTAACCCTAACCCTAGCCCGGAACGGAAACCCACCACCAGCCCTACACCTTAACCTACGCCGTAGCCTACTCCTGGACTGTACGGTGGCACTGCCCCTTGCGTCATCATGTAGCCTGACCCTCCCACGTTTCCGTACCCTCACCTCTGCCCTAAGCCTTGCCGTTCTGTAACCCTAACCCTAGCCCGGAACGGAAACCCACCACCTGCCCTACACCTTACCCCCAAGCCGTAGCCTACTCCTGGCACGTTCGGTGGAAGTAACCCTAGCATCAGCAAGTAGCCTGACCCTCCCACGTTTCTGTAACCTCACCCGTGCCCTAAGCCTTGCCGTTCCGTAACCCTAACCCTAGCCCGGAAAGGAAACCCACCACCAGCCCTACACCTTACCCCCAAGCCGTAGCGTACTCCTGGCCCATATGCTGGCACTGACCCGTGCGTCAGCACGTAGCGTGACTCTCCCACGTTTCCGTACCCTCACCTGTGCCCTAAGCCTTGCCGTTCCCTAAACCTAACCCTAGCCCGGAACGGAAACCCACCACTAGCCCTACACCTTACCCTATGCTGTAGCCTACACATGGCCCGTACGCGGGCACTGACCCGTGCGTCAGCACGTAGCCTGACCCTCCCACGTTTCCGTACCCTCACCTGTGCCCTAAGCCTTGCCGTTCCCTAACCCTAACCCTAGCCCGGAACAGAAAGCCACCACCAGCCCTAAAACTTAGCCACAAGCCGTAGCCTACTCCTGGCCCGTACGCTGGAACTGACCCGTGCGTCAGCACGTAGCCTGACCCTCCCACTTTTCCGTACCCTCACCTGTGCCCTAAGCCTTGCCGTGCCCTAAGCCTAACCCTAGCCCGGAACGGAAACCCACCACCAGCCCTACACCATACGCTACACCATAGCCTACTCCTGGCTCGTACGCTGGCACTGACCCGTGCGTCAGCATGTAGCCTGACCCTCTCACGTTTCCATACCCTCACATGTGCCCTAAGCCTTGACGTTCCCTATCCCTAACCCTAGCCCGGAACACAAACCCACCACCAGCCCTACACCTTTCCCTATGCCGTAGCATACTCCTGGCCCGTATGCAGGCACTGACCCGTGCGTCATCACGTAGCCTGACCCTCCCACTTTTCCGTACCCTCACCTGTGCCCTAAGCCTTGCCGTTCCCTTACCCTAACCCTAGCCCGGAACGGAAACCAACCACCCGCCCTACACCTTACCCTATGCCGTAGCCTACTCCTTGCCCGTACCCTGGCACTGACCCCTGCTTCAGCACGTAGCCATACACTCCCACGTTTCCATACCCTCACATGTGCCCTAAGCCTTGCCATTCCCTAACCGTAACCGTAGCCTGGAACGAAAACCCACCACCAGCCCAAAACCTTACACTACGCCGTAGCCTACTCCTGGCCCGTACGCTGACACTGATCCGTGCGTCAGCACGTAGCCTGACCGTCCCACGTTTCCGTACCCTCACCTGTGCCCTAAGCCTTGCCGTTCCCTAACCCTAACCCTAACTCGGAACGGAAACCCACCACCATCCCTAAACCTTTCCCTAGTGGGTAGCCTACTCCTCGCCCGTACGCTCGCACTGACCCGTGCGTCAACATGTAGTTTGACCCTCCCACGTTTCCGTACCCTCACCTGTGCCCTCAGCCTTGCCATTCCCTAACACTAACCTTAGCCCGGAAGGGAAATCCACCACCAGCCCTACACCTTAACCTATGCCGTAGCCTACACCTGGCCCATACGCGGGCACTGACCTGTGCTTCAGCACGTAGCCTGGCCTTCCCACGTTTGCGGACCCTCACCTGTGCCCTAAGACTTGCCGTTCACTAACCCTAACCCCAGCCCGGAACGGAAACCCACCACCAGCCCTACACATTTCCCTACGCCGTAGCCTATTCCGGGCTCGTACGCAGGCACTGACACTTTCATCAGCACTTAGCCTGACCCTCCCACGTTTCTGTACCCTCACCTGTGCCCTAAGCCTTGCCGTTCACTAACCCTAACCCTAGACCGGAACGGAAAACCACCACCAGCCCTACAACTTACCCCCAAGCCGTAGCCTACTCCTGGCCGGTACGCTGGCACTGACACGTGCGTCAGCACGTAGCCTGACCCTCACACGTTTCCGTACCCTCACCTGTGCCCTAAGCCTTGCCGTTTCCTTACCCTAACCCTAGACCGGAACGTACACCCACCATCAGCCCTACACTTTACCGTACGCCATAGCCTACTCCTGGCCCGTACTCTGTCACTGACCCGTGTGTCAGCACGTAGCGTGACCCTCCCACGTTTCCGTACCCTCTCCTTAGCACTAAGCCTTGCCTTTCCGTAACCCTAACCGTAGCCCGGAACGGAAACCCACCACCAGCCTTACACCTTACCCCCAAGCCATAGCCTACTCCTGGCCCATACGCTGGCACTGACCCGTGCGTCAGCACGTAGCCTGACCCTCCCACGTTTCCGTACCATCACCTGTGCCCTAAGCCTTGCCGTTCCCTCACCCTCACCCTAGCCAGGAACAGAAACCCATCAGCAGCCCTACACATTACCCTACGCTGTAGCCTACTCCTGGCACGTACGCTGGCACTGACTCGTGCGTCAGCACGTAGCCTGATCCTCACACGTTTCCGTACCCTCACCTGTGCCCTAAGCCTTACCGTTCCCTAACCCTAACCCTAGCCCGGAACTGAAACCCACCACCAGCCATACAGCTTATCCCCAAGCCATAGCCTATTCCTGGCCCGTACGATGGCACTGACACATGCGTCAGCATGTAGCCTAACCCTCCCACGTTTCCGTACCCTCACCTGTGCCCTAAGCCTTGCCGTTCCCTAACCCTAACTCTAGCCCGGAACGTAAACCCACCAGCAGCCCGACACCTTACCCTATGCTGTAGCCTACACCTGGCCCGTATGCGGGCACTGACACGTGCGTCAGCACGTAGCCTGACCCTCCCACGTTTCCGTACCCTCACCTGTGCCCTAAGCCTTGCCGTTCCCTAACCCTAACCCTAGCCCGGAACGCAAACCCACCACCAGCCCTACACTTTTCCCTATGCCGTAGCCTACTCCTGGCCCGTACGCTGGCACAGACCAGTGCGTCAGCACGAAGCCTGACCCTCCCACGTTTGCGGACCCTCACCTGTGCCCTAAGCCTTGCCGTTCCCTAACATTAACGCTAGAATGGAACGGAAACCCACCACCAGCCCTACACATTTCCCTACGCCGTAGCCTATTCCTGGCTCATACGCAGGCACTGACCCTTTCATCAGCAAGTAGCCTGACCCTCCCACGTTTCCGTACCCTCACCTGTGCCCTAAGCCTTGCCGTTCACTAACCCTAACCCTAGCCCGGAACGGAAACCCACCACCAGACCTACACCTTACTCTATGCCGTAGCCTACACCTGGCCCGTACGCAGGCACTGACCTGTGCTTCAGCACATAGCCTGACCCTGCAATGTTACCGTATGCTCACCTGTGCCCTAAGCCTTGCCTTTCCCTAACCCTAACCCTAGCCCAGCACGGAATCCCACCACCAGCCCTACACCTTATCGTATGCCGTAGCCTAGTCCTGGCCCGTACGCTGGCACTGACCCGTGTGTCAGCATGTAGCCTGACACTCCCACGTTTCCGTACCCTCTCCTTAGCACTAAGCCTTGCCGTTCCCTAACCCTAACCCTAGCCCGGAACAGAAACCCACCACCAGCCCTACACCTTTCCCTACGCCGTAGCCTATTCCTGGCCCGTACGCAGGCACTGACCCTTTCATCAGCACATAGCCTGACCCTCCCACGTTTCCGTACCCTCACCTGTGCCCTAAGCCTTGCCGTTCCCTAACCCTAACCCTAGCCGAGAACGGAAACCCACCACCAGCCCTACAACTTACCCCCAAGCCGTAGCCTACTCCTGGTCCATACGCTGGCACTGACCCGTGCCTCAGAACGTATCGTGACCCTGCCACGTTGCCGTACCCTCACATGTGCCCTAAACCTTGCCGTTCCCTAACCCTAACCCTACTGCTGAACGGAAACCCACCACAAGCCCTACACCTTACCCCTAAGCCGTAGCCTACACGTGGTCCATACGCTGGCACTGACCTGTGCGTCAGCACGTAGCCTGACCTTACCACGTTACCGTAACGTCACCTGTGCCCTAAGCCTTGCCCTTCCCTAACCCTAACCCTAGTACGGGACGGAAACACACCACAAGCCCTACACCTAACCCACAAACCATAGCATACTCCTGGCCCGTACGCTGGCACTGAACAGTGCGTGAGCACGTAGCCTGACCCTCCCAGGTTTCCGTACCCTCACCTATGCCCTAAGCCTTCCTGTTCCATAACACTAACACTAGCCCGGAACGGAAACCCACCACCAGCCCTACACCTAACCCCCAAGCCGTAGCCTACTCCTGGCCGGTTCGCTGGCACTGACCTGTGCGTCAGCACGTAGCCTGACCCTCCCACGTTTCCGTACCCTCACCTGGGCCCTAAGCCTTGCCTTTCCCTAACCCTAACCCAAGCCCGGAACGGAAACGCACTACCAGACCTACACCTTTCCCTACGCCATAGCCTACTCCTGGCACGTACGTTGGCACTGACACGTGCGTCAGCACATAGCCTGACCCTCACACGTTTCCGTACCCTCACCTGTGCCCTAAGCCTTGCCGTTCCCTAACCCTATCCCTAGTCCGGAATGGAAACACACCACCAGCCCTACAGCTTACCCCCAAGCCATAGCCTATTCCTGGCCCGTACGCTGGCACGGACCCGTGCGTCAGCATGTAGCCTGACCCTCCCACGTTTCCGTAGCCTCACCTGTGCCCTAAGCCTTGCCGTTCCCTAACCCTAACCCTAGCCCTGAACGGAAACCCACCACCAGCCCAACAACTAACCCCCAAGCTGTAGCTTACTCCTGGCCAGTACGCTGGCACTGACCCGTGCATCATCACGTAGCCTGACCCTCCCACGTTTCTGTACCCTCACCTGTGCCCTAAGCCTTGCCGTTCCCTAACCCTAACCCTAGCCCAGAACGGAAAACCACCACCAGCCCTACACCTTACCCCCAAGCCGTAGCCTACTCCTGGCCCGTACGCTGGCACAGACCCGTGCGTCAGCACGAAGCCTGACCCTCCCACGTTTGCGGACCCTCACCTGTGCCCTAAGCCTTGCCGTTCCCTAACACTAACCCTAGACCGGAACGGAAACCCACCACCAGCCCTACACCTTTCTCTACGCCGTAGCCTATTCCTGGCTCATACGCAGGCACTGACCCTTTCATCAGCAAGTAGCCTGACCCTCCCACGTTTCCGTACCCTCACCTGTGCCCTAAGCCTTGCCGTTCACTAACCCTAACCCGGAACGGAAACCCACCACCAGCCCTACACCTTACTCTATTCCGTAGCCTACACCTGGCCCGTACGCGGGCACTGACCTGTGCTTCAGCACGTAGCCTGACCCTCCCATTTTACCGTACGCTCACCTGTGCCCTAAGCCTTGTCGTTTCCTAACCCTAACCCTAGCCCGGCACGGAATCTCACCATCATCTCTACACCATATCGTATGCCGTAGCCTAGTCCTGGCCCGTACGCAGGCACTGACCCGTGTGTCAGCATGTAGCCTGACCCTCCCACGTTTCCGTACCCTCATCTGTGCCCTAAGCCTTGCCGTTCCCTAACCCTAACCCTAGCCCGGAACGGAAACCCACCACCAGCCCTACACCTTAACCTACGCCGTAGCCTACTCCTGGACTGTACGGTGGCACTGCCCCTTGCGTCATCATGTAGCCTGACCCTCCCACGTTTCCGTACCCTCACCTCTGCCCTAAGCCTTGCCGTTCTGTAACCCTAACCCTAGCCCGGAATGGAAACCCACCACCAGGCCTACACCTTACCCCCAAGCCGTAGCATACTCCTGGCACGTTCGGTGGCAGTAACCCTAGCATCAGCAAATAGCCTGACCCTCCCACGTTTCTGTACCCTCACCCGTGCCCTAAGCCTTGCCGTTCCGTAACCCTAACACTAGCCCGGAACGGAAACCCACCACCAGCCCTACACCTTACCCCCAAGCCGTAGCGTAATCCTGGCCCATATGCTGGCACTGACCCGTGCGTCAGCACGTAGCGTGACCCTCCCACGTTTCCGTACCCTCACCTGTGCCCTAAGCCTTGCCGTTCCGTAACCCTAACCCTAGCCCGGAACGGAAACCCACCACTAGCCCTACACCTTACCCTATGCTGTAGCCTACACATGGCCCGTACGCGGGCACTGACATGTGCGTCAGCACGTAGCCTGACCCTCCCACGTTTCCGTACCCTCACCTGTGCCCTAAGCCTTGCCGTTCCCTAACCCTAACCCTAGACCGGAACGGAAAGCCACCACCAGCCCTAAAACTTAGCCACAAGCCGTAGCCTACTCCTGGCCCGTACGCTGGCACTGACCCGTGCATTCAGCAGGTAGCCTGACCCTCCCACTTTTCCATACCCTCACCTGTGCCCTAAGCCTTGCCGTTCCCTAACCCTAACCCTAGACCGGAATGGAAACCCACCACCAGCCCTACACCATACGCTACACTGTAGCCTACTCCTGGATCGTACGCTGGCACTGACCCGTGCGTCAGCATGTAGCCTGACCCTCTCACGTTTCCATACCCTCACATGTGCCCTAAGCCTTGACGTTCCCTATCCCTAACCCTAGCCCGGAACGCAAACCCACCACCAGCCCTACACCTTTCCCTACGCCGTAGCATACTCCTGGCCCGTACGCTGGCACTGACCCGTGCGTCATCACGTAGCCTGACCCTCCCACTTTTCCGTACCCTCACCTGTGCCCTAAGCCTTGCCGTTCCCTTACCCTAACCCTAGCCCGGAACGGAAACCCACCACCCGCCCTACACCTTACCCTATGCCGTAGCCTACTCCTTGCCCGTACCCTGGCACTGACCCGTGCTTCAGCACTTAGCCATACACTCCCACGTTTCCGTACCCTCACATGTGCCCTAAGCCTTGCCATTCCCTAACCGTAACCGTAGCCCAGAACGAAAACCCACCACCAGCCCTAAACCTTACACTACGCTGTAGCCTACTCCTGGCCCTTACGCTGGCATTGACCCGTGCGTCAGCACGTAGCCTGACCCTCCCACGTTTCCGTACCCTCACCTGTGCCCTAAGCCTTGCCGTTCCCTAAACCTAACCCTAACTCGGAACGGAAAACCACCACCATCCCTAAACCTTTCCCTAGTGGGTAGCCTACTCCTCGCCCGTACGCTCGCACTGACCCGTGCGTCAACATGTAGTTTGACCCTCCCACGTTTCCGTACCCTCATGTGGGCCCTCAGCCTTGCCATTCCCTAACACTAACCTTAGCCCAGAAGGGAAACCCACCACCAGCCATACACCTTACCCTATGCCGTAGCTTACACCTGGCCCATACGCGGGTACTGACCTGTGCTTCAGCACGTAGCCTGGCCATCCCACGTTTGCGGACCCTCACCTGTGCCCTAAGACTTGCCGTTCCCTAACCCTAACCCTAGCCCGGAACGGAAACCCACCACCAGCCCTACATATTTCCCTACGCCGTAGCCTATTCCTGGCTCGTACGCATGCACTGACACTTTCATCAGCATTTCGCCTGACCCTCCCACGTTTCTGTACCCTCACCTGTGCCCTAAGCCTTGCCGTTCACTAACCCTAACCCTAGATCGGAACGGAAAACCACCACCAGCCCTACAACTTACCCCCAAGCCGTAGCCTACTCCTGGCCGGTACGCTGGCACTGACACGTGCGTCAGCACGTAGCCTGACCCTCACACGTTTCCGTACCCTCACCTGTGCCCTAAGCCTTGCCGATCCCTAAGCCTAACCCTAGCCAGAAACGGAAACCCACAAGAAGCCCTACACCTTACCATACGCCGTAGCCCACTCCTGGCCCGTACGCTGGCACTGACCCGTGAGGCAGCCCGTAGCCTGACCCTCCCACATTTCCGTACCCTCACCTGTGCTCTAAGCCTTGCCATTCCCTAAACCTAACCCTATCCCGGAACAGAAACCCACCACCAGCCCTAAACCTTACTCTATGCCGTAGACTACACCTGGTCCGTACGCGGGCACTGACCTGTTCTTCAGCACGTAGCCTGACACTCCAATGTTACTGTACCCTGAACTGTGACCTAAGCCTTGCCGTTCCCTAACCCTAACCCGAGCGCGGCACGGAATCCCACCACCAGCCCTACACCTTATCATATGCCGTAGCCTAGTCCTAGCCCGTACGCTGGCACTGACCCGTGCGTCAGCATGTAGCCTGACCCTCCCACGTTTCCGTACCCTCACCTGTGCCCTAAGCCTTGCCGTTCCCTAACCCTAACCCTAGCCCGTAACGGAAACCCACCACAATCCCTACACCTTACCATACGCCGTAGCCTACTCCTGGCCCGTACGCTGGCAATGACCCGTGAGTCAGCACGTAGACTGACCCTCCCACGTTTCCGTACCCTCACCTGTGCCCTAAGCCTTGCCGTTCCCTCACCCTAACCCTAGCCAAGAACGGAAACCCACCAGCAGCCCTAAACCTTACCCTACACCGTAGCCTACTGCTGGCCCGTACGCTGGCACTGACTCGTGCGTCAGCACGTAGCCTAACCCTCCCACGTTTCCGTACCCTCACCTGTGCCCTAAGCCTTGACGTTCCCTAACACTAACCCTAGCCTGGAACGGAAACACACCATCAGCCCTACACCTAAACACCAAGACGTAGCCTAATCCTGGCCGGTACGCTGGCACTGACCCGTGCCTCAGCACGTAGCCTGACACTCCCAAGTTTCCGTACCCTCACCTGGGCCCTAAGCCTTGCCGTTTCCTAACCCTAACCCTAGCCCATGAACGGAAACCGACCACCAGCCCTACACCTTACCCTACGCCGTAGCCTACTCCTGGCCCGTATGCTGGCACTGACCCGTGCGTCAGCATGTAGCCAGACCCTCCCACGTTTCCGTACCCTCACCTGTGCCCTAAGCCTTGCCGTTCCCTAACCCTAAGCCTAGCCCGGAAGGGAAACCCACCACCAGCCCTACACCTTACCCCAAGCCGTAGCCTACTCCTGGCCCGTACGCTGGCACTGACCCGTGCATCAGCAAGTAGCCTGACCCTCCCACGTTTCCGTACCCTCACCTGTGCCCTAAGACTTGCTGTTCCCTAACACTAACCCTAGCCTGGAACGGAAAACCACCACCAGCCCTACACCTAACCGCCAAGCCGTAGCCTACTCCTGGCCGGTATGCTGGCACTGACCCGTGCATCATCACGTAGCCTGACCCTCCCACGTTTCCGTACCCTCACCTGTGCCCTAAGCTTTGTCGTTCCCTAACCCTAACTGTAGCCCGGAACGGAAAACCACCACCAGCCCTACAACTTACCCCCAAGCCGTAGCCTACTCCTGGTCCATACGCTGGCACTGACCCGTGCTTCAGAATGTATCCTGACCCTGCCACGTTGCCGTACCTTCACATGTGCCCTAAACCTTGCCGTTCCCTAACCGTAACACTAGCCCGGAACGGAAACCCACCACAAGCCCCACACCTTACCCCCAAGCCGTAGCCTACTCGTGGTCCATATGCTGGCACTGACCTCTGCGTCAGCACGTAGCCTGACCTTCCCACGTTACCGTAACGTCACCTGTGCCCTAAGCCTTGCCGTTCCCTAACCATAACCCTAGTACGGGACAGAAACACACCACAAGCCCTAAACATTACCCCCAAGCTGAAGCCTACTGCTGGCCCGTACGCTGGCACTGACACGTGCGTCAGCATGTAGCCTGAACCTCCCACGTTTCCGTACCATCACCTGGGCCCTAAGCCTTGCAGTTCCCTAAACCTAACCCTAGCCCGGAACGGAAAACCACGACCAGCCCTAAACCATACCCTACGCCATACCCTACTCCTGGCCCATACGCTGGCACTGACCCGTGAATCAGCACGTAGCCTGACTCTCCCACGTTTCCGTACCCTCACCTGTGCCCTAAGCCTTGCGGTTCCCTAACTCTAACCCTAGCCCGGAACGGAAACCCACCACCAGCCCTACACCTTACCCTACACCGTAGCCTACTCCGGGCCCGTACGCTGGCACTGACCCATGCGTCAGCACGTAGCCTGACCCTCCCACGTTTCCGGAGCCTCACCTGTGCCCTAAGACTTGACGTTCCCCAACTCTAACCATAGCCCGGAACGGAAACACACCACCAGCCCTACACCTTACCCCCAAGCCATAGCCTACTCCTGGCCCGTACGCTGGCACTGATGCGTGCGTCACCACGTAGCAATGAAACTCCCACGTTTCCGTACCCTCAAGTGTGCCCTAAGCCTTGCGGTTCCCTAACCCTAACCCTAGCCCAGAAGGGAAACCCACCACCAACCCTACAACTTACCTTACGCCGTAGCCTACTCCTGGCACATACGCGGGCACTGACCCGTGCATTCAGCAGGTAGCCTGACCCTCCCACGTTTCCGTACCCTCACCTGTGCCCTAAGCCTTGCCGTTCCCTAACCCTAACCCTAGCCCAGAACAGAAACCCATCACCAGCCTAAAACTTACCCACAACCTATAGCCTACTCCTGGCCCGTACGCTGGCACTGACCCGTGTGTCAGCACGGAGCCTGACCTTCCCACGTTTCCGTATCCTCACGTGGGCCCTAAGCCTTGCCGTTCCCTAACCCTAACCCTAGCCCGGAACGAAAACCAACCACCAGCCCTACAACTTACCCCCAAGCCTTAGCCTACACCTTGCCCATACGCTGGCACTGACCCATGCGTCAGCACGTAGCCTGACCCTCCCACGTTTCCGTACCATCACCTGTGCCCTAAGCCTTGCCGTTCCCTAACCCTAACCCTAGCCCTGAATGGAAACACACCACCAGCCCTATACCTAACCCCCAAGACGTAGCCTACTCCTGGCCCGTACGCGGGCACTGACCTGTGCTTCAGCACATAGCCTGACACACCCATGTTACTCTACCCTCACTTGTGCCCTAAGCCTTGCCGTTCCCTTATCCTAACCCTAGCCCCGAACGGAAACCCACCACCAGCCCTACACTCTACCCTACGCTGTAGCCAAATCCTGGCACGTACGCTGGCACTGAGACGTGCGTCAGCACTTAGCCTGACCCTCCCACGTTTCCGTACCATCACCTGTGCCCTAAGCCTTGAACTTCCTTAACCCTAACCCTAGCCCATCACAGAAACCCACCACCAGCCCTACACCTTACACTACGCCGTAGCCTAATCCTGGCCCATACGCTGGCACTGACACGTGCGTCAGCACGTAGCCGGACCCTCACTCGTTTCCGTACCCTCACCTGTGCCCTAAGCCTTGCCGTTCCCTAACCCTAACCCTAGTCCGGAACGGAAACCCACCACCAGCCCTACAGCTTACCCCCAAGCCATAGCCTACTCGTGACCCATACGCTGGCACTGACCGGTGTGTCAGCATATAGCCTGACGAGGCACACCAGGGGAGGGCGGGCCGGCAGGGTAAGGCTACCCAGGTCAGCTAATCCACAACCCTCAGGAAATCACATTGGTGAAAATGGACCTCGCTAAGGCAGAAGAGAAGCCAAGGGAAAAAAGGACACGGTGCCATTTGCAGCACCGTAGATGAGTCTAGAAATAATCACGAGACTTGTAGTAAGTCAGAAAGTGAAAGACACATATCATATCATATCACTTATAGGTGTTACCTAAAAATGGATACCAGGGCAGATATTTCCACGGAGAAGGGCAATCACAGATTCATTAAACAAACTTATGGTTCACCAATGGAAAGGTGTGAGGATTGGTTTCATTACGATATCGGGGTTAACAGACATATACAAACACAGGTGACATATATAATCACCAAAGACCTACAGAATACCAAGAGAGGACTACTCAACATTCTGTCATAACGTACATGGGAAAAGGATCCCAGGAAGAACAGACATCTGTATATGTGTAAAAGAACCACATCTTCCACACCTACAACAAGCCAAACATTGTAATCAAACTTCCTGTAATAAAAAATAAAAAAATAAATTAAAAACACGAACAAGAAGTAGTGAGACAAACTTGAGGGGCTTTCTCCTGGCACATTCCATTCTAAATTCCAATCTAGAACACCCCTTCCACTGAGGCTCTCTTGCCCTAGTAACCAGATTTGGTAAGGGAGAACTGCTGCCACCTTGTGGCCGTTTCACACAACAGCAGCTTTAATCCCAGTGCTAATGGTCAGTTGATATTCAAAATCATTGCAGGCCTGTAAATGACACCTGCCCTGAAAACAAATCCTGGGGTCACATATCGACCAAAAAATTCAAAGGACGTCCATATTTAAAAACGAGCGTTTCAAAAGGCATATTTTACGCACATTAGTGTTCTGCTTCTTTTCCTTTCTTTCCTTTTTTTGTTAAAAAACACGGGAATGGAAAAAGGTATCCCTCAGAATGGGCGAAAATCGTTGCAAACGAATCAATGGACAGAGGTTTAATCTCCAATATATATAAACAGCTCATGCAGCTTAATATTAAAAAAACAAACAACCCAATACAAAAATGGGCAGAAGATCTAAAGAGACGTTTCTTCAAAGGACACACAGAGATGGCCAAGACGCACATGAAAAGCTGCTCAACAGCACTAATTATTAGAGAAATGCAAATCAAAACTACAATGAGGTATCACCTCACACCTGTTAGAATCGGCATCATTAGAAAATCTACAAACAACAATTTCTGGGGAGGGTGTGGACAAAAGGAGCCCTCTTCCACTATTGGTGGGAATGTAACTTGATACAGTCACTATGGAGAACAGTATGGAGTTTCCTTAAAAAAACTAGAAATAGAATTACCATCTGATCCAGCAATCCCACTTCTGGGCATATACCCAGAGAAAACCGTAAATCAAAAACGCACATTCACCACAATGTTCATTGCAGCACTATTTACTATAGCCAGGTAATGGAAGCAACCTAAATGCCCACAGAAAGATGAATGCATAAAGATGTGGTACATATATAAAATGGAATATTACTCGGCCATAAAAAGGAATGAAACTGGGTCATTTATAGAGACATCGATGGATCGAGAGACTGTCATACAGAATGAAGTGAGTCAGAAAGCAGAAAACAAATATTGTATATTAATGCATATATGTGGAACCTAAAAAAATGGTACAGATGAACTGGTTTGCAGGGAAGAAATAGAGACACAGAGGTAGAGAACAAACGTATGGACACCAAGTGTGGGAAACCATGGGGTGTTGGTGGTGGGATGAGTTGGGAGATTTGGATTGACCTGTATACATATATATGCATAAAATACATAACTAATAAAAACCTGCTGTATAAAAACATAAATAAAATTATATTTCAAAATTTAAAAAAAATAGAATTTAACAATAAAACAGAAAAAATTTCTTCTGTCACACAGATGTATTTATAGGAATGAATTATTACAATGCTTATATCTATAAATACATAAAAGAGGAATATAATCTAACTGGAACCATAAAAGAAAAAAAAAACCTGAACCCACGAGTTATACAGAGGAAAACCCTATCCGGGCACAATTGCTCCAGCGGTAAACAATTCTGAAATTGGTCAGAGGTGGGGAACCATCTCCCATACAGCCAGCAACCCACCCCCCACGCAAGGAGCGTCCTCATTGCAAAGCTGGGGGACCGTGCCGAGGCATCTGTGAGTAAACGTGAGCTGAGCCCCAGGCCAGCTGCTGCTGAACTGTTCCCAACCTTTCCAGGTAAAACACCTGAATATGTACAAGGGCTTGAAAGCCTAGAGGAAGGACCGTGGAGCCACACCAGCGACAGCACGCAGGCCAACTTGGTGCCTCCAGGCCAGCCAGGGTGGTCCTGGCCCCGGGCGCTCCTCCAGAAGCTTTCCATTGCCCTGCCTGAGATACCCCTCCTGTCCTGGCCCCCACTGCTTTTTTCCTTCCTCATCTCTGACCGGAGAGAAATTCCAGCGGAAGGTATGGGTGACACATCCTCTTCTTTAGAGGCGGCAGCCTGGCAACTCCTGCAGAAAGGCCAGCAGAACCCCACTCACACCGGGCCACCCACAAAGCTGTGGCACCTCTCTCCCTCCCACCAGCACAGCCCCGAGACTGCTGATGGGGCAGAGAATATGGAGTCAGGCACAGCTTCAGGGGCTATTGCTGCCTGGAGCTCTGTTTATATTGACCTCAACGAGGCACACCTGGGGAGGGCGGGCCGGCAGGGTAAGGCTGCCCAGGTCAGCTAACCCACAACCCTCAGGGAATCACATTGTTGAAAGTGGACCTCGCTAAGGCAGAATAGGAGCCAAGGAAAAAAAGGACACAATGCCATTTGCAGCCCCTTAGATGAGGCTAGAAGTAATCACGTGACTTGTAGTAAGTCAGAAAGTGAAAGACACATATCATATCATATCACTTATAGGTGTTACCTAAAAATGGATAGCAGGGCAGATTTTTCCACGGAGAAGGGCAATCACAGATTCATTAAACAAACTTATGGTTCACCAATGGAAAGGTGTGAGGATTGGTTTCATTACGATATCAGCGTTAACACACATATACAAACACAGGTGACATATATAATCACCAAAGACCTACAGAATACCAAGAGAGCACTACTCAACTCTGTCATAACGTACATGGGAAAAGGATCCCAGGAAGAACAGACATCTGTATATGTGTAAAAGAACCACATCTTCCACACGTACAACAAGCCAAACATTGTAATCAAACTTGCTGTAATAAAAAATATAAAAAATTAAATTAAAAACACGAACAAGAAGTAGTGAGACAAACTTGAGGGGCTTTCTCCTGGCACATTCCATTCTAAATTCCAATCTAGAACACCACTTCCACTGAGGCTCTCTTGCCCTAGTATCCAGATTTGGTAAGGGAGAACTGCTGCCACCTTGTGGCCGTTTCACACAACAGCAGCTTTAATCACAGTGCTAATGGTCAGTTGATATTCAAAATCATTGCAGGCCTGTAAATGACACCTGCCCTGAAAACAAATCCTGGGGTCACATATCGACCAAAAAATTCAAAGGACGTCCGTATTTCAAAACGACCGTTTCAAAAGGCATATTTTACGCACATTAGTGTTCTGCTTCTTTTCCTTTCTTTCCTTTTTTGTTAAAAAAAACGGGAATGGAAAAAGGCATCCCTCAGAATGGGCGAAAATAGTTGCAAACGAATCAATGGACAGAGGTTTAATCTCCAATATATATAAACAGCTCATGCAGCTTAATATTAAAAAACAAACAACCCAATACAAAAATGGGCAGAAGATCTAAAGAGACGTTTCTTCAAAGGAGACACAGAGATGGCCAAGACGCACATGAAAAGCTGCTCAACAGCACTAATTATTAGAGAAATGCAAATCAAAACTACAATGAGGTATCACCTCACACATGTTAGAATCAGCATCATCAGAAAATCTACAAAAAACCAATTCTGGGGAGGGTGTGGACAAAAGCAGCCCTCTTCCACAATTGGTGGGAATGTAAATTGATACAGTCACTATGGACAACAGTGTGGAGTTTCCTTAAAAAAACTAGAAATAGAATTACCATCTGATCCAGCAATCCCACTTCTGGGCATATACCCATAGAAAACCGTATTTCAAAAAGGCACATTCACCACAATGTTCGTTGCAGCACTATTTACAATAGCCAGGTAATGGAAGCAACCTAAATGCCCACAGACAGATGAATGGATAATGATGTGGTACATATATAAAATGGAATATTACTCGGCCATAAAAAGGAATGAAACTGGGTCATTTGTCGAGACATCGATGGATCGAGAGACTGTCATACAGAATGAAGTAAGTCAGAAAGCGGAAAACAAATATTGTATATTAATGTATAAATGTGGAACCTAAAAAAATGGTACAGATGAACTGGTTTGCAGGGAAGAAATAGAGACACAGAGGTAGAGAACAAACGTATGGACACCAAGTGTGGGAATCCATGGGGTGGTGGTGGTGGGATGAGTTGGGAGATTGGGATTGACCTGTATACATGTATATGCATAAAATACATAACTAATAAAAACCTGCTGTATAAAAACATAAATAAAATTATCTTTCAAATTTAAAAAAAAATAGAATTTAACAATAAAACAGAAAAAAGTTCTTCTGTCACACAGATGTATTTATAGGAATGAATTATTTCAATGCTTATATCTATAAATACATAAAAGAGGAATAAAATCTAACTTGAACGATAAAAGAAAAAAAAAAAGTGAACCCACGAGTTATACAGAGGAAAACCCTATCATGGCACTTGCTCCAGCGGTAAACAATTCTGAAATTGGTCAGAGGTGGGGAACCATCTCCCATACAGCCAGCAACCCCCCCTCCATGCAAGGAGCGTCCTCATTGCAAAGCTGGGGGACCGTGCCGAGGCATCTGTGAGTAAACGTGAGCTGAGCCCCAGGCCAGCTGCTGCTGAACTGTCCCCACCCTTTCCAGGTAAAACACATGAATATGTACAAGGGCTTGAAAGCCTAGAGGAAGGACGGTGGAGCCACACCAGCGACAGCACGCAGGCCAACTTGGTGCCTGCAGGCCAGCCAGTGTTGTCCTGGAGCCTGGCGCTCTTCCAGAAGCTTTCCATTGCCCTGCCTGAGATAACCCTCTTGTCCCAGCCCCCACTGCTTTTTTCCTTCATCACCTCTGTCCGGAGAGAAATTCCAGTGGAAGGTATGTGTGACACATCCTCTTCTTTACAGGCGGCAGCCTGGCAACTCCTGCAGAAAGGCCAGCAGAACCCCACTCACACCGGGCCACCCACAAAGCTGTGGCCCCTCACTCCCTCCCACCAGCACAGCCCCGAGACTGCTGACGGGGCAGAGAATATGGAGTCAGGCACAGCTTCAGGGGCTATTGCTGCCTGGAGCTCTGTTTATATAGACCTCAACGAGGCACACTTGGGGAGGTCGGGCCGGCAGGGTAAGGCTGCCCAGGTCAGCTAATCCACAACCCTCAGGGAATCACATTGTTGAAAATGGACCCCGCTAAGGCAGAAGAGAAGCCAAGGGAAAAAAGGACACAATGCCATTTGCAGCACCGTAGATGAGTCTAGAAGTAATCACGTGACTTGTAGTAAGTCAGAAAGTGAAAGACACATATCATATCATATCACTTATAGGTGTTACCTAAAAATGGATAGCAGGGCAGATATTTCCAGGGAGAAGGGCAATCACAGATTCATTAAACAAACTTATGGTTCAACAATGGAAAGGTGTGAGGATTGGTTTCATTACGATATCGGGGTTAACAGACATATACAAACACAGGTGACATATATAATCACCAAAGACCTACAGAATACCAAGAGAGGACTACTCAACATTCTGTCATAACGTACATGGGAAAAGGATCCCAGGAAGAACAGTCATCTGTATATGTGTAAAAGAACCACATCTTCCACACCTACAACAAGCCAAACATTGTAATCAAACTTGCTGTAATAAAAAATAAAAACTTAAATTAAAAACACGAACAAGAAGTAGTGAGACAAACGTGAGGGGCTTTCTCCTGGCACATTCCATTCTAAACTCCAATGTAGAACACCACTTCCACTGAGGCTCTCTTGCCCTAGTAACCAGATTTGGTAAGGGTGAACTGCTGCCACCTTGTGGCCGTTTCACACAACAGCAGCTTTAATCCCAGCGCTAATGGTCAGTTGATATTCAAAATCATTGCAGGCCTGTAAAAGACACCTGCCCTGAAAACAAATCCTGGGGTCACATATCGACCAAAAAATTCAAAGGACGTCCATATTTCAAAATGACCGATTCAAAAGGCATATTTTACGCACATTAGTGTTCTGCTTCTTTTCCTTTCTTTCCTTTTTTGTTAAAAAACACGGGAATGGAAAAAGGCATCCCTCAGAATGGGTGAAAATCGTTGCAGACGAATCAATGGACAGAGGTTTAATCTCCAATATATATAAACAGCTCATGCAGCTTAATATTAAAAAAACAAACAACCCAAAAAAAATGGGCAGAAGATCTAAAGAGACGTTTCTTCAAAGGAGACACAGAGATGGCCAAGACGCACATGAAAAGCTGCTCAACAGCACTAATTATTAGAGAAATGCAAATCAAAACTACAATGAGGTATCACCTCACACCTGTTAGAATCGGCATCATCAGAAAATCTACAAACAACCAATTCGGGGAGGGTGTGGACAAAAGGAGCCCTCTTCCACTATTGGTGGGAATGTAAATTGATACAGTCACTATGGAGAACAGTATGGAGTTTCCTTAAAAAAACTAGAAATAGAATTACCATTTGATCCAGCAATCCTACTTCTGGGCATATACCCAGAAAAACCGTAAATCAAAAAGGCACATTCACCACAATGTTCGTTGCAGCACTATTTACAATAGCCAGGTAATGGAAGCAACCTAAATGTCCACAGACAGATGAATGGATAAAGATGTGGTACATATATAAAATGGAATATTACTCGGCCATAAAAAGGAATGAAACTGGGTCATTTGTAGAGACATCGATGGATCGAGAGACTGTCATACAGAATGAAGTAAGTCAGAAAGAGGAAAACAAATATTGTATATTAATGCATATATGTGGAGCCTAAAAATGGTACAGATGAACTGGTTTGCAGGGAAGTAATAGAGACATAGAGGTAGAGAACAAACGTATGGACACCAAGTGTGGGAAGCCATGGGGTGGTGGTGGTGGGATGAGTTGGGAGTTTGGGATTGACCTGTATACATGTATGTGCATAAAATACATAACTAATAATAATGTGCTGTATAAAAAAATAAATAAAATTTAATTTCAAAATTTTAAAAAATAAAATTTAAAAATAAAACAGAAAAAAGTTCTTCCCGTCACACAGAAGTATTTATAGGAATGAATTTTTTCCATGCTTATATCTATAAATACATAAAAGAGGAATAAAATCTAACTTGAACGATAAAAGAAGAAAAAAGTGAACCCACTAGTTATACAGAGGAAAACCCTATCACAGCACTTGCTCCAGCGGTAAACAATTCTGAAATTGGTCAGAGCTGGGGAACCCTCTCCCATACAGCCAGCAACCCAGCCCCCACGCAAGGAGCGTCCTTATTGCAAAGCTGGGGGACCGTGCCGTGGCATCTGTGAGTAAACGTGAGTTGAGCCCCAGGCCAGCTGCTGCTAAACTGTCCCCACCCTTTCCAGGTAAAACACCTGAATATGTACAAGGGCTTGAAACCCTAGAGGAAGGACTGTTGAGCCACACCAGCGACAGCACGCAGGCCAACTTGGTGCCTGCAGGCCAGCCAGGGTGGTCATGGACCCTGGCGCTCTTCCAGAAGCTTTCCATTGCCCTGCCTGAGATACCCCTCCTGTCCCGGCCCCCACTGCTTTTTTCCTTCCTCACCTCTGTCCGGAGAGAAATTCCAGCGGAAGGTATGGGTGACACCACCTCTTCTTTACAGGCGGCAGCCTGGCAACCCCTGCAGAAAGGCCAGCAGAACCCCACTCACACCGGGCCACCCACAAAGCTGTGGCCCCTCACTCCCTCCCACCAGCACAGCCCCGAGACTGCTGACGGGGCAGAGAATATGGAGTCAGGCACAGCTTCAGGGGCTATTGCTGCCTGCAGCGCTGTTTATATTGACCTCAACGAGGCACACGTGTGGAGGGCCGGCCAGCAGGGTAAGGCTGCCCAGGTCAGCTAATCCACAACCCTCAGGGAATCACATTGTTGAAAATGGACCCCGCTAAGGCAGAAGAGAAGCCAATGGAAAAAAGGACACAATGCCATTTGCAGCACCGTAGATGAGTCTAGAAGTAATCACGTGACTTGTAGTAAGTCAGAAAGTGAAAGACACATATCATATCATATCAGTTATAGGTGTTACATAAAAATGGATACCAGGGCAGATATTTCCACGGAGAAGGGCAATCACAGATTCATTAAACAAACTTATGGTTCACCAATGGAAAGGTGTGAGGATTGGTTTCATTACGATATCGGGGTTAACAGACATATACAAACACAGGTGACATATATAATCACCAAAGACCTACAGAATACCAAGAGAGGACTACTCAACATTCTGTCATAACGTACATGGGAAAAGGATCCCAGGAAGAACAGATATGTGTATATGTGTAAAAGAACCACATCTTCCACACCTACAACAAGCCAAACATTGTAATCAAACTTGCTGTAATAAAAAATAAAAAATTAAATTAAAAACACGAACAAGAAGTAGTGAGACAAACGTGAGGGGCTTTCTCCTGGCACATTCCATTCTAAACTCCAATCTAGAACACCACTTCCACTGAGGCTCTCTTGCCCTAGTAACCAGATTTGGTAAGGGTGAACTGCTGCCACCTGGTGTCCGTTTCACACAACAGCAGCTTTAATCCCAACGCTAATGGTCAGTTGATATTCAAAATCATTGCAGGCCTGTAAATGACACCTGCCCTGAAAATAAACCCTGGGGTCACATATCGACCAAAAAATTCAAAGGACGTCCATATGTCAAAACGACCGTTTCAAAAGGCATATTTTAGGCACATTAGTGTTCTGCTTCTTTTCCTTTCTTTCCTTTTTTGTTAAAAAAAAACGGGAATGGAAAAAAGCATCCCTCAGAATGGGCGAAAATCGTTGCAGATGAATCAATGGACAGAGATTTAATCTCCAATATATATAAACAGCTAATGCAGCTTAATATTAAAAAAACAAACAACCCCAAAAAAATGGGCAGAAGATCTAAAGAGACGTTTCTTCAAAGGAGACTCAGAGATGGCCAAGACGCACATGAAAAGCTGCTCAACAGCACTAATTATTAGAGAAATGCAAATCAAAACTACA
This sequence comes from Mesoplodon mirus, assembly GCF_964341445.2. NCBI lineage: Eukaryota > Metazoa > Chordata > Mammalia > Artiodactyla > Ziphiidae > Mesoplodon > Mesoplodon mirus. Next base: position 328,023 of record NW_028295773.1, read on the forward strand.
ATGAGGTTTCACCTCACACCTGTAAGAATCGGCATCATCAGAAAATCTACAAACAACCAATTCTGGGTAGGGTGTGGACAAAAGGAGCCCTCTTCGACTATTGGTGGGAATGTAAATTGATACAGGCACTATGGAGAACAGTATGGAGTTTCCTTAAAAAAACTAGAAATAGAATTACCATCTGATCCAGCAATCCCACTTCTGGGCATATACCCAGAGAAAACCGTATTTCAAAAAGGCACATTCACCACAATGTTCGTTGCAGCACTGTTTACAATAGCCAGGTAATGGAAGCAACCTAAATGCCCACAGACAGATGAATGGATAAAGATGTGGTACATATATAAAATGGAATATTACTCGGCCATAAAAAGGAATGAAACTGGGTCATTTGTAGAGACATTGTTGGATCGAGAGACTGTCATACAGAATGAAGTAAGTCAGAAAGAGGAAAACAAATATTGTATATTAATGCATATATGTGGAGCCTAAAAATGGTACAGATGAACTTGTTTGCAGGGAAGAAATAGAGACACAGAGGTAGAGAACACACGTATGGACACCAAGTGTGGGAAGCCATGGGGTGGTGGTGGTGGGATGAGTTGGGAGTTTGGGATTGACCTGTATACATGTATATGCATAATATATATAACTAATAATAACGTGCTGTATAAAAAAAATAAATAAAATTAAATTTCAAAATTTTAAAAAATAAAATTTAAAAATAAAACAGAAAAAAGTTCTTCCCGTCACACAGATGTATTTATAGGAATGAATTATTTCCATGCTTATATCTATAAATACATAAAAGAGGAATAAAATGTAACTTGAACCATAAAAGAAAAAAAAAGTGAACCCACGAGTTACACAGAGGAAAACCCTATCACGGCACTTGCTCTGGCGGTAAACAATTCTGAAATTGGTCAGAGGTTGGGAACCATCTCCCATACAGCCAGCAAGTGACCCCCACGCAAGGAGCATCCTCAATGCAAAGCTGGGGGACCGTGCCGAGGCATCTGTGAGTAAACGTGAGCTGAGCCCCAGGCCAGCTGCTGCTGAACTGTTCCCACCCTTTCCAGGTAAAACACCTGAATATGTACAAGGGTTTGAAAGCCTAGGGGAAGGACCGTGGAGCCACACCAGTGACAGCACGCAGTGCAACTTGGTGCCTGTAGGCCAGCCAGGGTGGTCCTGGCCCCGGGCACTCTTCCAGAAGCTTTCCACTGCACTGCCTGAGATACCCCTCCTGTCCCGGCCCCCACTGCTTTTTTCCTTCCTCACCTCTGTCCGGAGAGAAATTCCAGCAGAAGGTATGGGTGACACAACCTCTTCTTTACAGGCGGCAGCCTGGCAACTCCTGCAGAAAGGCCAGCAGAACCCCACTCACACCGGGCCACCCACAAAGCTGTGGCCCCTCACTCCCTCCCACCAGCACAGCCCCGAGACTGCTGACTGGGCAGAGAATATGGAGTCAGGCACAGCTTCAGGGGCTATTGCTGCCTGGAGCGCTGTTTATATTGACCTCAACGAGGCACACCTGGGGAGGGCGGGCCGGCAGGGTAAGGCTGCCCAGGTCAGCTGATCCACAACCCTCAAGGAATCACATTGTTGAAAATGGACCTCGCTAAGGCAGAAGAGAAGCCAAGGGAAAAAAGGACACAATGCCATTTGCAGCACCGTAGATGAGTCTAGAAGTAATCACGTGACTTGTAGTAAGTCAGAAAGTGAAAGACACATATCATATCATATCACTTATAGGTGTTACCAAAAAATGGATACCAGGGCAGATATTTCCACGGAGAAGGGCAATCACAGATTCATTAAACAAACTTATGGTTCACCAATGGAAAGGTGTGAGGATTGGTTTCATTACGATATCGGGGTTAACAGACATATACAAACACAGGTGACATATATAATAACCAAAGACCTACAGAATACCAAGAGAGGACTACTCAACATTCTGTCATAACGTACATGGGAAAAGGATCCCAGGAAGAACAGACATGTGTATATGTGTAAAAGAACCACATCTTCCACACCTACAACACGCCAAACATTGTAATCAAAATTGCTGTAATAAAAAATAAAAAATTAAATTAAAAACACGAACAAGAAGTAGTGAGACAAACGTGAGGAGCTTTCTCCTGGCACATTCCATTCTAAACTCCAAACTAGAACACCACTTCCACTGAGGCTCTCTTGCCCTAGTAACCAGATTTGGTAAGGGTGAACTGCTGCAACCTTGTGGCCGTTTCACACAACAGCAGCTTTAATCCCAACGCTAATGGTCAGTTGATATTCAAAATCATTGCAGGCCTGTAAATGACACCTGCCCTGAAAACAAATCCTGGGGTCACATATCGACCAAAATATTCAAAGGACGTCAATATTTCAAAACGACCGTTTCAAAAGGCATATTTTACGCACATTAGTGTTCTGCTTCTTTTCCTTTCTTTCCTTTTTTTGTTAAAAAAAGCGGGAATGGAAAAAAGCATCCCTCTGAATGGGCGAAAATCATTGCAGACGAATCATTGGACAGAGGTTTAATCTCCAATATATATAAACAGCTCATGCAGCTTAATATTAAAAAAACAAACAACCCAAAAAAATGGGCAGAAGATCTAAAGAGACGTTTCTTCAAAGGAGACACAGAGATGGCTAAGACGCACATGAAAAGCTGCTCAACAGCACTAATTATTAGAGAAATACAAATCAAAACTACAATGAGGTTTCACCTCACACCTGTAAGAATCGGCATCATCAGAAAATCTACAAACAACCAATTCTGGGGAGGGTGTGGACAAAAGGAGCCCTCTTCCACTATTGGTGGGAATGTAAATTGATACAGTGACTATGGAGTACATTATGGACTTTCCTTAAAAGAACTAGAAATAGAATTACCATCTGATCCAGCAATCCCACTTCTGGGCATATCCCCAGAGGAAACCGTAAATCAAAAAGGCACATTCACCACAATGTTCATTGCAGCACTATTTACAATAGCCAGGTAATGGAAGCAACCTAAATGCCCACAGACAGATGAATGGATAAAGATGTGGTACATATATGAAATGGAATATTACTCGGCCATAAAAAGGAATGAAACTGGGTCATTTGTAGAGACATCGATGGATCGAGAGACTGTCATACAGAATGAAGTAAGTCAGAAAGAGGAAAACAAATATTGTATATTAATGCATATATGTGGAGCCTAAAAATGGTACAGATGAAGTGGTTTGCAGGGAAGAAATAGAGACACAGAGGTAGAGAACAAACGTATGGACACCAAGTGTGGGAAGCCATGGGGTGGTGGTGGTGGGATGAGTTGGGAGTTTGGGATTGACCTGTGTACATGTATATGCATAAAATACATAACTAATAATAATGTGCTGTATAAAAAAATAAATAAAATTAAATTTCAAAATTTTAAAAAATAAAATTGAAAAATAAAACAGAAAAAAGTTCTTACCGTCACACAGATGTATTTATAGGAATGAATTATTTCCATGCTTATATCTATAAATACATAAAAGAGGAATAAAATCTAACTTGAACCATAATAGAAAATAAAACCTGAACCCACGAGATATACAGAGGAAAACCCTAACAGGGCACTTGCTCCAGTGGTAAACAATTCTGAAATTGGTCAGAGGTCGGGAAGCATCTCCCATACAGCCATCAACCCACCCCCCACGCAAGGAGCTTCCTCATTGCAAAGCTTGGGGACCGTGCCGAGGCATCTGTGAGTAAACGTGAGCTGAGCCCCAGGCCAGCTGCTGCTGAACTGTTCCCACCCTTTCCAGGTAAAACACCTGAATATGTACAAGGGCTTGAAAGCCTAGTGGAAGGACCGTGGAGCCACACCAGCGACAGCACGCAGGCCAACTTGGTGCCTGCAGGCCAGCCAGGGTGGTCCTGTCCCCAGGCGCTCTTCCAGAAGCTTTCCATTGCCCTGCCTGAGATACCCCTCCTGTCCCGGACCCCACTGCTTTTTTCCTTCCTCACCTCTGTCCGGAGAGAAATTCCAGCGGAAGGTATGGGTGACACAACCTCTTCTTTACAGGCGGCAGCCTGGCAACTCCTGCAGAAAGGCCAGCAGAACCCCACTCACACCGGGCCACCCACAAAGCTGTGGCCCCTCACTCCCTCCCACCAGCACAGCCCCGAGACTGCTGACGGGGCAGAGAATATGGAGTCAGGCACAGCTTCAGGGGATATTGCTGCCTGGAGCGCTGTTTATATTGACCTCAACGAGGCACACCTGGGAAGGGCGGGCCGGCAGGGTAAGGCTGCCCAGGTCAGCTGATCCACAAACCTCAGGGAATCACATTGTTGAAAATGGACCCCGCTAAGGCAGAAGAGAAGCCAAGGGAAAAAAGGACACAATGCCATTTGCAGCACCGTAGATGAGTCTAGAAGTAATCATGTGACTTGTAGTAAGTCAGAAAGTGGAAGACACATATCATATCATATCACTTATAGGTGTTACCTAAAAATGGATACCAGGGAAGATATTTCCACGGAGAAGGGCAATCACAGATTCATTAAAGAGACTTATGGTTCGCCAATGGAAAGGTGTGAGGATTGGTTTCATTACGATATCGGGGTTAACAGACATATACAAACACAGGTGACATATATAATCACCAAAGACCTACAGAATACCAAGAGAGGACTACTCAACATTCTGTCATAACGTACATGGGAAAAGGATCCCAGGAAGTACAGGCATGTCTATATGTGTAAAAGAACCACATCTTCCACACCTACAACAAGCCAAACATTGTAATCAAACTTGTTGTAATAAAAAATAAAAAATTAAATTAAAAACACGAACAAGAAGTAGTGAGACAAAAGTGAGGGGCTTTCTCCTGGCACATTCCATTCTAAACTCCAATCTAGAACATCACTTCCACTGAGGCTCTCTTGCCCTAGTAACCAGATTTGGTAAGGGTGAACTGCTGCCACCTTGTGGCCGTTTCACACAACAGCAGCTTTAATCCCAACGCTAATGGTCAGTTGATATTCAAAATCATTGCAGGCCTGTAAATGACACCTGCCCTGAAAACAAATCCTGGGGTCACATATCGACCAAAATATTCAAAGGACGTCCATATTTCAATACGACCGACTCAAAAGGCATATTTTAGGCACATTAGTGTTCTGCTTCTTTTCCTTTCTTTCCTTTTTTGTTAAAAAAAACGGGAATGGAAAAAAGCATCCCTCAGAATGGGCGAAAATCGTTGCAGACGAATCAACGGACAGAGGTTTAATCTCCAATATATATAAACAGCTCATGCAGCTTAATATTAAAAAAAAAACAAACAACCCAAAAAAAATGGGCAGAAGATCTAAAGAGACGTTTCTTCAAAGGAGACACAGAGATTGCCAAGACGCACATGAAAAGCTGCTCAACAGCACTAATTATTAGAGAAATGCAAATCAAAACTACAATGAGGTTTCACCTCACACCTGTTAGAATCGGCATCATCAGAAAATCTACAAACAACCAATTCTGGGGAGGGTTTGGACAAAAGGAGCACTCTTCCACTATTGGTGGGAATGTAAATTCATACAGTCACTATGGAGAACAGTATGGAGTTTCCTTAAAAAAACTAGAAATAGAATTACCATCTGATCCAGCAATCCCACTTCTGGGCATATACCCAGAGAAAACCGTATTTCAAAAAGGCACATTCACCACAATGTTCGTTGCAGCACTATTTACAATAGCCAGGTAATGGAAGCAACCTAAATGCCCACAGACAGATGAGTGGATAAAGATGTGGTACATATATAAAATGGAATATTACTCGGCCATAAAAAGGAATGAAACTGGGTCATTTGTAGAGACATCGATGGATCGAGAGACTGTCATACAGAATGAAGTAAGTCAGAAAGAGGAAAACAAATATTGTATATTAATGCATATATGTGGAGCCTAAAAATGGTACAGATGAACTGCTTTGCAGGGAAGAAATAGAGACACAGAGGTAGAGAACAAACGTATGGACACCAAGTGAGGGAAGCCATGGGGTGGTGGTGGTGGAATGAGTTGGGAGATTGGGATTGACCTGTATACATGTATACGCATAAAATACATAACTAATAATAACGTGGTGTATAAAAAAAATAAATAAAATTAAATTTCAAAATTTTAAAAAATTTAAAAATAAAACAGAAAAATGTTCTTCCCGTCACACAGATGTTTTTATAGGAATGAATTATTTCCATGCTTATATCTATAAATACATAAAAGAGGAATCAAATGTAACTTGAACAATAAAAGAAAAAAAACCTGAACCCATGAGTTATACAGAGGAAAACCCCATCAGGGCACTTGCTCCAGTGGTAAACAATTCTGAAATTGGTTCAGAGGTGGGGAACCATCTCCCATACAGCCATCAACCCACCCCCCACGCAAGGAGCGTCCTCATTGCAAATCTGGGGGACCGTGCCGAGGCATCTGTGAGTAAACGTGAGCTGAGCCCCAGGCCAGCTACTGCTGAACTGTTCCCACCCTTTCCAGGTAAAACACCTGAATATGTACAAGGGCTTGAAAGCCTAGAGGAAGGACCGTAGAGCCACACCAGCGACAGCACGCAGGCCAACTTGGTGCCTGCAGGCCAGCCAGGGTGGTCCTGGCCACGGGCACTCTTCCAGAAGCTTTCCATTGCCCTGCCTGAGATACCCCTCCTGTCCCGGCCCCCACTGCTTTTTTCCTTCCTCACCTCTGTCCGGAGAGAAATTCGAGCGGAAGGTATGGGTGACACCACCTCTTCTTTACAGGCGGCAGCCTGGCAACTCCTGCAGAAAGGCCAGCAGAACCCCACTCACACCGGGCCACCCACAAAGCTGTGGCCCCTCACTCCCTCCCACCAGCACAGCCCCGAGACTGCTGACGGGGCAGAGAATATGGAGTCAGGCACAGCTTCAGGGGCTATTGCTGCCTGGAGCGCTGTTTATATTGACCTCAACGAGGCACACCTGGGGAGGGCGGGCTGGCAGTTTAAGGCTGCCCAGGTCAGCTAAACCACAACCCTCAGGGAATCACATTGTTGAAAATGTACCCCGCTAAGGCAGAAGAGAAGCCAAGGGACAAAAGTACACAATGCCATTTGCAGCACCGTAGATGAGTCTAGAAGTAATCACGTGACTTGTAGTAAGTCAGAAAGTGAAAGACGCATATCGTATCATATCACTTATAGGTGTTACCTAAAAATGGATACCAGGGCAGATATTTCCACGGAGAAGGGCAATCACAGATTCATTAAACAAACTTATGGTTCACCAATGGAAAAGTGTGAGGATTGGTTTCATTACGATATCGGGGTTAACAGACATATACAAACACAGGTGACATATATAATCACCAAAGACCTACAGAATACCAAGAGAGGACTACTCAATATTCTGTCATAACATACATGGGAAAAGGATCCCAGGAAGAACAGACATCTGTATATGTGTAAAAGAACCACATCTTCCACACCTACAACAAGCCAAACATTGTAATCAAACTTGCTGTAATAAAAAATAAAAAAATTAAATTAAAAACACGAACAAGAAGTAGTGAGACAAACTTGAGGGGCTTTCTCCTGGCACATTCCATTCTAAATTCCAATCTAGAACACCACTTCCACTGAGGCTCTCTTGCCCTAGTAACCAGATTTGGTAAGGGAGAACTGCTGCCACATTGTGGCCGTTTCACACAACAGCAGCTTTAATCCCAGTGCTAATGGTCAGTTGATATTCAAAATCATTGCAGGCCTGTAAATGACACCTGCCCTGAAAACAAATCCTGGGGTCACATATCGACCAAAAAATTCAAAGGACGTCCATATTTCAAAACGACCGTTTCAAAAGGCATATTTTACGCACATTAGTGTTCTGCTTCTTTTCCTTTCTTTCCATTTTTGTTAAAAAACACGGGAATGGAAAAAGGCATCCCTCAGAATGGGCAAAAATCCTTGCAGACGAATCAATGGACAGAGGTTTAATCTCCAATATATATAAACAGCTCATGCAGCTTAATATTAAAAAAAGAAACAACACAAAAAAAATGGGCAGAAGATCTAAAGAGACGTTTCTTCAAAGGAGACACAGAGATGGCCAAGACGCACGTGAAAAGCTGCTCAACAGCACTAATTATTAGAGAAATGCAAATCAATACTACAATGAGGTATCATCTCACACCTGTTAGAATCGGCATCATCAGGAAATCTACAAACAACCAATTCTGGGGATGGTGTGGACAAAAGGAGCCCTCTTCCACTATTGGTGGGAATGTAAATTGATACAGTAACTATGGAGAACAGTATGGAGTTTCCTTAAAAAAATTAGAAATAGAATTACCATCTGATCCAGCAATCCCACTTCTGTGCATATACCCAGAGAAAACCGTATTTCAAAAAGGCACATTCACCACAATGTTTGTTGCAGCACTATTTACAATAGCCAGGTAATGGAAGCAACCTAAATGTCCACAGACAGATGAATGGATAAAGATGTGGTATATATATAAAATGGAATATTACTCGGCCATAAAAAGGAATGAAACTGGGTCATTTGTAGAGACATCGATGGATCGAGAGACTGTCATACAGAATGAAGTAAGTCAGAAAGAGGAAAACAAATATTGTATATTAATGCATATATGTGGAGCCTAAAAATGGTACAGATGAACTGGTTTGCAGCGAAGAAATAGAGACACAGAGGTAGAGAACAAACGTATGGACACCAAGTGTGGGAAGCCATGGGGTGGTGGTGGTGGGATGAGTTGGGAGTTTGGGATTGACCTGTATACATGTATATGCATAAAATACATAACTAATAATAACGTGCTGTATAAAAAAAATAATTAAAATTAAATTTCAAAATTTAAAAAAATAAAATTTAAAAATAAAACAGAAAAATGTTCTTCCCATCACACAGATGTATTTATAGGAATGAATTATTTCCATGGTTATATCTATAAATACATAAAAGTAGAATAAAATCTAACTTGAATGATAAAAGAAAAAAAAAGTGAACCCACGAGTTATACAGAGGAAAACCCTATCAGGGCACTTGCTCCTGTCGTAAACAATTATGAAATTGGTCAGAGGTGGGGAAGCATCTCCCATACAGCCATCAACCCACCCCCCACGCAAGGAGCGTCCTCATTGCAAAGCTGGGGGACCGTGCCGAGGCATCTGTGAGTAAACGTGAGCTGAGCCCCAGGCCAGCTGCTGCTGAACTGTTCCCACCCTTTCCAGGTAAAACACCTGAATATGTACAAGGGCTTGAAACCCTAGTGGAAGGACCGTGGAGCCACACCAGCGACAGCACGCAGGCCAACTTGGTGCCTGCAGGCCAGCCAGGGTGGTCTTGTACCCGGGCGCTCTTCCAGAAGCTTTCCATTGCCCTGCCTGAGATACCCCTCCTGTCCCGGCCCCTACTGATTTTTCCTTCCTCACCTCTGTCCGGAGAGAAATTCCAGCGGAAGGTATATGTGACACATCCTCTTCTTTACAGGCGGCAGCCTGGCAACTCCTGCAGAAAGGCCAGCAGAACCCCACTCACACTGGGCCACCAACAAAGCTGTGGCCCCTCACTCCCTCCCACCAGCACAGCCCCGAGACTGCTGACTGGGCAGAGAATATGGAGTCAGGCACAGCTTCAGGGGCTATTGCTGCCTGGAGCTCTGTTTATATTGACCTCAACGAGGCACACCTGGGGAGGGCGGGCCGGCAGGTAAGGCGGCCCAGGTCAGCTAATCCACAACCCTCAGGGAATCACATTGTTGAATATGGACCCCGCTAAGGCAGTGAGAAGCCAAGGGAAAAAAGGAAACAATGCCATTTGCAGCACCGTAGATGAGTCTAGAAGTAATCACGTGACTTGTAGTAAGTCAGAAAGTGGAAGACATATCATATCATATCACTTATAGGTGTTACCTAAAAATGGATACCAGGGCAGATATTTCCACGGAGATGGGCAATCACAGATTCATTAAACAGACTTATGGTTCACCAATGGAAAGGTGTGAGGATTGGTTTCATTACGATATCGGGGTTAACAGACATATACAAACACAGGTGACATATATAATCACCAAAGACCTACAGAATACCAAGAGAGGACTACTCAATATTCTGTCATAACATACATGGGAAAAGGATCCCAGGAAGAACAGACATCTGTATATGAGTAAAAGAACCACATCTTCCACACCTACAACAAGCCAAATATTGTAATCAAACTTGCTGTAATAAAAAATAAAAAATTAAATTAAAAACACGAACAAGAAGTAGTGGGACAAACTTGAGGGGCTTTCTCCTGGCACATTCCATTCTAAATTCCAATCTAGAACACCACTTCCACTGAGGCTCTCTTGCCCTAGTAACCAGATTTGGTAAGGGAGAACTGCTGCCACATTGTGGCCGTTTCACACAACAGCAGCTTTAATCCCAGTGTTAATTGTCAGTTGATATTCAAAATCATTGCAGGCCTGTAAATGACACCTGCCCTGAAAACAAATCCTGGGGTCACATATCGACCAAAAATTTCAAAGGACGTCCATATTTCAAAACGACCGATTCAAAAGGCATATTTTACGCACATTAGTGTTCTGCTTCTTTTCCTTTCTTTCCTTTTTTGTTAAAAAACACGGGAATGGCAAAAGGCATCCCTCAGAATGGGCGAAAATCGTTGCAGACGAATCAACGGACAGAGGTTTAATCTCCAATATATATAAACAGCTCATGCAGCTTAATATTAAAAAAACAAACAACCCAAAAAAAATGGGCAGAAGATCTAAAGAGACGTTTCTTCAAAGGAGACACAGAGATGTCCAAGACGCACATGAAAAGCTGCTCAACAGCAATAATTATTAGAGAAATGCAAATCAAAACTACAATGAGGTATCACCTCACACCTGTTAGAATCGGCATCATCAGAAAATCTACAAACAACCAATTCGGGGAGGGTGTGGACAAAAGGAGCCCTCTTCCACTATTGGCGGGAATGTAAATTGATACAGTCACTATGGAGAACAGTATGGAGTTTCCTTAAAAAAACTAGAAATAGAATTACCATCTGATCCAGCAATCCCACTTCTGGACATATACCCAGAGAAAACCGTATTTCAAAAAGACACATTCACCACAATGTTCATTGCAGCACTATTTACAATAGCCAGGTAATGGAAGCAACCTAAATGCCCACAGACAGATGAATGGATAAAGATGTGGTACATATATGAAATGGAATATTACTCGGCCATAAAAAGGAATGAAACTGGGTCATTTGTAGAGACATCGATGGATCGAGAGACTGTCATACAGAATGAAGTAAGTCAGAAAGAGGAAAACAAATATTGTATATTAATGCATATATGTGGAGCCTAAAGATGGTACAGATGAACTGGTTTGCAGGGAAGAAATAGAGACACAGAGGTAGAGAAAAAACGTATGGACACCAAGTGTGGGAAGCCATGGGGTGGTGGTGGTGGGATGAGTTGGGAGTTTGGGATTGACCTGTATACATGTATACGCATAAAATACATAACTAATAATAATGTGCTGTATAAAAAAATAAATAAAATTAAATTTCAAAATTTTAAAAAATAAAATTTAAAAATAAAACAGAAAAAATCCTTCCCGTCACACAGATGTATTTATAGGAATGAATTATTTCCATGCTCATATCTATAAATACATAAAAGAGGAATAAAATCTAACTTGAACCATAAAAGAAAAAAAAAAACCTGAACCCACGAGTTATACAGAGGATAACCCTATCAGGGCACTTGCTACAGTGGTAAACAATTCTGAAATTGGTCAGAGGTGGAGAACCATCTCCCATACAGCCATCAACCCACCCCCCACGCAAGGAGCGTCCTCATTGCAAAGCTGGGGGACCGTGCCGAGGCATCTGTGAGTAAACGTGAGCTGAGCCGCAGGCCAGCTGCTGCTGAACTGTTCCCACCCTTTCCAGGTAAAACAACTGAATATGTACAAGGGCTTGAAAGCCTAGAGGAAGGACCGTGGAGCCACACCAGCGACAGCACGCAGGCCAACTTGGTGCCTGCAGGCCAGCCAGGGTGGTCGTCGCATGTAAAGCACAGTAAGAGGGGCACAACTTTGACAATGATGCACTTGGCCAAAAAGGGCGTATGCGTTTTCTCCTAAATATATTCAGGAGAAAACGCATACGCCCTTTTTGGCCAAGCAAGCAAGCGGGCAATGCAAATCTGCACTACAAAGAAGTATCACTTCCCACCGGTCAAAAGGGACGTCCACAAAATGTGTAAAAAACAGAAAGGCAAGACAGGCCCTGGAGAACAGGGAGCCTTGTTATGCTGATGGGCGGGATGTAAGTTGCCAACTGCCTCACTGGAGGAGTGCATTGTATTCCCTAAAACAAGTAAACAACAGAGCTACAGAGCCAAGGGCACTTCCAGTCTAGGGAATATACCTTGGGAAAACTGAAAATCAATAAGACAGAGCCACCCCCAAATTGAGGGCTGCACTGCTTACAAGAACCTCAACCTGGGTACACCTGAAATATCCCAGGAAATATAAAAATGGTTCAAAACATTGTGGAACTTACGAACGATGGAATATCCTTCAGCCATGAAATCAATGTCATAAGACCAGTAGCAGCAAAATGAGTGGATTCAGGTACGATGATTCTAAGTGAAAGAAGTCACACAGAAAAAGAAACTTATCATAAGATATCACTTAGGAAGATCCTGTAAACATGGCTACACATGAACTGAGTTAGGAAAGAGAACAGAGTCTCACATTTAGAAAACACTCTTATGCCTGCTTAAGGGGGAAGGAGAGGTGGGGTGATGCATCAAACCAGAGTTTGATATAAGCACAGGTACCATTCCAAAAACCAACTATGGAATAGACAAGACCTACACCTTTCTCAGTGAAAGGGACTAAAAACCCCATATTTCCTACAGAGGAATAGATCTGACGAGTAAGAATCTTAAAACCTATGTACTGATATGTCTCCGTAAGGGGATCAATTGTGTCTAGACTGGCATAAACAGGGCAGCGAGAATCAGCTCAAACCCACGATAAGAAGGAATTTCAAAAACAGAACAAAGAAACAGGGAAATTCTTTACAATTCCTTCAGGGTCTCTGATGCAACCTGGAATGACCCTATCTACGATGACAGCTGGATGTGGCATGAGGCTGGACACTTGGGACTGAGAGGATTGGTGAGATTGGGTGAGCAAATGCAGACCCTTTAAAGCAATAATGCATGGCAACCATTCCATGGGTCCCACCTCTCCAGGTTGAAGGGAATATTACTACAGCTATAACATGTACGGGAAACCTAGAGAATGGACACACTGTGAATACGAAAGGTTTCTAAAACTCAACGAAGAGTCCCTCTCCTGGTGCTCCGGTTTGACTTTCCAACAGCTTTACTATCAATCTCCCAACTTGGAGAGACAGCCCCTTTAAGCTCCTGGTTCACACAGGTTGCCCATTTGGCAGAGGAGGAAAGGGAAGAGGGAGAACCAATGAGAGAGTAGCTGTTAGGCATTTGGATGGGCACATGTCACTCTAATTTCCCGGCAGGAAGAAGAATTAACCAAAGTCTCAGCCACCCACCGGGAACCAGTATAGGTCCTGAACCAAATGTTTGGACTTGCGTTCAGCTCACAAAAAACGAGTTGAAAAATGGAGCTCAGGGGCACAGCAATTCACAAACTGGCAGAGTAATCAAGGCAAACTATCGTCCAAAAATCTGTTGAGGGAAGGCAACGAGGCGGACTTGAATGCGAGGCAGAATAGCAGGAAACAGATTTCAAGAGGTACGTTAGAATCGCCTGTAAAGCACAGGAAGAGGGGCACAACTTCCACAATGATGCACTTGGCCAAAAAGGGCGTATGCGTTTTCTCCTGAATATATTCAGGAGAAAACGCATACGCCCTTTTTGGCCAAGCAAGCAAGCGGGCAATGCAAATCTGCACTACAAAGAAGTATCACTTCCCAACGGTCAAAAGGGACATCCACAAAATGTGTAAAAACCAGAAAGGCAAGACAGGCCCTGGAGAACAGGGAGCCTTGTTATGCTGATGGGCGGGATGTAAGTTGCCAACTGCCTCACTGGAGGAGTGCATTGTGTTCCCTAAAACAAGTAAACAACAGAGCTACAGAGCCAAGGGCACTTCCAGTCTAGGGAATATACCTTGGGAAAACTGAAAATCCATAAGACAGAGCCACCCCCAAATTGAGGGCTGCACTGCTTACAAGAACCTCAACCTGGGTACACCTGAAATATCCCAGGAAATATAAAAATGGTTCCAAACATTGTGGAACTTACGTACGATGGAATATCCCTCAGCCATGAAATCAATGTCATAAGACCAGTAGCAGCAAAATGAGTGGATTCAGGTACGATGATTCTAAGGGAAAGAAGTCACACAGAAAAAGAAACTTATCATAAGATATCACTTAGGAAGATCCTGTAAACATGGCTACACATGAACTGAGTTAGGAAAGAGAACAGAGTCTCACATTTAGAAAACACTCTTATGCCTGCTTAAGGGGGAAGGAGAGGTGGGGTGATGCATCAAACCAGAGTTTGATATAAGCACAGGTACTGTTCCAAAAACCAACTATGGAATAGACAAGACCTACACCTTCCTCAGTGAAAGGGACTCAAAACCCCATATTTCCCGCAGAGGAATAGATCTGACTAGTAAGAATCTTAAAACCTATGTATTGATATGTCTCCGTAAGGGAATCAAGTGTGTCTAGACTGGCATAAACATGGCAGCGGGAATCAGCTCAAACCCACTCTAAAAAGGAATTTCAAAAACAGAACAAAGAAACAGGGAAATTCTTTACAATTCCTTCAGGGTCTCTGATGCAACCTGGAATGACCCTATCTACAATGACAGCTGGATGCGGCATGAGGCTGGACACTTGGGACTGAGAGGATTGGAGAGATTGGGTGAGCAAAGGCAGACCCTTTATAGCAATAATGCATGGCACCCATTCCATGATTCCCAACTCTCCAGGTTGAAGGGAATATTACTACAGCTTTAACATGTACGGGAAACCTAGAGAATGGACACACTGTGAATACGAAAGGTTTCTAAAACTCAATGAAGAGTCCCTCTCCTGGTGCTCCGGTTTGACTTTCCAACTGCTTTACTATCAATCTCCCAACTTGGAGAGACAGCCCCTTTAAGCTCCTGGTTCACACAGGTTGCCAATTTGGCAGAGGATGAAAGGGAAGAGGGAGAACCAATGAGAGAGTCGCTGTTAGGCATTTGGATGGGCACATGTCACTCTAATTTCCCGGCAGGAAGAAGAATTCACCAAAGTCTCAGCCACCCACCGGGAACCAGTATAGGTCCTGAACCAAATGTTTGGACTTGCGTTCAGCTCACAAAAAACGAGTTTGAAAATGGAGCTCAGGGGCACAGCAATTCACAAACAGGCAGAGTAATCAAGGCCAACAATCGTCCAAAAATCTGTTGAGGGAAGGCAACGAGGCGGACTTGAAATCGAGGCAGAATAGCAGGAAACAGATTTCAAGAGGTACGTTGGAATTACCTGTAAAGCACTGGAAGAGGGGCACAACTTCGACAATGATGCACTTGGCCAAAAAGGGCGTATGCGTGTTCTCCTGAATATATACAGGAGAACACGCATACGCCCTTTTGGCCAAGCAAGCAAGCGGGCAATGCAAATCTGCACTACAAAGAAGTATCACTTCCCACGGGTCAAAAGGGACATCCACAAAATGTGTAAAAACCAGAAAGGCAAGACAGGCCGTGGCGAAATGGGAGCCTTGTTATGCTGATGGGCAGGATGTAAGTTGCCAACTGCCTCACTGGAGGAGTGCATTGTGCTCCCTAAAACAAGTAAACAACAGAGCTACAGAGCC
The DNA here is from genome assembly GCF_964341445.2 of Mesoplodon mirus. Lineage (NCBI taxonomy): Eukaryota > Metazoa > Chordata > Mammalia > Artiodactyla > Ziphiidae > Mesoplodon > Mesoplodon mirus. The sequence goes on from NW_028295773.1 coordinate 343,934, forward strand.
AAGGGCACTTCCAGTCTAGGGAATATACCTTGGGAAAACTGAAAATCAATAAGACAGAGCCACCCCCAAATTGAGGGCTGCACTGCTTACAAGAACCTCAACCTGGGTACACCGGAAATATCCCAGGAAATATAAAAATGGTTCAAAAAATTGTGGAAATTACATACGATGGAATATCCCTCAGCCATGAAATCAATGTCATAAGACCAGTAGCAGCAAAATGAGTGGATTCAGGTACGATGATTCTAAGTGAAAGAAGTCACACAGAAAAAGAAACTTATCATAAGATATCACTTAGGAAGATCCTGTAAACATGGCTACACATGAACTGAGTTAGGAAAGAGAACAGAGTCTCACATTTAGAAAACACTCTTATGCCTGCTTAAGGGGGAAGGAGAGGTGGGGTGATGCATCAAACCAGAGTTTGATATAAGCACAGGTACTGTTCCAAAAACCAACTATGGAATAGACAAGACCTACACCTTCCTCAGTGAAAGGGACTCAAAACCCCATATTTCCCACAGAGGAAGAGATCTGACTAGTAAGAATCTTAAAACCTATGTATTGATATGTCTCCGTAAGGGAATCAAGTGTGTCTAGACTGGCATAAACATGGCAGCGAGAATCAGCTCAAACCCACTCTAAAAAGGAATTTCAAAAACAGAACAAAGAAACAGGGAAATTCTTTACAATTCCTTCAGGGTCTCTGATGCAACCTGGAATGACCCTATCTACGATGACAGCTGGATGTGGCATGAGGCTGGACACTTGGGACTGAGAGGATTGGTGAGATTGGGTGAGCAAATGCAGACCCTTTAAAGCAATAATGCATGGCAACCATTCCATGGGTCCCACCTCTCCAGGTTGAAGGGAATATTACTACAGCTATAACATGTACGGGAAACCTAGAGAATGGACACACTGTGAATACGAAAGGTTTCTAAAACTCAACGAAGAGTCCCTCTCCTGGTGCTCCGGTTTGACTTTCCAACAGCTTTACTATCAATCTCCCAACTTGGAGAGACAGCCCCTTTAAGCTCCTGGTTCACACAGGTTGCCCATTTGGCAGAGGAGGAAAGGGAAGAGGGAGAACCAATGAGAGAGTAGCTGTTAGGCATTTGGATGGGCACATGTCACTCTAATTTCCCGGAAGGAAGAAGAATTCACCAAAGTCTCAGCCACCCACCGGGAACCAGTATAGGTCCTGAACCAAATGTTTGGACTTGCGTTCAGCTCACAAAAAACGAGTTGAAAAATGGAGCTCAGGGGCACAGCAATTCACAAACTGGCAGAGTAATCAAGGCCAACTATCGTCCAAAAATCTGTTGAGGGAAGGCAACGAGGCGGACTTGAATGCGAGGCAGAATAGCAGGAAACAGATTTCAAGAGGTACGTTAGAATCGCCTGTAAAGCACAGGAAGAGGGGCACAACTTCGACAATGATGCACTTGGCCAAAAAGGGCGTATGCGTTTTCTCCTGAATATATTCAGGAGAAAACGCATACGCCCTTTTTGGCCAAGCAAGCAAGCGGGCAATGCAAATCTGCACTACAAAGAAGTATCACTTCCCAACGGTCAAAAGGGACATCCACAAAATGTGTAAAAACCAGAAAGGCAAGACAGGCCCTGGAGAACAGGGAGCCTTGTTATGCTGATGGGCGGGATGTAAGTTGCCAACTGCCTCACTGGAGGAGTGCATTGTGTTCCCTAAAACAAGTAAACAACAGAGCTACAGAGCCAAGGGCACTTCCAGTCTAGGGAATATACCTTGGGAAAACTGAAAATCCATAAGACAGAGCCACCCCCAAATTGAGGGCTGCACTGCTTACAAGAACCTCAACCTGGGTACACCTGAAATATCCCAGGAAATATAAAAATGGTTCAAAACATTGTGGAACTTACGTACGATGGAATATCCCTCATCCATGAAATCAATGTCATAAGACCAGTAGCAGCAAAATGAGTGGATTCAGGTACGATGATTCTAAGTGAAAGAAGTCACACAGAAAAAGAAACTTATCATAAGATATCACTTAGGAAGATCCTGTAAACATGGCTACACATGAACTGAGTTAGGAAAGAGAACAGAGTCTCACATTTAGAAAACACTCTTATGCCTGCTTAAGGGGGAAGGAGAGGTGGGGTGATGCATCAAACCAGAGTTTGATATAAGCACAGGTACTGTTCCAAAAACCCACTATGGAATAGACAAGACCTACACCTTCCTCAGTGAAAGGGACTCAAAACCCCATATTTCCCGCAGAGGAATAGATCTGACTAGTAAGAATCTTAAAACCTATGTATTGATATGTCTCCGTAAGGGAATCAAGTGTGTCTAGACTGGCATAAATATGGCAGCGAGAATCAGCTCAAACCCACTCTAAAAAGGAATTTCAAAAACAGAACAAAGAAACAGGGAAATTCTTAACAATTCCTTCAGGGTCTCTGATGCAACCTGGAATGACCCTATCTACAATGACAGCTGGATGCGGCATGAGGCGGAAAACTTGGGACTGAGAGGATTGGAGAGATTGGGTGAGCAAAGGCAGACCCTTTATAGCAATAATGCATGGCACCCATTCCATGATTCCCAACTCTCCAGGTTGAAGGGAATATTACTACAGCTTTAACATGTACGGGAAACCTAGAGAATGGACACACTGTGAATATGAAAGGTTTCTAAAACTCAATGAAGAGTCCCTCTCCTGGTGCTCCGGTTTGACTTTCCACCTGCTTTACTATCAATCTCCCAACTTGGAGAGACAGCCCCTTTAATCTCCTGGTTCACACAGGTTGCCCATTTGGCAGAGGATGAAAGGGAAGAGGGAGAACCAATGAGAGAGTCACTGTTAGGCATTTGGATGGGCACATGTCACTCTAATTTCCCGGCAGGAAGAAGAATTAACCAAAGTCTCAGCCACCCACCGGGAACCAGTATAGGTCCTGAACCAAAAGTTTGGACTTGCGTTCAGCTCACAAAAAACGAGTTTGAAAATGGAGCTCAGGGGCACAGCAATTCACATACAGGCAGAGTAATCAAGGCCAACAATCGTCCAAAAATCTGTTGAGGGAAGGCAACGAGGCGGACTTGAAATCGAGGCAGAATAGCAGGAAACAGATTTCAAGAGGTACGTTGGAATCACCTGTAAAGCACAGGAAGAGGGGCACAACTTCGACAATGATGCACTTGGCCAAAAAGGGCGTATGCGTTTTCCCCTGAATATATTCAGGAGAACACGCATACGCCCTTTTGGCCAAGCAAGCAAGCGGTCAATGCAAATCTGCACTACAAAGAAGTATCACTTCCCACGGGTCAAAAGGGACATCCACAAAATGTGTAAAAACCAGAAAGGCAAGACAGGCCGTGGCGAAATGGGAGCCTTGTTATGCTGATGGGAAGGATGTAAGTTGCCAACTGCCTCACTGGAGGAGTGCATTGTGCTCCCTAAAACAAGTAAACAACAGAGCTACAGAGCCAAGGGCACTTCCAGTCTAGGGAATATACCTTGGGAAAACTGAAAATCCATAAGACAGAGCCACCCCCAAATTGAGGGCTGCACTGCTTACAAGAACCTCAACCTGGGTACACCGGAAATATCCCAGGAAATATAAAAATGGTTCAAAAAATTGTGGAAATTACATACGATGGAATATCCCTCAGCCATGAAATCAATGTCATAAGACCAGTAGCAGCAAAATGAGTGGATTCAGGTACGATGATTCTAAGTGAAAGAAGTCACACAGAAAAAGAAACTTATCATAAGATATCACTTAGGAAGATCCTGTAAACATGGCTACACATGAACTGAGTTAGGAAAGAGAACAGAGTCTCACATTTAGAAAACACTCTTATGCCTGCTTAAGGGGGAAGGAGAGGTGGGGTGATGCATCAAACCAGAGTTTGATATAAGCACAGGTACTGTTCCAAAAACCAACTATGGAATAGACAAGACCTACACCTTCCTCAGTGAAAGGGACTCAAAACCCCATATTTCCCGCAGAGGAATAGATCTGACTAGTAAGAATCTTAAAACCTCTGTATTGATATGTCTCCGTAAGGGAATCAAGTGTGTCTAGACTGGCATAAACATGGCAGCGAGAATCAGCTCAAACCCACTCTAAAAAGGAATTTCAAAAACAGAACAAAGAAACAGGGAAATTCTTTACAATTCCTTCAGGGTCTCTGATGCAACCTGGAATGACCCTATCTACGATGACAGCTGGATGTGGCATGAGGCTGGACACTTGGGACTGAGAGGATTGGTGAGATTGGGTGAGCAAATGCAGACCCTTTAAAGCAATAATGCATGGCAACCATTCCATGGGTCCCAACTCTCCAGGTTGAAGGGAATATTACTACAGCTATAACATGTACGGGAAACCTAGAGAATGGACACACTGTGAATATGAAAGGTTTCTAAAACTCAACGAAGAGTCCCTCTCCTGGTGCTCCGGTTTGACTTTCCAACAGCTTAACTATCAATCTCCCAACTTGGAGAGACAGCCCCTTTAAGCTCCTGGTTCACACAGGTTGCCCATTTGGCAGAGAAAGAAAGGGAAGAGGGAGAACCAATGAGAGAGTAGCTGTTAGGCATTTGGATGGGCACATGTCACTCTAATTTCCCGGCAGGAAGAAGAATTAACCAAAGTCTCAGCCGCCCACCGGGAACCAGTATAGGTCCTGAACCAAATGTTTGGACTTGCGTTCAGCTCACAAAAAACGAGTTGAAAAATGGAGCTCAGGGGCACAGCAATTCACAAACTGGCAGAGTAATCAAGGCCAACTATCGTCCAAAAATCTGTTGAGGGAAGGCAACGAGGCAGACTTGAATGCGAGGCAGAATAGCAGGAAACAGATTTCAAGAGGTACGTTAGAATCGCCTGTAAAGCACAGGAAGAGGGGCACAACTTCGACAATGATGCACTTGGCCAAAAAGGGCGTATGCGTTTTCTCCTGAATATATTCAGGAGAAAACGCATACACCCTTTTTGGCCAAGCAAGCTAGCGGGCAATGCAAATCTGCACTACAAAGAAGTATCACTTCCCAACGGTCAAAAGGGACATCCACAAAATGTGTAAAAACCAGAAAGGCAAGACAGGCCCTGGAGAACAGGGAGCCTTGTTATGCTGATGGGCGGGATGTAAGTTGCCAACTGCCTCACTGGAGGAGTGCATTGTGTTCCCTAAAACAAGTAAACAACAGAGCTACAGAGCCAAGGGCACTTCCAGTCTAGGGAATATACCTTGGGAAAACTGAAAATCCATAAGACAGAGCCACCCCCAAATTGAGGGCTGCACTGCTTACAAGAACCTCAACCTGGGTACACCGGAAATATCCCAGGAAATATAAAAATGGTTCAAAAAATTGTGGAAATTACATACGATGGAATATCCCTCAGCCATGAAATCAATGTCATAAGACCAGTAGCAGCAAAATGAGTGGATTCAGGTACGATGATTCTAAGTGAAAGAAGTCACACAGAAAAAGAAACTTATCATAAGATATCACTTAGGAAGATCCTGTAAACATGGCTACACATGAACTGAGTTAGGAAAGAGAACAGAGTCTCACATTTAGAAAACACTCTTATGCCTGCTTAAGGGGGAAGGAGAGGTGGGGTGATGCATCAAACCAGAGTTTGATATAAGCACAGGTACTGTTCCAAAAACCAACTATGGAATAGACAAGACCTACACCTTCCTCAGTGAAAGGGACTCAAAACCCCATATTTCCCGCAGAGGAATAGATCTGACTAGTAAGAATCTTAAAACCTATGTATTGATATGTCTCCGTAAGGGAATCAAGTGTGTCTAGACTGGCATAAACATGGCAGCGAGAATCAGCTCAAACCCACTCTAAAAAGGAATTTCAAAAACAGAACAAAGAAACAGGGAAATTCTTTACAATTCCTTCAGGGTCTCTGATGCAACCTGGAATGACCCTATCTACGATGACAGCTGGATGTGGCATGAGGCTGGACACTTGGGACTGAGAGGATTGGTGAGATTGGGTGAGCAAATGCAGACCCTTTAAAGCAATAATGCATGGCAACCATTCCATGGGTCCCAACTCTCCAGGTTGAAGGGAATATTACTACAGCTATAACATGTACGGGAAACCTAGAGAATGGACACACTGTGAATATGAAAGGTTTCTAAAGCTCAACGAAGAGTCCCTCTCCTGGTGCTCCGGTTTGACTTTCCAACAGCTTAACTATCAATCTCCCAACTTGGAGAGACAGCCCCTTTAAGCTCCTGGTTCACACAGGTTGCCCATTTGGCAGAGGAAGAAAGGGAAGAGGGAGAACCAATGAGAGAGTAGCTGTTAGGCATTTGGATGGGCACATGTCACTCTAATTTCCGGGCAGGAAGAAGAATTAACCAAAGTCTCAGCCACCCACCGGGAACCAGTATAGGTCCTGAACCAAAAGTTTGGACTTGCGTTCAGCTCACAAAAAACGAGTTGAAAAATGGAGCTCAGGGGCACAGCAATTCACAAACTGGCAGAGTAATCAAGGCCAACTATCGTCCAAAAATCTGTTGAGGGAAGGCAACGAGGCGGATTTGAAAGCGAGGCAGAATAGCAGGAAACAGATTTCAAGAGGTACGTTGGAATCGCCTGTAAAGCACAGGAAGAGTGGCACAACTTCGACAATGATGCACTTGGCCAAAAAGGGCGTATGCGTTTTCTCCTGAATATATTCAGGAGAAAACGCATACGCCCTTTTTGGCCAAGCAAGCAAGCGGGCAATGCAAATCTGCACTACAAAGAAGTATCACTTCCCAACGGTCAAAAGGGACATCCACAAAATGTGTAAAAACCAGAAAGGCAAGACAGGCCCTGGAGAACAGGGAGCCTTGTTATGCTGATGGGCGGGATGTAAGTTGCCAACTGCCTCACTGGAGGAGTGCATTGTGTTCCCTAAAACAAGTAAACAACAGAGCTACAGAGCCAAGGGCACTTCCAGTCTAGGGAATATACCTTGGGAAAACTGAAAATCCATAAGACAGAGCCACCCCCAAATTGAGGGCTGCACTGCTTACAAGAACCTCAACCTGGGTACACCTGAAATATCCCAGGAAATATAAAAATGGTTCAAAACTTTGTGGAACTTACGTACGATGGAATATCCCTCAGCCATGAAATCAATGTCATAAGACCAGTAGCAGCAAAATGAGTGGATTCAGGTACGATGATTCTAAGGGAAAGAAGTCACACAGAAAAAGAAACTTATCATAAGATATCACTTAGGAAGATCCTGTAAACATGGCTACATTTGAACTGAGTTAGGAAAGAGAACAGAGTCTCACATTTAGAAAACACTCTTATGCCTGCTTAAGGGGGAAGGAGAGGTGGGGTGATGCATCAATCCAGAGTTTGATATAAGCACAGGTACTGTTCCAAAAACCAACTATGGAATAGACAAGACCTACACCTTCCTCAGTGAAAGGGACTCAAAACCCCATATTTCCCGCAGAGGAATAGATCTGACTAGTAAGAATCTTAAAACCTATGTATTGATATGTCTCCGTAAGGGAATCAAGTGTGTCTAGACTGGCATAAACATGGCAGCGAGAATCAGCTCAAACCCACTCTAAAAAGGAATTTCAAAAACAGAACAAAGAAACAGGGAAATTCTTTACAATTCCTTCAGGGTCTCTGATGCAACCTGGAATGACCCTATCTACGATGACAGCTGGATGTGGCATGAGGCTGGACACTTGGGACTGAGAGGATTGGTGAGATTGGGTGAGCAAATGCAGACCCTTTAAAGCAATAATGCATGGCAACCATTCCATGGGTCCCACCTCTCCAGGTTGAAGGGAATATTACTACAGCTATAACATGTACGGGAAACCTAGAGAATGGACACACTGTGAATACGAAAGGTTTCTAAAACTCAATGAAGAGTCCCTCTCCTGGTGCTCCGGTTTGACTTTCCAACAGCTTTACTATCAATCTCCCAACTTGGAGAGACAGCCCCTTTAAGCTCCTGGTTCACACAGGTTGCCCATTTGTCAGAGGAGGAAAGGGAAGAGGGAGAACCAATGAGAGAGTAGCTGTTAGGCATTTGGATGGGCACATGTCACTCTAATTTCCCGGCAGGAAGAAGAATTAACCAAAGTCTCAGCCACCCACCGGGAACCAGTATAGGTCCTGAACCAAATGCTTGGACTTGCGTTCAGCTCACAAAAAACGAGTTGAAAAATGGAGCTCAGGGGCACAGCAATTCACAAACTGGCAGAGTAATCAAGGCCAACTATCGTCCAAAAATCTGTTGAGGGAAGGCAACGAGGCGGACTTGAATGCGAGGCAGAATAGCAGGAAACAGATTTCAAGAGGTACGTTAGAATCGCCTGTAAAGCACAGGAAGAGGGGCACAACTTCGACAATGATGCACTTGGCCAAAAAGGGCGTATGCGTTTTCTCCTGAATATATTCAGGAGAAAATGCATACGCCCTTTTTGGCCAAGCAAGCAAGCGGGCAATGCAAATCTGCACTACAAAGAAGTATCACTTCCCAACGGTCAAAAGGGACATCCACAAAATGTGTAAAAACCAGAAAGGCAAGACAGGCCCTGGAGAACAGGGAGCCTTGTTATGCTGATGGGCGGGATGTAAGTTGCCAACTGCCTCACTGGAGGAGTGCATTGTGTTCCCTAAAACAAGTAAACAACAGAGCTACAGAGCCAAGGGCACTTCCAGTCTAGGGAATATACCTTGGGAAAACTGAAAATCCATAAGACAGAGCCACCCCCAAATTGAGGGCTGCACTGCTTACAAGAACCTCAACCTGGGTACACCTGAAATATCCCAGGAAATATAAAAATGGTTCAAAACATTGTGGAACTTACGTACGATGGAATATCCCTCAGCCATGAAATCAATGTCATAAGACCAGTAGCAGCAAAATGAGTGGATTCAGGTACGATGATTCTAAGTGAAAGAAGTCACACAGAAAAAGAAACTTATCATAAGATATCACTTAGGAAGATCCTGTAAACATGGCTACACATGAACTGAGTTAGGAAAGAGAACAGAGTCTCACATTTAGAAAACACTCTTATGCCTGCTTAAGGGGGAAGGAGAGGTGGGGTGATGCATCAAACCAGAGTTTGATATAAGCACAGGTACTGTTCCAAAAACCAACTATGGAATAGACAAGACCTACACCTTCCTCAGTGAAAGGGACTCAAAACCCCATATTTCCCACAGAGGAAGAGATCTGACTAGTAAGAATCTTAAAACTATGTATTGATATGTCTCCGTAAGGGAATCAAGTGTGTCTAGACTGGCATAAACATGGCAGCGAGAATCAGCTCAAACCCACTCTAAAAAGGAATTTCAAAAACAGAACAAAGAAACAGGGAAATTCTTTACAATTCCTTCAGGGTCTCTGATGCAACCTGGAATGACCCTATCTACGATGACACCTGGAAGTGGCATGAGGCTGGACACTTGGGACTGAGAGGATTGGTGAGATTGGGTGAGCAAATGCAGACCCTTTAAAGCAATAATGCATGGCAACCATTCCATGGGTCCCAACTCTCCAGGTTGAAGGGAATATTACTACAGCTATAACATGTACGGGAAACCTAGAGAATGGACACACTGTGAATACGAAAGGTTTCTAAAACTCAACGAAGAGTCCCTCTCCTGGTGCTCCGGTTTGACTTTCCAACAGCTTAACTATCAATCTCCCAACTTGGAGAGACAGCCCCTTTAAGCTCCTGGTTCACACAGGTTGCCCATTTGGCAGAGGAAGAAAGGGAAGAGGGAGAACCAATGAGAGAGTAGCTGTTAGGCATTTGGATGGGCACATTTCACTCTAATTTCCCGGCAGGAAGAAGAATTAACCAAAGTCTCAGCCACCCACCGGGAACCAGTATAGGTCCTGAACCTAATGTTTGGACTTGCGTTCAGCTCACAAAAAACGAGTTGAAAAATGGAGCTCAGGGGCACAGCAATTCACAAACTGGCAGAGTAATCAAGGCCAACTATCGTCCAAAAATCTGTTGAGGGAAGGCAACGAGGGGGACTTGAATGCGAGGCAGAATAGCAGGAAACAGATTTCAAGAGGTACGTTAGAATCGCCTGTAAAGCACAGGAAGAGGGGCACAACTTCGACAATGATGCACTTGGCCAAAAAGGGCGTATGCGTTTTCTCCTGAATATATTCAGGAGAAAACGCATACGCCCTTTTTGGCCAAGCAAGCAAGCGGGCAATGCAAATCTGCACTACAAAGATGTATCACTTCCCAACGGTCAAAAGGGACATCCACAAAATGTGTAAAAACCAGAAAGGCAAGACAGGCCCTGGAGAACAGGGAGCCTTGTTATGCTGATGGGCGGGATGTAAGTTGCCAACTGCCTCACTGGAGGAGTGCATTGTGTTCCCTAAAACAAGTAAACAACAGAGCTACAGAGCCAAGGGCACTTCCAGTCTAGGGAATATACCTTGGGAAAACTGAAAATCCATAAGACAGAGCCACCCCCAAATTGAGGGCTGCACTGCTTACAAGAACCTCAACCTGGGTACACCTGAAATATCCCAGGAAATATAAAAATGGTTCAAAACTTTGTGGAACTTACGTACGATGGAATATCCCTCAGCCATGAAATCAATGTCATAAGACCAGTAGCAGCAAAATGAGTGGATTCAGGTACGATGATTCTAAGTGAAAGAAGTCACACAGAAAAAGAAACTTATCATAAGATATCACTTAGGAAGATCCTGTAAACATGGCTACACATGAACTGAGTTAGGAAAGAGAACAGAGTCTCACATTTAGAAAACACTCTTATGCCTGCTTAAGGGGGAAGGAGAGGTGGGGTGATGCATCAAACCAGAGTTTGATATAAGCACAGGTACTGTTCCAAAAACCAACTATGGAATAGACAAGACCTACACCTTCCTCAGTGAAAGGGACTCAAAACCCCATATTTCCCGCAGAGGAAGAGATCTGACTAGTAAGAATCTTAAAACCTATGTATTGATATGTCTCCGTAAGGGAATCAAGTGTGTCTAGACTGGCATAAACATGGCAGCGAGAATCAGCTCAAACCCACTCTAAAAAGGAATTTCAAAAACAGAACAAAGAAACAGGGAAATTCTTTACAATTCCTTCAGGGTCTCTGATGCAACCTGGAATGACCCTATCTACAATGACAGCTGGATGCGGCATGAGGCTGGACACTTGGGACTGAGAGGATTGGAGAGATTGGGTGAGCAAAGGCAGACCCTTTATAGCAATAATGCATGGCACCCATTCCATGATTCCCAACTCTCCAGGTTGAAGGGAATATTACTACAGCTTTAACATGTACGGGAAACCTAGAGAATGGACACACTGTGAATACGAAAGGTTTCTAAAACTCAACGAAGAGTCCCTCTCCTGGTGCTCCGGTTTGACTTTCCAACAGCTTTACTATCAATCTCCCAACTTGGAGAGACAGCCCCTTTAAGCTCCTGGTTCACACAGGTTGCCAATTTGGCAGAGGATGAAAGGGAAGAGGGAGAACCAATGAGAGAGTCGCTGTTAGGCATTTGGATGGGCACATGTCACTCTAATTTCCCGGCAGGAAGAAGAATTAACCAAAGTCTCAGCCACCCACCGGGAACCAGTATAGGTCCTGAACCAGAAGTTTGGACTTGCGTTCAGCTCACAAAAAACGAGTTTGAAAATGGAGCTCAGGGGCACAGCAATTCACAAACAGGCAGAGTAATCAAGGCCAACAATCGTCCAAAAATCTGTTGAGGGAAGGCAACGAGGCGGACTTGAAATCGAGGCAGAATAGCAGGAAACAGATTTCAAGAGGTACGTTGGAATCACCTGTAAAGCACAGGAAGAGGGGCACAACTTCGACAATGATGCACTTGGCCAAAAAGAGCGTATGCGTGTTCTCCTGAATATATTCAGGAGAACACGCATACGCCCTTTTGGCCAAGCAAGCAAGCGGGCAATGCAAATCTGCACTACAAAGAAGTATCACTTCCCACGGGTCAAAAGGGACATCCACAAAATGTGTAAAAACCAGAAAGGCAAGACAGGCCGTGGCGAAATGGGAGCCTTGTTATGCTGATGGGCAGGATGTAAGTTGCCAACTGCCTCACTGGAGGAGTGCATTGTGCTCCCTAAAACAAGTAAACAACAGAGTTACAGAGCCAAGGGCACTTCCAGTCTAGGGAATATACCTTGGGAAAACTGAAAATCCATAAGACAGAGCCACCCCCAAATTGAGGGCTGCACTGCTTACAAGAACCTCAACCTGGGTACACCGGAAATATCCCAGGAAATATAAAAATGGTTCAAAAAATTGTGGAAATTACATACGATGGAATATCCCTCAGCCATGAAATCAATGTCATAAGACCAGTAGCAGCAAAATGAGTGGATTCAGGTACGATGATTCTAAGTGAAAGAAGTCACACAGAAAAAGAAACTTATCATAAGATATCACTTAGGAAGATCCTGTAAACATGGCTACACATGAACTGAGTTAGGAAAGAGAACAGAGTCTCACATTTAGAAAACACTCTTATGCCTGCTTAAGGGGGAAGGAGAGGTGGGGTGATGCATCAAACCAGAGTTTGATATAAGCACAGGTACTGTTCCAAAAACCAACTATGGAATAGACAAGACCTACACCTTCCTCAGTGAAAGGGACTCAAAACCCCATATTTCCCACAGAGGAAGAGATCTGACTAGTAAGAATCTTAAAAACTATGTATTGATATGTCTCCGTAAGGGAATCAAGTGTGTCTAGACTGGCATAAACATGGCAGCGAGAATCAGCTCAAACCCACTCTAAAAAGGAATTTCAAAAACAGAACAAAGAAACAGGGAAATTCTTTACAATTCCTTCAGGGTATCTGATGCAACCTGGAATGACCCTATCTACGATGACAGCTGGATGTGGCATGAGGCTGGACTCTTGGGACTGAGAGGATTGGTGAGATTGGGTGAGCAAATGCAGACCCTTTAAAGCAATAATGCATGGCAACCATTCCATGGGTCCCACCTCTCCAGGTTGAAGGGAATATTACTACAGCTATAACATGTACGGGAAACCTAGAGAATGGACACACTGTGAATACGAAAGGTTTCTAAAACTCAACGAAGAGTCCCTCTCCTGGTGCTCCGGTTTGAGTTTCCAACAGCTTTACTATCAATCTGCCAACTTGGAGAGACAGCCCCTTTAAGCTCCTGGTTCACACAGGTTGCCCATTTGGCAGAGGAGGAAAGGGAAGAGGGAGAACCAATGAGAGAGTCGCTGTTAGGCATTTGGATGGGCACATGTCACTCTAATTTCCCGGCAGGAAGAAGAATTAACCAAAGTCTCAGCCACCCACCGGGAACCAGTATAGGTCCTGAACCAAATGTTTGGACTTGCGTTCAGCTCACAAAAAACGAGTTTGAAAATGGAGCTCAGGGGCACAGCAATTCACAAACAGGCAGAGTAATCAAGGCCAACAATCGTCCAAAAATCTGTTGAGGTAAGGCAACGAGGCGGACTTGAAATCGAGGCAGAATAGCAGGAAACAGATTTCAAGAGGTACGTTGGAATCACCTGTAAAGCACAGGAAGAGGGGCACAACTTCGACAATGATGCACTTGGCCAAAAAGGGCGTATGCGTTTTCTCCTGAATATATTCAGGAGAACACGCATACGCCCTTTTGGCCAAGCAAGCAAGCGGGCAATGCAAATCTGCACTACAAAGAAGTATCACTTCCCAACGGTCAAAAGGGACATCCACAAAATGTGTAAAACCCAGAATGGCAAGACAGGCCCTGGAGAACAGGGAGCCTTGTTATGCTGATGGGCGGGATGTAAGTTGCCAACTGCCTCACTGGAGGAGTGCATTGTGTTCCCTAAAACAAGTAAACAACAGAGCTACAGAGCCAAGGGCACTTCCAGTCTAGGGAATATACCTTGGGAAAACTGAAAATCCATAAGACAGAGCCACCCCCAAATTGAGGGCTGCACTGCTTACAAGAACCTCAACCTGGGTACACCTGAAATATCCCAGGAAATATAAAAATGGTTCAAAACTTTGTGGAACTTACGTACGATGGAATATCCCTCAGCCATGAAATCAATGTCATAAGACCAGTAGCAGCAAAATGAGTGGATTCAGGTACGATGATTCTAAGTGAAAGAAGTCACACAGAAAAAGAAACTTATCATAAGATATCACTTAGGAAGATCCTGTAAACATGGCTACACATGAACTGAGTTAGGAAAGAGAACAGAGTCTCACATTTAGAAAACACTCTTATGCCTGCTTAAGGGGGAAGGAGAGGTGGGGTGATGCATCAAACCAGAGTTTGATATAAGCACAGGTACTGTTCCAAAAACCAACTATGGAATAGACAAGACCTACACCTTCCTCAGTGAAAGGGACTCAAATCCCCATATTTCCCGCAGAGGAATAGATCTGACTAGTAAGAATCTTAAAACCTATGTATTGATATGTCTCCGTAAGGGAATCAAGTGTGTCTAGACTGGCATAAACATGGCAGCGAGAATAAGCTCAAACCCACTCTAAAAAGGAATTTCAAAAACAGAACAAAGAAACAGGGAAATTCTTTACAATTCCTTCAGGGTCTCTGATGCAACCTGGAATGACCCTATCTACGATGACAGCTGGATATGGCATGAGGCTGGACACTTGGGACTGAGAGGATTGGTGAGATTGGGTGAGCAAATGCAGACCCTTTAAAGCAATAATGCATGGCAACCATTCCATGGGTCCCAACTCTCCAGGTTGAAGGGAATATTACTACAGCTATAACATGTACGGGAAACCTAGAGAATGGACACACTGTGAATATGAAAGGTTTCTAAAACTCAACGAAGAGTCCCTCTCCTGGTGCTCCGGTTTGACTTTCCAACAGCTTAACTATCAATCTCCCAACTTGGAGAGACAGCCCCTTTAAGCTCCTGGTTCACACAGGTTGCCCATTTGGCAGAGGAAGAAAGGGAAGAGGGAGAACCAATGAGAGAGTAGCTGTTAGGCATTTGGATGGGCACATGTCACTCTAATTTCCCGGCAGGAAGAAGAATTAACCAAAGTCTCAGCCACCCACCGGGAACCAGTATAGGTCCTGATCCAAATGTTTGGACTTGCGTTCAGCTCACAAAAAACGAGTTGAAAAATGGAGCTCAGGGGCACAGCAATTCACAAACTGGCAGAGTAATCAAGGCCAACTATCGTCCAAAAATCTGTTGAGGGAAGGCAACGAGGCGGACTTGAATGCGAGGCAGAATAGCAGGAAACAGATTTCAAGAGGTACGTTAGAATCGCCTGTAAAGCACAGGAAGAGGGGCACAACTTCGACAATGATGCACTTGGCCAAAAAGGGCGTATGCGTTTTCTCCTGACTATATTCAGGAGAAAACGCATACGCCCTTTTTGGCCAAGCAAGCAAGCGGGCAATGCAAATCTGCACTACAAAGAAGTATCACTTCCCAACGGTCAAAAGGGACATCCACAAAATGTGTAAAAACCAGAAAGGCAAGACAGGCCCTGGAGAACAGGGAGCCTTGTTATGCTGATGGGCGGGATGTAAGTTGCCAACTGCCTCACTGGAGGAGTGCATTGTGTTCCCTAAAACAAGTAAACAACAGAGCTACAGAGCCAAGGGCACTTCCAGTCTAGGGAATATACCTTGGGAAAACTGAAAATCCATAAGACAGAGCCACCCCCAAATTGAGGGCTGCACTGCTTACAAGAACCTCAACCTGGGTACACCTGAAATATCCCAGGAAATATAAAAATGGTTCAAAACTTTGTGGAACTTACGTACGATGGAATATCCCTCAGCCATGAAATCAATGTCATAAGACCAGTAGCAGCAAAATGAGTGGATTCAGGTACGATGATTCTAAGTGAAAGAAGTCACACAGAAAAAGAAACTTATCATAAGATATCACTTAGGAAGATCCTGTAAACATGGCTACACATGAACTGAGTCAGGAAAGAGAACAGAGTCTCACATTTAGAAAACACTCTTATGCCTGCTTAAGGGGGAAGGAGAGGTGGGGTGATGCATCAAACCAGAGTTTGATATAAGCACAGGTACTGTTCCAAAAACCAACTATGGAATAGACAAGACCTACACCTTCCTCAGTGAAAGGGACTCAAAACCCCATATTTCCCGCAGAGGAATAGATCTGACTAGTAAGAATCTTAAAACCTATGTATTGATATGTCTCCGTAAGGGAATCAAGTGTGTCTAGACTGGCATAAACATGGCAGCGAGAATCAGCTCAAACCCACTCTAAAAAGGAATTTCAAAAACAGAACAAAGAAACAGGGAAATTCTTTACAATTCCTTCAGGGTCTCTGATGCAACCTGGAATGACCCTATCTACGATGACAGCTGGATGTGGCATGAGGCTGGACACTTGGGACTGAGAGGATTGGTGAGATTGGGTGAGCAAATGCAGACCCTTTAAAGCAATAATGCATGGCAACCATTCCATGGGTCCCAACTCTCCAGGTTGAAGGGAATATTACTACAGCTATAACATGTACGGGAAACCTAGAGAATGGACACACTGTGAATATGAAAGGTTTCTAAAACTCAACGAAGAGTCCCTCTCCTGGTGCTCCGGTTTGACTTTCCAACAGCTTTACTATCAATCTCCCAACTTGGAGAGACAGCCCCTTTAAGCTCCTGGTTCACACAGGTTGCCCATTTGGCAGAGGAAGAAAGGGAAGAGGGAGAACCAATGAGAGAGTAGCTGTTAGGCATTTGGATGGGCACATGTCACTCTAATTTCCCGGCAGGAAGAAGAATTAACCAAAGTCTCAGCCACCCACCAGGAACCAGTTTAGGTCCTGAACCAAACGTTTGGACTTGCGTTCAGCTCACAAAAAACGAGTTGAAAAATGGAGCTCAGGGGCACAGCAATTCACAAACAGGCAGAGTAATCAAGGCCAACAATCGTCCAAAAATCTGTTGAGGGAAGGCAACGAGGCGGACTTGAAATCGAGGCAGAATAGCAGGAAACAGATTTCAAGAGGTACGTTGGAATCACCTGTAAAGCACAGGAAGAGGGGCACAACTTCGAAAATGATGCACTTGGCCAAAAAGGGCGTATGCGTTTTCTCCTGAATATATTCAGGAGAACACGCATACGCCCTTTTGGCCAAGCAAGCAAGCGGGCAATGCAAATCTGCACTACAAAGAAGTATCACTTCCCAACGGTCAAAAGGGACATCCACAAAATGTGTAAAAACCAGAAAGGCAAGACAGGCCCTGGAGAACAGGGAGCCTTGTTATGCTGATGGGCGGGATGTAAGTTGCCAACTGCCTCACTGGAGGAGTGCATTGTGTTCCCTAAAACAAGTAAACAACAGAGCTACAGAGCCAAGGGCACTTCCAGTCTAGGGAATATACCTTGGGAAAACTGAAAATCCATAAGACAGAGCCACCCCCAAATTAAGGGCTGCACTGCTTACAAGAACCTCAACCTGGGTACACCTGAAATATCCCTGGAAATATAAAAATGGTTCAAAACATTGTGGAACTTACGTACGATGGAATATCCCTCAGCCATGAAATCAATGTCATAAGACCAGTAGCAGCAAAATGAGTGAATTCAGGTACGATGATTCTAAGTGAAAGAAGTCACACAGAAAAAGAAACTTATCATAAGATATCACTTAGGAAGATCCTGTAAACATGGCTACACATGAACTGAGTCAGGAAAGAGAACAGAGTCTCACATTTAGAAAACACTCTTATGCCTGCTTAAGGGGGAAGGAGAGGTGGGGTGATGCATCAAACCAGAGTTTGATATAAGCACAGGTACTGTTCCAAAAACCAACTATGGAATAGACAAGACCTACACCTTCCTCAGTGAAAGGGACTCAAAACCCCATATTTCCCGCAGAGGAATAGATCTGACTAGTAAGAATCTTAAAACCTATGTATTGATATGTCTCCGTAAGGGAATCAAGTGTGTCTAGACTGGCATAAACATGGCAGCGAGAATCAGCTCAAACCCACTCTAAAAAGGAATTTCAAAAACAGAACAAAGAAACAGGGAAATTCTTTACAATTCCTTCAGGGTCTCTGATGCAACCTGGAATGACCCTATCTACGATGACAGCTGGATGTGGCATGAGGCTGGACACTTGGGACTGAGAGGATTGGTGAGATTGGGTGAGCAAATGCAGACCCTTTAAAGCCATAATGCATGGCAACCATTCCATGGGTCCCAACTCTCCAGGTTGAAGGGAATATTACTACAGCTATAACATGTACGGGAAACCTAGAGAATGGACACACTGTGAATATGAAAGGTTTCTAAAACTCAACGAAGTGTCCCTCTCCTGGTGCTCCGGTTTGACTTTCCAACAGCTTAACTATCAATCTCCCAACTTGGAGAGACAGCCCCTTTAAGCTCCTGGTTCACACAGGTTGCCCATTTGGCAGAGGAAGAAAGGGAAGAGGGAGAACCAATGAGAGAGTAGCTGTTAGGCATTTGGATGGGCACATGTCACTCTAATTTCCCGGCAGGAAGAAGAATTAACCAAAGTCTCAGCCACCCACCGGGAACCAGTATAGGTCCTGAACCAAATGTTTGGACTTGCGTTCAGCTCACAAAAAACGAGTTGAAAAATGGAGCTCAGGGGCACAGCAATTCACAAACTGGCAGAGTAATCAAGGCCAACTATCGTCCAAAAATCTGTTGAGGGAAGGCAACGAGGCGGACTTGAATGCGAGGCAGAATAGCAGGAAACAGATTTCAAGAGGTACGTTAGAATCGCCTGTAAAGCACAGGAAGAGGGGCACAACTTCGACAATGATGCACTTGGCCAAAAAGGGCGTATGCATTTTCTCCTGAATATATTCAGGAGAAAACGCATACGCCCTTTTTGGCCAAGCAAGCAAGCGGGCAATGCAAATCTGCACTACAAAGAAGTATCACTTCCCACCGGTCAAAAGGGACATCCACAAAATGTGTAAAAACCAGAAAGGCAAGACAGGCCCTGGAGAACAGGGAGCCTTGTTATGCTGATGGGCGGGATGTAAGTTGCCAACTGCCTCACTGGAGGAGTGCATTGTGTTCCCTAAAACAAGTAAACAACAGAGCTACAGAGCCAAGGGCACTTCCAGTCTAGGGAATATACCTTGGGAAAACTGAAAATCCATAAGACAGAGCCACCCCCAAATTAAGGGCTGCACTGCTTACAAGAACCTCAACCTGGGTACACCTGAAATATCCCAGGAAATATAAAAATGGTTCAAAACATTGTGGAACTTACGTACGATGGAATATCCCTCAGCCATGAAATCAATGTCATAAGACCAGTAGCAGCAAAATGAGTGAATTCAGGTACGATGATTCTAAGTGAAAGAAGTCACACAGAAAAAGAAACTTATCATAAGATATCACTTAGGAAGATCCTGTAAACATGGCTACACATGAACTGAGTTAGGAAAGAGAACAGAGTCTCACATTTAGAAAACACTCTTATGCCTGCTTAAGGGGGAAGGAGAGGTGGGGTGATGCATCAAACCAGAGTTTGATATAAGCACAGGTACTGTTCCAAAAACCAACTATGGAATAGACAAGACCTACACCTTCCTCAGTGAAAGGGACTCAAAACCCCATATTTCCCGCAGAGGAATAGATCTGACTAGTAAGAATCTTAAAACCTATGTATTGATATGTCTCCGTAAGGGAATCAAGTGTGTCTAGACTGGCATAAACATGGCAGCGAGAATCAGCTCAAACCCACTCTAAAAAGGAATTTCAAAAACAGAACAAAGAAACAGGGAAATTCTTTACAATTCCTTCAGGGTCTCTGATGCAACCTGGAATGACCCTATCTACGATGACAGCTGGATGTGGCATGAGGCTGGACACTTGGGACTGAGAGGATTGGTGAGATTGGGTGAGCAAATGCAGACCCTTTAAAGCCATAATGCATGGCAACCATTCCATGGGTCCCAACTCTCCAGGTTGAAGGGAATATTACTACAGCTATAACATGTACGGGAAACCTAGAGAATGGACACACTGTGAATATGAAAGGTTTCTAAAACTCAACGAAGTGTCCCTCTCCTGGTGCTCCGGTTTGACTTTCCAACAGCTTAACTATCAATCTCCCAACTTGGAGAGACAGCCCCTTTAAGCTCCTGGTTCACACAGGTTGCCCATTTGGCAGAGGAAGAAAGGGAAGAGGGAGAACCAATGAGAGAGTAGCTGTTAGGCATTTGGATGGGCACATGTCACTCTAATTTCCCGGCAGGAAGAAGAATTAACCAAAGTCTCAGCCACCCACCGGGAACCAGTATAGGTCCTGAACCAAATGTTTGGACTTGCGTTCAGCTCACAAAAAACGAGTTGAAAAATGGAGCTCAGGGGCACAGCAATTCACAAACTGGCAGAGTAATCAAGGCCAACTATCGTCCAAAAATCTGTTGAGGGAAGGCAACGAGGCGGACTTGAATGCGAGGCAGAATAGCAGGAAACAGATTTCAAGAGGTACGTTAGAATCGCCTGTAAAGCACAGGAAGAGGGGCACAACTTCGACAATGATGCACTTGGCCAAAAAGGGCGTATGCGTTTTCTCCTGAATATATTCAGGAGAAAACGCATACGCCCTTTTTGGCCAAGCAAGCAAGCGGGCAATGCAAATCTGCACTACAAAGAAGTATCACTTCCCACCGGTCAAAAGGGACATCCACAAAATGTGTAAAAACCAGAAAGGCAAGACAGGCCCTGGAGAACAGGGAGCCTTGTTATGCTGATGGGCGGGATGTAAGTTGCCAACTGCCTCACTGGAGGAGTGCATTGTGTTCCCTAAAACAAGTAAACAACAGAGCTACAGAGCCAAGGGCACTTCCAGTCTAGGGAATATACCTTGGGAAAACTGAAAATACATAAGACAGAGCCACCACCAAATTGAGGGCTGCACTGCTTACAAGAACCTCAACCTGGGTACACCTGAAATATCCCAGGAAATATAAAAATGGTTCAAAACATTGTGGAACTTACGTATGATGGAATATCCCTCAGCCATGAAATCAATGTCATAAGACCAGTAGCAGCAAAATGAGTGGATTCAGGTACGATGATTCTAAGTGAAAGAAGTCACACAGAAAAAGAAACTTATCATAAGATATCACTTAGGAAGATCCTGTAAACATGGCTACACATGAACTGAGTCAGGAAAGAGAACAGAGTCTCACATTTAGAAAACACTCTTATGCCTGCTTAAGGGGGAAGGAGAGGTGGGGTGATGCATCAAACCAGAGTTTGATATAAGCACAGGTACTGTTCCAAAAACCAACTATGGAATAGACAAGACCTACACCTTCCTCAGTGAAAGGGACTCAAAACCCCATATTTCCCGCAGAGGAATAGATCTGACTAGTAAGAATCTTAAAACCTATGTATTGATATGTCTCCGTAAGGGAATCAAGTGTGTCTAGACTGGCATAAACATGGCAGCAAGAATCAGCTCAAACCCACTCTAAAAAGGAATTTCAAAAACAGAACAAAGAAACAGGGAAATTCTTTACAATTCCTTCAGGGTCTCTGATGCAACCTGGAATGACCCTATCTACGATGACAGCTGGATGTGGCATGAGGCTGGACACTTGGGACTGAGAGGATTGGTGAGATTGGGTGAGCAAATGCAGACCCTTTAAAGCAATAATGCATGGCAACCATTCCATGGGTCCCAACTCTCCAGGTTGAAGGGAATATTACTACAGCTATAACATGTACGGGAAACCTAGAGAATGGACACACTGTGAATATGAAAGGTTTCTAAAACTCAACGAAGTGTCCCTCTCCTGGTGCTCCGGTTTGACTTTCCAACAGCTTAACTATCAATCTCCCAACTTGGAGAGACAGCCCCTTTAAGCTCCTGGTTCACACAGGTTGCCCATTTGGCAGAGGAAGAAAGGGAAGAGGGAGAACCAATGAGAGAGTAGCTGTTAGGCATTTGGATGGGCACATGTCACTCTAATTTCCCGGCAGGAAGAAGAATTAACCAAAGTCTCAGCCACCCACCGGGAACCAGTATAGGTCCTGAACCAAATGTTTGGACTTGCGTTCAGCTCACAAAAAACGAGTTGAAAAATGGAGCTCAGGGGCACAGCAATTCACAAACTGGCAGAGTAATCAAGGCCAACTATCGTCCAAAAATCTGTTGAGGGAAGGCAACGAGGCGGACTTGAATGCGAGGCAGAATAGCAGGAAACAGATTTCAAGAGGTACGTTAGAATCGCCTGTAAAGCACAGGAAGAGGGGCACAACTTCGACAATGATGCACTTGGCCAAAAAGGGCGTATGCGTTTTCTCCTGAATATATTCAGGAGAAAACGCATACGCCCTTTTTGGCCAAGCAAGCAAGCGGGCAATGCAAATCTGCACTACAAAGAAGTATCACTTCCCACCGGTCAAAAGGGACATCCACAAAATGTGTAAAAACCAGAAAGGCAAGACAGGCCCTGGAGAACAGGGAGCCTTGTTATGCTGATGGGCGGGATGTAAGTTGCCAACTGCCTCACTGGAGGAGTGCATTGTGTTCCCTAAAACAAGTAAACAACAGAGCTACAGAGCCAAGGGCACTTCCAGTCTAGGGAATATACCTTGGGAAAACTGAAAATACATAAGACAGAGCCACCACCAAATTGAGGGCTGCACTGCTTACAAGAACCTCAACCTGGGTACACCTGAAATATCCCAGGAA
The DNA here is from genome assembly GCF_964341445.2 of Mesoplodon mirus. Lineage (NCBI taxonomy): Eukaryota > Metazoa > Chordata > Mammalia > Artiodactyla > Ziphiidae > Mesoplodon > Mesoplodon mirus. The sequence goes on from NW_028295773.1 coordinate 366,665, forward strand.
ATATAAAAATGGTTCAAAACATTGTGGAACTTACGTATGATGGAATATCCCTCAGCCATGAAATCAATGTCATAAGACCAGTAGCAGCAAAATGAGTGGATTCAGGTACGATGATTCTAAGTGAAAGAAGTCACACAGAAAAAGAAACTTATCATAAGATATCACTTAGGAAGATCCTGTAAACATGGCTACACATGAACTGAGTCAGGAAAGAGAACAGAGTCTCACATTTAGAAAACACTCTTATGCCTGCTTAAGGGGGAAGGAGAGGTGGGGTGATGCATCAAACCAGAGTTTGATATAAGCACAGGTACTGTTCCAAAAACCAACTATGGAATAGACAAGACCTACACCTTCCTCAGTGAAAGGGACTCAAAACCCCATATTTCCCGCAGAGGAATAGATCTGACTAGTAAGAATCTTAAAACCTATGTATTGATATGTCTCCGTAAGGGAATCAAGTGTGTCTAGACTGGCATAAACATGGCAGCGAGAATCAGCTCAAACCCACTCTAAAAAGGAATTTCAAAAACAGAACAAAGAAACAGGGAAATTCTTTACAATTCCTTCAGGGTCTCTGATGCAACCTGGAATGACCCTATCTACGATGACAGCTGGATGTGGCATGAGGCTGGACACTTGGGACTGAGAGGATTGGTGAGATTGGGTGAGCAAATGCAGACCCTTTAAAGCCATAATGCATGGCAACCATTCCATGGGTCCCAACTCTCCAGGTTGAAGGGAATATTACTACAGCTATAACATGTACGGGAAACCTAGAGAATGGACACACTGTGAATATGAAAGGTTTCTAAAACTCAACGAAGTGTCCCTCTCCTGGTGCTCCGGTTTGACTTTCCAACAGCTTAACTATCAATCTCCCAACTTGGAGAGACAGCCCCTTTAAGCTCCTGGTTCACACAGGTTGCCCATTTGGCAGAGGAAGAAAGGGAAGAGGGAGAACCAATGAGAGAGTAGCTGTTAGGCATTTGGATGGGCACATGTCACTCTAATTTCCCGGCAGGAAGAAGAATTAACCAAAGTCTCAGCCACCCACCGGGAACCAGTATAGGTCCTGAACCAAATGTTTGGACTTGCGTTCAGCTCACAAAAAACGAGTTGAAAAATGGAGCTCAGGGGCACAGCAATTCACAAACTGGCAGAGTAATCAAGGCCAACTATCGTCCAAAAATCTGTTGAGGGAAGGCAACGAGGCGGACTTGAATGCGAGGCAGAATAGCAGGAAACAGATTTCAAGAGGTACGTTAGAATCGCCTGTAAAGCACAGGAAGAGGGGCACAACTTCGACAATGATGCACTTGGCCAAAAAGGGCGTATGCGTTTTCTCCTGAATATATTCAGGAGAAAACGCATACGCCCTTTTTGGCCAAGCAAGCAAGCGGGCAATGCAAATCTGCACTACAAAGAAGTATCACTTCCCACCGGTCAAAAGGGACATCCACAAAATGTGTAAAAACCAGAAAGGCAAGACAGGCCCTGGAGAACAGGGAGCCTTGTTATGCTGATGGGCGGGATGTAAGTTGCCAACTGCCTCACTGGAGGAGTGCATTGTGTTCCCTAAAACAAGTAAACAACAGAGCTACAGAGCCAAGGGCACTTCCAGTCTAGGGAATATACCTTGGGAAAACTGAAAATACATAAGACAGAGCCACCACCAAATTGAGGGCTGCACTGCTTACAAGAACCTCAACCTGGGTACACCTGAAATATCCCAGGAAATATAAAAATGGTTCAAAACATTGTGGAACTTACGTATGATGGAATATCCCTCAGCCATGAAATCAATGTCATAAGACCAGTAGCAGCAAAATGAGTGGATTCAGGTACGATGATTCTAAGTGAAAGAAGTCACACAGAAAAAGAAACTTATCATAAGATATCACTTAGGAAGATCCTGTAAACATGGCTACACATGAACTGAGTCAGGAAAGAGAACAGAGTCTCACATTTAGAAAACACTCTTATGCCTGCTTAAGGGGGAAGGAGAGGTGGGGTGATGCATCAAACCAGAGTTTGATATAAGCACAGGTACTGTTCCAAAAACCAACTATGGAATAGACAAGACCTACACCTTCCTCAGTGAAAGGGACTCAAAACCCCATATTTCCCGCAGAGGAATAGATCTGACTAGTAAGAATCTTAAAACCTATGTATTGATATGTCTCCGTAAGGGAATCAAGTGTGTCTAGACTGGCATAAACATGGCAGCAAGAATCAGCTCAAACCCACTCTAAAAAGGAATTTCAAAAACAGAACAAAGAAACAGGGAAATTCTTTACAATTCCTTCAGGGTCTCTGATGCAACCTGGAATGACCCTATCTACGATGACAGCTGGATGTGGCATGAGGCTGGACACTTGGGACTGAGAGGATTGGTGAGATTGGGTGAGCAAATGCAGACCCTTTAAAGCAATAATGCATGGCAACCATTCCATGGGTCCCAACTCTCCAGGTTGAAGGGAATATTACTACAGCTATAACATGTACGGGAAACCTAGAGAATGGACACACTGTGAATATGAAAGGTTTCTAAAACTCAACGAAGTGTCCCTCTCCTGGTGCTCCGGTTTGACTTTCCAACAGCTTAACTATCAATCTCCCAACTTGGAGAGACAGCCCCTTTAAGCTCCTGGTTCACACAGGTTGCCCATTTGGCAGAGGAAGAAAGGGAAGAGGGAGAACCAATGAGAGAGTAGCTGTTAGGCATTTGGATGGGCACATGTCACTCTAATTTCCCGGCAGGAAGAAGAATTAACCAAAGTCTCAGCCACCCACCGGGAACCAGTATAGGTCCTGAACCAAATGTTTGGACTTGCGTTCAGCTCACAAAAAACGAGTTGAAAAATGGAGCTCAGGGGCACAGCAATTCACAAACTGGCAGAGTAATCAAGGCCAACTATCGTCCAAAAATCTGTTGAGGGAAGGCAACGAGGCGGACTTGAATGCGAGGCAGAATAGCAGGAAACAGATTTCAAGAGGTACGTTAGAATCGCCTGTAAAGCACAGGAAGAGGGGCACAACTTCGACAATGATGCACTTGGCCAAAAAGGGCGTATGCGTTTTCTCCTGAATATATTCAGGAGAAAACGCATACGCCCTTTTTGGCCAAGCAAGCAAGCGGGCAATGCAAATCTGCACTACAAAGAAGTATCACTTCCCACCGGTCAAAAGGGACATCCACAAAATGTGTAAAAACCAGAAAGGCAAGACAGGCCCTGGAGAACAGGGAGCCTTGTTATGCTGATGGGCGGGATGTAAGTTGCCAACTGCCTCACTGGAGGAGTGCATTGTGTTCCCTAAAACAAGTAAACAACAGAGCTACAGAGCCAAGGGCACTTCCAGTCTAGGGAATATACCTTGGGAAAACTGAAAATACATAAGACAGAGCCACCACCAAATTGAGGGCTGCACTGCTTACAAGAACCTCAACCTGGGTACACCTGAAATATCCCAGGAAATATAAAAATGGTTCAAAACATTGTGGAACTTACGTATGATGGAATATCCCTCAGCCATGAAATCAATGTCATAAGACCAGTAGCAGCAAAATGAGTGGATTCAGGTACGATGATTCTAAGTGAAAGAAGTCACACAGAAAAAGAAACTTATCATAAGATATCACTTAGGAAGATCCTGTAAACATGGCTACACATGAACTGAGTCAGGAAAGAGAACAGAGTCTCACATTTAGAAAACACTCTTATGCCTGCTTAAGGGGGAAGGAGAGGTGGGGTGATGCATCAAACCAGAGTTTGATATAAGCACAGGTACTGTTCCAAAAACCAACTATGGAATAGACAAGACCTACACCTTCCTCAGTGAAAGGGACTCAAAACCCCATATTTCCCGCAGAGGAATAGATCTGACTAGTAAGAATCTTAAAACCTATGTATTGATATGTCTCCGTAAGGGAATCAAGTGTGTCTAGACTGGCATAAACATGGCAGCGAGAATCAGCTCAAACCCACTCTAAAAAGGAATTTCAAAAACAGAACAAAGAAACAGGGAAATTCTTTACAATTCCTTCAGGGTCTCTGATGCAACCTGGAATGACCCTATCTACGATGACAGCTGGATGTGGCATGAGGCTGGACACTTGGGACTGAGAGGATTGGTGAGATTGGGTGAGCAAATGCAGACCCTTTAAAGCAATAATGCATGGCAACCATTCCATGGGTCCCAACTCTCCAGGTTGAAGGGAATATTACTACAGCTATAACATGTACGGGAAACCTAGAGAATGGACACACTGTGAATATGAAAGGTTTCTAAAACTCAACGAAGAGTCCCTCTCCTGGTGCTCCGGTTTGACTTTCCAACAGCTTTACTATCAATCTCCCAACTTGGAGAGACAGCCCCTTTAAGCTCCTGGTTCACACAGGTTGCCCATTTGGCAGAGGAAGAAAGGGAAGAGGGAGAACCAATGAGAGAGTAGCTGTTAGGCATTTGGATGGGCACATGTCACTCTAATTTCCCGGCAGGAAGAAGAATTAACCAAAGTCTCAGCCACCCACCAGGAACCAGTATAGGTCCTGAAACAAATGTTTGGACTTGCGTTCAGCTCACAAAAAACGAGTTGAAAAATGGAGCTCAGGGGCACAGCAATTCACAAACTGGCAGAGTAATCAAGGCCAACTATAGTCCAAAAATCTGTTGAGGGAAGGCAACGAGGCGGACTTGAATGCGAGGCAGAATAGCAGGAAACAGATTTCAAGAGGTACGTTAGAATCGCCTGTAAAGCACAGGAAGAGGGGCACAACTTCGACAATGATGCACTTGGCCAAAAAGGGCGTATGCGTTTTCTCCTGACTATATTCAGGAGAAAACGCATACGCCCTTTTTGGCCAAGCAAGCAAGCGGGCAATGCAAATCTGCACTACAAAGAAGTATCACTTCCCAACGGTCAAAAGGGACATCCACAAAATGTGTAAAAACCAGAAAGGCAAGACAGGCCCTGGAGAACAGGGAGCCTTGTTATGCTGATGGGCGGGATGTAAGTTGCCAACTGCCTCACTGGAGGAGTGCATTGTGTTCCCTAAAACAAGTAAACAACAGAGCTACAGAGCCAAGGGCACTTCCAGTCTAGGGAATATACCTTGGGAAAACTGAAAATCCATAAGACAGAGCCACCCCCAAATTGAGGGCTGCACTGCTTACAAGAACCTCAACCTGGGTACACCTGAAATATCCCAGGAAATATAAAAATGGTTCAAAACTTTGTGGAACTTACGTACGATGGAATATCCCTCAGCCATGAAATCAATGTCATAAGACCAGTAGCAGCAAAATGAGTGGATTCAGGTACGATGATTCTAAGTGAAAGAAGTCACACAGAAAAAGAAACTTATCATAAGATATCACTTAGGAAGATCCTGTAAACATGGCTACACATGAACTGAGTCAGGAAAGAGAACAGAGTCTCACATTTAGAAAACACTCTTATGCCTGCTTAAGGGGGAAGGAGAGGTGGGGTGATGCATCAAACCAGAGTTTGATATAAGCACAGGTACTGTTCCAAAAACCAACTATGGAATAGACAAGACCTACACCTTCCTCAGTGAAAGGGACTCAAAACCCCATATTTCCCGCAGAGGAATAGATCTGACTAGTAAGAATCTTAAAACCTATGTATTGATATGTCTCCGTAAGGGAATCAAGTGTGTCTAGACTGGCATAAACATGGCAGCGAGAATCAGCTCAAACCCACTCTAAAAAGGAATTTCAAAAACAGAACAAAGAAACAGGGAAATTCTTTACAATTCCTTCAGGGTCTCTGATGCAACCTGGAATGACCCTATCTACGATGACAGCTGGATGTGGCATGAGGCTGGACACTTGGGACTGAGAGGATTGGTGAGATTGGGTGAGCAAATGCAGACCCTTTAAAGCAATAATGCATGGCAACCATTCCATGGGTCCCAACTCTCCAGGTTGAAGGGAATATTACTACAGCTATAACATGTACGGGAAACCTAGAGAATGGACACACTGTGAATATGAAAGGTTTCTAAAACTCAACGAAGAGTCCCTCTCCTGGTGCTCCGGTTTGACTTTCCAACAGCTTTACTATCAATCTCCCAACTTGGAGAGACAGCCCCTTTAAGCTCCTGGTTCACACAGGTTGCCCATTTGGCAGAGGAAGAAAGGGAAGAGGGAGAACCAATGAGAGAGTAGCTGTTAGGCATTTGGATGGGCACATGTCACTCTAATTTCCCGGCAGGAAGAAGAATTAACCAAAGTCTCAGCCACCCACCAGGAACCAGTTTAGGTCCTGAACCAAACGTTTGGACTTGCGTTCAGCTCACAAAAAACGAGTTGAAAAATGGAGCTCAGGGGCACAGCAATTCACAAACTGGCAGAGTAATCAAGGCCAACTATCGTCCAAAAATCTGTTGAGGGAAGGCAACGAGGCGGACTTGAATGCGAGGCAGAATAGCAGGAAACAGATTTCAAGAGGTACGTTAGAATCGCCTGTAAAGCACAGGAAGAGGGGCACAACTTCGACAATGATGCACTTGGCCAAAAAGGGCGTATGCGTTTTCTCCTGAATATATTCAGGAGAAAACGCATACGCCCTTTTTGGCCAAGCAAGCAAGCGGGCAATGCAAATCTGCACTACAAAGAAGTATCACTTCCCACCGGTCAAAAGGGACATCCACAAAATGTGTAAAAAGCAGAAAGGCAAGACAGGCCCTGGAGAACAGGGAGCCTTGTTATGCTGATGGGCGGGATGTAAGTTGCCAACTGCCTCACTGGAGGAGTGCATTGTGTTCCCTAAAACAAGTAAACAACAGAGCTACAGAGCCAAGGGCACTTCCAGTCTAGGGAATATACCTTGGGAAAACTGAAAATCCATAAGACAGAGCCACCACCAAATTGAGGGCTGCACTGCTTACAAGAACCTCAACCTGGGTACACCTGAAATATCCCAGGAAATATAAAAATGGTTCAAAACATTGTGGAACTTACGTATGATGGAATATCCCTCAGCCATGAAATCAATGTCATAAGACCAGTAGCAGCAAAATGAGTGGATTCAGGTACGATGATTCTAAGTGAAAGAAGTCACACAGAAAAAGAAACTTATCATAAGATATCACTTAGGAAGATCCTGTAAACATGGCTACACATGAACTGAGTCAGGAAAGAGAACAGAGTCTCACATTTAGAAAACACTCTTATGCCTGCTTAAGGGGGAAGGAGAGGTGGGGTGATGCATCAAACCAGAGTTTGATATAAGCACAGGTACTGTTCCAAAAACCAACTATGGAATAGACAAGACCTACACCTTCCTCAGTGAAAGGGACTCAAAACCCCATATTTCCCGCAGAGGAATAGATCTGACTAGTAAGAATCTTAAAACCTATGTATTGATATGTCTCCGTAAGGGAATCAAGTGTGTCTAGACTGGCATAAACATGGCAGCGAGAATCAGCTCAAACCCACTCTAAAAAGGAATTTCAAAAACAGAACAAAGAAACAGGGAAATTCTTTACAATTCCTTCAGGGTCTCTGATGCAACCTGGAATGACCCTATCTACGATGACAGCTGGATGTGGCATGAGGCTGGACACTTGGGACTGAGAGGATTGGTGAGATTGGGTGAGCAAATGCAGACCCTTTAAAGCAATAATGCATGGCAACCATTCCATGGGTCCCAACTCTCCAGGTTGAAGGGAATATTACTACAGCTATAACATGTACGGGAAACCTAGAGAATGGACACACTGTGAATATGAAAGGTTTCTAAAACTCAACGAAGAGTCCCTCTCCTGGTGCTCCGGTTTGACTTTCCAACAGCTTTACTATCAATCTCCCAACTTGGAGAGACAGCCCCTTTAAGCTCCTGGTTCACACAGGTTGCCCATTTGGCAGAGGAAGAAAGGGAAGAGGGAGAACCAATGAGAGAGTAGCTGTTAGGCATTTGGATGGGCACATGTCACTCTAATTTCCCGGCAGGAAGAAGAATTAACCAAAGTCTCAGCCACCCACCAGGAACCAGTATAGGTCCTGAACCAAATGTTTGGACTTGCGTTCAGCTCACAAAAAACGAGTTGAAAAATGGAGCTCAGGGGCACAGCAATTCACAAACTGGCAGAGTAATCAAGGCCAACTATCGTCCAAAAATCTGTTGAGGGAAGGCAACGAGGCGGACTTGAATGCGAGGCAGAATAGCAGGAAACAGATTTCAAGAGGTACGTTAGAATCGCCTGTAAAGCACAGGAAGAGGGGCACAACTTCGACAATGATGCACTTGGCCAAAAAGGGCGTATGCGTTTTCTCCTGACTATATTCAGGAGAAAACGCATACGCCCTTTTTGGCCAAGCAAGCAAGCGGGCAATGCAAATCTGCACTACAAAGAAGTATCACTTCCCAACGGTCAAAAGGGACATCCACAAAATGTGTAAAAACCAGAAAGGCAAGACAGGCCCTGGAGAACAGGGAGCCTTGTTATGCTGATGGGCGGGATGTAAGTTGCCAACTGCCTCACTGGAGGAGTGCATTGTGTTCCCTAAAACAAGTAAACAACAGAGCTACAGAGCCAAGGGCACTTCCAGTCTAGGGAATATACCTTGGGAAAACTGAAAATCCATAAGACAGAGCCACCCCCAAATTGAGGGCTGCACTGCTTACAAGAACCTCAACCTGGGTACACCTGAAATATCCCAGGAAATATAAAAATGGTTCAAAACTTTGTGGAACTTACGTACGATGGAATATCCCTCAGCCATGAAATCAATGTCATAAGACCAGTAGCAGCAAAATGAGTGGATTCAGGTACGATGATTCTAAGTGAAAGAAGTCACACAGAAAAAGAAACTTATCATAAGATATCACTTAGGAAGATCCTGTAAACATGGCTACACATGAACTGAGTTAGGAAAGAGAACAGAGTCTCACATTTAGAAAACACTCTTATGCCTGCTTAAGGGGGAAGGAGAGGTGGGGTGATGCATCAAACCAGGGTTTGATATAAGCACAGGTACTGTTCCAAAAACCAACTATGGAATAGACAAGACCTACACCTTCCTCAGTGAAAGGGACTCAAAACCCCATATTTCCCGCAGAGGAATAGATCTGACTAGTAAGAATCTTAAAACCTATGTATTGATATGTTTCCGTAAGGGAATCAAGTGTGTCTAGACTGGCATAAATATGGCAGCGAGAATCAGCTCAAACCCACTCTAAAAAGGAATTTCAAAAACAGAACAAAGAAACAGGGAAATTCTTTACAATTCCTTCAGGGTCTCTGATGCAACCTGGAATGACCCTATCTACGATGACAGCTGGATGAGGCATGAGGCTGGACACTTTGGACTGAGAGGATAGGAGAGATTGGGTGAGCAAAGGCAGACCCTTTATAGCAATAATGCATGGCACACATTCCATGGTTCCCAACTCTCCAGGTTGAAGGGAATATTACTACAGCTTTAACATGTACGGGAAACCTAGAGAATGGACACACTGTGAATACGAAAGGTTTCTAAAACTCAATGAAGAGTCCCTCTCCTGGTGCTCCGGTTTGACTTTCCAACTGCTTTACTATCAATCTCCCAACTTGGAGAGACAGCCCCTTTAAGCTCCTGGTTCACACAGGTTGCCCATTTGGCAGAGGATGAAAGGGAAGAGGGAGAACCAATGAGAGAGTCGCTGTTAGGCATTTGGATGGGCACATGTCACTCTAATTTCCCGGCAGGAAGAAGAATTAACCAAAGTCTCAGCCACCCACCGGGAACCAGTATAGGTCCTGAACCAAAAGTTTGGACTTGCGTGCAGCTCACAAAAAACGAGTTTGAAAATGGAGCTCAGGGGCACAGCAATTCACAAACAGGCAGAGTTATCAAGGCCAGCAATCGTCCAAAAATCTGTTGAGGGAAGGCAACGAGGCGGACTTGAAAGCGAGGCAGAATAGCAGGAAACAGATTTCAAGAGGTACGTTGGAATCGCCTGTAAAGCACAGGAAGAGGGGCACAACTTCGACAATGATGCACTTGGCCAAAAAGGGCGTATGCGTTTTCTCCTGAATATATTCAGGAGAAAACGCATACGCCCTTTTTGGCCAAGCAAGCAAGCGGGCAATGCAAATCTGCACTACAAAGAAGTATCACTTCCCACGGTTCAAAAGGGACATCCACAAAATGTGTAAAAACCAGAAAGGCAAGACAGGTCCTGGAGAACAGGGAGCCTTGTTATGCTGATGGGCGGGATGTAAGTTGCCAACTGCCTCACTGGAGGAGTGCATTGAGTTCCCTAAAACAAGTAAACAACAGAGCTACAGAGCCAAGGGCACTTCCAGTCTAGGGAATATACCTTGGGAAAACTGAAATTCAATAAGACAGAGCCACCCCCATATTGAGGGCTGCACTGCTTACAAGAACCTCAACCTGGGTACACCGGAAATATCCCAGGAAATATATAAATGGTTCAAAACTTTGTGGAACTTACGTACGATGGAATATCCCTCAGCCACGAAATCAATGTCATAGGACCAGTAGCAGCAAAATGAGTGGATTCAAGTATGATGATTCTAAGTGAAAGAAGTCACACAGAAAAAGAAACTTATCATAAGATATCACTTAGGAAGATACTGTAAACATGGCTACACATGAACTGAGTTAGGAAAGAGAACAGAGTCTCACATTTAGAAAACACTCTTATGCCTGCTTAAGGGGGAAGGAGAGGTGGGGTGATGCATCAAACCAGATTTTGATATAAGCACAGGTACCGTTCCAGAAACCAACTATGGAATAGACAAGACCTACACCTTCCTCAGTGAAAGGGACTCAAAACCCCATATTTCCCGCAGAGGAATAGATCTGACTAGTAAGAATTTTAACACCTATGTATTGATATGTGTCCGTAAGGGAATCAAGTGTGTCTAGACTGGCATAAACAAGGCAGCGAGAATCAGCTCAAACCCACTCTAAAAAGGAATTTCAAAAAAAAAACAAAGAAACAGGGAAATTCTTTACAATTCCTTCAGGGTCTCTGATGCAACCTGGAATGACCCTATCTACAATGACAGCTGGATGTGGCATGAGGCTGGACACTTGGGACTGAGAGGTTTGGTGAGATTGGGTGAGCAAATGCAGACCCTTTAAAGCAATAATGCATGGCACCCATTCCATGGGTACCAACTCTCCAGGTTGAAGGGAATATTACTACAGCTATAACATGTACGGGAAACCTAGAGAATGGACACACTGTGAATACAAAAGGTTTCTAAAACTCAACGAAGAGTCCCTCTCCTGGTGCTCCGGTTTGATATTCCAACTGCTTTCCTATCAATCTCCCAACTTGGAGAGACAGCCCCTTTAAGCTCCTGGTTCACACAGGTTGCCAATTTGGCCGAGGATGAAAGGAAGAGGGAGAACCAATGAGAGAGTAGCTGTTAGGCATTTGGATGGGCACATGTCACTCTAATTTCCCGGCAGGAAGAAGAATTAACCAAAGTCTCAGCCACCCACCGGGAACCAGTATAGGTCCTGAACCAAAAGTTTGGACTTGCGTTCAGCTCACAAAAAACGAGTTGAAAAATGGAGCTCAGGGACACAGCAATTCACAAACTGGCAGAGTAATCAAGGCCAACTCTCGTCCAAAAATCTGTTGAGGGAAGGCAATGAGGCGGACTTGAATGCAAGGCAGAATAGCAGGAAACAGATTTCAAGAGGTACGTTAGAATCGCCTGTAAAGCACAGGAAGAGGGGCACAACTTCGACAATGATGCACTTGGCCAAAAAGGGCGTATGCGTTTTCTCCTGAATATATTCAGGAGAAAACGCATACGCCCTTTTTGGCCAAGCAAGCAAGCGGGCAATGCAAATCTGCACTACAAAGAAGTATCACTTCCCAACGGTCAAAAGGGACATCCACAAAATGTGTAAAAACCAGAAAGGCAAGACAGGCCCTGGAGAACAGGGAGCCTTGTTATGCTGATGGGCGGGATGTAAGTTGCCAACTGCCTCACTGGAGGAGTGCATTGTGTTCCCTAAAACAAGTAAACAACAGAGCTACAGAGCCAAGGGCACTTCCAGTCTAGGGAATATACCTTGGGAAAACTGAAAATCCATAAGACAGAGCCACCCCCAAATTGAGGGCTGCACTGCTTACAAGAACCTCAACCTGGGTACACCTGAAATATCCCAGGAAATATAAAAATGGTTCAAAACTTTGTGGAACTTACGTACGATGGAATATCCCTCAGCCATGAAATCAATGTCATAAGACCAGTAGCAGCAAAATGAGTGGATTCAGGTACGATGATTCTAAGTGAAAGAAGTCACACAGAAAAAGAAACTTATCATAAGATATCACTTAGGAAGATCCTGTAAACATGGCTACACATGAACTGAGTCAGGAAAGAGAACAGAGTCTCACATTTAGAAAACACTCTTATGCCTGCTTAAGGGGGAAGGAGAGGTGGGGTGATGCATCAAACCAGAGTTTGATATAAGCACAGGTACTGTTCCAAAAACCAACTATGGAATAGACAAGACCTACACCTTCCTCAGTGAAAGGGACTCAAAACCCCATATTTCCCGCAGAGGAATAGATCTGACTAGTAAGAATCTTAAAACCTATGTATTGATATGTCTCCGTAAGGGAATCAAGTGTGTCTAGACTGGCATAAACATGGCAGCGAGAATCAGCTCAAACCCACTCTAAAAAGGAATTTCAAAAACAGAACAAAGAAACAGGGAAATTCTTTACAATTCCTTCAGGGTCTCTGATGCAACCTGGAATGACCCTATCTACGATGACAGCTGGATGTGGCATGAGGCTGGACACTTGGGACTGAGAGGATTGGTGAGATTGGGTGAGCAAATGCAGACCCTTTAAAGCAATAATGCATGGCAACCATTCCATGGGTCCCAACTCTCCAGGTTGAAGGGAATATTACTACAGCTATAACATGTACGGGAAACCTAGAGAATGGACACACTGTGAATATGAAAGGTTTCTAAAACTCAACGAAGAGTCCCTCTCCTGGTGCTCCGGTTTGACTTTCCAACAGCTTTACTATCAATCTCCCAACTTGGAGAGACAGCCCCTTTAAGCTCCTGGTTCACACAGGTTGCCCATTTGGCAGAGGAAGAAAGGGAAGAGGGAGAACCAATGAGAGAGTAGCTGTTAGGCATTTGGATGGGCACATGTCACTCTAATTTCCCGGCAGGAAGAAGAATTAACCAAAGTCTCAGCCACCCACCAGGAACCAGTATAGGTCCTGAACCAAATGTTTGGACTTGCGTTCAGCTCACAAAAAACGAGTTGAAAAATGGAGCTCAGGGGCACAGCAATTCACAAACTGGCAGAGTAATCAAGGCCAACTATCGTCCAAAAATCTGTTGAGGGAAGGCAACGAGGCGGACTTGAATGCGAGGCAGAATAGCAGGAAACAGATTTCAAGAGGTACGTTAGAATCGCCTGTAAAGCACAGGAAGAGGGGCACAACTTCGACAATGATGCACTTGGCCAAAAAGGGCGTATGCGTTTTCTCCTGACTATATTCAGGAGAAAACGCATACGCCCTTTTTGGCCAAGCAAGCAAGCGGGCAATGCAAATCTGCACTACAAAGAAGTATCACTTCCCAACGGTCAAAAGGGACATCCACAAAATGTGTAAAAACCAGAAAGGCAAGACAGGCCCTGGAGAACAGGGAGCCTTGTTATGCTGATGGGCGGGATGTAAGTTGCCAACTGCCTCACTGGAGGAGTGCATTGTGTTCCCTAAAACAAGTAAACAACAGAGCTACAGAGCCAAGGGCACTTCCAGTCTAGGGAATATACCTTGGGAAAACTGAAAATCCATAAGACAGAGCCACCCCCAAATTGAGGGCTGCACTGCTTACAAGAACCTCAACCTGGGTACACCTGAAATATCCCAGGAAATATAAAAATGGTTCAAAACTTTGTGGAACTTACGTACGATGGAATATCCCTCAGCCATGAAATCAATGTCATAAGACCAGTAGCAGCAAAATGAGTGGATTCAGGTACGATGATTCTAAGTGAAAGAAGTCACACAGAAAAAGAAACTTATCATAAGATATCACTTAGGAAGATCCTGTAAACATGGCTACACATGAACTGAGTCAGGAAAGAGAACAGAGTCTCACATTTAGAAAACACTCTTATGCCTGCTTAAGGGGGAAGGAGAGGTGGGGTGATGCATCAAACCAGAGTTTGATATAAGCACAGGTACTGTTCCAAAAACCAACTATGGAATAGACAAGACCTACACCTTCCTCAGTGAAAGGGACTCAAAACCCCATATTTCCCGCAGAGGAATAGATCTGACTAGTAAGAATCTTAAAACCTATGTATTGATATGTCTCCGTAAGGGAATCAAGTGTGTCTAGACTGGCATAAACATGGCAGCGAGAATCAGCTCAAACCCACTCTAAAAAGGAATTTCAAAAACAGAACAAAGAAACAGGGAAATTCTTTACAATTCCTTCAGGGTCTCTGATGCAACCTGGAATGACCCTATCTACGATGACAGCTGGATGTGGCATGAGGCTGGACACTTGGGACTGAGAGGATTGGTGAGATTGGGTGAGCAAATGCAGACCCTTTAAAGCAATAATGCATGGCAACCATTCCATGGGTCCCAACTCTCCAGGTTGAAGGGAATATTACTACAGCTATAACATGTACGGGAAACCTAGAGAATGGACACACTGTGAATATGAAAGGTTTCTAAAACTCAACGAAGAGTCCCTCTCCTGGTGCTCCGGTTTGACTTTCCAACAGCTTTACTATCAATCTCCCAACTTGGAGAGACAGCCCCTTTAAGCTCCTGGTTCACACAGGTTGCCCATTTGGCAGAGGAAGAAAGGGAAGAGGGAGAACCAATGAGAGAGTAGCTGTTAGGCATTTGGATGGGCACATGTCACTCTAATTTCCCGGCAGGAAGAAGAATTAACCAAAGTCTCAGCCACCCACCAGGAACCAGTATAGGTCCTGAAACAAATGTTTGGACTTGCGTTCAGCTCACAAAAAACGAGTTGAAAAATGGAGCTCAGGGGCACAGCAATTCACAAACTGGCAGAGTAATCAAGGCCAACTATCGTCCAAAAATCTGTTGAGGGAAGGCAACGAGGCGGACTTGAATGCGAGGCAGAATAGCAGGAAACAGATTTCAAGAGGTACGTTAGAATCGCCTGTAAAGCACAGGAAGAGGGGCACAACTTCGACAATGATGCACTTGGCCAAAAAGGGCGTATGCGTTTTCTCCTGACTATATTCAGGAGAAAACGCATACGCCCTTTTTGGCCAAGCAAGCAAGCGGGCAATGCAAATCTGCACTACAAAGAAGTATCACTTCCCACCGGTCAAAAGGGACATCCACAAAATGTGTAAAAACCAGAAAAGCAAGACAGGCCCTGGAGAACAGGGAGCCTTGTTATGCTGATGGGCGGGATGTAAGTTGCCAACTGCCTCACTGGAGGAGTGCATTGTGTTCCCTAAAACAAGTAAACAACAGAGCTACAGAGCCAAGGGCACTTCCAGTCTAGGGAATATACCTTGGGAAAACTGAAAATCCATAAGACAGAGCCACCCCCAAATTGAGGGCTGCACTGCTTACAAGAACCTCAACCTGGGTACACCTGAAATATCCCAGGAAATATAAAAATGGTTCAAAACTTTGTGGAACTTACGTACGATGGAATATCCCTCAGCCATGAAATCAATGTCATAAGACCAGTAGCAGCAAAATGAGTGGATTCAGGTACGATGATTCTAAGTGAAAGAAGTCACACAGAAAAAGAAACTTATCATAAGATATCACTTAGGAAGATCCTGTAAACATGGCTACACATGAACTGAGTTAGGAAAGAGAACAGAGTCTCACATTTAGAAAACACTCTTATGCCTGCTTAAGGGGGAAGGAGAGGTGGGGTGATGCATCAAACCAGGGTTTGATATAAGCACAGGTACTGTTCCAAAAACCAACTATGGAATAGACAAGACCTACACCTTCCTCAGTGAAAGGGACTCAAAACCCCATATTTCCCGCAGAGGAATAGATCTGACTAGTAAGAATCTTAAAACCTATGTATTGATATGTTTCCGTAAGGGAATCAAGTGTGTCTAGACTGGCATAAATATGGCAGCGAGAATCAGCTCAAACCCACTCTAAAAAGGAATTTCAAAAACAGAACAAAGAAACAGGGAAATTCTTTACAATTCCTTCAGGGTCTCTGATGCAACCTGGAATGACCCTATCTACGATGACAGCTGGATGAGGCATGAGGCTGGACACTTTGGACTGAGAGGATAGGAGAGATTGGGTGAGCAAAGGCAGACCCTTTATAGCAATAATGCATGGCACACATTCCATGGTTCCCAACTCTCCAGGTTGAAGGGAATATTACTACAGCTTTAACATGTACGGGAAACCTAGAGAATGGACACACTGTGAATACGAAAGGTTTCTAAAACTCAATGAAGAGTCCCTCTCCTGGTGCTCCGGTTTGACTTTCCAACTGCTTTACTATCAATCTCCCAACTTGGAGAGACAGCCCCTTTAAGCTCCTGGTTCACACAGGTTGCCCATTTGGCAGAGGATGAAAGGGAAGAGGGAGAACCAATGAGAGAGTCGCTGTTAGGCATTTGGATGGGCACATGTCACTCTAATTTCCCGGCAGGAAGAAGAATTAACCAAAGTCTCAGCCACCCACCGGGAACCAGTATAGGTCCTGAACCAAATGTTTGGACTTGCGTTCAGCTCACAAAAAACGAGTTTGAAAATGGAGCTCAGGGGCACAGCAATTCACAAACAGGCAGAGTTATCAAGGCCAGCAATCGTCCAAAAATCTGTTGAGGGAAGGCAACGAGGCGGACTTGAAAGCGAGGCAGAATAGCAGGAAACAGATTTCAAGAGGTACGTTGGAATCGCCTGTAAAGCACAGGAAGAGGGGCACAACTTCGACAATGATGCACTTGGCCAAAAAGGGCGTATGCGTTTTCTCCTGAATATATTCAGGAGAAAACGCATACGCCCTTTTTGGCCAAGCAAGCAAGCGGGCAATGCAAATCTGCACTACAAAGAAGTATCACTTCCCACGGGTCAAAAGGGACATCCACAAAATGTGTAAAAACCAGAAAGGCAAGACAGGTCCTGGAGAACAGGGAGCCTTGTTATGCTGATGGGCGGGATGTAAGTTGCCAACTGCCTCACTGGAGGAGTGCATTGAGTTCCCTAAAACAAGTAAACAACAGAGCTACAGAGCCAAGGGCACTTCCAGTCTAGGGAATATACCTTGGGAAAACTGAAATTCAATAAGACAGAGCCACCCCCATATTGAGGGCTGCACTGCTTACAAGAACCTCAACCTGGGTACACCGGAAATATCCCAGGAAATATATAAATGGTTCAAAACTTTGTGGAACTTACGTACGATGGAATATCCCTCAGCCACGAAATCAATGTCATAAGACCAGTAGCAGCAAAATGAGTGGATTCAAGTATGATGATTCTAAGTGAAAGAAGTCACACAGAAAAAGAAACTTATCATAAGATATCACTTAGGAAGATCCTGTAAACATGGCTACACATGAACTGAGTTAGGAAAGAGAACAGAGTCTCACATTTAGAAAACACTCTTATGCCTGCTTAAGGGGGAAGGAGAGGTGGGGTGATGCATCAAACCAGATTTTGATATAAGCACAGGTACCGTTCCAGAAACCAACTATGGAATAGACAAGACCTACACCTTCCTCAGTGAAAGGGACTCAAAACCCCATATTTCCCGCAGAGGAATAGATCTGACTAGTAAGAATTTTAACACCTATGTATTGATATGTGTCCGTAAGGGAATCAAGTGTGTCTAGACTGGCATAAACAAGGCAGCGAGAATCAGCTCAAACCCACTCTAAAAAGGAATTTCAAAAAAAAAACAAAGAAACAGGGAAATTCTTTACAATTCCTTCAGGGTCTCTGATGCAACCTGGAATGACCCTATCTACAATGACAGCTGGATGTGGCATGAGGCTGGACACTTGGGACTGAGAGGATTGGTGAGATTGGGTGAGCAAATGCAGACCCTTTAAAGCAATAATGCATGGCACCCATTCCATGGGTCCCAACTCTCCAGGTTGAAGGGAATATTACTACAGCTATAACATGTACGGGAAACCTAGAGAATGGACACACTGTGAATACAAAAGGTTTCTAAAACTCAACGAAGAGTCCCTCTCCTGGTGCTCCGGTTTGATATTCCAACTGCTTTCCTATCAATCTCCCAACTTGGAGAGACAGCCCCTTTAAGCTCCTGGTTCACACAGGTTGCCAATTTGGCCGAGGATGAAAGGAAGAGGGAGAACCAATGAGAGAGTAGCTGTTAGGCATTTGGATGGGCACATGTCACTCTAATTTCCCGGCAGGAAGAAGAATTAACCAAAGTCTCAGCCACCCACCGGGAACCAGTATAGGTCCTGAACCAAAAGTTTGGACTTGCGTTCAGCTCACAAAAAACGAGTTGAAAAATGGAGCTCAGGGACACAGCAATTCACAAACTGGCAGAGTAATCAAGGCCAACTCTCGTCCAAAAATCTGTTGAGGGAAGGCAATGAGGCGGACTTGAATGCAAGGCAGAATAGCAGGAAACAGATTTCAAGAGGTACGTTAGAATCGCCTGTAAAGCACAGGAAGAGGGGCACAACTTCGACAATGATGCACTTGGCCAAAAAGGGCGTATGCGTTTTCTCCTGAATATATTCAGGAGAAAACGCATACGCCCTTTTTGGCCAAGCAAGCAAGCGGGCAATGCAAATCTGCACTACAAAGAAGTATCACTTCCCAACGGTCAAAAGGGACATCCACAAAATGTGTAAAAACCAGAAAGGCAAGACAGGCCCTGGAGAACAGGGAGCCTTGTTATGCTGATGGGCGGGATGTAAGTTGCCAACTGCCTCACTGGAGGAGTGCATTGTGTTCCCTAAAACAAGTAAACAACAGAGCTACAGAGCCAAGGGCACTTCCAGTCTAGGGAATATACCTTGGGAAAACTGAAAATCCATAAGACAGAGCCACCCCCAAATTGAGGGCTGCACTGCTTACAAGAACCTCAACCTGGGTACACCTGAAATATCCCAGGAAATATAAAAATGGTTCAAAACTTTGTGGAACTTACGTACGATGGAATATCCCTCAGCCATGAAATCAATGTCATAAGACCAGTAGCAGCAAAATGAGTGGATTCAGGTACGATGATTCTAAGTGAAAGAAGTCACACAGAAAAAGAAACTTATCATAAGATATCACTTAGGAAGATCCTGTAAACATGGCTACACATGAACTGAGTCAGGAAAGAGAACAGAGTCTCACATTTAGAAAACACTCTTATGCCTGCTTAAGGGGGAAGGAGAGGTGGGGTGATGCATCAAACCAGAGTTTGATATAAGCACAGGTACTGTTCCAAAAACCAACTATGGAATAGACAAGACCTACACCTTCCTCAGTGAAAGGGACTCAAAACCCCATATTTCCCACAGAGGAATAGATCTGACTAGTAAGAATCTTAAAACCTATGTATTGATATGTCTCCGTAAGGGAATCAAGTGTGTCTAGACTGGCATAAACATGGCAGCGAGAATCAGCTCAAACCCACTCTAAAAAGGAATTTCAAAAACAGAACAAAGAAACAGGGAAATTCTTTACAATTCCTTCAGGGTCTCTGATGCAACCTGGAATGACCCTATCTACGATGACAGCTGGATGTGGCATGAGGCTGGACACTTGGGACTGAGAGGATTGGTGAGATTGGGTGAGCAAATGCAGACCCTTTAAAGCAATAATGCATTGTAACCATTCCATGGGTCCCAACTCTCCAGGTTGAAGGGAATATTACTACAGCTATAACATGTACGGGAAACCTAGAGAATGGACACAGTGTGAATATGAAAGGTTTCTAAAACTCAACGAAGAGTCCCTCTCCTGGTGCTCCGGTTTGACTTTCCAACAGCTTTACTATCAATCTCCCAACTTGGAGAGACAGCCCCTTTAAGCTCCTGGTTCACACAGGTTGCCCATTTGGCAGAGGAAGAAAGGGAAGAGGGAGAACCAATGAGAGAGTAGCTGTTAGGCATTTGGATGGGCACATGTCACTCTAATTTCCCGGCAGGAAGAAGAATTAACCAAAGTCTCAGCCACCCACCAGGAACCAGTATAGGTCCTGAACCAAATGTTTGGACTTGCGTTCAGCTCACAAAAAACGAGTTGAAAAATGGAGCTCAGGGGCACAGCAATTCACAAACTGGCAGAGTAATCAAGGCCAACTATCGTCCAAAAATCTGTTGAGGGAAGGCAACGAGGCGCACTTGAATGCGAGGCAGAATAGCAGGAAACAGATTTCAAGAGGTACGTTAGAATCGCCTGTAAAGCACAGGAAGAGGGGCACAACTTCGACAATGATGCACTTGGCCAAAAAGGGCGTATGCGTTTTCTCCTGAATATATTCAGGAGAAAACGCATACGCCCTTTTTGGCCAAGCAAGCAAGCGGGCAATGCAAATCTGCACTACAAAGAAGTATCACTTCCCACCGGTCAAAAGGGACATCCACAAAATGTGTAAAAACCAGAAAGGCAAGACAGGCCCTGGAGAACAGGGAGCCTTGTTATGCTGATGGGCGGGATGTAAGTTGCCAACTGCCTCACTGGAGGAGTGCATTGTGTTCCCTAAAACAAGTAAACAACAGAGCTACAGAGCCAAGGGCACTTCCAGTCTAGGGAATATACCTTGGGAAAACTGAAAATCCATAAGACAGAGCCACCCCCAAATTGAGGGCTGCACTGCTTACAAGAACCTCAACCTGGGTACACCTGAAATATCCCAGGAAATATAAAAATGGTTCAAAACTTTGTGGAACTTACGTACGATGGAATATCCCTCAGCCATGAAATCAATGTCATAAGACCAGTAGCAGCAAAATGAGTGGATTCAGGTACGATGATTCTAAGTGAAAGAAGTCACACAGAAAAAGAAACTTATCATAAGATATCACTTAGGAAGATCCTGTAAACATGGCTACACATGAACTGAGTCAGGAAAGAGAACAGAGTCTCACATTTAGAAAACACTCTTATGCCTGCTTAAGGGGGAAGGAGAGGTGGGGTGATGCATCAAACCAGAGTTTGATATAAGCACAGGTACTGTTCCAAAAACCAACTATGGAATAGACAAGACCTACACCTTCCTCAGTGAAAGGGACTCAAAACCCCATATTTCCTGCAGAGGAATAGATCTGACTAGTAAGAATCTTAAAACCTATGTATTGATATGTCTCCGTAAGGGAATCAAGTGTGTCTAGACTGGCATAAACATGGCAGCGAGAATCAGCTCAAACCCACTCTAAAAAGGAATTTCAAAAACAGAACAAAGAAACAGGGAAATTCTTTACAATTCCTTCAGGGTCTCTGATGCAACCTGGAATGACCCTATCTACGATGACAGCTGGATGTGGCATGAGGCTGGACACTTGGGACTGAGAGGATTGGTGAGATTGGGTGAGCAAATGCAGACCCTTTAAAGCAATAATGCATGGCAACCATTCCATGGGTCCCAACTCTCCAGGTTGAAGGGAATATTACTACAGCTATAACATGTACGGGAAACCTAGAGAATGGACACAGTGTGAATATGAAAGGTTTCTAAAACTCAACGAAGAGTCCCTCTCCTGGTGCTCCGGTTTGACTTTCCAACAGCTTTACTATCAATCTCCCAACTTGGAGAGACAGCCCCTTTAAGCTCCTGGTTCACACAGGTTGCCCATTTGGCAGAGGAAGAAAGGGAAGAGGGAGAACCAATGAGAGAGTAGCTGTTAGGCATTTGGATGGGCACATGTCACTCTAATTTCCCGGCAGGAAGAAGAATTAACCAAAGTCTCAGCCACCCACCAGGAACCAGTATAGGTCCTGAACCAAATGTTTGGACTTGCGTTCAGCTCACAAAAAACGAGTTGAAAAATGGAGCTCAGGGGCACAGCAATTCACAAACTGGCAGAGTAATCAAGGCCAACTATCGTCCAAAAATCTGTTGAGGGAAGGCAACGAGGCGGACTTGAATGCGAGGCAGAATAGCAGGAAACAGATTTCAAGAGGTACGTTAGAATCGCCTGTAAAGCACAGGAAGAGGGGCACAACTTCGACAATGATGCACTTGGCCAAAAAGGGCGTATGCGTTTTCTCCTGACTATATTCAGGAGAAAACGCATACGCCCTTTTTGGCCAAGCAAGCAAGCGGGCAATGCAAATCTGCACTACAAAGAAGTATCACTTCCCACCGGTCAAAAGGGACATCCACAAAATGTGTAAAAACCAGAAAGGCAAGACAGGCCCTGGAGAACAGGGAGCCTTGTTATGCTGATGGGCGGGATGTAAGTTGCCAACTGCCTCACTGGAGGAGTGCATTGTGTTCCCTAAAACAAGTAAACAACAGAGCTACAGAGCCAAGGGCACTTCCAGTCTAGGGAATATACCTTGGGAAAACTGAAAATCCATAAGACAGAGCCACCCCCAAATTGAGGGCTGCACTGCTTACAAGAACCTCAACCTGGGTACACCTGAAATATCCCAGGAAATATAAAAATGGTTCAAAACTTTGTGGAACTTACGTACGATGGAATATCCCTCAGCCATGAAATCAATGTCATAAGACCAGTAGCAGCAAAATGAGTGGATTCAGGTACGATGATTCTAAGTGAAAGAAGTCACACAGAAAAAGAAACTTATCATAAGATATCACTTAGGAAGATCCTGTAAACATGGCTACACATGAACTGAGTCAGGAAAGAGAACAGAGTCTCACATTTAGAAAACACTCTTATGCCTGCTTAAGGGGGAAGGAGAGGTGGGGTGATGCATCAAACCAGAGTTTGATATAAGCACAGGTACTGTTCCAAAAACCAACTATGGAATAGACAAGACCTACACCTTCCTCAGTGAAAGGGACTCAAAACCCCATATTTCCCGCAGAGGAATAGATCTGACTAGTAAGAATCTTAAAACCTATGTATTGATATGTCTCCGTAAGGGAATCAAGTGTGTCTAGACTGGCATAAACATGGCAGCGAGAATCAGCTCAAACCCACTCTAAAAAGGAATTTCAAAAACAGAACAAAGAAACAGGGAAATTCTTTACAATTCCTTCAGGGTCTCTGATGCAACCTGGAATGACCCTATCTACGATGACAGCTGGATGTGGCATGAGGCTGGACACTTGGGACTGAGAGGATTGGTGAGATTGGGTGAGCAAATGCAGACCCTTTAAAGCAATAATGCATGGCAACCATTCCATGGGTCCCAACTCTCCAGGTTGAAGGGAATATTACTACAGCTATAACATGTACGGGAAACCTAGAGAATGGACACACTGTGAATATGAAAGGTTTCTAAAACTCAACGAAGAGTCCCTCTCCTGGTGCTCCGGTTTGACTTTCCAACAGCTTTACTATCAATCTCCCAACTTGGAGAGACAGCCCCTTTAAGCTCCTGGTTCACACAGGTTGCCCATTTGGCAGAGGAAGAAAGGGAAGAGGGAGAACCAATGAGAGAGTAGCTGTTAGGCATTTGGATGGGCACATGTCACTCTAATTTCCCGGCAGGAAGAAGAATTAACCAAAGTCTCAGCCACCCACCAGGAACCAGTATAGGTCCTGAACCAAATGTTTGGACTTGCGTTCAGCTCACAAAAAACGAGTTGAAAAATGGAGCTCAGGGGCACAGCAATTCACAAACTGGCAGAGTAATCAAGGCCAACTATCGTCCAAAAATCTGTTGAGGGAAGGCAACGAGGCGCACTTGAATGCGAGGCAGAATAGCAGGAAACAGATTTCAAGAGGTACGTTAGAATCGCCTGTAAAGCACAGGAAGAGGGGCACAACTTCGACAATGATGCACTTGGCCAAAAAGGGCGTATGCGTTTTCTCCTGAATATATTCAGGAGAAAACGCATACGCCCTTTTTGGCCAAGCATGCAAGCGGGCAATGCAAATCTGCACTACAAAGAAGTATCACTTCCCACCGGTCAAAAGGGACATCCACAAAATGTGTAAAAACCAGAAAGGCAAGACAGGCCCTGGAGAACAGGGAGCCTTGTTATGCTGATGGGCGGGATGTAAGTTGCCAACTGCCTCACTGGAGGAGTGCATTGTGTTCCCTAAAACAAGTAAACAACAGAGCTACAGAGCCAAGGGCACTTCCAGTCTAGGGAATATACCTTGGGAAAACTGAAAATCCATAAGACAGAGCCACCCCCAAATTGAGGGCTGCACTGCTTACAAGAACCTCAACCTGGGTACACCTGAAATATCCCAGGAAATATAAAAATGGTTCAAAACTTTGTGGAACTTACGTACGATGGAATATCCCTCAGCCATGAAATCAATGTCATAAGACCAGTAGCAGCAAAATGAGTGGATTCAGGTACGATGATTCTAAGTGAAAGAAGTCACACAGAAAAAGAAACTTATCATAAGATATCACTTAGGAAGATCCTGTAAACATGGCTACACATGAACTGAGTCAGGAAAGAGAACAGAGTCTCACATTTAGAAAACACTCTTATGCCTGCTTAAGGGGGAAGGAGAGGTGGGGTGATGCATCAAACCAGAGTTTGATATAAGCACAGGTACTGTTCCAAAAACCAACTATGGAATAGACAAGACCTACACCTTCCTCAGTGAAAGGGACTCAAAACCCCATATTTCCCGCAGAGGAATAGATCTGACTAGTAAGAATCTTAAAACCTATGTATTGATATGTCTCCGTAAGGGAATCAAGTGTGTCTAGACTGGCATAAACATGGCAGCGAGAATCAGCTCAAACCCACTCTAAAAAGGAATTTCAAAAACAGAACAAAGAAACAGGGAAATTCTTTACAATTCCTTCAGGGTCTCTGATGCAACCTGGAATGACCCTATCTACGATGACAGCTGGATGTGGCATGAGGCTGGACACTTGGGACTGAGAGGATTGGTGAGATTGGGTGAGCAAATGCAGACCCTTTAAAGCAATAATGCATTGTAACCATTCCATGGGTCCCAACTCTCCAGGTTGAAGGGAATATTACTACAGCTATAACATGTACGGGAAACCTAGAGAATGGACACAGTGTGAATATGAAAGGTTTCTAAAACTCAACGAAGAGTCCCTCTCCTGGTGCTCCGGTTTGACTTTCCAACAGCTTTACTATCAATCTCCCAACTTGGAGAGACAGCCCCTTTAAGCTCCTGGTTCACACAGGTTGCCCATTTGGCAGAGGAAGAAAGGGAAGAGGGAGAACCAATGAGAGAGTAGCTGTTAGGCATTTGGATGGGCACATGTCACTCTAATTTCCCGGCAGGAAGAAGAATTAACCAAAGTCTCAGCCACCCACCAGGAACCAGTATAGGTCCTGAACCAAATGTTTGGACTTGCGTTCAGCTCACAAAAAACGAGTTGAAAAATGGAGCTCAGGGGCACAGCAATTCACAAACTGGCAGAGTAATCAAGGCCAACTATCGTCCAAAAATCTGTTGAGGGAAGGCAACGAGGCGCACTTGAATGCGAGGCAGAATAGCAGGAAACAGATTTCAAGAGGTACGTTAGAATCGCCTGTAAAGCACAGGAAGAGGGGCACAACTTCGACAATGATGCACTTGGCCAAAAAGGGCGTATGCGTTTTCTCCTGACTATATTCAGGAGAAAACGCATACGCCCTTTTTGGCCAAGCAAGCAAGCGGGCAATGCAAATCTGCACTACAAAGAAGTATCACTTCCCACCGGTCAAAAGGGACATCCACAAAATGTGTAAAAACCAGAAAGGCAAGACAGGCCCTGGAGAACAGGGAGCCTTGTTATGCTGATGGGCGGGATGTAAGTTGCCAACTGCCTCACTGGAGGAGTGCATTGTGTTCCCTAAAACAAGTAAACAACAGAGCTACAGAGCCAAGGGCACTTCCAGTCTAGGGAATATACCTTGGGAAAACTGAAAATCCATAAGACAGAGCCACCCCCAAATTGAGGGCTGCACTGCTTACAAGAACCTCAACCTGGGTACACCTGAAATATCCCAGGAAATATAAAAATGGTTCAAAACTTTGTGGAACTTACGTACGATGGAATATCCCTCAGCCATGAAATCAATGTCATAAGACCAGTAGCAGCAAAATGAGTGGATTCAGGTACGATGATTCTAAGTGAAAGAAGTCACACAGAAAAAGAAACTTATCATAAGATATCACTTAGGAAGATCCTGTAAACATGGCTACACATGAACTGAGTCAGGAAAGAGAACAGAGTCTCACATTTAGAAAACACTCTTATGCCTGCTTAAGGGGGAAGGAGAGGTGGGGTGATGCATCAAACCAGAGTTTGATATAAGCACAGGTACTGTTCCAAAAACCAACTATGGAATAGACAAGACCTACACCTTCCTCAGTGAAAGGGACTCAAAACCCCATATTTCCCGCAGAGGAATAGATCTGACTAGTAAGAATCTTAAAACCTATGTATTGATATGTCTCCGTAAGGGAATCAAGTGTGTCTAGACTGGCATAAACATGGCAGCGAGAATCAGCTCAAACCCACTCTAAAAAGGAATTTCAAAAACAGAACAAAGAAACAGGGAAATTCTTTACAATTCCTTCAGGGTCTCTGATGCAACCTGGAATGACCCTATCTACGATGACAGCTGGATGTGGCATGAGGCTGGACACTTGGGACTGAGAGGATTGGTGAGATTGGGTGAGCAAATGCAGACCCTTTAAAGCAATAATGCATTGTAACCATTCCATGGGTCCCAACTCTCCAGGTTGAAGGGAATATTACTACAGCTATAACATGTACGGGAAACCTAGAGAATGGACACACTGTGAATATGAAAGGTTTCTAAAACTCAACGAAGAGTCCCTCTCCTGGTGCTCCGGTTTGACTTTCCAACAGCTTTACTATCAATCTCCCAACTTGGAGAGACAGCCCCTTTAAGCTCCTGGTTCACACAGGTTGCCCATTTGGCAGAGGAAGAAAGGGAAGAGGGAGAACCAATGAGAGAGTAGCTGTTAGGCATTTGGATGGGCACATGTCACTCTAATTTCCCGGCAGGAAGAAGAATTAACCAAAGTCTCAGCCACCCACCAGGAACCAGTATAGGTCCTGAACCAAATGTTTGGACTTGCGTTCAGCTCACAAAAAACGAGTTGAAAAATGGAGCTCAGGGGCACAGCAATTCACAAACTGGCAGAGTAATCAAGGCCAACTATCGTCCAAAAATCTGTTGAGGGAAGGCAACGAGGCGCACTTGAATGCGAGGCAGAATAGCAGGAAACAGATTTCAAGAGGTACGTTAGAATCGCCTGTAAAGCACAGGAAGAGGGGCACAACTTCGACAATGATGCACTTGGCCAAAAAGGGCGTATGCGTTTTCTCCTGAATATATTCAGGAGAAAACGCATACGCCCTTTTTGGCCAAGCATGCAAGCGGGCAATGCAAATCTGCACTACAAAGAAGTATCACTTCCCACCGGTCAAAAGGGACATCCACAAAATGTGTAAAAACCAGAAAGGCAAGACAGGCCCTGGAGAACAGGGAGCCTTGTTATGCTGATGGGCGGGATGTAAGTTGCCAACTGCCTCACTGGAGGAGTGCATTGTGTTCCCTAAAACAAGTAAACAACAGAGCTACAGAGCCAAGGGCACTTCCAGTCTAGGGAATATACCTTGGGAAAACTGAAAATCCATAAGACAGAGCCACCCCCAAATTGAGGGCTGCACTGCTTACAAGAACCTCAACCTGGGTACACCTGAAATATCCCAGGAAATATAAAAATGGTTCAAAACTTTGTGGAACTTACGTACGATGGAATATCCCTCAGCCATGAAATCAATGTCATAAGACCAGTAGCAGCAAAATGAGTGGATTCAGGTACGATGATTCTAAGTGAAAGAAGTCACACAGAAAAAGAAACTTATCATAAGATATCACTTAGGAAGATCCTGTAAACATGGCTACACATGAACTGAGTCAGGAAAGAGAACAGAGTCTCACATTTAGAAAACACTCTTATGCCTGCTTAAGGGGGAAGGAGAGGTGGGGTGATGCATCAAACCAGAGTTTGATATAAGCACAGGTACTGTTCCAAAAACCAACTATGGAATAGACAAGACCTACACCTTCCTCAGTGAAAGGGACTCAAAACCCCATATTTCCCGCAGAGGAATAGATCTGACTAGTAAGAATCTTAAAACCTATGTATTGATATGTCTCCGTAAGGGAATCAAGTGTGTCTAGACTGGCATAAACATGGCAGCGAGAATCAGCTCAAACCCACTCTAAAAAGGAATTTCAAAAACAGAACAAAGAAACAGGGAAATTCTTTACAATTCCTTCAGGGTCTCTGATGCAACCTGGAATGACCCTATCTACGATGACAGCTGGATGTGGCATGAGGCTGGACACTTGGGACTGAGAGGATTGGTGAGATTGGGTGAGCAAATGCAGACCCTTTAAAGCAATAATGCATGGCAACCATTCCATGGGTCCCACCTCTCCAGGTTGAAGGGAATATTACTACAGCTATAACATGTACGGGAAACCTAGAGAATGGACACACTGTGAATACGAAAGTTTTCTGAAACTCAACGAAGAGTCCCTCTCCTGGTGCTCCGGTTTGACTTTCCAACAGCTTTACTATCAATCTCCCAACTTGGAGAGACAGCCCCTTTAAGCTCCTGGTTCACACAGGTTGCCCATTTGGCAGAGGAGGAAAGGGAAGAGGGAGAACCAATGAGAGAGTAGCTGTTAGGCATTTGGATGGGCACATGTCACTCTAATTTCCCGGCAGGAAGAAGAATTCACCAAAGTCTCAGCCACCCACCGGGAACCAGTATAGGTCCTGAACCAAAAGTTTGGACTTAGGTTCAGCTCACAAAAAACGAGTTTGAAAATGGAGCTCAGGGGCACAGCAATTCACAAACAGGCAGAGTAATCAAGGCCAACAATCGTCCAAAAATCTGTTGAGGGAAGGCAACGAGGCGGACTTGAATGCGAGGCAGAATAGCAGGAAACAGATTTCAAGAGGTACGTTGGAATCGCCTGTAAAGCACAGGAAGAGGGGCACAACTTCGACAATGATGCACTTGGCCAAAAAGGGCGTATGCGTTTTCTCCTGAATATATTCAGGAGAAAACGCATACGCCCTTTTTGGCCAAGCAAGCAAGCGGGCAATGCAAATCTGCACTACAAAGAAGTATCACTTCCCACGGGTCAAAAGGGACATCCACAAAATGTGTAAAAACCAGAAAGGCAAGACAGGCCGTGCCGAAATGGGAGCCTTGTTATGCTGATGGGCGGGATGTAAGTTGCCAACTGCCTCACTGGAGGAGTGCATTGAGTTCCCTAAAACAAGTAAACAACAGAGCTACAGAGCCAAGGGCACTTCCAGTCTAGGGAATATACCTTGGGAAAACTGAAATTCAATAAGAGAGAGCCACCCCCATATTGAGGGCTGCACTGCTTACAAGAACCTCAACCTGGGTACACCTGAAATATCCCAGGAAATATATAAATGGTTCAAAACTTTGTGGAACTTACGTACGATGGAATATCCCTCAGCCACGAAATCAATGTCATAAGACCAGTAGCAGCAAAATGAGTGGATTCAGGTACGATGATTCTAAGTGAAAGAAGTCACACAGAAAAAGAAACTTATCATAAGATATCACTTAGGAAGATCCTGTAAACATGGCTACACATGAACTGAGTTAGGAAAGAGAACAGAGTCTCACATTTAGAAAACACTCTTATGCCTGCTTAAGGGGGAAGGAGAGGTGGGGTGATGCATCAAACCAGATTTTGATATAAGCACAGGTACCGTTCGAAAAACCAACTATGGAATAGACAAGACCTACACCTTCCTCAGTGAAAGGGACTCAAAACCCCATATTTCCCGCAGAGGAATAGATCTGACTAGTAAGAATCTTAACACCTATGTATTGATATGTGTCCGTAAGGGAATCAAGGGTGACTAGACTGGCATAAACAAGGCAGCGAGAATCAGCTCAAACCCACTCTAAAAAGGAATTTCAAAAACAAAACAAAGAAACAGGGAAATTCTTTACAATTCCTTCAGGGTCTCTGATGCAACCTGGAATGACCCTATCTACAATGACAGCTGGATGTGGCATGAGGCTGGACACTTGGGACTGAGAGGATTGGTGAGATTGAGTGAGCAAATGCAGACCCTTTAAAGCAATAATGCATGGCCCCCATTCCATGGGTACCAACTCTCCAGGTTGAAGGGAATATTACTACAGCTATAACATGTACGGGAAACCTAGAGATTGGACACACTGTGAATACAAAAGGTTTCTAAAACTCAACGAAGAGTCCCTCTCCTGGTGCTCCGGTTTGATATTCCAACTGCTTTCCTATCAATCTCCCAACTTGGAGAGACAGCCCCTTTAAGCTCCTGGTTCACACAGGTTGCCAATTTGGCCGAGGATGAAAGGAAGAGGGAGAACCAATGAGAGAGTAGCTGTTAGGCATTTGGATGGGCACATGTCACTCTAATTTCCCGGCAGGAAGAAGAATTCACCAAAGTCTCAGCCACCCACCGGGAACCAGTATAGGTCCTGAACCAAAAATTTGGACTTGCGTTCAGCTCACAAAAAACGAGTTGAAAAATGGAGCTCAGGGACACAGCAATTCACAAACTGGCAGAGTAATCAAGGCCAACTATCGTCCAAAAATCTGTTGAAGGAAGGCAACGAGGCGGACTTGAATGCGAGGCAGAATAGCAGGAAACAGATTTCAAGAGGTACGTTAGAATCGCCTGTAAAGCACAGGAAGAGGGGCACAACTTCGACAATGATGCACTTGGCCAAAAAGGGCGTATGCGTTTTCTCCTGAATATATTCAGGAGAAAACGCATACGCCCTTTTTGGCCAAGCAAGCAAGCGGGCAATGCAAATCTGCACTACAAAGAAGTATCACTTCCCACCGGTCAAAAGGGACATCCACAAAATGTGTAAAAACCAGAAAGGCAAGACAGGCCCTGGAGAACAGGGAGCCTTGTTATGCTGATGGGCGGGATGTAAGTTGCCAACTGCCTCACTGGAGGAGTGCATTGTGTTCCCTAAAACAAGTAAACAACAGAGCTACAGAGCCAAGGGCACTTCCAGTCTAGGGAATATACCTTGGGAAAACTGAAAATCCATAAGACAGAGCCACCCCCAAATTGAGGGCTGCACTGCTTACAAGAACCTCAACCTGGGTACACCTGAAATATCCCAGGAAATATAAAAATGGTTCCAAACATTGTGGAACTTACGTACGATGGAATATCCCTCAGCCACGAAATCAATGTCATAAGACCAGTAGCAGCAAAATGAGTGGATTCAGGTACGATGATTCTAAGGGAAAGAAGTTACACAGGAAAAGAAACTTATCATAAGATATCACTTAGGAAGTTCCTGTAAACATGGCTACACATGAACTGAGTTAGGAAAGAGAACAGAGTCTCACATTTAGAAAACACTCTTATGCCTGCTTAAGGGGGAAGGAGAGGTGGGGTGATGCATCAAACCAGAGTTTGATATAAGCACAGGTACTGTTCCAAAAACCAACTATGGAATAGACAAGACCTACACCTTCCTCAGTGAAAGGGACTCAAAACCCCATATTTCCCGCAGAGGAATAGATCTGACTAGTAAGAATCTTAAAACCTATGTATTGATATGTCTCCGTAAGGGAATCAAGTGTGTCTAGACTGGCATAAACATGGCAGCGAGAATCAGCTCAAACCCACTCTAAAAAGGAATTTCAAAAACAGAACAAAGAAACAGGGAAATTCTTTACAATTCCTTCAGGGTCTCTGATGCAACCTGGAATGACCCTATCTACGATGACAGCTGGATGTGGCATGAGGCTGGACACTTGGGACTGAGAGGATTGGTGAGATTGGGTGAGCAAATGCAGACCCTTTAAAGCAATAATGCATGGCAACCATTCCATGGGTCCCACCTCTCCAGGTTGAAGGGAATATTACTACAGCTATAACATGTACGGGAAACCTAGAGAATGGACACACTGTGAATACGAAAGTTTTCTGAAACTCAACGAAGAGTCCCTCTCCTGGTGCTCCGGTTTGACTTTCCAACAGCTTTACTATCAATCTCCCAACTTGGAGAGACAGCCCCTTTAAGCTCCTGGTTCACACAGGTTGCCCATTTGGCAGAGGAGGAAAGGGAAGAGGGAGAACCAATGAGAGAGTAGCTGTTAGGCATTTGGATGGGCACATGTCACTCTAATTTCCCGGCAGGAAGAAGAATTCACCAAAGTCTCAGCCACCCACCGGGAACCAGTATAGGTCCTGAACCAAAAGTTTGGACTTAGGTTCAGCTCACAAAAAACGAGTTTGAAAATGGAGCTCAGGGGCACAGCAATTCACAAACAGGCAGAGTAATCAAGGCCAACAATCGTCCAAAAATCTGTTGAGGGAAGGCAACGAGGCGGACTTGAAAGCGAGGCAGAATAGCAGGAAACAGATTTCAAGAGGTACGTTGGAATCGCCTGTAAAGCACAGGAAGAGGGGCACAACTTCGACAATGATGCACTTGGCCAAAAAGGGCGTATGCGTTTTCTCCTGAATATATTCAGGAGAAAACGCATACGCCCTTTTTGGCCAAGCAAGCAAGCGGGCAATGCAAATCTGCACTACAAAGAAGTATCACTTCCCACGGGTCAAAAGGGACATCCACTAAATGTGTAAAAACCAGAAAGGCAAGACAGGCCGTGCCGAAATGGGAGCCTTGTTATGCTGATGGGCGGGATGTAAGTTGCCAACTGCCTCACTGGAGGAGTGCATTGAGTTCCCTAAAACAAGTAAACAACAGAGCTACAGAGCCAAGGGCACTTCCAGTCTAGGGAATATACCTTGGGAAAACTGAAATTCAATAAGACAGAGCCACCCCCATATTGAGGGCTGCACTGCTTACAAGAACCTCAACCTGGGTACACCGGAAATATCCCAGGAAATATATAAATGGTTCAAAACTTTGTGGAACTTACGTACGATGGAATATCCCTCAGCCACGAAATCAATGTCATAAGACCAGTAGCAGCAAAATGAGTGGATTCAGGTACGATGATTCTAAGTGAAAGAAGTCACACAGAAAAAGAAACTTATCATAAGATATCACTTAGGAAGATCCTGTAAACATGGCTACACATGAACTGAGTTAGGAAAGAGAACAGAGTCTCACATTTAGAAAACACTCTTATGCCTGCTTAAGGGGGAAGGAGAGGTGGGGTGATGCATCAAACCAGATTTTGATATAAGCACAGGTACCGTTCGAAAAACCAACTATGGAATAGACAAGACCTACACCTTCCTCAGTGAAAGGGACTCAAAACCCCATATTTCCCGCAGAGGAATAGATCTGACTAGTAAGAATCTTAACACCTATGTATTGATATGTGTCCGTAAGGGAATCAAGGGTGACTAGACTGGCATAAACAAGGCAGCGAGAATCAGCTCAAACCCACTCTAAAAAGGAATTTCAAAAACAAAACAAAGAAACAGGGAAATTCTTTACAATTCCTTCAGGGTCTCTGATGCAACCTGGAATGACCCTATCTACAATGACAGCTGGATGTGGCATGAGGCTGGACACTTGGGACTGAGAGGATTGGTGAGATTGGGTGAGCAAATGCAGACCCTTTAAAGCAATAATGCATGGCACCCATTCCATGGGTACCAACTCTCCAGGTTGAAGGGAATATTACTACAGCTATAACATGTACGGGAAACCTAGAGATTGGACACACTGTGAATACAAAAGGTTTCTAAAACTCAACGAAGAGTCCCTCTCCTGGTGCTCCGGTTTGATATTCCAACTGCTTTCCTATCAATCTCCCAACTTGGAGAGACAGCCCCTTTAAGCTCCTGGTTCACACAGGTTGCCAATTTGGCCGAGGATGAAAGGAAGAGGGAGAACCAATGAGAGAGTAGCTGTTAGGCATTTGGATGGGCACATGTCACTCTAATTTCCCGGCAGGAAGAAGAATTAACCAAAGTCTCAGCCACCCACCGGGAACCAGTATAGGTCCTGAACCAAAAGTTTGGACTTGCGTTCAGCTCACAAAAAACGAGTTGAAAAATGGAGCTCAGGGACACAGCAATTCACAAACTGGCAGAGTAATCAAGGCCAACTATCGTCCAAAAATCTGTTGAAGGAAGGCAACGAGGCGGACTTGAATGCGAGGCAGAATAGCAGGAAACAGATTTCAAGAGGTACGTTAGAATCGCCTGTAAAGCACAGGAAGAGGGGCACAACTTCGACAATGATGCACTTGGCCAAAAAGGGCGTATGCGTTTTCTCCTGAATATATTCAGGAGAAAACGCATACGCCCTTTTTGGCCAAGCAAGCAAGCGGGCAATGCAAATCTGCACTACAAAGAAGTATCACTTCCCACCGGTCAAAAGGGACATCCACAAAATGTGTAAAAACCAGAAAGGCAAGACAGGCCCTGGAGAACAGGGAGCCTTGTTATGCTGATGGGCGGGATGTAAGTTGCCAACTGCCTCACTGGAGGAGTGCATTGTGTTCCCTAAAACAAGTAAACAACAGAGCTACAGAGCCAAGGGCACTTCCAGTCTAGGGAATATACCTTGGGAAAACTGAAAATCCATAAGACAGAGCCACCCCCAAATTGAGGGCTGCACTGCTTACAAGAACCTCAACCTGGGTACACCTGAAATATCCCAGGAAATATAAAAATGGTTCCAAACATTGTGGAACTTACGTACGATGGAATATCCTTCAGCCACGAAATCAATGTCATAAGACCAGTAGCAGCAAAATGAGTGGATTCAGGTACGATGATTCTAAGGGAAAGAAGTTACACAGGAAAAGAAACTTATCATAAGATATCACTTAGGAAGTTCCTGTAAACATGGCTACACATGAACTGAGTTAGGAAAGAGAACAGAGTCTCACATTTAGAAAACACTCTTATGCCTGCTTAAGGGGGAAGGAGAGGTGGGGTGATGCATCAAACCAGAGTTTGATATAAGCACAGGTACTGTTCCAAAAACCAACTATGGAATAGACAAGACCTACACCTTCCTCAGTGAAAGGGACTCAAAACCCCATATTTCCCGCAGAGGAATAGATCTGACTAGTAAGAATCTTAAAACCTATGTATTGATATGTCTCCGTAAGGGAATCAAGTGTGTCTAGACTGGCATAAACATGGCAGCGAGAATCAGCTCAAACCCACTCTAAAAAGGAATTTCAAAAACAGAACAAAGAAACAGGGAAATTCTTTACAATTCCTTCAGGGTCTCTGATGCAACCTGGAATGACCCTATCTACGATGACAGCTGGATGTGGCATGAGGCTGGACACTTGGGACTGAGAGGATTGGTGAGATTGGGTGAGCAAATGCAGACCCTTTAAAGCAATAATGCATGGCAACCATTCCATGGGTCCCACCTCTCCAGGTTGAAGGGAATATTACTACAGCTATAACATGTACGGGAAACCTAGAGAATGGACACACTGTGAATACGAAAGTTTTCTGAAACTCAACGAAGAGTCCCTCTCCTGGTGCTCCGGTTTGACTTTCCAACAGCTTTACTATCAATCTCCCAACTTGGAGAGACAGCCCCTTTAAGCTCCTGGTTCACACAGGTTGCCCATTTGGCAGAGAAGGAAAGGGAAGAGGGAGAACCAATGAGAGAGTAGCTGTTAGGCATTTGGATGGGCACATGTCACTCTAATTTCCCGGCAGGATGAAGAATTAACCAAAGTCTCAGCCACCCACCGGGAACCAGTATAGGTCCTGAACCAAAAGTTTGGACTTAGGTTCAGCTCACAAAAAACGAGTTTGAAAATGGAGCTTAGGGGCACAGCAATTCACAAACAGGCAGAGTAATCAAGGCCAACAATCGTCCAAAAATCTGTTGAGGGAAGGCAACGAGGCGGACTTGAAAGCGAGGCAGAATAGCAGGAAACAGATTTCAAGAGGTACGTTGGAATCGCCTGTAAAGAACAGGAAGAGGGGCACAACTTCGACAATGATGCACTTGGCCAAAAAGGGCGTATGCGTTTTCTCCTGAATATATTCAGGAGAAAACGCATACGCCCTTTTTGGCCAAGCAAGCAAGCGGGCAATGCAAATCTGCACTACAAAGAAGTATCACTTCCCACGGGTCAAAAGGGACATCCACAAAATGTGTAAAAACCAGAAAGGCAAGACAGGCCGTGCCGAAATGGGAGCCTTGTTATGCTGATGGGCGGGATGTAAGTTGCCAACTGCCTCACTGGAGGAGTGCATTGAGTTCCCTAAAACAAGTAAACAACAGAGCTACAGAGCCAAGGGCACTTCCAGTCTAGGGAATATACCTTGGGAAAACTGAAATTCAATAAGACAGAGCCACCCCCATATTGAGGGCTGCACTGCTTACAAGAACCTCAACCTGGGTACACCGGAAATATCCCAGGAAATATATAAATGGTTCAAAACTTTGTGGAACTTACGTACGATGGAATATCCCTCAGCCACGAAATCAATGTCATAAGACCAGTAGCAGCAAAATGAGTGGATTCAGGTACGATGATTCTAAGTGAAAGAAGTCACACAGAAAAAGAAACTTATCATAAGATATCACTTAGGAAGATCCTGTAAACATGGCTACACATGAACTGAGTTAGGAAAGAGAACAGAGTCTCACATTTAGAAAACACTCTTATGCCTGCTTAAGGGGGAAGGAGAGGTGGGGTGATGCATCAAACCAGATTTTGATATAAGCACTGGTACCGTTCCAAAAACCAACTATGGAATAGACAAGACCTACACCTTCCTCAGTGAAAGGGACTCAAAACCCCATATTTCCCGCAGAGGAATAGATCTGACTAGTAAGAATCTTAACACCTATGTATTGATATGTGTCCGTAAGGGAATCAAGGGTGACTAGACTGGCATAAACAAGGCAGCGAGAATCAGCTCAAACCCACTCTAAAAAGGAATTTCAAAAACAAAACAAAGAAACAGGGAAATTCTTTACAATTCCTTCAGGGTCTCTGATGCAACCTGGAATGACCCTATCTACAATGACAGCTGGATGTGGCATGAGGCTGGACACTTGGGACTGAGAGGATTGGTGAGATTGGGTGAGCAAATGCAGACCCTTTAAAGCAATAATGCATGGCACCCATTCCATGGGTACCAACTCTCCAGGTTGAAGGGAATATTACTACAGCTATAACATGTACGGGAAACCTAGAGATTGGACACACTGTGAATACAAAAGGTTTCTAAAACTCAACGAAGAGTCCCTCTCCTGGTGCTCCGGTTTGATATTCCAACTGCTTTCCTATCAATCTCCCAACTTGGAGAGACAGCCCCTTTAAGCTCCTTGTTCACACAGGTTGCCAATTTGGCCGAGGATGAAAGGAAGAGGGAGAACCAATGAGAGAGTAGCTGTTAGGCATTTGGATGGGCACATGTCACTCTAATTTCCTGGCAGGAAGAAGAATTAACCAAAGTCTCTGCCACCCACCGGGAACCAGTATAGGTCCTGAACCAAAAGTTTGGACTTGCGTTCAGCTCACAAAAAACGAGTTGAAAAATGGAGCTCAGGGGCACAGCAATTCACAAACTGGCAGAGTAATCAAGGCCAACTATCGTCCAAAAATCTGTTGAGGGAAGGCAACGAGGCGGACTTGAATGCGAGGCAGAATAGCAGGAAACAGATTTCAAGAGGTACGTTAGAATCGCCTGTAAAGCACAGGAAGAGGGGCACAACTTCGACAATGATGCACTTGGCCAAAAAGGGCGTATGCGTTTTCTCCTGAATATATTCAGGAGAAAACGCATACGCCCTTTTTGGCCAAGCAAGCAAGCGGGCAATGCAAATCTGCACTACAAAGAAGTATCACTTCCCACCGGTCAAAAGGGACATCCACAAAATGTGTAAAAACCAGAAAGGCAAGACAGGCCCTGGAGAACAGGGAGCCTTGTTATGCTGATGGGCGGGATGTAAGTTGCCAACTGCCTCACTGGAGGAGTGCATTGTGTTCCCTAAAACAAGTAAACAACAGAGCTACAGAGCCAAGGGCACTTCCAGTCTAGGGAATATACCTTGGGAAAACTGAAAATCCATAAGACAGAGCCACCCCCAAATTGAGGGCTGCACTGCTTACAAGAACCTCAACCTGGGTACACCTGAAATATCCCAGGAAATATAAAAATGGTTCCAAACATTGTGGAACTTACGTACGATGGAATATCCCTCAGCCACGAAATCAATGTCATAAGACCAGTAGCAGCAAAATGAGTGGATTCAGGTACGATGATTCTAAGGGAAAGAAGTTACACAGGAAAAGAAACTTATCATAAGATATCACTTAGGAAGTTCCTGTAAACATGGCTACACATGAACTGAGTTAGGAAAGAGAACAGAGTCTCACATTTAGAAAACACTCTTATGCCTGCTTAAGGGGGAAGGAGAGGTGGGGTGATGCATCAAACCAGAGTTTGATATAAGCACAGGTACTGTTCCAAAAACCAACTATGGAATAGACAAGACCTACACCTTCCTCAGTGAAAGGGACTCAAAACCCCATATTTCCCGCAGAGGAATAGATCTGACTAGTAAGAATCTTAAAACCTATGTATTGATATGTCTCCGTAAGGGAATCAAGTGTGTCTAGACTGGCATAAACATGGCAGCGAGAATCAGCTCAAACCCACTCTAAAAAGGAATTTCAAAAACAGAACAAAGAAACAGGGAAATTCTTTACAATTCCTTCAGGGTCTCTGATGCAACCTGGAATGACCCTATCTACGATGACAGCTGGATGTGGCATGAGGCTGGACACTTGGGACTGAGAGGATTGGTGAGATTGGGTGAGCAAATGCAGACCCTTTAAAGCAATAATGCATGGCAACCATTCCATGGGTCCCACCTCTCCAGGTTGAAGGGAATATTACTACAGCTATAACATGTACGGGAAACCTAGAGAATGGACACACTGTGAATACGAAAGGTTTCTAAAACTCAACGAAGAGTCCCTCTCCTGGTGCTCCGGTTTGACTTTCCAACAGCTTTACTGTCAATCTCCCAACTTGGAGAGACAGCCCCTTTAAGCTCCTGGTTCACACAGGTTGCCCATTTGGCAGAGGAGGAAAGGGAAGAGGGAGAACCAATGAGAGAGTAGCTGTTAGGCATTTGGATGGGCACATGTCACTCTAATTTCCCGGCAGGAAGAAGAATTAACCAAAGTCTCAGCCACCCACCGGGAACCAGTATAGGTCCTGAACCAAATGTTTGGACTTGCGTTCAGCTCACAAAAAACGAGTTGAAAAATGGAGCTCAGGGGCACAGCAATTCACAAACTGGCAGAGTAATCAAGGCCAACTATCGTCCAAAAATCTGTTGAGGGAAGGCAACGAGGCGGACTTGAATGCGAGGCAGAATAGCAGGAAACAGATTTCAAGAGGTACGTTAGAATCGCCTGTAAAGCACAGGAAGAGGGCACAACTTCGACAATGATGCACTTGGCCAAAAAGAGTGTATGCGTTTTCTCCTGAATATATTCAGGAGAAAACGCATACGCCCTTTTTGGCCAAGCAAGCAAGCGGGCAATGCAAATCTGCACTACAAAGAAGTATCACTTCCCACCGGTCAAAAGGGACATCCACAAAATGTGTAAAAACCAGAAAGGCAAGACAGGCCCTGGAGAACAGGGAGCCTTGTTATGCTGATGGGCGGGATGTAAGTTGCCAACTGCCTCACTGGAGGAGTGCATTGTGTTCCCTAAAACAAGTAAACAACAGAGCTACAGAGCCAAGGGCACTTCCAGTCTAGGGAATATACCTTGGGAAAACTGAAAATCCATAAGACAGAGCCACCCCCAAATTGAGGGCTGCACTGCTTACAAGAACCTCAACCTGGGTACACCTGAAATATCCCAGGAAATATAAAAATGGTTCCAAACATTGTGGAACTTACGTACGATGGAATATCCCTCAGCCACGAAATCAATGTCATAAGACCAGTAGCAGCAAAATGAGTGGATT
This sequence comes from Mesoplodon mirus, assembly GCF_964341445.2. Lineage (NCBI taxonomy): Eukaryota > Metazoa > Chordata > Mammalia > Artiodactyla > Ziphiidae > Mesoplodon > Mesoplodon mirus. The sequence continues at coordinate 406,758 of NW_028295773.1, forward strand.
CAGGTACGATGATTCTAAGGGAAAGAAGTCACACAGGAAAAGAAACTTATCATAAGATATCACTTAGGAAGATCCTGTAAACATGGCTACACATGAACTGAGTTAGGAAAGAGAACAGAGTCTCACATTTAGAAAACACTCTTATGCCTGCTTAAGGGGGAAGGAGAGGTGGGGTGATGCATCAAACCAGAGTTTGATATAAACACAGGTACTGTTCCAAAAACCAACTATGGAATAGACAAGACCTACACCTTCCTCAGTGAAAGGGACTCAAAACCCCATATTTCCCACAGAGGAATAGATCTGACTAGTAAGAATCTTAAAACCTATGTATTGATATGTCTCCGTAAGGGAATCAAGTGTGTCTAGACTGGCATAAACATGGCTGCGAGAATCAGCTCAAACCCACTCTAAAAAGGAATTTCAAAAACAGAACAAAGAAACAGGGAAATTCTTTACAATTCCTTCAGGGTCTCTGATGCAACCTGGAATGACCCTATCTACGATGACAGCTGGATGTGGCATGAGGCTGGACACTTGGGACTGAGAGGATTGGTGAGATTGGGTGAGCAAATGCAGACCCTTTAAAGCAATAATGCATGGCAACCATTCCATGGGTCCCACCTCTCCAGGTTGAAGGGAATATTACTACAGCTATAACATGTACGGGAAACCTAGAGAATGGACACACTGTGAATACGAAAGATTTCTAAAACTCAACGAAGAGTCCCTCTCCTGGTGCTCCGGTTTGACTTTCCAACAGCTTTACTATCAATCTCCCAACTTGGAGAGACAGCCCCTTTAAGCTCCTGGTTCACACAGGTTGCCCATTTGGCAGAGGAGGAAAGGGAAGAGGGAGAACCAATGAGAGAGTAGCTGTTAGGCATTTGGATGGGCACATGTCACTCTAATTTCCCGGCAGGAAGAAGAATTAACCAAAGTCTCAGCCACCCACCGGGAACCAGTATAGGTCCTAAACCAAATGTTTGGACTTGCGTTCAGCTCACAAAAAACGAGTTGAAAAATGGAGCTCAGGGGCACAGCAATTCACAAACTGGCAGAGTAATCAAGGCCAACTATCGTCCAAAAATCTGTTGAGGGAAGGCAACGAGGCGGACTTGAATGCGAGGCAGAATAGCAGGAAACAGATTTCAAGAGGTACGTTAGAATCGCCTGTAAAGCACAGGAAGAGGGGCACAACTTCGACAATGATGCACTTGGCCAAAAAGGGCGTATGCGTTTTCTCCTGAATATATTCAGGAGAAAACGCATACGCCCTTTTTGGCCAAGCAAGCAAGCGGGCAATGCAAATCTGCACTACAAAGAAGTATCACTTCCCACCGGTCAAAAGGGACATCCACAAAATGTGTAAAAACCAGAAAGGCAAGACAGGCCCTGGAGAACAGGGAGCCTTGTTATGCTGATGGGCGGGATGTAAGTTGCCAACTGCCTCACTGGAGGAGTGCATTGTGTTCCCTAAAACAAGTAAACAACAGAGCTACAGAGCCAAGGGCACTTCCAGTCTAGGGAATATACCTTGGGAAAACTGAAAATCCATAAGACAGAGCCACCCCCAAATTGAGGGCTGCACTGCTTACAAGAACCTCAACCTGGGTACACCTGAAATATCCCAGGAAATATAAAAATGGTTCAAAACATTGTGGAACTTACGTACGATGGAATATCCCTCAGCCATGAAATCAATGTCATAAGACCAGTAGCAGCAAAATGAGTGGATTCAGGTACGATGATTCTAAGGGAAAGAAGTCACACAGGAAAAGAAACTTATCATAAGATATCACTTAGGAAGATCCTGTAAACATGGCTACACATGAACTGAGTTAGGAAAGAGAACAGAGTCTCACATTTAGAAAACACTCTTATGCCTGCTTAAGGGGGAAGGAGAGGTGGGGTGATGCATCAAACCAGAGTTTGATATAAGCACAGGTACTCTTCCAAAAACCAACTATGGAATAGACAAGACCTACACCTTCCTCAGTGAAAGGGACTCAAAACCCCATATTTCCCGCAGAGGAATAGATCTGACTAGTAAGAATCTTAAAACCTATGTATTGATATGTCTCCGTAAGGGAATCAAGTGTGTCTAGACTGGCATAAACATGGCAGCGAGAATCAGCTCAAACCCACTCTAAAAAGGAATTTCAAAAACAGAACAAAGAAACAGGGAAATTCTTTACAATTCCTTCAGGGTCTCTGATGCAACCTGGAATGACCCTATCTACGATGACAGCTGGATGTGGCATGAGGCTGGACACTTGGGACTGAGAGGATTGGTGAGATTGGGTGAGCAAATGCAGACCCTTTAAAGCAATAATGCATGGCAACCATTCCATGGGTCCCACCTCTCCAGGTTGAAGGGAATATTACTACAGCTATAACATGTACGGGAAACCTAGAGAATGGACACACTGTGAATACGAAAGGTTTCTAAAACTCAACGAAGAGTCCCTCTCCTGGTGCTCCGGTTTGACTTTCCAACAGCTTTACTATCAATCTCCCAACTTGGAGAGACAGCCCCTTTAAGCTCCTGGTTCACACAGGTTGCCCATTTGGCAGAGGAGGAAAGGGAAGAGGGAGAACCAATGAGAGAGTAGCTGTTAGGCATTTGGATGGGCACATGTCACTCTAATTTCCCGGCAGGAAGAAGAATTCACCAAAGTCTCAGCCACCCACCGGGAACCAGTATAGGTCCTGAACCAAATGTTTGGACTTGCGTTCAGCTCACAAAAAACGAGTTGAAAAATGGAGCTCAGGGGCACAGCAATTCACAAACTGGCAGAGTAATCAAGGCCAACTATCGTCCAAAAATCTGTTGAGGGAAGGCAACGAGGCGGACTTGAATGCGAGGCAGAATAGCAGGAAACAGATTTCAAGAGGTACGTTAGAATCGCCTGTAAAGCACAGGAAGAGGGGCACAACTTCGACAATGATGCACTTGGCCAAAAAGGGCGTATGTGTTTTCTCCTGAATATATTCAGGAGAAAACGCATACGCCCTTTTTGGCCAAGCAAGCAAGCGGGCAATGCAAATCTGCACTACAAAGAAGTATCACTTCCCAACGGTCAAAAGGGACATCCACAAAATGTGTAAAAACCAGAAAGGCAAGACAGGCCCTGGAGAACAGGGTGCCTTGTTATGCTGATGGGCGGGATGTAAGTTGCCAACTGCCTCACTGGAGGAGTGCATTGTGTTCCCTAAAACAAGTAAACAACAGAGCTACAGAGCCAAGGGCACTTCCAGTAGAGGGAATATACCTTGGGAAAACTGAAAATCCATAAGACAGAGCCACCCCCAAATTGAGGGCTGCACTGCTTACAAGAACCTCAACCTGGGTACACCTGAAATATCCCAGGAAATATAAAAATGGTTCAAAACATTGTGGAACTTACGTACGATGGAATATCCCTCAGCCACGAAATCAATGTCATAAGACCAGTAGCAGCAAAATGAGTGGATTCAGGTACGATGATTCTAAGGGAAAGAAGTCACACAGGAAAAGAAACTTATCATAAGATATGACTTAGGAAGATCCTGTAAACATGGCTACACATGAACTGAGTTAGGAAAGAGAACAGAGTCTCACATTTAGAAAACACTCTTATGCCTGCTTAAGGGGGAAGGAGAGGTGGGGTGATGCATCAAACCAGAGTTTGATATAAGCACAGGTACTGTTCCAAAAACCAACTATGGAATAGACAAGACCTACACCTTCCTCAGTGAAAGGGACTCAAAACCCCATATTTCCCGCAGAGGAATAGATCTGACTAGTAAGAATCTTAAAACCTATGTATTGATATGTCTCCGTAAGGGAATCAAGTGTGTCTAGACTGGCATAAACATGGCAGCGAGAATCAGCTCAAACCCACTCTAAAAAGGAATTTCAAAAACAGAACAAAGAAACAGGGAAATTCTTTACAATTCCTTCAGGGTCTCTGATGCAACCTGGAATGACCCTATCTACGATGACAGCTGGATGTGGCATGAGGCTGGACACTTGGGACTGAGAGGATTGGTGAGATTGGGTGAGCAAATGCAGACCCTTTAAAGCAATAATGCATGGCAACCATTCCATGGGTCCCACCTCTCCAGGTTGAAGGGAATATTACTACAGCTATAACATGTACGGGAAACCTAGAGAATGGACACACTGTGAATACGAAAGTTTTCTGAAACTCAACGAAGAGTCCCTCTCCTGGTGCTCCGGTTTGACTTTCCAACAGCTTTACTATCAATCTCCCAACTTGGAGAGACAGCCCCTTTAAGCTCCTGGTTCACACAGGTTGCCCATTTGGCAGAGAAGGAAAGGGAAGAGGGAGAACCAATGAGAGAGTAGCTGTTAGGCATTTGGATGGGCACATGTCACTCTAATTTCCCGGCAGGATGAAGAATTAACCAAAGTCTCAGCCACCCACCGGGAACCAGTATAGGTCCTGAACCAAAAGTTTGGACTTAGGTTCAGCTCACAAAAAACGAGTTTGAAAATGGAGCTTAGGGGCACAGCAATTCACAAACAGGCAGAGTAATCAAGGCCAACAATCGTCCAAAAATCTGTTGAGGGAAGGCAACGAGGCGGACTTGAAAGCGAGGCAGAATAGCAGGAAACAGATTTCAAGAGGTACGTTGGAATCGCCTGTAAAGAACAGGAAGAGGGGCACAACTTCGACAATGATGCACTTGGCCAAAAAGGGCGTATGCGTTTTCTCCTGAATATATTCAGGAGAAAACGCATACGCCCTTTTTGGCCAAGCAAGCAAGCGGGCAATGCAAATCTGCACTACAAAGAAGTATCACTTCCCACGGGTCAAAAGGGACATCCACAAAATGTGTAAAAACCAGAAAGGCAAGACAGGCCGTGCCGAAATGGGAGCCTTGTTATGCTGATGGGCGGGATGTAAGTTGCCAACTGCCTCACTGGAGGAGTGCATTGAGTTCCCTAAAACAAGTAAACAACAGAGCTACAGAGCCAAGGGCACTTCCAGTCTAGGGAATATACCTTGGGAAAACTGAAATTCAATAAGACAGAGCCACCCCCATATTGAGGGCTGCACTGCTTACAAGAACCTCAACCTGGGTACACCGGAAATATCCCAGGAAATATATAAATGGTTCAAAACTTTGTGGAACTTACGTACGATGGAATATCCCTCAGCCACGAAATCAATGTCATAAGACCAGTAGCAGCAAAATGAGTGGATTCAGGTACGATGATTCTAAGTGAAAGAAGTCACACAGAAAAAGAAACTTATCATAAGATATCACTTAGGAAGATCCTGTAAACATGGCTACACATGAACTGAGTTAGGAAAGAGAACAGAGTCTCACATTTAGAAAACACTCTTATGCCTGCTTAAGGGGGAAGGAGAGGTGGGGTGATGCATCAAACCAGATTTTGATATAAGCACTGGTACCGTTCCAAAAACCAACTATGGAATAGACAAGACCTACACCTTCCTCAGTGAAAGGGACTCAAAACCCCATATTTCCCGCAGAGGAATAGATCTGACTAGTAAGAATCTTAACACCTATGTATTGATATGTGTCCGTAAGGGAATCAAGGGTGACTAGACTGGCATAAACAAGGCAGCGAGAATCAGCTCAAACCCACTCTAAAAAGGAATTTCAAAAACAAAACAAAGAAACAGGGAAATTCTTTACAATTCCTTCAGGGTCTCTGATGCAACCTGGAATGACCCTATCTACAATGACAGCTGGATGTGGCATGAGGCTGGACACTTGGGACTGAGAGGATTGGTGAGATTGGGTGAGCAAATGCAGACCCTTTAAAGCAATAATGCATGGCACCCATTCCATGGGTACCAACTCTCCAGGTTGAAGGGAATATTACTACAGCTATAACATGTACGGGAAACCTAGAGATTGGACACACTGTGAATACAAAAGGTTTCTAAAACTCAACGAAGAGTCCCTCTCCTGGTGCTCCGGTTTGATATTCCAACTGCTTTCCTATCAATCTCCCAACTTGGAGAGACAGCCCCTTTAAGCTCCTTGTTCACACAGGTTGCCAATTTGGCCGAGGATGAAAGGAAGAGGGAGAACCAATGAGAGAGTAGCTGTTAGGCATTTGGATGGGCACATGTCACTCTAATTTCCTGGCAGGAAGAAGAATTAACCAAAGTCTCTGCCACCCACCGGGAACCAGTATAGGTCCTGAACCAAAAGTTTGGACTTGCGTTCAGCTCACAAAAAACGAGTTGAAAAATGGAGCTCAGGGGCACAGCAATTCACAAACTGGCAGAGTAATCAAGGCCAACTATCGTCCAAAAATCTGTTGAGGGAAGGCAACGAGGCGGACTTGAATGCGAGGCAGAATAGCAGGAAACAGATTTCAAGAGGTACGTTAGAATCGCCTGTAAAGCACAGGAAGAGGGGCACAACTTCGACAATGATGCACTTGGCCAAAAAGGGCGTATGCGTTTTCTCCTGAATATATTCAGGAGAAAACGCATACGCCCTTTTTGGCCAAGCAAGCAAGCGGGCAATGCAAATCTGCACTACAAAGAAGTATCACTTCCCACCGGTCAAAAGGGACATCCACAAAATGTGTAAAAACCAGAAAGGCAAGACAGGCCCTGGAGAACAGGGAGCCTTGTTATGCTGATGGGCGGGATGTAAGTTGCCAACTGCCTCACTGGAGGAGTGCATTGTGTTCCCTAAAACAAGTAAACAACAGAGCTACAGAGCCAAGGGCACTTCCAGTCTAGGGAATATACCTTGGGAAAACTGAAAATCCATAAGACAGAGCCACCCCCAAATTGAGGGCTGCACTGCTTACAAGAACCTCAACCTGGGTACACCTGAAATATCCCAGGAAATATAAAAATGGTTCCAAACATTGTGGAACTTACGTACGATGGAATATCCCTCAGCCACGAAATCAATGTCATAAGACCAGTAGCAGCAAAATGAGTGGATTCAGGTACGATGATTCTAAGGGAAAGAAGTTACACAGGAAAAGAAACTTATCATAAGATATCACTTAGGAAGTTCCTGTAAACATGGCTACACATGAACTGAGTTAGGAAAGAGAACAGAGTCTCACATTTAGAAAACACTCTTATGCCTGCTTAAGGGGGAAGGAGAGGTGGGGTGATGCATCAAACCAGAGTTTGATATAAGCACAGGTACTGTTCCAAAAACCAACTATGGAATAGACAAGACCTACACCTTCCTCAGTGAAAGGGACTCAAAACCCCATATTTCCCGCAGAGGAATAGATCTGACTAGTAAGAATCTTAAAACCTATGTATTGATATGTCTCCGTAAGGGAATCAAGTGTGTCTAGACTGGCATAAACATGGCAGCGAGAATCAGCTCAAACCCACTCTAAAAAGGAATTTCAAAAACAGAACAAAGAAACAGGGAAATTCTTTACAATTCCTTCAGGGTCTCTGATGCAACCTGGAATGACCCTATCTACGATGACAGCTGGATGTGGCATGAGGCTGGACACTTGGGACTGAGAGGATTGGTGAGATTGGGTGAGCAAATGCAGACCCTTTAAAGCAATAATGCATGGCAACCATTCCATGGGTCCCACCTCTCCAGGTTGAAGGGAATATTACTACAGCTATAACATGTACGGGAAACCTAGAGAATGGACACACTGTGAATACGAAAGGTTTCTAAAACTCAACGAAGAGTCCCTCTCCTGGTGCTCCGGTTTGACTTTCCAACAGCTTTACTGTCAATCTCCCAACTTGGAGAGACAGCCCCTTTAAGCTCCTGGTTCACACAGGTTGCCCATTTGGCAGAGGAGGAAAGGGAAGAGGGAGAACCAATGAGAGAGTAGCTGTTAGGCATTTGGATGGGCACATGTCACTCTAATTTCCCGGCAGGAAGAAGAATTAACCAAAGTCTCAGCCACCCACCGGGAACCAGTATAGGTCCTGAACCAAACGTTTGGACTTGCGTTCAGCTCACAAAAAACGAGTTGAAAAATGGAGCTCAGGGGCACAGCAATTCACAAACTGGCAGAGTAATCAAGGCCAACTATCGTCCAAAAATCTGTTGAGGGAAGGCAACGAGGCGGACTTGAATGCGAGGCAGAATAGCAGGAAACAGATTTCAAGAGGTACGTTAGAATCGCCTGTAAAGCACAGGAAGAGGGGCACAACTTCGACAATGATGCACTTGGCCAAAAAGGGCGTATGTGTTTTCTCCTGAATATATTCAGGAGAAAACGCATACGCCCTTTTTGGCCAAGCAAGCAAGCGGGCAATGCAAATCTGCACTACAAAGAAGTATCACTTCCCAACGGTCAAAAGGGACATCCACAAAATGTGTAAAAACCAGAAAGGCAAGACAGGCCCTGGAGAACAGGGTGCCTTGTTATGCTGATGGGCGGGATGTAAGTTGCCAACTGCCTCACTGGAGGAGTGCATTGTGTTCCCTAAAACAAGTAAACAACAGAGCTACAGAGCCAAGGGCACTTCCAGTCTAGGGAATATACCTTGGGGAAACTGAAAATCCATAAGACAGAGCCACCCCCAAATTGAGGGCTGCACTGCTTACAAGAACCTCAACCTGGGTACACCTGAAATATCCCAGGAAATATAAAAATGGTTCCAAACATTGTGGAACTTACGTACGATGGAATATCCCTCAGCCACGAAATCAATGTCATAAGACCAGTAGCAGCAAAATGAGTGGATTCAGGTACGATGATTCTAAGGGAAAGAAGTCACACAGGAAAAGAAACTTATCATAAGATATGACTTAGGAAGATCCTGTAAACATGGCTACACATGAACTGAGTTAGGAAAGAGAACAGAGTCTCACATTTAGAAAACACTCTTATGCCTGCTTAAGGGGGAAGGAGAGGTGGGGTGATGCATCAAACCAGAGTTTGATATAAGCACAGGTACTGTTCCAAAAACCAACTATGGAATAGACAAGACCTACACCTTCCTCAGTGAAAGGGACTCAAACCCCCATATTTCCCACAGAGGAATAGATCTGACTAGTAAGAATCTTAAAACCTATGTATTGATATGTCTCCGTAAGGGAATCAAGTGTGTCTAGACTGGCATAAACATGGCAGCGAGAATCAGCTCAAACCCACTCTAAAAAGGAATTTCAAAAACAGAACAAAGAAACAGGGAAATTCTTTACAATTCCTTCAGGGTCTCTGATGCAACCTGGAATGACCCTATCTACGATGACAGCTGGATGTGGCATGAGGCTGGACACTTGGGACTGAGAGGATTGGTGAGATTGGGTGAGCAAATGCAGACCCTTTAAAGCAATAATGCATGACAACCATTCCATGGGTCCCACCTCTCCAGGTTGAAGGGAATATTACTACAGCTATAACATGTACGGGAAACCTAGAGAATGGACACACTGTGAATACGAAAGGTTTCTAAAACTCAACGAAGAGTCCCTCTCCTGGTGCTCCGGTTTGACTTTCCAACAGCTTTACTATCAATCTCCCAACTTGGAGAGACAGCCCCTTTAAGCTCCTGGTTCACACAGGTTGCCCATTTGGCAGAGGAGGAAAGGGAAGAGGGAGAACCAATGAGAGAGTAGCTGTTAGGCATTTGGATGGGCACATGTCACTCTAATTTCCCGGCAGGAAGAAGAATTCACCAAAGTCTCAGCCACCCACCGGGAACCAGTATAGGTCCTGAACCAAATGTTTGGACTTGCGTTCAGCTCACAAAAAACGAGTTGAAAAATGGAGCTCAGGGGCACAGCAATTCACAAACTGGCAGAGTAATCAAGGCCAACTATCGTCCAAAAATCTGTTGAGGGAAGGCAACGAGGCGGACTTGAATGCGAGGCAGAATAGCAGGAAACAGATTTCAAGAGGTACGTTAGAATCGCCTGTAAAGCACAGGAAGAGGGGCACAACTTCGACAATGATGCACTTGGCCAAAAAGGGCGTATGCGTTTTCTCCTGAATATATTCAGGAGAAAACGCATACGCCCTTTTTGGCCAAGCAAGCAAGCGGGCAATGCAAATCTGCACTACAAAGAAGTATCACTTCCCAACGGTCAAAAGGGACATCCACAAAATGTGTAAAAACCAGAAAGGCAAGACAGGCCCTGGAGAACAGGGAGCCTTGTTATGCTGATGGGCGGGATGTAAGTTGCCAACTGCCTCACTGGAGGAGTGCATTGTGTTCCCTAAAACAAGTAAACAACAGAGCTACAGAGCCAAGGGCACTTCCAGTCTAGGGAATATACCTTGGGAAAACTGAAAATCCATAAGACAGAGCCACCCCCAAATTGAGGGCTGCACTGCTTACAAGAACCTCAACCTGGGTACACCTGAAATATCCCAGGAAATATAAAAATGGTTCAAAACATTGTGGAACTTACGTACGATGGAATATCCCTCAGCCATGAAATCAATGTCATAAGACCAGTAGCAGCAAAATGAGTGGATTCAGGTACGATGATTCTAAGTGAAAGAAGTCACACAGGAAAAGAAACTTATCATAAGATATCACTTAGGAAGATCCTGTAAACATGGCAACACATGAACTGAGTTAGGAAAGAGAACAGAGTCTCACATTTAGAAAACACTCTTATGCCTGCTTAAGGGGGAAGGAGAGGTGGGGTGATGCATCAAACCAGAGTTTGATATAAGCACAGGTACTGTTCCAAAAACCCACTATGGAATAGACAAGACCTACACCTTCCTCAGTGAAAGGGACTCAAAACCCCATATTTCCCGCAGAGGAATAGATCTGACTAGTAAGAATCTTAAAACCTATGTATTGATATGTCTCCGTAAGGGAATCAAGTGTGTCTAGACTGGCATAAACATGGCAGCGAGAATCAGCTCAAACCCACTCTAAAAAGGAATTTCAAAAACAGAACAAAGAAACAGGGAAATTCTTTACAATTCCTTCAGGGTCTCTGATGCAACCTGGAATGACCCTATCTACGATGACAGCTGGATGTGGCATGAGGCTGGACACTTGGGACTGAGAGGATTGGTGAGATTGGGTGAGCAAATGCAGACCCTTTAAAGCAATAATGCATGGCAACCATTCCATGGGTCCCACCTCTCCAGGTTGAAGGGAATATTACTACAGCTATAACATGTACGGGAAACCTAGAGAATGGACACACTGTGAATACGAAAGGTTTCTAAAACTCAACGAAGAGTCCCTCTCCTGGTGCTCCGGTTTGACTTTCCAACAGCTTTACTATCAATCTCCCAACTTGGAGAGACAGCCCCTTTAAGCTCCTGGTTCACACAGGTTGCCCATTTGGCAGAGGAGGAAAGGGAAGAGGGAGAACCAATGAGAGAGTAGCTGTTAGGCATTTGGATGGGCACATGTCACTCTAATTTCCCGGCAGGAAGAAGAATTCACCAAAGTCTCAGCCACCCACCGGGAACCAGTATAGGTCCTGAACCAAATGTTTGGACTTGCGTTCAGCTCACAAAAAACGAGTTGAAAAATGGAGCTCAGGGGCACAGCAATTCACAAACTGGCAGAGTAATCAAGGCCAACTATCGTCCAAAAATCTGTTGAGGGAAGGCAACGAGGCGGACTTGAATGCGAGGCAGAATAGCAGGAAACAGATTTCAAGAGGTACGTTAGAATCGCCTGTAAAGCACAGGAAGAGGGGCACAACTTCGACAATGATGCACTTGGCCAAAAAGGGCGTATGCGTTTTCTCCTGAATATATTCAGGAGAAAACGCATACGCCCTTTTTGGCCAAGCAAGCAAGCGGGCAATGCAAATCTGCACTACAAAGAAGTATCACTTCCCAACGGTCAAAAGGGACATCCACAAAATGTGTAAAAACCAGAAAGGCAAGACAGGCCCTGGAGAACAGGGTGCCTTGTTATGCTGATGGGCGGGATGTAAGTTGCCAACTGCCTCACTGGAGGAGTGCATTGTGTTCCCTAAAACAAGTAAACAACAGAGCTACAGAGCCAAGGGCACTTCCAGTCTAGGGAATATACCTTGGGGAAACTGAAAATCCATAAGACAGAGCCACCCCCAAATTGAGGGCTGCACTGCTTACAAGAACCTCAACCTGGGTACACCTGAAATATCCGAGGAAATATAAAAATGGTTCCAAACATTGTGGAACTTACGTACGATGGAATATCCCTCAGCCACGAAATCAATGTCATAAGACCAGTAGCAGCAAAATGAGTGGATTCAGGTACGATGATTCTAAGGGAAAGAAGTCACACAGGAAAAGAAACTTATCATAAGATATGACTTAGGAAGATCCTGTAAACATGGCTACACATGAACTGAGTTAGGAAAGAGAACAGAGTCTCACATTTAGAAAACACTCTTATGCCTGCTTAAGGGGGAAGGAGAGGTGGGGTGATGCATCAAACCAGAGTTTGATATAAGCACAGGTACTGTTCCAAAAACCAACTATGGAATAGACAAGACCTACACCTTCCTCAGTGAAAGGGACTCAAACCCCCATATTTCCCGCAGAGGAATAGATCTGACTAGTAAGAATCTTAAAACCTATGTATTGATATGTCTCCGTAAGGGAATCAAGTGTGTCTAGACTGGCATAAACATGGCAGCGAGAATCAGCTCAAACCCACTCTAAAAAGGAATTTCAAAAACAGAACAAAGAAACAGGGAAATTCTTTACAATTCCTTCAGGGTCTCTGATGCAACCTGGAATGACCCTATCTACGATGACAGCTGGATGTGGCATGAGGCTGGACACTTGGGACTGAGAGGATTGGTGAGATTGGGTGAGCAAATGCAGACCCTTTAAAGCAATAATGCATGGCAACCATTCCATGGGTCCCACCTCTCCAGGTTGAAGGGAATATTACTACAGCTATAACATGTACGGGAAACCTAGAGAATGGACACACTGTGAATACGAAAGGTTTCTAAAACTCAACGAAGAGTCCCTCTCCTGGTGCTCCGGTTTGACTTTCCAACAGCTTTACTATCAATCTCCCAACTTGGAGAGACAGCCCCTTTAAGCTCCTGGTTCACACAGGTTGCCCATTTGGCAGAGGAGGAAAGGGAAGAGGGAGAACCAATGAGAGAGTAGCTGTTAGGCATTTGGATGGGCACATGTCACTCTAATTTCCCGGCAGGAAGAAGAATTCACCAAAGTCTCAGCCACCCACCGGGAACCAGTATAGGTCCTGAACCAAATGTTTGGACTTGCGTTCAGCTCACAAAAAACGAGTTGAAAAATGGAGCTCAGGGGCACAGCAATTCACAAACTGGCAGAGTAATCAAGGCCAACTATCGTCCAAAAATCTGTTGAGGGAAGGCAACGAGGCGGACTTGAATGCGAGGCAGAATACCAGGAAACAGATTTCAAGAGGTACGTTAGAATCGCCTGTAAAGCACAGGAAGAGGGGCACAACTTCGACAATGATGCACTTGGCCAAAAAGGGCGTATGCGTTTTCTCCTGAATATATTCAGGAGAAAACGCATACGCCCTTTTTGGCCAAGCAAGCAAGCGGGCAATGCAAATCTGCACTACAAAGAAGTATCACTTCCCAACGGTCAAAAGGGACATCCACAAAATGTGTAAAAACCAGAAAGGCAAGACAGGCCCTGGAGAACAGGGTGCCTTGTTATGCTGATGGGCGGGATGTAAGTTGCCAACTGCCTCACTGGAGGAGTGCATTGTGTTCCCTAAAACAAGTAAACAACAGAGCTACAGAGCCAAGGGCACTTCCAGTCTAGGGAATATACCTTGGGGAAACTGAAAATCCATAAGACAGAGCCACCCCCAAATTGAGGGCTGCACTGCTTACAAGAACCTCAACCTGGGTACACCTGAAATATCCCAGGAAATATAAAAATGGTTCCAAACATTGTGGAACTTACGTACGATGGAATATCCCTCAGCCACGAAATCAATGTCATAAGACCAGTAGCAGCAAAATGAGTGGATTCAGGTACGATGATTCTAAGGGAAAGAAGTCACACAGGAAAAGAAACTTATCATAAGATATGACTTAGGAAGATCCTGTAAACATGGCTACACATGAACTGAGTTAGGAAAGAGAACAGAGTCTCACATTTAGAAAACACTCTTATGCCTGCTTAAGGGGGAAGGAGAGGTGGGGTGATGCATCAAACCAGAGTTTGATATAAGCACAGGTACTGTTCCAAAAACCAACTATGGAATAGACAAGACCTACACCTTCCTCAGTGAAAGGGACTCAAACCCCCATATTTCCCACAGAGGAATAGATCTGACTAGTAAGAATCTTAAAACCTATGTATTGATATGTCTCCGTAAGGGAATCAAGTGTGTCTAGACTGGCATAAACATGGCAGCGAGAATCAGCTCAAACCCACTCTAAAAAGGAATTTCAAAAACAGAACAAAGAAACAGGGAAATTCTTTACAATTCCTTCAGGGTCTCTGATGCAACCTGGAATGACCCTATCTACGATGACAGCTGGATGTGGCATGAGGCTGGACACTTGGGACTGAGAGGATTGGTGAGATTGGGTGAGCAAATGCAGACCCTTTAAAGCAATAATGCATGACAACCATTCCATGGGTCCCACCTCTCCAGGTTGAAGGGAATATTACTACAGCTATAACATGTACGGGAAACCTAGAGAATGGACACACTGTGAATACGAAAGGTTTCTAAAACTCAACGAAGAGTCCCTCTCCTGGTGCTCCGGTTTGACTTTCCAACAGCTTTACTATCAATCTCCCAACTTGGAGAGACAGCCCCTTTAAGCTCCTGGTTCACACAGGTTGCCCATTTGGCAGAGGAGGAAAGGGAAGAGGGAGAACCAATGAGAGAGTAGCTGTTAGGCATTTGGATGGGCACATGTCACTCTAATTTCCCGGCAGGAAGAAGAATTCACCAAAGTCTCAGCCACCCACCGGGAACCAGTATAGGTCCTGAACCAAATGTTTGGACTTGCGTTCAGCTCACAAAAAACGAGTTGAAAAATGGAGCTCAGGGGCACAGCAATTCACAAACTGGCAGAGTAATCAAGGCCAACTATCGTCCAAAAATCTGTTGAGGGAAGGCAACGAGGCGGACTTGAATGCGAGGCAGAATAGCAGGAAACAGATTTCAAGAGGTACGTTAGAATCGCCTGTAAAGCACAGGAAGAGGGGCACAACTTCGACAATGATGCACTTGGCCAAAAAGGGCGTATGCGTTTTCTCCTGAATATATTCAGGAGAAAACGCATACGCCCTTTTTGGCCAAGCAAGCAAGCGGGCAATGCAAATCTGCACTACAAAGAAGTATCACTTCCCAACGGTCAAAAGGGACATCCACAAAATGTGTAAAAACCAGAAAGGCAAGACAGGCCCTGGAGAACAGGGTGCCTTGTTATGCTGATGGGCGGGATGTAAGTTGCCAACTGCCTCACTGGAGGAGTGCATTGTGTTCCCTAAAACAAGTAAACAACAGAGCTACAGAGCCAAGGGCACTTCCAGTCTAGGGAATATACCTTGGGGAAACTGAAAATCCATAAGACAGAGCCACCCCCAAATTGAGGGCTGCACTGCTTACAAGAACCTCAACCTGGGTACACCTGAAATATCCCAGGAAATATAAAAATGGTTCCAAACATTGTGGAACTTACGTACGATGGAATATCCCTCAGCCACGAAATCAATGTCATAAGACCAGTAGCAGCAAAATGAGTGGATTCAGGTACGATGATTCTAAGGGAAAGAAGTCACACAGGAAAAGAAACTTATCATAAGATATGACTTAGGAAGATCCTGTAAACATGGCTACACATGAACTGAGTTAGGAAAGAGAACAGAGTCTCACATTTAGAAAACACTCTTATGCCTGCTTAAGGGGGAAGGAGAGGTGGGGTGATGCATCAAACCAGAGTTTGATATAAGCACAGGTACTGTTCCAAAAACCAACTATGGAATAGACAAGACCTACACCTTCCTCAGTGAAAGGGACTCAAAACCCCATATTTCCCGCAGAGGAATAGATCTGACTAGTAAGAATCTTAAAACCTATGTATTGATATGTCTCCGTAAGGGAATCAAGTGTGTCTAGACTGGCATAAACATGGCAGCGAGAATCAGCTCAAACCCACTCTAAAAAGGAATTTCAAAAACAGAACAAAGAAACAGGGAAATTCTTTACAATTCCTTCAGGGTCTCTGATGCAACCTGGAATGACCCTATCTACGATGACAGCTGGATGTGGCATGAGGCTGGACACTTGGGACTGAGAGGATTGGTGAGATTGGGTGAGCAAATGCAGACCCTTTAAAGCAATAATGCATGGCAACCATCCCATGGGTCCCACCTCTCCAGGTTGAAGGGAATATTACTACAGCTATAACATGTACGGGAAACCTAGAGAATGGACACACTGTGAATACGAAAGGTTTCTAAAACTCAACGAAGAGTCCCTCTCCTGGTGCTCCGGTTTGACTTTCCAACAGCTTTACTATCAATCTCCCAACTTGGAGAGACAGCCCCTTTAAGCTCCTGGTTCACACAGGTTGCCCATTTGGCAGAGGAGGAAAGGGAAGAGGGAGAACCAATGAGAGAGTAGCTGTTAGGCATTTGGATGGGCACATGTCACTCTAATTTCCCGGCAGGAAGAAGAATTCACCAAAGTCTCAGCCACCCACCGGGAACCAGTATAGGTCCTGAACCAAATGTTTGGACTTGCGTTCAGCTCACAAAAAACGAGTTGAAAAATGGAGCTCAGGGGCACAGCAATTCACAAACTGGCAGAGTAATCAAGGCCAACTATCGTCCAAAAATCTGTTGAGGGAAGGCAACGAGGCGGACTTGAATGCGAGGCAGAATAGCAGGAAACAGATTTCAAGAGGTACGTTAGAATCGCCTGTAAAGCACAG
This sequence comes from Mesoplodon mirus, assembly GCF_964341445.2. Lineage (NCBI taxonomy): Eukaryota > Metazoa > Chordata > Mammalia > Artiodactyla > Ziphiidae > Mesoplodon > Mesoplodon mirus. The sequence goes on from NW_028295773.1 coordinate 423,594, forward strand.
GAAGAGGGGCACAACTTCGACAATGATGCACTTGGCCAAAAAGGGCGTATGCGTTTTCTCCTGAATATATTCAGGAGAAAACGCATACGCCCTTTTTGGCCAAGCAAGCAAGCGGGCAATGCAAATCTGCACTACAAAGAAGTATCACTTCCCAACGGTCAAAAGGGACATCCACAAAATGTGTAAAAACCAGAAAGGCAAGACAGGCCCTGGAGAACAGGGTGCCTTGTTATGCTGATGGGCGGGATGTAAGTTGCCAACTGCCTCACTGGAGGAGTGCATTGTGTTCCCTAAAACAAGTAAACAACAGAGCTACAGAGCCAAGGGCACTTCCAGTCTAGGGAATATACCTTGGGAAAACTGAAAATCCATAAGACAGAGCCACCCCCAAATTGAGGGCTGCACTGCTTACAAGAACCTCAACCTGTGTACAACTGAAATATCCCAGGAAATATAAAAATGGTTCCAAACATTGTGGAACTTACGTACGATGGAATATCCCTCAGCCATGAAATCAATGTCATAAGACCAGTAGCAGCAAAATGAGTGGATTCAGGTACGATGATTCTAAGTGAAAGAAGTCACACAGAAAAAGAAACTTATCATAAGATATCACTTAGGAAGATCCTGTAAACATGGCAACACATGAACTGAGTTAGGAAAGAGAACAGAGTCTCACATTTAGAAAACACTCTTATGCCTGCTTAAGGGGGAAGGAGAGGTGGGGTGATGCATCAAACCAGAGTTTGATATAAGCACAGGTACTGTTCCAAAAACCAACTATGGAATAGACAAGACCTACACCTTCCTCAGTGAAAGGGACTCAAACCCCCATATTTCCCGCAGAGGAATAGATCTGACTAGTAAGAATCTTAAAACCTATGTATTGATATGTCTCCGTAAGGGAATCAAGTGTGTCTAGACTGGCATAAACATGGCAGCGAGAATCAGCTCAAACCCACTCTAAAAAGGAATTTCAAAAACAGAACAAAGAAACAGGGAAATTCTTTACAATTCCTTCGGGGTCTCTGATGCAACCTGGAATGACCCTATCTACGATGACAGCTGGATGTGGCATGAGGCTGGACACTTGGGACTGAGAGGATTGGTGAGATTGGGTGAGCAAATGCAGACCCTTTAAAGCAATAATGCATGGCAACCATTCCATGGGTCCCACCTCTCCAGGTTGAAGGGAATATTACTACAGCTATAACATGTACGGGAAACCTAGAGAATGGACACACTGTGAATACGAAAGGTTTCTAAAACTCAACGAAGAGTCCCTCTCCTGGTGCTCCGGTTTGACTTTCCAACAGCTTTACTATCAATCTCCCAACTTGGAGAGACAGCCCCTTTAAGCTCCTGGTTCACACAGGTTGCCCATTTGGCAGAGGAGGAAAGGGAAGAGGGAGAACCAATGAGAGAGTAGCTGTTAGGCATTTGGATGGGCACATGTCACTCTAATTTCCCGGCAGGAAGAAGAATTCACCAAAGTCTCAGCCACCCACCGGGAACCAGTATAGGTCCTGAACCAAATGTTTGGACTTGCGTTCAGCTCACAAAAAACGAGTTGAAAAATGGAGCTCAGGGGCACAGCAATTCACAAACTGGCAGAGTAATCAAGGCCAACTATCGTCCAAAAATCTGTTGAGGGAAGGCAACGAGGCGGACTTGAATGCGAGGCAGAATAGCAGGAAACAGATTTCAAGAGGTACGTTAGAATCGCCTGTAAAGCACAGGAAGAGGGGCACAACTTCGACAATGATGCACTTGGCCAAAAAGGGCGTATGCGTTTTCTCCTGAATATATTCAGGAGAAAACGCATACGCCCTTTTTGGCCAAGCAAGCAAGCGGGCAATGCAAATCTGCACTACAAAGAAGTATCACTTCCCAACGGTCAAAAGGGACATCCACAAAATGTGTAAAAACCAGAAAGGCAAGACAGGCCCTGGAGAACAGGGTGCCTTGTTATGCTGATGGGCGGGATGTAAGTTGCCAACTGCCTCACTGGAGGAGTGCATTGTGTTCCCTAAAACAAGTAAACAACAGAGCTACAGAGCCAAGGGCACTTCCAGTCTAGGGAATATACCTTGGGGAAACTGAAAATCCATAAGACAGAGCCACCCCCAAATTGAGGGCTGCACTGCTTACAAGAACCTCAACCTGGGTACACCTGAAATATCCCAGGAAATATAAAAATGGTTCCAAACATTGTGGAACTTACGTACGATGGAATATCCCTCAGCCACGAAATCAATGTCATAAGACCAGTAGCAGCAAAATGAGTGGATTCAGGTACGATGATTCTAAGGGAAAGAAGTCACACAGGAAAAGAAACTTATCATAAGATATGACTTAGGAAGATCCTGTAAACATGGCTACACATGAACTGAGTTAGGAAAGAGAACAGAGTCTCACATTTAGAAAACACTCTTATGCCTGCTTAAGGGGGAAGGAGAGGTGGGGTGATGCATCAAACCAGAGTTTGATATAAGCACAGGTACTGTTCCAAAAACCAACTATGGAATAGACAAGACCTACACCTTCCTCAGTGAAAGGGACTCAAACCCCCATATTTCCCGCAGAGGAATAGATCTGACTAGTAAGAATCTTAAAACCTATGTATTGATATGTCTCCGTAAGGGAATCAAGTGTGTCTAGACTGGCATAAACATGGCAGCGAGAATCAGCTCAAACCCACTCTAAAAAGGAATTTCAAAAACAGAACAAAGAAACAGGGAAATTCTTTACAATTCCTTCAGGGTCTCTGATGCAACCTGGAATGACCCTATCTACGATGACAGCTGGATGTGGCATGAGGCTGGACACTTGGGACTGAGAGGATTGGTGAGATTGGGTGAGCAAATGCAGACCCTTTAAAGCAATAATGCATGACAACCATTCCATGGGTCCCACCTCTCCAGGTTGAAGGGAATATTACTACAGCTATAACATGTACGGGAAACCTAGAGAATGGACACACTGTGAATACGAAAGGTTTCTAAAACTCAACGAAGAGTCCCTCTCCTGGTGCTCCGGTTTGACTTTCCAACAGCTTTACTATCAATCTCCCAACTTGGAGAGACAGCCCCTTTAAGCTCCTGGTTCACACAGGTTGCCCATTTGGCAGAGGAGGAAAGGGAAGAGGGAGAACCAATGAGAGAGTAGCTGTTAGGCATTTGGATGGGCACATGTCACTCTAATTTCCCGGCAGGAAGAAGAATTCACCAAAGTCTCAGCCACCCACCGGGAACCAGTATAGGTCCTGAACCAAATGTTTGGACTTGCGTTCAGCTCACAAAAAACGAGTTGAAAAATGGAGCTCAGGGGCACAGCAATTCACAAACTGGCAGAGTAATCAAGGCCAACTATCGTCCAAAAATCTGTTGAGGGAAGGCAACGAGGCGGACTTGAATGCGAGGCAGAATAGCAGGAAACAGATTTCAAGAGGTACGTTAGAATCGCCTGTAAAGCACAGGAAGAGGGGCACAACTTCGACAATGATGCACTTGGCCAAAAAGGGCGTATGCGTTTTCTCCTGAATATATTCAGGAGAAAACGCATACGCCCTTTTTGGCCAAGCAAGCAAGCGGGCAATGCAAATCTGCACTACAAAGAAGTATCACTTCCCAACGGTCAAAAGGGACATCCACAAAATGTGTAAAAACCAGAAAGGCAAGACAGGCCCTGGAGAACAGGGTGCCTTGTTATGCTGATGGGCGGGATGTAAGTTGCCAACTGCCTCACTGGAGGAGTGCATTGTGTTCCCTAAAACAAGTAAACAACAGAGCTACAGAGCCAAGGGCACTTCCAGTCTAGGGAATATACCTTGGGGAAACTGAAAATCCATAAGACAGAGCCACCCCCAAATTGAGGGCTGCACTGCTTACAAGAACCTCAACCTGGGTACACCTGAAATATCCCAGGAAATATAAAAATGGTTCCAAACATTGTGGAACTTACGTACGATGGAATATCCCTCAGCCACGAAATCAATGTCATAAGACCAGTAGCAGCAAAATGAGTGGATTCAGGTACGATGATTCTAAGGGAAAGAAGTCACACAGGAAAAGAAACTTATCATAAGATATGACTTAGGAAGATCCTGTAAACATGGCTACACATGAACTGAGTTAGGAAAGAGAACAGAGTCTCACATTTAGAAAACACTCTTATGCCTGCTTAAGGGGGAAGGAGAGGTGGGGTGATGCATCAAACCAGAGTTTGATATAAGCACAGGTACTGTTCCAAAAACCAACTATGGAATAGACAAGACCTACACCTTCCTCAGTGAAAGGGACTCAAAACCCCATATTTCCCGCAGAGGAATAGATCTGACTAGTAAGAATCTTAAAACCTATGTATTGATATGTCTCCGTAAGGGAATCAAGTGTGTCTAGACTGGCATAAACATGGCAGCGAGAATCAGCTCAAACCCACTCTAAAAAGGAATTTCAAAAACAGAACAAAGAAACAGGGAAATTCTTTACAATTCCTTCAGGGTCTCTGATGCAACCTGGAATGACCCTATCTACGATGACAGCTGGATGTGGCATGAGGCTGGACACTTGGGACTGAGAGGATTGGTGAGATTGGGTGAGCAAATGCAGACCCTTTAAAGCAATAATGCATGGCAACCATCCCATGGGTCCCACCTCTCCAGGTTGAAGGGAATATTACTACAGCTATAACATGTACGGGAAACCTAGAGAATGGACACACTGTGAATACGAAAGGTTTCTAAAACTCAACGAAGAGTCCCTCTCCTGGTGCTCCGGTTTGACTTTCCAACAGCTTTACTATCAATCTCCCAACTTGGAGAGACAGCCCCTTTAAGCTCCTGGTTCACACAGGTTGCCCATTTGGCAGAGGAGGAAAGGGAAGAGGGAGAACCAATGAGAGAGTAGCTGTTAGGCATTTGGATGGGCACATGTCACTCTAATTTCCCGGCAGGAAGAAGAATTCACCAAAGTCTCAGCCACCCACCGGGAACCAGTATAGGTCCTGAACCAAATGTTTGGACTTGCGTTCAGCTCACAAAAAACGAGTTGAAAAATGGAGCTCAGGGGCACAGCAATTCACAAACTGGCAGAGTAATCAAGGCCAACTATCGTCCAAAAATCTGTTGAGGGAAGGCAACGAGGCGGACTTGAATGCGAGGCAGAATAGCAGGAAACAGATTTCAAGAGGTACGTTAGAATCGCCTGTAAAGCACAGGAAGAGGGGCACAACTTCGACAATGATGCACTTGGCCAAAAAGGGCGTATGCGTTTTCTCCTGAATATATTCAGGAGAAAACGCATACGCCCTTTTTGGCCAAGCAAGCAAGCGGGCAATGCAAATCTGCACTACAAAGAAGTATCACTTCCCAACGGTCAAAAGGGACATCCACAAAATGTGTAAAAACCAGAAAGGCAAGACAGGCCCTGGAGAACAGGGTGCCTTGTTATGCTGATGGGCGGGATGTAAGTTGCCAACTGCCTCACTGGAGGAGTGCATTGTGTTCCCTAAAACAAGTAAACAACAGAGCTACAGAGCCAAGGGCACTTCCAGTCTAGGGAATATACCTTGGGAAAACTGAAAATCCATAAGACAGAGCCACCCCCAAATTGAGGGCTGCACTGCTTACAAGAACCTCAACCTGTGTACAACTGAAATATCCCAGGAAATATAAAAATGGTTCAAAACATTGTGGAACTTACATACGATGGAATATCCCTCAGCCATGAAATCAATGTCATAAGACCAGAAGCAGCAAAATGAGTGGATTCAGGTACGATGATTCTAAGTGAAAGAAGTCACACAGAAAAAGAAACTTATCATAAGATATCACTTAGGAAGATCCTGTAAACATGGCAACACATGAACTGAGTTAGGAAAGAGAACAGAGTCTCACATTTAGAAAACACTCTTATGCCTGCTTAAGGGGGAAGGAGAGGTGGGGTGATGCATCAAACCAGAGTTTGATATAAGCACAGGTACTGTTCCAAAAACCAACTATGGAATAGACAAGACCTACACCTTCCTCAGTGAAAGGGACTCAAAACCCCATATTTCCCGCAGAGGAATAGATCTGACTAGTAAGAATCTTAAAACCTATGTATTGATATGTCTCCGTAAGGGAATCAAGTGTGTCTAGACTGGCATAAACATGGCAGCGAGAATCAGCTCAAACCCACTCTAAAAAGGAATTTCAAAAACAGAACAAAGAAACAGGGAAATTCTTTACAATTCCTTCAGGGTCTCTGATGCAACCTGGAATGACCCTATCTACGATGACAGCTGGATGTGGCATGAGGCTGGACACTTGGGACTGAGAGGATTGGTGAGATTGGGTGAGCAAATGCAGACCCTTTAAAGCAATAATGCATGGCAACCATTCCATGGGTCCCACCTCTCCAGGTTGAAGGGAATATTACTACAGCTATAACATGTACGGGAAACCTAGAGAATGGACACACTGTGAATACGAAAGGTTTCTAAATCTCAACGAAGAGTCCCTCTCCTGGTGCTCCGGTTTGACTTTCCAACAGCTTTACTATCAATCTCCCAACTTGGAGAGACAGCCCCTTTAAGCTCCTGGTTCACACAGGTTGCCCATTTGGCAGAGGAGGAAAGGGAAGAGGGAGAACCAATGAGAGAGTAGCTGTTAGGCATTTGGATGGGCACATGTCACTCTAATTTCCCGGCAGGAAGAAGAATTCACCAAAGTCTCAGCCACCCACCGGGAACCAGTATAGGTCCTGAACCAAATGTTTGGACTTGCGTTCAGCTCACAAAAAACGAGTTGAAAAATGGAGCTCAGGGGCACAGCAATTCACAAACTGGCAGAGTAATCAAGGCCAACTATCGTCCAAAAATCTGTTGAGGGAAGGCAACGAGGCGGACTTGAATGCGAGGCAGAATAGCAGGAAACAGATTTCAAGAGGTACGTTAGAATCGCCTGTAAAGCACAGGAAGAGGGGCACAACTTCGACAATGATGCACTTGGCCAAAAAGGGCGTATGCGTTTTCTCCTGAATATATTCAGGAGAAAACGCATACGCCCTTTTTGGCCAAGCAAGCAAGCGGGCAATGCAAATCTGCACTACAAAGAAGTATCACTTCCCAACGGTCAAAAGGGACATCCACAAAATGTGTAAAAACCAGAAAGGCAAGACAGGCCCTGGAGAACAGGGAGCCTTGTTATGCTGATGGGCGGGATGTAAGTTGCCAACTGCCTCACTGGAGGAGTGCATTGTGTTCCCTAAAACAAGTAAACAACAGAGCTACAGAGCCAAGGGCACTTCCAGTCTAGGGAATATACCTTGGGAAAACTGAAAATCCATAAGACAGAGCCACCCCCAAGTTGAGGGCTGCACTGCTTACAAGAACCTCAACCTGGGTACACCTGAAATATCCCAGGAAATATAAAAATGGTTCCAAACATTGTGGAACTTACGTACGATGGAATATCCCTCAGCCATGAAATCAATGTCATAAGACCAGTAGCAGCAAAATGAGTGGATTCAGGTACGATGATTCTAAGTGAAAGAAGTCACACAGAAAAAGAAACTTATCATAAGATATCACTTAGGAAGATCCTGTAAACATGGCAACACATGAACTGAGTTAGGAAAGAGAACAGAGTCTCACATTTAGAAAACACTCTTATGCCTGCTTAAGGGGGAAGGAGAGGTGGGGTGATGCATCAAACCAGAGTTTGATATAAGCACAGGTACTGTTCCAAAAACCAACTATGGAATAGACAAGACCTACACCTTCCTCAGTGAAAGGGACTCAAAACCCCATATTTCCCGCAGAGGAATAGATCTGACTAGTAAGAATCTTAAAACCTATGTATTGATATGTCTCCGTAAGGGAATCAAGTGTGTCTAGACTGGCATAAACATGGCAGCGAGAATCAGCTCAAACCCACTCTAAAAAGGAATTTCAAAAACAGAACAAAGAAACAGGGAAATTCTTTACAATTCCTTCAGGGTCTCTGATGCAACCTGGAATGACCCTATCTACGATGACAGCTGGATGTGGCATGAGGCTGGACACTTGGGACTGAGAGGATTGGTGAGATTGGGTGAGCAAATGCAGACCCTTTAAAGCAATAATGCATGGCAACCATTCCATGGGTCCCACCTCTCCAGGTTGAAGGGAATATTACTACAGCTATAACATGTACGGGAAACCTAGAGAATGGACACACTGTGAATACGAAAGGTTTCTAAAACTCAACGAAGAGTCCCTCTCCTGGTGCTCCGGTTTGACTTTCCAACAGCTTTACTATCAATCTCCCAACTTGGAGAGACAGCCCCTTTAAGCTCCTGGTTCACACAGGTTGCCCATTTGGCAGAGGAGGAAAGGGAAGAGGGAGAACCAATGAGAGAGTAGCTGTTAGGCATTTGGATGGGCACATGTCACTCTAATTTCCCGGCAGGAAGAAGAATTCACCAAAGTCTCAGCCACCCACCGGGAACCAGTATAGGTCCTGAACCAAATGTTTGGACTTGCGTTCAGCTCACAAAAAACGAGTTGAAAAATGGAGCTCAGGGGCACAGCAATTCACAAACTGGCAGAGTAATCAAGGCCAACTATCATCCAAAAATCTGTTGAGGGAAGGCAACGAGGCGGACTTGAATGCGAGGCAGAATAGCAGGAAACAGATTTCAAGAGGTACGTTAGAATCGCCTGTAAAGCACAGGAAGAGGGGCACAACTTCGACAATGATGCACTTGGCCAAAAAGGGCGTATGCGTTTTCTCCTGAATATATTCAGGAGAAAACGCATACGCCCTTTTTGGCCAAGCAAGCAAGCGGGCAATGCAAATCTGCACTACAAAGAAGTATCACTTCCCAACGGTCAAAAGGGACATCCACAAAATGTGTAAAAACCAGAAAGGCAAGACAGGCCCTGGAGAACAGGGAGCCTTGTTATGCTGATGGGCGGGATGTAAGTTGCCAACTGCCTCACTGGAGGAGTGCATTGTGTTCCCTAAAACAAGTAAACAACAGAGCTACAGAGCCAAGGGCACTTCCAGTCTAGGGAATATACCTTGGGAAAACTGAAAATCCATAAGACAGAGCCACCCCCAAATTGAGGGCTGCACTGCTTACAAGAACCTCAACCTGGGTACACCTGAAATATCCCAGGAAATATAAAAATGGTTCAAAACATTGTGGAACTTACGTACGATGGAATATCCCTCAGCCATGAAATCAATGTCATAAGACCAGTAGCAGCAAAATGAGTGGATTCAGGTACGATGATTCTAAGTGAAAGAAGTCACACAGGAAAAGAAACTTATCATAAGATATCACTTAGGAAGATCCTGTAAACATGGCAACACATGAACTGAGTTAGGAAAGAGAACAGAGTCTCACATTTAGAAAACACTCTTATGCCTGCTTAAGGGGGAAGGAGAGGTGGGGTGATGCATCAAACCAGAGTTTGATATAAGCACAGGTACTGTTCCAAAAACCCACTATGGAATAGACAAGACCTACACCTTCCTCAGTGAAAGGGACTCAAAACCCCATATTTCCCGCAGAGGAATAGATCTGACTAGTAAGAATCTTAAAACCTATGTATTGATATGTCTCCGTAAGGGAATCAAGTGTGTCTAGACTGGCATAAACATGGCAGCGAGAATCAGCACAAACCCACTCTAAAAAGGAATTTCAAAAACAGAACAAAGAAACAGGGAAATTCTTTACAATTCCTTCAGGGTCTCTGATGCAACCTGGAATGACCCTATCTACGATGACAGCTGGATGTGGCATGAGGCTGGACACTTGGGACTGAGAGGATTGGTGAGATTGGGTGAGCAAATGCAGACCCTTTAAAGCAATAATGCATGGCAACCATTCCATGGGTCCCACCTCTCCAGGTTGAAGGGAATATTACTACAGCTATAACATGTACGGGAAACCTAGAGAATGGACACACTGTGAATACGAAAGGTTTCTAAAACTCAACGAAGAGTCCCTCTCCTGGTGCTCCGGTTTGACTTTCCAACAGCTTTACTATCAATCTCCCAACTTGGAGAGACAGCCCCTTTAAGCTCCTGGTTCACACAGGTTGCCCATTTGGCAGAGGAGGAAAGGGAAGAGGGAGAACCAATGAGAGAGTAGCTGTTAGGCATTTGGATGGGCACATGTCACTCTAATTTCCCGGCAGGAAGAAGAATTCACCAAAGTCTCAGCCACCCACCGGGAACCAGTATAGGTCCTGAACCAAATGTTTGGACTTGCGTTCAGCTCACAAAAAACGAGTTGAAAAATGGAGCTCAGGGGCACAGCAATTCACAAACTGGCAGAGTAATCAAGGCCAACTATCGTCCAAAAATCTGTTGAGGGAAGGCAACGAGGCGGACTTGAATGCGAGGCAGAATAGCAGGAAACAGATTTCAAGAGGTACGTTAGAATCGCCTGTAAAGCACAGGAAGAGGGGCACAACTTCGACAATGATGCACTTGGCCAAAAAGGGCGTATGCGTTTTCTCCTGAATATATTCAGGAGAAAACGCATACGCCCTTTTTGGCCAAGCAAGCAAGCGGGCAATGCAAATCTGCACTACAAAGAAGTATCACTTCCCAACGGTCAAAAGGGACATCCACAAAATGTGTAAAAACCAGAAAGGCAAGACAGGCCCTGGAGAACAGGGAGCCTTGTTATGCTGATGGGCGGGATGTAAGTTGCCAACTGCCTCACTGGAGGAGTGCATTGTGTTCCCTAAAACAAGTAAACAACAGAGCTACAGAGCCAAGGGCACTTCCAGTCTAGGGAATATACCTTGGGAAAACTGAAAATCCATAAGACAGAGCCACCCCCAAATTGAGGGCTGCACTGCTTACAAGAACCTCAACCTGGGTACACCTGAAATATCCCAGGAAATATAAAAATGGTTCAAAACATTGTGGAACTTACGTACGATGGAATATCCCTCAGCCATGAAATCAATGTCATAAGACCAGTAGCAGCAAAATGAGTGGATTCAGGTACGATGATTCTAAGTGAAAGAAGTCACACAGAAAAAGAAACTTATCATAAGATATCACTTAGGAAGATCCTGTAAACATGGCAACACATGAACTGAGTTAGGAAAGAGAACAGAGTCTCACATTTAGAAAACACTCTTATGCCTGCTTAAGGGGGAAGGAGAGGTGGGGTGATGCATCAAACCAGAGTTTGATATAAGCACAGGTACTGTTCCAAAAACCAACTATGGAATAGACAAGACCTACACCTTCCTCAGTGAAAGGGACTCAAAACCCCATATTTCCCGCAGAGGAATAGATCTGACTAGTAAGAATCTTAAAACCTATGTATTGATATGTCTCCGTAAGGGAATCAAGTGTGTCTAGACTGGCATAAACATGGCAGCGAGAATCAGCTCAAACCCACTCTAAAAAGGAATTTCAAAAACAGAACAAAGAAACAGGGAAATTCTTTACAATTCCTTCAGGGTCTCTGATGCAACCTGGAATGACCCTATCTACGATGACAGCTGGATGTGGCATGAGGCTGGACACTTGGGACTGAGAGGATTGGTGAGATTGGGTGAGCAAATGCAGACCCTTTAAAGCAATAATGCATGGCAACCATTCCATGGGTCCCACCTCTCCAGGTTGAAGGGAATATTACTACAGCTATAACATGTACGGGAAACCTAGAGAATGGACACACTGTGAATACGAAAGGTTTCTAAATCTCAACGAAGAGTCCCTCTCCTGGTGCTCCGGTTTGACTTTCCAACAGCTTTACTATCAATCTCCCAACTTGGAGAGACAGCCCCTTTAAGCTCCTGGTTCACACAGGTTGCCCATTTGGCAGAGGAGGAAAGGGAAGAGGGAGAACCAATGAGAGAGTAGCTGTTAGGCATTTGGATGGGCACATGTCACTCTAATTTCCCGGCAGGAAGAAGAATTCACCAAAGTCTCAGCCACCCACCGGGAACCAGTATAGGTCCTGAACCAAATGTTTGGACTTGCGTTCAGCTCACAAAAAACGAGTTGAAAAATGGAGCTCAGGGGCACAGCAATTCACAAACTGGCAGAGTAATCAAGGCCAACTATCGTCCAAAAATCTGTTGAGGGAAGGCAACGAGGCGGACTTGAATGCGAGGCAGAATAGCAGGAAACAGATTTCAAGAGGTACGTTAGCATCGCCTGTAAAGCACAGGAAGAGGGGCACAACTTCGACAATGATGCACTTGGCCAAAAAGGGCGTATGCGTTTTCTCCTGAATATATTCAGGAGAAAACGCATACGCCCTTTTTGGCCAAGCAAGCAAGCGGGCAATGCAAATCTGCACTACAAAGAAGTATCACTTCCCAACGGTCAAAAGGGACATCCACAAAATGTGTAAAAACCAGAAAGGCAAGACAGGCCCTGGAGAACAGGGAGCCTTGTTATGCTGATGGGCGGGATGTAAGTTGCCAACTGCCTCACTGGAGGAGTGCATTGTGTTCCCTAAAACAAGTAAACAACAGAGCTACAGAGCCAAGGGCACTTCCAGTCTAGGGAATATACCTTGGGAAAACTGAAAATCCATAAGACAGAGCCACCCCCAAATTGAGGGCTGCACTGCTTACAAGAACCTCAACCTGGGTACACCTGAAATATCCCAGGAAATATAAAAATGGTTCCAAACATTGTGGAACTTACGTACGATGGAATATCCCTCAGCCATGAAATCAATGTCATAAGACCAGTAGCAGCAAAATGAGTGGATTCAGGTACGATGATTCTAAGTGAAAGAAGTCACACAGAAAAAGAAACTTATCATAAGATATCACTTAGGAAGATCCTGTAAACATGGCAACACATGAACTGAGTTAGGAAAGAGAACAGAGTCTCACATTTAGAAAACACTCTTATGCCTGCTTAAGGGGGAAGGAGAGGTGGGGTGATGCATCAAACCAGAGTTTGATATAAGCACAGGTACTGTTCCAAAAACCAACTATGGAATAGACAAGACCTACACCTTCCTCAGTGAAAGGGACTCAAAACCCCATATTTCCCGCAGAGGAATAGATCTGACTAGTAAGAATCTTAAAACCTATGTATTGATATGTCTCCGTAAGGGAATCAAGTGTGTCTAGACTGGCATAAACATGGCAGCGAGAATCAGCTCAAACCCACTCTAAAAAGGAATTTCAAAAACAGAACAAAGAAACAGGGAAATTCTTTACAATTCCTTCAGGGTCTCTGATGCAACCTGGAATGACCCTATCTACGATGACAGCTGGATGTGGCATGAGGCTGGACACTTGGGACTGAGAGGATTGGTGAGATTGGGTGAGCAAATGCAGACCCTTTAAAGCAATAATGCATGGCAACCATTCCATGGGTCCCACCTCTCCAGGTTGAAGGGAATATTACTACAGCTATAACATGTACGGGAAACCTAGAGAATGGACACACTGTGAATACGAAAGGTTTCTAAAACTCAACGAAGAGTCCCTCTCCTGGTGCTCCGGTTTGACTTTCCAACAGCTTTACTATCAATCTCCCAACTTGGAGAGACAGCCCCTTTAAGCTCCTGGTTCACACAGGTTGCCCATTTGGCAGAGGAGGAAAGGGAAGAGGGAGAACCAATGAGAGAGTAGCTGTTAGGCATTTGGATGGGCACATGTCACTCTAATTTCCCGGCAGGAAGAAGAATTCACCAAAGTCTCAGCCACCCACCGGGAACCAGTATAGGTCCTGAACCAAATGTTTGGACTTGCGTTCAGCTCACAAAAAACGAGTTGAAAAATGGAGCTCAGGGGCACAGCAATTCACAAACTGGCAGAGTAATCAAGGCCAACTATCATCCAAAAATCTGTTGAGGGAAGGCAACGAGGCGGACTTGAATGCGAGGCAGAATAGCAGGAAACAGATTTCAAGAGGTACGTTAGAATCGCCTGTAAAGCACAGGAAGAGGGGCACAACTTCGACAATGATGCACTTGGCCAAAAAGGGCGTATGCGTTTTCTCCTGAATATATTCAGGAGAAAACGCATACGCCCTTTTTGGCCAAGCAAGCAAGCGGGCAATGCAAATCTGCACTACAAAGAAGTATCACTTCCCAACGGTCAAAAGGGACATCCACAAAATGTGTAAAAACCAGAAAGGCAAGACAGGCCCTGGAGAACAGGGAGCCTTGTTATGCTGATGGGCGGGATGTAAGTTGCCAACTGCCTCACTGGAGGAGTGCATTGTGTTCCCTAAAACAAGTAAACAACAGAGCTACAGAGCCAAGGGCACTTCCAGTCTAGGGAATATACCTTGGGAAAACTGAAAATCCATAAGACAGAGCCACCCCCAAATTGAGGGCTGCACTGCTTACAAGAACCTCAACCTGGGTACACCTGAAATATCCCAGGAAATATAAAAATGGTTCAAAACATTGTGGAACTTACGTACGATGGAATATCCCTCAGCCATGAAATCAATGTCATAAGACCAGTAGCAGCAAAATGAGTGGATTCAGGTACGATGATTCTAAGTGAAAGAAGTCACACAGGAAAAGAAACTTATCATAAGATATCACTTAGGAAGATCCTGTAAACATGGCAACACATGAACTGAGTTAGGAAAGAGAACAGAGTCTCACATTTAGAAAACACTCTTATGCCTGCTTAAGGGGGAAGGAGAGGTGGGGTGATGCATCAAACCAGAGTTTGATATAAGCACAGGTACTGTTCCAAAAACCCACTATGGAATAGACAAGACCTACACCTTCCTCAGTGAAAGGGACTCAAAACCCCATATTTCCCGCAGAGGAATAGATCTGACTAGTAAGAATCTTAAAACCTATGTATTGATATGTCTCCGTAAGGGAATCAAGTGTGTCTAGACTGGCATAAACATGGCAGCGAGAATCAGCACAAACCCACTCTAAAAAGGAATTTCAAAAACAGAACAAAGAAACAGGGAAATTCTTTACAATTCCTTCAGGGTCTCTGATGCAACCTGGAATGACCCTATCTACGATGACAGCTGGATGTGGCATGAGGCTGGACACTTGGGACTGAGAGGATTGGTGAGATTGGGTGAGCAAATGCAGACCCTTTAAAGCAATAATGCATGGCAACCATTCCATGGGTCCCACCTCTCCAGGTTGAAGGGAATATTACTACAGCTATAACATGTACGGGAAACCTAGAGAATGGACACACTGTGAATACGAAAGGTTTCTAAAACTCAACGAAGAGTCCCTCTCCTGGTGCTCCGGTTTGACTTTCCAACAGCTTTACTATCAATCTCCCAACTTGGAGAGACAGCCCCTTTAAGCTCCTGGTTCACACAGGTTGCCCATTTGGCAGAGGAGGAAAGGGAAGAGGGAGAACCAATGAGAGAGTAGCTGTTAGGCATTTGGATGGGCACATGTCACTCTAATTTCCCGGCAGGAAGAAGAATTCACCAAAGTCTCAGCCACCCACCGGGAACCAGTATAGGTCCTGAACCAAATGTTTGGACTTGCGTTCAGCTCACAAAAAACGAGTTGAAAAATGGAGCTCAGGGGCACAGCAATTCACAAACTGGCAGAGTAATCAAGGCCAACTATCGTCCAAAAATCTGTTGAGGGAAGGCAACGAGGCGGACTTGAATGCGAGGCAGAATAGCAGGAAACAGATTTCAAGAGGTACGTTAGAATCGCCTGTAAAGCACAGGAAGAGGGGCACAACTTCGACAATGATGCACTTGGCCAAAAAGGGCGTATGCGTTTTCTCCTGAATATATTCAGGAGAAAACGCATACGCCCTTTTTGGCCAAGCAAGCAAGCGGGCAATGCAAATCTGCACTACAAAGAAGTATCACTTCCCAACGGTCAAAAGGGACATCCACAAAATGTGTAAAAACCAGAAAGGCAAGACAGGCCCTGGAGAACAGGGAGCCTTGTTATGCTGATGGGCGGGATGTAAGTTGCCAACTGCCTCACTGGAGGAGTGCATTGTGTTCCCTAAAACAAGTAAACAACAGAGCTACAGAGCCAAGGGCACTTCCAGTCTAGGGAATATACCTTGGGAAAACTGAAAATCCATAAGACAGAGCCACCCCCAAATTGAGGGCTGCACTGCTTACAAGAACCTCAACCTGGGTACACCTGAAATATCCCAGGAAATATAAAAATGGTTCAAAACATTGTGGAACTTACGTACGATGGAATATCCCTCAGCCATGAAATCAATGTCATAAGACCAGTAGCAGCAAAATGAGTGGATTCAGGTACGATGATTCTAAGTGAAAGAAGTCACACAGAAAAAGAAACTTATCATAAGATATCACTTAGGAAGATCCTGTAAACATGGCAACACATGAACTGAGTTAGGAAAGAGAACAGAGTCTCACATTTAGAAAACACTCTTATGCCTGCTTAAGGGGGAAGGAGAGGTGGGGTGATGCATCAAACCAGAGTTTGATATAAGCACAGGTACTGTTCCAAAAACCAACTATGGAATAGACAAGACCTACACCTTCCTCAGTGAAAGGGACTCAAAACCCCATATTTCCCGCAGAGGAATAGATCTGACTAGTAAGAATCTTAAAACCTATGTATTGATATGTCTCCGTAAGGGAATCAAGTGTGTCTAGACTGGCATAAACATGGCAGCGAGAATCAGCTCAAACCCACTCTAAAAAGGAATTTCAAAAACAGAACAAAGAAACAGGGAAATTCTTTACAATTCCTTCAGGGTCTCTGATGCAACCTGGAATGACCCTATCTACGATGACAGCTGGATGTGGCATAAGGCTGGACACTTGGGACTGAGAGGATTGGTGAGATTGGGTGAGCAAATGCAGACCCTTTAAAGCAATAATGCATGGCAACCATTCCATGGGTCCCACCTCTCCAGGCTGAAGGGAATATTACTACAGCTATAACATGTACGGGAAACCTAGAGAATGGACACACTGTGAATACGAAAGGTTTCTAAAACTCAACGAAGAGTCCCTCTCCTGGTGCTCCGGTTTGACTTTCCAACAGCTTTACTATCAATCTCCCAACTTGGAGAGACAGCCCCTTTAAGCTCCTGGTTCACACAGGTTGCCCATTTGGCAGAGGAGGAAAGGGAAGAGGGAGAACCAATGAGAGAGTAGCTGTTAGGCATTTGGATGGGCACATGTCACTCTAATTTCCCGGCAGGAAGAAGAATTCACCAAAGTCTCAGCCACCCACCGGGAACCAGTATAGGTCCTGAACCAAATGTTTGGACTTGCGTTCAGCTCACAAAAAACGAGTTGAAAAATGGAGCTCAGGGGCACAGCAATTCACAAACTGGCAGAGTAATCAAGGCCAACTATCGTCCAAAAATCTGTTGAGGGAAGGCAACGAGGCGGACTTGAATGCGAGGCAGAATAGCAGGAAACAGATTTCAAGAGGTACGTTAGCATCGCCTGTAAAGCACAGGAAGAGGGGCACAACTTCGACAATGATGCACTTGGCCAAAAAGGGCGTATGCGTTTTCTCCTGAATATATTCAGGAGAAAACGCATACGCCCTTTTTGGCCAAGCAAGCAAGCGGGCAATGCAAATCTGCACTACAAAGAAGTATCACTTCCCAACGGTCAAAAGGGACATCCACAAAATGTGTAAAAACCAGAAAGGCAAGACAGGCCCTGGAGAACAGGGAGCCTTGTTATGCTGATGGGCGGGATGTAAGTTGCCAACTGCCTCACTGGAGGAGTGCATTGTGTTCCCTAAAACAAGTAAACAACAGAGCTACAGAGCCAAGGGCACTTCCAGTCTAGGGAATATACCTTGGGAAAACTGAAAATCCATAAGACAGAGCCACCCCCAAATTGAGGGCTGCACTGCTTACAAGAACCTCAACCTGGGTACACCTGAAATATCCCAGGAAATATAAAAATGGTTCAAAACATTGTGGAACTTACGTACGATGGAATATCCCTCAGCCATGAAATCAATGTCATAAGACCAGTAGCAGCAAAATGAGTGGATTCAGGTACGATGATTCTAAGTGAAAGAAGTCACACAGAAAAAGAAACTTATCATAAGATATCACTTAGGAAGATCCTGTAAACATGGCAACACATGAACTGAGTTAGGAAAGAGAACAGAGTCTCACATTTAGAAAACACTCTTATGCCTGCTTAAGGGGGAAGGAGAGGTGGGGTGATGCATCAAACCAGAGTTTGATATAAGCACAGGTACTGTTCCAAAAACCAACTATGGAATAGACAAGACCTACACCTTCCTCAGTGAAAGGGACTCAAAACCCCATATTTCCCGCAGAGGAATAGATCTGACTAGTAAGAATCTTAAAACCTATGTATTGATATGTCTCCGTAAGGGAATCAAGTGTGTCTAGACTGGCATAAACATGGCAGCGAGAATCAGCTCAAACCCACTCTAAAAAGGAATTTCAAAAACAGAACAAAGAAACAGGGAAATTCTTTACAATTCCTTCAGGGTCTCTGATGCAACCTGGAATGACCCTATCTACGATGACAGCTGGATGTGGCATAAGGCTGGACACTTGGGACTGAGAGGATTGGTGAGATTGGGTGAGCAAATGCAGACCCTTTAAAGCAATAATGCATGGCAACCATTCCATGGGTCCCACCTCTCCAGGCTGAAGGGAATATTACTACAGCTATAACATGTACGGGAAACCTAGAGAATGGACACACTGTGAATACGAAAGGTTTCTAAAACTCAACGAAGAGTCCCTCTCCTGGTGCTCCGGTTTGACTTTCCAACAGCTTTACTATCAATCTCCCAACTTGGAGAGACAGCCCCTTTAAGCTCCTGGTTCACACAGGTTGCCCATTTGGCAGAGGAGGAAAGGGAAGAGGGAGAACCAATGAGAGAGTAGCTGTTAGGCATTTGGATGGGCACATGTCACTCTAATTTCCCGGCAGGAAGAAGAATTCACCAAAGTCTCAGCCACCCACCGGGAACCAGTATAGGTCCTGAACCAAATGTTTGGACTTGCGTTCAGCTCACAAAAAACGAGTTGAAAAATGGAGCTCAGGGGCACAGCAATTCACAAACTGGCAGAGTAATCAAGGCCAACTATCGTCCAAAAATCTGTTGAGGGAAGGCAACGAGGCGGACTTGAATGCGAGGCAGAATAGCAGGAAACAGATTTCAAGAGGTACGTTAGCATCGCCTGTAAAGCACAGGAAGAGGGGCACAACTTCGACAATGATGCACTTGGCCAAAAAGGGCGTATGCGTTTTCTCCTGAATATATTCAGGAGAAAACGCATACGCCCTTTTTGGCCAAGCAAGCAAGCGGGCAATGCAAATCTGCACTACAAAGAAGTATCACTTCCCAACGGTCAAAAGGGACATCCACAAAATGTGTAAAAACCAGAAAGGCAAGACAGGCCCTGGAGAACAGGGAGCCTTGTTATGCTGATGGGCGGGATGTAAGTTGCCAACTGCCTCACTGGAGGAGTGCATTGTGTTCCCTAAAACAAGTAAACAACAGAGCTACAGAGCCAAGGGCACTTCCAGTCTAGGGAATATACCTTGGGAAAACTGAAAATCCATAAGACAGAGCCACCCCCAAATTGAGGGCTGCACTGCTTACAAGAACCTCAACCTGGGTACACCTGAAACATCCCAGGAAATATAAAAATGGTTCAAAACATTGTGGAACTTACGTACGATGGAATATCCCTCAGCCATGAAATCAATGTCATAAGACCAGTAGCAGCAAAATGAGTGGATTCAGGTACGATGATTCTAAGTGAAAGAAGTCACACAGAAAAAGAAACTTATCATAAGATATCACTTAGGAAGATCCTGTAAACATGGCAACACATGAACTGAGTTAGGAAAGAGAACAGAGTCTCACATTTAGAAAACACTCTTATGCCTGCTTAAGGGGGAAGGAGAGGTGGGGTGATGCATCAAACCAGAGTTTGATATAAGCACAGGTACTGTTCCAAAAACCCACTATGGAATAGACAAGACCTACACCTTCCTCAGTGAAAGGGACTCAAAACCCCATATTTCCCGCAGAGGAATAGATCTGACTAGTAAGAATCTTAAAACCTATGTATTGATATGTCTCCGTAAGGGAATCAAGTGTGTCTAGACTGGCATAAACATGGCAGCGAGAATCAGCTCAAACCCACTCTAAAAAGGAATTTCAAAAACAGAACAAAGAAACAGGGAAATTCTTTACAATTCCTTCAGGGTCTCTGATGCAACCTGGAATGACCCTATCTACGATGACAGCTGGATGTGGCATGAGGCTGGACACTTGGGACTGAGAGGATTGGTGAGATTGGGTGAGCAAATGCAGACCCTTTAAAGCAATAATGCATGGCAACCATTCCATGGGTCCCACCTCTCCAGGTTGAAGGGAATATTACTACAGCTATAACATGTACGGGAAACCTAGAGAATGGACACACTGTGAATACGAAAGGTTTCTAAAACTCAACGAAGAGTCCCTCTCCTGGTGCTCCGGTTTGACTTTCCAACAGCTTTACTATCAATCTCCCAACTTGGAGAGACAGCCCCTTTAAGCTCCTGGTTCACACAGGTTGCCCATTTGGCAGAGGAGGAAAGGGAAGAGGGAGAACCAATGAGAGAGTAGCTGTTAGGCATTTGGATGGGCACATGTCACTCTAATTTCCCGGCAGGAAGAAGAATTCACCAAAGTCTCAGCCACCCACCGGGAACCAGTATAGGTCCTGAACCAAATGTTTGGACTTGCGTTCAGCTCACAAAAAACGAGTTGAAAAATGGAGCTCAGGGGCACAGCAATTCACAAACTGGCAGAGTAATCAAGGCCAACTATCGTCCAAAAATCTGTTGAGGGAAGGCAACGAGGCGGACTTGAATGCGAGGCAGAATAGCAGGAAACAGATTTCAAGAGGTACGTTAGCATCGCCTGTAAAGCACAGGAAGAGGGGCACAACTTCGACAATGATGCACTTGGCCAAAAAGGGCGTATGCGTTTTCTCCTGAATATATTCAGGAGAAAACGCATACGCCCTTTTTGGCCAAGCAAGCAAGCGGGCAATGCAAATCTGCACTACAAAGAAGTATCACTTCCCACCGGTCAAAAGGGACATCCACAAAATGTGTAAAAACCAGAAAGGCAAGACAGGCCCTGGAGAACAGGGAGCCTTGTTATGCTGATGGGCGGGATGTAAGTTGCCAACTGCCTCACTGGAGGAGTGCATTGTGTTCCCTAAAACAAGTAAACAACAGAGCTACAGAGCCAAGGGCACTTCCAGTCTAGGGAATATACCTTGGGAAAACTGAAAATCCATAAGACAGAGCCACCCCCAAATTGAGGGCTGCACTGCTTACAAGAACCTCAACCTGGGTACACCTGAAATATCCCAGGAAATATAAAAATGGTTCAAAACATTGTGGAACTTACGTACGATGGAATATCCCTCAGCCATGAAATCAATGTCATAAGACCAGTAGCAGCAAAATGAGTGGATTCAGGTACGATGATTCTAAGTGAAAGAAGTCACACAGAAAAAGAAACTTATCATAAGATATCACTTAGGAAGATCCTGTAAACATGGCAACACATGAACTGAGTTAGGAAAGAGAACAGAGTCTCACATTTAGAAAACACTCTTATGCCTGCTTAAGGGGGAAGGAGAGGTGGGGTGATGCATCAAACCAGAGTTTGATATAAGCACAGGTACTGTTCCAAAAACCAACTATGGAATAGACAAGACCTACACCTTCCTCAGTGAAAGGGACTCAAAACCCCATATTTCCCGCAGAGGAATAGATCTGACTAGTAAGAATCTTAAAACCTATGTATTGATATGTCTCCGTAAGGGAATCAAGTGTGTCTAGACTGGCATAAACATGGCAGCGAGAATCAGCTCAAACCCACTCTAAAAAGGAATTTCAAAAACAGAACAAAGAAACAGGGAAATTCTTTACAATTCCTTCAGGGTCTCTGATGCAACCTGGAATGACCCTATCTACGATGACAGCTGGATGTGGCATGAGGCTGGACACTTGGGACTGAGAGGATTGGTGAGATTGGGTGAGCAAATGCAGACCCTTTAAAGCAATAATGCATGGCAACCATTCCATGGGTCCCACCTCTCCAGGCTGAAGGGAATATTACTACAGCTATAACATGTACGGGAAACCTAGAGAATGGACACACTGTGAATACGAAAGGTTTCTAAAACTCAACGAAGAGTCCCTCTCCTGGTGCTCCGGTTTGACTTTCCAACAGCTTTACTATCAATCTCCCAACTTGGAGAGACAGCCCCTTTAAGCTCCTGGTTCACACAGGTTGCCCATTTGGCAGAGGAGGAAAGGGAAGAGGGAGAACCAATGAGAGAGTAGCTGTTAGGCATTTGGATGGGCACATGTCACTCTAATTTCCCGGCAGGAAGAAGAATTCACCAAAGTCTCAGCCACCCACCGGGAACCAGTATAGGTCCTGAACCAAATGTTTGGACTTGCGTTCAGCTCACAAAAAACGAGTTGAAAAATGGAGCTCAGGGGCACAGCAATTCACAAACTGGCAGAGTAATCAAGGCCAACTATCGTCCAAAAATCTGTTGAGGGAAGGCAACGAGGCGGACTTGAATGCGAGGCAGAATAGCAGGAAACAGATTTCAAGAGGTACGTTAGAATCGCCTGTAAAGCACAGGAAGAGGGGCACAACTTCGACAATGATGCACTTGGCCAAAAAGGGCGTATGCGTTTTCTCCTGAATATATTCAGGAGAAAACGCATACGCCCTTTTTGGCCAAGCAAGCAAGCGGGCAATGCAAATCTGCACTACAAAGAAGTATCACTTCCCACCGGTCAAAAGGGACATCCACAAAATGTGTAAAAACCAGAAAGGCAAGACAGGCCCTGGAGAACAGGGAGCCTTGTTATGCTGATGGGCGGGATGTAAGTTGCCAACTGCCTCACTGGAGGAGTGCATTGTGTTCCCTAAAACAAGTAAACAACAGAGCTACAGAGCCAAGGGCACTTCCAGTCTAGGGAATATACCTTGGGAAAACTGAAAATCCATAAGACAGAGCCACCCCCAAATTGAGGGCTGCACTGCTTACAAGAACCTCAACCTGGGTACACCTGAAATATCCCAGGAAATATAAAAATGGTTCAAAACATTGTGGAACTTACGTACGATGGAATATCCCTCAGCCATGAAATCAATGTCATAAGACCAGTAGCAGCAAAATGAGTGGATTCAGGTACGATGATTCTAAGTGAAAGAAGTCACACAGGAAAAGAAACTTATCATAAGATATCACTTAGGAAGATCCTGTAAACATGGCAACACATGAACTGAGTTAGGAAAGAGAACAGAGTCTCACATTTAGAAAACACTCTTATGCCTGCTTAAGGGGGAAGGAGAGGTGGGGTGATGCATCAAACCAGAGTTTGATATAAGCACAGGTACTGTTCCAAAAACCAACTATGGAATAGACAAGACCTACACCTTCCTCAGTGAAAGGGACTCAAAACCCCATATTTCCCGCAGAGGAATAGATCTGACTAGTAAGAATCTTAAAACCTATGTATTGATATGTCTCCGTAAGGGAATCAAGTGTGTCTAGACTGGCATAAACATGGCAGCGAGAATCAGCTCAAACCCACTCTAAAAAGGAATTTCAAAAACAGAACAAAGAAACAGGGAAATTCTTTACAATTCCTTCAGGGTCTCTGATGCAACCTGGAATGACCCTATCTACGATGACAGCTGGATGTGGCATGAGGCTGGACACTTGGGACTGAGAGGATTGGTGAGATTGGGTGAGCAAATGCAGACCCTTTAAAGCAATAATGCATGGCAACCATTCCATGGGTCCCACCTCTCCAGGTTGAAGGGAATATTACTACAGCTATAACATGTACGGGAAACCTAGAGAATGGACACACTGTGAATACGAAAGGTTTCTAAAACTCAACGAAGAGTCCCTCTCCTGGTGCTCCGGTTTGACTTTCCAACAGCTTTACTATCAATCTCCCAACTTGGAGAGACAGCCCCTTTAAGCTCCTGGTTCACACAGGTTGCCCATTTGGCAGAGGAGGAAAGGGAAGAGGGAGAACCAATGAGAGAGTAGCTGTTAGGCATTTGGATGGGCACATGTCACTCTAATTTCCCGGCAGGAAGAAGAATTCACCAAAGTCTCAGCCACCCACCGGGAACCAGTATAGGTCCTGAACCAAATGTTTGGACTTGCGTTCAGCTCACAAAAAACAAGTTGAAAAATGGAGCTCAGGGGCACAGCAATTCACAAACTGGCAGAGTAATCAAGGCCAACTATCGTCCAAAAATCTGTTGAGGGAAGGCAACGAGGCGGACTTGAATGCGAGGCAGAATAGCAGGAAACAGATTTCAAGAGGTACGTTAGAATCGCCTGTAAAGCACAGGAAGAGGGGCACAACTTCGACAATGATGCACTTGGCCAAAAAGGGCGTATGCGTTTTCTCCTGAATATATTCAGGAGAAAACGCATACGCCCTTTTTGGCCAAGCAAGCAAGCGGGCAATGCAAATCTGCACTACAAAGAAGTATCACTTCCCAACGGTCAAAAGGGACATCCACAAAATGTGTAAAAACCAGAAAGGCAAGACAGGCCCTGGAGAACAGGGAGCCTTGTTATGCTGATGGGCGGGATGTAAGTTGCCAACTGCCTCACTGGAGGAGTGCATTGTGTTCCCTAAAACAAGTAAACAACAGAGCTACAGAGCCAAGGGCACTTCCAGTCTAGGGAATATACCTTGGGAAAACTGAAAATCCATAAGACAGAGCCACCCCCAAATTGAGGGCTGCACTGCTTACAAGAACCTCAACCTGGGTACACCTGAAATATCCCAGGAAATATAAAAATGGTTCCAAACATTGTGGAACTTACGTACGATGGAATATCCCTCAGCCATGAAATCAATGTCATAAGACCAGTAGCAGCAAAATGAGTGGATTCAGGTACGATGATTCTAAGTGAAAGAAGTCACACAGAAAAAGAAACTTATCATAAGATATCACTTAGGAAGATCCTGTAAACATGGCAACACATGAAC
The DNA here is from genome assembly GCF_964341445.2 of Mesoplodon mirus. Taxonomy (NCBI): domain Eukaryota; kingdom Metazoa; phylum Chordata; class Mammalia; order Artiodactyla; family Ziphiidae; genus Mesoplodon; species Mesoplodon mirus. Next base: position 448,591 of record NW_028295773.1, read on the forward strand.
TGAGTTAGGAAAGAGAACAGAGTCTCACATTTAGAAAACACTCTTATGCCTGCTTAAGGGGGAAGGAGAGGTGGGGTGATGCATCAAACCAGAGTTTGATATAAGCACAGGTACTGTTCCAAAAACCAACTATGGAATAGACAAGACCTACACCTTCCTCAGTGAAAGGGACTCAAAACCCCATATTTCCCGCAGAGGAATAGATCTGACTAGTAAGAATCTTAAAACCTATGTATTGATATGTCTCCGTAAGGGAATCAAGTGTGTCTAGACTGGCATAAACATGGCAGCGAGAATCAGCTCAAACCCACTCTAAAAAGGAATTTCAAAAACAGAACAAAGAAACAGGGAAATTCTTTACAATTCCTTCAGGGTCTCTGATGCAACCTGGAATGACCCTATCTACGATGACAGCTGGATGTGGCATGAGGCTGGACACTTGGGACTGAGAGGATTGGTGAGATTGGGTGAGCAAATGCAGACCCTTTAAAGCAATAATGCATGGCAACCATTCCATGGGTCCCACCTCTCCAGGTTGAAGGGAATATTACTACAGCTATAACATGTACGGGAAACCTAGAGAATGGACACACTGTGAATACGAAAGGTTTCTAAAACTCAACGAAGAGTCCCTCTCCTGGTGCTCCGGTTTGACTTTCCAACAGCTTTACTATCAATCTCCCAACTTGGAGAGACAGCCCCTTTAAGCTCCTGGTTCACACAGGTTGCCCATTTGGCAGAGGAGGAAAGGGAAGAGGGAGAACCAATGAGAGAGTAGCTGTTAGGCATTTGGATGGGCACATGTCACTCTAATTTCCCGGCAGGAAGAAGAATTCACCAAAGTCTCAGCCACCCACCGGGAACCAGTATAGGTCCTGAACCAAATGTTTGGACTTGCGTTCAGCTCACAAAAAACGAGTTGAAAAATGGAGCTCAGGGGCACAGCAATTCACAAACTGGCAGAGTAATCAAGGCCAACTATCATCCAAAAATCTGTTGAGGGAAGGCAACGAGGCGGACTTGAATGCGAGGCAGAATAGCAGGAAACAGATTTCAAGAGGTACGTTAGAATCGCCTGTAAAGCACAGGAAGAGGGGCACAACTTCGACAATGATGCACTTGGCCAAAAAGGGCGTATGCGTTTTCTCCTGAATATATTCAGGAGAAAACGCATACGCCCTTTTTGGCCAAGCAAGCAAGCGGGCAATGCAAATCTGCACTACAAAGAAGTATCACTTCCCAACGGTCAAAAGGGACATCCACAAAATGTGTAAAAACCAGAAAGGCAAGACAGGCCCTGGAGAACAGGGAGCCTTGTTATGCTGATGGGCGGGATGTAAGTTGCCAACTGCCTCACTGGAGGAGTGCATTGTGTTCCCTAAAACAAGTAAACAACAGAGCTACAGAGCCAAGGGCACTTCCAGTCTAGGGAATATACCTTGGGAAAACTGAAAATCCATAAGACAGAGCCACCCCCAAATTGAGGGCTGCACTGCTTACAAGAACCTCAACCTGGGTACACCTGAAATATCCCAGGAAATATAAAAATGGTTCCAAACATTGTGGAACTTACGTACGATGGAATATCCCTCAGCCATGAAATCAATGTCATAAGACCAGTAGCAGCAAAATGAGTGGATTCAGGTACGATGATTCTAAGTGAAAGAAGTCACACAGGAAAAGAAACTTATCATAAGATATCACTTAGGAAGATCCTGTAAACATGGCAACACATGAACTGAGTTAGGAAAGAGAACAGAGTCTCACATTTAGAAAACACTCTTATGCCTGCTTAAGGGGGAAGGAGAGGTGGGGTGATGCATCAAACCAGAGTTTGATATAAGCACAGGTACTGTTCCAAAAACCAACTATGGAATAGACAAGACCTACACCTTCCTCAGTGAAAGGGACTCAAAACCCCATATTTCCCGCAGAGGAATAGATCTGACTAGTAAGAATCTTAAAACCTATGTATTGATATGTCTCCGTAAGGGAATCAAGTGTGTCTAGACTGGCATAAACATGGCAGCGAGAATCAGCTCAAACCCACTCTAAAAAGGAATTTCAAAAACAGAACAAAGAAACAGGGAAATTCTTTACAATTCCTTCAGGGTCTCTGATGCAACCTGGAATGACCCTATCTACGATGACAGCTGGATGTGGCATGAGGCTGGACACTTGGGACTGAGAGGATTGGTGAGATTGGGTGAGCAAATGCAGACCCTTTAAAGCAATAATGCATGGCAACCATTCCATGGGTCCCACCTCTCCAGGTTGAAGGGAATATTACTACAGCTATAACATGTACGGGAAACCTAGAGAATGGACACACTGTGAATACGAAAGGTTTCTAAAACTCAACGAAGAGTCCCTCTCCTGGTGCTCCGGTTTGACTTTCCAACAGCTTTACTATCAATCTCCCAACTTGGAGAGACAGCCCCTTTAAGCTCCTGGTTCACACAGGTTGCCCATTTGGCAGAGGAGGAAAGGGAAGAGGGAGAACCAATGAGAGAGTAGCTGTTAGGCATTTGGATGGGCACATGTCACTCTAATTTCCCGGCAGGAAGAAGAATTCACCAAAGTCTCAGCCACCCACCGGGAACCAGTATAGGTCCTGAACCAAATGTTTGGACTTGCGTTCAGCTCACAAAAAACAAGTTGAAAAATGGAGCTCAGGGGCACAGCAATTCACAAACTGGCAGAGTAATCAAGGCCAACTATCGTCCAAAAATCTGTTGAGGGAAGGCAACGAGGCGGACTTGAATGCGAGGCAGAATAGCAGGAAACAGATTTCAAGAGGTACGTTAGAATCGCCTGTAAAGCACAGGAAGAGGGGCACAACTTCGACAATGATGCACTTGGCCAAAAAGGGCGTATGCGTTTTCTCCTGAATATATTCAGGAGAAAACGCATACGCCCTTTTTGGCCAAGCAAGCAAGCGGGCAATGCAAATCTGCACTACAAAGAAGTATCACTTCCCAACGGTCAAAAGGGACATCCACAAAATGTGTAAAAACCAGAAAGGCAAGACAGGCCCTGGAGAACAGGGAGCCTTGTTATGCTGATGGGCGGGATGTAAGTTGCCAACTGCCTCACTGGAGGAGTGCATTGTGTTCCCTAAAACAAGTAAACAACAGAGCTACAGAGCCAAGGGCACTTCCAGTCTAGGGAATATACCTTGGGAAAACTGAAAATCCATAAGACAGAGCCACCCCCAAATTGAGGGCTGCACTGCTTACAAGAACCTCAACCTGGGTACACCTGAAATATCCCAGGAAATATAAAAATGGTTCCAAACATTGTGGAACTTACGTACGATGGAATATCCCTCAGCCATGAAATCAATGTCATAAGACCAGTAGCAGCAAAATGAGTGGATTCAGGTACGATGATTCTAAGTGAAAGAAGTCACACAGGAAAAGAAACTTATCATAAGATATCACTTAGGAAGATCCTGTAAACATGGCAACACATGAACTGAGTTAGGAAAGAGAACAGAGTCTCACATTTAGAAAACACTCTTATGCCTGCTTAAGGGGGAAGGAGAGGTGGGGTGATGCATCAAACCAGAGTTTGATATAAGCACAGGTACTGTTCCAAAAACCAACTATGGAATAGACAAGACCTACACCTTCCTCAGTGAAAGGGACTCAAAACCCCATATTTCCCGCAGAGGAATAGATCTGACTAGTAAGAATCTTAAAACCTATGTATTGATATGTCTCCGTAAGGGAATCAAGTGTGTCTAGACTGGCATAAACATGGCAGCGAGAATCAGCTCAAACCCACTCTAAAAAGGAATTTCAAAAACAGAACAAAGAAACAGGGAAATTCTTTACAATTCCTTCAGGGTCTCTGATGCAACCTGGAATGACCCTATCTACGATGACAGCTGGATGTGGCATGAGGCTGGACACTTGGGACTGAGAGGATTGGTGAGATTGGGTGAGCAAATGCAGACCCTTTAAAGCAATAATGCATGGCAACCATTCCATGGGTCCCACCTCTCCAGGCTGAAGGGAATATTACTACAGCTATAACATGTACGGGAAACCTAGAGAATGGACACACTGTGAATACGAAAGGTTTCTAAAACTCAACGAAGAGTCCCTCTCCTGGTGCTCCGGTTTGACTTTCCAACAGCTTTACTATCAATCTCCCAACTTGGAGAGACAGCCCCTTTAAGCTCCTGGTTCACACAGGTTGCCCATTTGGCAGAGGAGGAAAGGGAAGAGGGAGAACCAATGAGAGAGTAGCTGTTAGGCATTTGGATGGGCACATGTCACTCTAATTTCCCGGCAGGAAGAAGAATTCACCAAAGTCTCAGCCACCCACCGGGAACCAGTATAGGTCCTGAACCAAATGTTTGGACTTGCGTTCAGCTCACAAAAAACGAGTTGAAAAATGGAGCTCAGGGGCACAGCAATTCACAAACTGGCAGAGTAATCAAGGCCAACTATCGTCCAAAAATCTGTTGAGGGAAGGCAACGAGGCGGACTTGAATGCGAGGCAGAATAGCAGGAAACAGATTTCAAGAGGTACGTTAGCATCGCCTGTAAAGCACAGGAAGAGGGGCACAACTTCGACAATGATGCACTTGGCCAAAAAGGGCGTATGCGTTTTCTCCTGAATATATTCAGGAGAAAACGCATACGCCCTTTTTGGCCAAGCAAGCAAGCGGGCAATGCAAATCTGCACTACAAAGAAGTATCACTTCCCAACGGTCAAAAGGGACATCCACAAAATGTGTAAAAACCAGAAAGGCAAGACAGGCCCTGGAGAACAGGGAGCCTTGTTATGCTGATGGGCGGGATGTAAGTTGCCAACTGCCTCACTGGAGGAGTGCATTGTGTTCCCTAAAACAAGTAAACAACAGAGCTACAGAGCCAAGGGCACTTCCAGTCTAGGGAATATACCTTGGGAAAACTGAAAATCCATAAGACAGAGCCACCCCCAAATTGAGGGCTGCACTGCTTACAAGAACCTCAACCTGGGTACACCTGAAATATCCCAGGAAATATAAAAATGGTTCCAAACATTGTGGAACTTACGTACGATGGAATATCCCTCAGCCACGAAATCAATGTCATAAGACCAGTAGCAGCAAAATGAGTGGATTCAGGTACGATGATTCTAAGGGAAAGAAGTCACACAGGAAAAGAAACTTATCATAAGATATCACTTAGGAAGATCCTGTAAACATGGCTACACATGAACTGAGTTAGCAAAGAGAACAGAGTCTCACATTTAGAAAACACTCTTATGCCTGCTTAAGGGGGAAGGAGAGGTGGGGTGATGCATCAAACCAGAGTTTGATATAAGCACAGGTACTGTTCCAAAAACCAACTATGGAATAGACAAGACCTACACCTTCCTCAGTGAAAGGGACTCAAAACCCCATATTTCCCGCAGAGGAATAGATCTGACTAGTAAGAATCTTAAAACCTATGTATTGATATGTCTCCGTAAGGGAATCAAGTGTGTCTAGACTGGCATAAACATGGCAGCGAGAATCAGCTCAAACCCACTCTAAAAAGGAATTTCAAAAACAGAACAAAGAAACAGGGAAATTCTTTACAATTCCTTCAGGGTCTCTGATGCAACCTGGAATGACCCTATCTACGATGACAGCTGGATGTGGCATGAGGCTGGACACTTGGGACTGAGAGGATTGGTGAGATTGGGTGAGCAAATGCAGACCCTTTAAAGCAATAATGCATGGCAACCATTCCATGGGTCCCACCTCTCCAGGTTGAAGGGAATATTACTACAGCTATAACATGTACGGGAAACCTAGAGAATGGACACACTGTGAATACGAAAGGTTTCTAAAACTCAACGAAGAGTCCCTCTCCTGGTGCTCCGGTTTGACTTTCCAACAGCTTTACTATCAATCTCCCAACTTGGAGAGACAGCCCCTTTAAGCTCCTGGTTCACACAGGTTGCCCATTTGGCAGAGGAGGAAAGGGAAGAGGGAGAACCAATGAGAGAGTAGCTGTTAGGCATTTGGATGGGCACATGTCACTCTAATTTCCCGGCAGGAAGAAGAATTCACCAAAGTCTCAGCCACCCACCGGGAACCAGTATAGGTCCTGAACCAAATGTTTGGACTTGTGTTCAGCTCACAAAAAACGAGTTGAAAAATGGAGCTCAGGGGCACAGCAATTCACAAACTGGCAGAGTAATCAAGGCCAACTATCGTCCAAAAATCTGTTGAGGGAAGGCAACGAGGCGGACTTGAATGCGAGGCAGAATAGCAGGAAACAGATTTCAAGAGGTACGTTAGAATCGCCTGTAAAGCACAGGAAGAGGGGCACAACTTCGACAATGATGCACTTGGCCAAAAAGGGCGTATGCGTTTTCTCCTGAATATATTCAGGAGAAAACGCATACGCCCTTTTTGGCCAAGCAAGCAAGCGGGCAATGCAAATCTGCACTACAAAGAAGTATCACTTCCCAACGGTCAAAAGGGACATCCACAAAATGTGTAAAAACCAGAAAGGCAAGACAGGCCCTGGAGAACAGGGAGCCTTGTTATGCTGATGGGCGGGATGTAAGTTGCCAACTGCCTCACTGGAGGAGTGCATTGTGTTCCCTAAAACAAGTAAACAACAGAGCTACAGAGCCAAGGGCACTTCCAGTCTAGGGAATATACCTTGGGAAAACTGAAAATCCATAAGACAGAGCCACCCCCAAATTGAGGGCTGCACTGCTTACAAGAACCTCAACCTGGGTACACCTGAAATATCCCAGGAAATATAAAAATGGTTCCAAACATTGTGGAACTTACGTACGATGGAATATCCCTCAGCCACGAAATCAATGTCATAAGACCAGTAGCAGCAAAATGAGTGGATTCAGGTACGATGATTCTAAGGGAAAGAAGTCACACAGGAAAAGAAACTTATCATAAGATATCACTTAGGAAGATCCTGTAAACATGGCTACACATGAACTGAGTTAGCAAAGAGAACAGAGTCTCACATTTAGAAAACACTCTTATGCCTGCTTAAGGGGGAAGGAGAGGTGGGGTGATGCATCAAACCAGAGTTTGATATAAGCACAGGTACTGTTCCAAAAACCAACTATGGAATAGACAAGACCTACACCTTCCTCAGTGAAAGGGACTCAAAACCCCATATTTCCCGCAGAGGAATAGATCTGACTAGTAAGAATCTTAAAACCTATGTATTGATATGTCTCCGTAAGGGAATCAAGTGTGTCTAGACTGGCATAAACATGGCAGCGAGAATCAGCTCAAACCCACTCTAAAAAGGAATTTCAAAAACAGAACAAAGAAACAGGGAAATTCTTTACAATTCCTTCAGGGTCTCTGATGCAATCTGGAATGACCCTATCTACGATGACAGCTGGATGTGGCATGAGGCTGGACACTTGGGACTGAGAGGATTGGTGAGATTGGGTGAGCAAATGCAGACCCTTTAAAGCAATAATGCATGGCAACCATTCCATGGGTCCCACCTCTCCAGGTTGAAGGGAATATTACTACAGCTATAACATGTACGGGAAACCTAGAGAATGGACACACTGTGAATACGAAAGGTTTCTAAAACTCAATGAAGAGTCCCTCTCCTGGTGCTCCGGTTTGACTTTCCAACAGCTTTACTATCAATCTCCCAACTTGGAGAGACAGCCCCTTTAAGCTCCTGGTTCACACAGGTTGCCCATTTGGCAGAGGAGGAAAGGGAAGAGGGAGAACCAATGAGAGAGTAGCTGTTAGGCATTTGGATGGGCACATGTCACTCTAATTTCCCGGCAGGAAGAAGAATTCACCAAAGTCTCAGCCACCCACCGGGAACCAGTATAGGTCCTGAACCAAATGTTTGGACTTGTGTTCAGCTCACAAAAAACGAGTTGAAAAATGGAGCTCAGGGGCACAGCAATTCACAAACTGGCAGAGTAATCAAGGCCAACTATCGTCCAAAAATCTGTTGAGGGAAGGCAACGAGGCGGACTTGAATGCGAGGCAGAATAGCAGGAAACAGATTTCAAGAGGTACGTTAGAATCGCCTGTAAAGCACAGGAAGAGGGGCACAACTTCGACAATGATGCACTTGGCCAAAAAGGGCGTATGCGTTTTCTCCTGAATATATTCAGGAGAAAACGCATACGCCCTTTTTGGCCAAGCAAGCAAGCGGGCAATGCAAATCTGCACTACAAAGAAGTATCACTTCCCACCGGTCAAAAGGGACATCCACAAAATGTGTAAAAACCAGAAAGGCAAGACAGGCCCTGGAGAACAGGGAGCCTTGTTATGCTGATGGGCGGGATGTAAGTTGCCAACTGCCTCACTGGAGGAGTGCATTGTGTTCCCTAAAACAAGTAAACAACAGAGCTACAGAGCCAAGGGCACTTCCAGTCTAGGGAATATACCTTGGGAAAACTGAAAATCCATAAGACAGAGCCACCCCCAAATTGAGGGCTGCACTGCTTACAAGAACCTCAACCTGGGTACACCTGAAATATCCCAGGAAATATAAAAATGGTTCAAAACATTGTGGAACTTACGTACGATGGAATATCCCTCAGCCATGAAATCAATGTCATAAGACCAGTAGCAGCAAAATGAGTGGATTCAGGTACGATGATTCTAAGTGAAAGAAGTCACACAGAAAAAGAAACTTATCATAAGATATCACTTAGGAAGATCCTGTAAACATGGCAACACATGAACTGAGTTAGGAAAGAGAACAGAGTCTCACATTTAGAAAACACTCTTATGCCTGCTTAAGGGGGAAGGAGAGGTGGGGTGATGCATCAAACCAGAGTTTGATATAAGCACAGGTACTGTTCCAAAAACCAACTATGGAATAGACAAGACCTACACCTTCCTCAGTTAAAGGGACTCAAAACCCCATATTTCCCGCAGAGGAATAGATCTGACTAGTAAGAATCTTAAAACCTATGTATTGATATGTCTCCGTAAGGGAATCAAGTGTGTCTAGACTGGCATAAACATGGCAGCGAGAATCAGCTCAAACCCACTCTAAAAAGGAATTTCAAAAACAGAACAAAGAAACAGGGAAATTCTTTACAATTCCTTCAGGGTCTCTGATGAAACCTGGAATGACCCTATCTACGATGACAGCTGGATGTGGCATGAGGCTGGACACTTGGGACTGAGAGGATTGGTGAGATTGGGTGAGCAAATGCAGACCCTTTAAAGCAATAATGCATGGCACCCATTCCATGGGTCCCAACTCTCCAGGTTGAAGGGAATATTACTACAGCTATAACATGTACGGGAAACCTAGAGAATGGACACACTGTGAATACGAAAGGTTTCTAAAACTCAACGAAGAGTCCCTCTCCTGGTGCTGCGGTTTGACTTTCCAACTGCTTTCCTATCAATCTCCCAACTTGGAGAGACAGCCCCTTTAAGCTCCTGGTTCGCACAGGTTGCCAATCTGGCAGAGGATGAAAGGGAAGAGGGAGAACCAATGAGAGAGTAGCTGTTAGGCATTTGGATGGGCACATGTCACTCTAATTTCCCGGCAGGAAGAAGAATTCACCAAAGTCTCAGCCACCCACCGGGAACCAGTATAGGTCCTGAACCAAAAGTTTGGACTTGCGTTCAGCTCACAAAAAGCGAGTTGAAAAATGGAGCTCAGGGGCACAGCAATTCACAAACTGGCAGAGTAATCAAGGCCAACTATCGTCCAAAAATCTGTTGAGGGAAGGCAACGAGGCGCACTTGAAAGCGAGGCAGAATAGCAGGAAACAGATTTCAAGAGGTACTTTGGAATCGCCTGTAAAGCACAGGAAGAGGGGCACAACTTCGACAATGATGCACTTGGCCAAAAAGGGCGTATGCGTTTTCTCCTGAATATATTCAGGAGAAAACGCATACGCCCTTTTTGGCCAAGCAAGCAAGCGGGCAATGCAAATCTGCACTACAAAGAAGTATCACTTCCCACCAGTCAAAAGAACATCCACAAAATGTGTAAAAACCAGAAAGGCAAGACAGGCCCTGGAGAACAGGGAGCCTTGTTATGCTGATGGGCGGGATGTAAGCTGCCAACTGCCTCACTGGAGGAGTGCATTGTGTTCCCTAAAACAAGTAAACAACAGAGCTACAGAGCCAAGGGCACTTCCAGTCTAGGGAATATACCTTGGGAAAACTGAAGATCCATAAGACAGAGCCACCCCCAAATTGAGGGCTGCACTGCTTACAAGAACCTCAACCTGGGTACACCTGAAATATCCCAGGAAATATAAAAATGGTTCAAAACATTGTGGAAATTACGTACGATGGAATATCCCTCAGCCACGAAATCAATGTCATAAGACCAGTAGCAGCAAAATGAGTGGATTCAGGTACGATGATTCTAAGTGAAAGAAGTCACACAGAAAAAGAAACTTATCATAAGATATCAATTAGGAAGATCCTGTAAACATGGCTACACATGAACTGAGTTAGCAAAGAGAACAGAGTCTCACATTTAGAAAACACTCTTATGCCTGCTTAAGGGGGAAGGAGAGGTGGGGTGATGCATCAAACCAGAGTTTGATATAAGCACAAGAAACGTTCCAAAATCCAACTATGGAATAGACAAGACCTACACCTTCCTCAGTGAAAGGGACTCAAAACCCCATATTTCCGGCAGAGGAATAGATCTGACTAGTAAGAATCTTAAAACCTATGTATTGATATGTCTCCGTAAGGGAATCATGTGTGACAAGACTGGCATAAACATGGCAGCGAGAATCAGCTCAAACCCACTCTAAAAAGGAATTTCAAAAACAAAACAAAGAAACAGGGAAATTCTTTACAATTCCTTCAGGGTCTCTGATGAAACCTGGAATGACCCTATCTACAATGACAGCTGGATATGGCATGAGGCTGGACACTTGGGACTGAGAGGATTGGTGAGATTGGGTGAGCAAATGCAGACCCTTTAAAGCAAGAATGCATGGCACCCATTCCATGGGTCCCAACTCTCCAGGTTGAAGGGAATATTACTACAGCTATAACATGTACGGGAAACCTAGAGAATGGACACACTGTGAATACGAAAGGTTTCTAAAACTCAACGAAGTGTCCCTCTCCTGGTGCTGCGGTTTGACTTTCCAACTGCTTTCCTATCAATCTCCCAACTTGGAGAGACAGCCCCTTTAAGCTCCTGGTTCGCACAGGTTGCCAATCTGGCAGAGGATGAAAGGGAAGAGGGAGAACCAATGAGAGAGTAGCTGTTAGGCATTTGGATGGGCACATGTCACTCTAATTTCCCGGCAGGAAGAAGAATTCACCAAAGTCTCAGCCACCCACCGGGAACCAGTATAGGTCCTGAACCAAAAGTTTGGACTTGCGTTCAGCTCACAAAAAGCGAGTTGAAAAATGGAGCTCAGGGGCACAGCAATTCACAAACTGGCAGAGTAATCAAGGCCAACTATCGTCCAAAAATCTGTTGAGGGAAGGCAACGAGGCGGACTTGAAAGCGAGGCAGAATAGCAGGAAACAGATTTCAAGAGGTACTTTGGAATCGCCTGTAAAGCACAGGAAGAGGGGCACAACTTCGACAATGATGCACTTGGCCAAAAAGGGCGTATGCGTTTTCTCCTGAATATATTCAGGAGAAAACGCATACGCCCTTTTTGGCCAAGCAAGCAAGCGGGCAATGCAAATCTGCACTACAAAGAAGTATCACTTCCTAACGGTCAAAAGGGACATCCACAAAATGTGTAAAAACCAGAAAGGCAAGACAGGCCCTGGAGAACAGGGAGCCTTGTTATGCTGATGGGCGGGATGTAAGTTGCCAACTGCCTCACTGGAGGAGTGCATTGTGTTCCCTAAAACAAGTAAACAACAGAGCTACAGAGCCAAGGGCACTTCCAGTCTAGGGAATATACCTTGGGAAAACTGAAAATCCATAAGACAGAGCCACCCCCAAATTGAGGGCTGCACTGCTTACAAGAACCTCAACCTGGGTACACCTGAAATATCCCAGGAAATATAAAAATGGTTCAAAACATTGTGGAACTTACGTACGATGGAATATCCCTCAGCCATGAAATCAATGTCATAAGACCAGTAGCAGCAAAATGAGTGGATTCAGGTACAATGATTCTAAGTGAAAGAGTCACACAGAAAAAGAAACTTATCATAAGATATCACTTAGGAAGATCCTGTAAACATGGCAACACATGAACTGAGTTAGGAAAGAGAACAGAGTCTCACATTTAGAAAACACTCTTATGCCTGCTTAAGGGGGAAGGAGAGGTGGGGTGATGCATCAAACCAGAGTTTGATATAAGCACAGGTACTGTTCCAAAAACCAACTATGGAATAGACAAGACCTACACCTTCCTCAGTGAAAGGGACTCAAAACCCCATATTTCCCGCAGAGGAATAGATCTGACTATTAAGAATCTTAAAACCTATGTATTGATATGTCTCCGTAAGGGAATCAAGTGTGTCTAGACTGGCATAAACATGGCAGCGAGAATCAGCTCAAACCCACTCTAAAAAGGAATTTCAAAAACAGAACAAAGAAACAGGGAAATTCTTTACAATTCCTTCAGGGTCTCTGATGCAACCTGGAATGACCCTATCTACGATGACAGCTGGATGTGGCATGAGGCTGGACACTTGGGACTGAGAGGATTGGTGAGATTGGGTGAGCAAATGCAGACTCTTTAAAGCAATAATGCATGGCAACCATTCCATGGGTCCCAACTCTCCAGGTTGAAGGGAATATTACTACAGCTATAACATGTACGGGAAACCTAGAGAATGGACACACTGTGAATACGAAAGGTTTCTAAAACTCAACGAAGAGTCCCTCTCCTGGTGCTCCGGTTTGACTTTCCAACAGCTTTACTATCAATCTCCCAACTTGGAGAGACAGCCCCTTTAAGCTCCTGGTTCACACAGGTTGCCCATTTGGCAGAGGAGGAAAGGGAAGAGGGAGAACCAATGAGAGAGTAGCTGTTAGGCATTTGGATGGGCACATGTCACTCTAATTTCCCGGCAGGAAGAAGAATTCACCAAAGTCTCAGCCACCCACCGGGAACCAGTATAGGTCCTGAACCAAATGTTTGGACTTGCGTTCAGCTCACAAAAAACGAGTTGAAAAATGGAGCTCAGGGGCACAGCAATTCACAAACTGGCAGAGTAATCAAGGCCAACTATCGTCCAAAAATCTGTTGAGGGAAGGCAACGAGGCGGACTTGAATGCGAGGCAGAATAGCAGGAAACAGATTTCAAGAGGTACGTTAGAATCGCCTGTAAAGCACAGGAAGAGGGGCACAACTTCGACAATGATGCACTTGGCCAAAAAGGGCGTATGCGTTTTCTCCTGAATATATTCAGGAGAAAACGCATACGCCCTTTTTGGCCAAGCAAGCAAGCGGGCAATGCAAATCTGCACTACAAAGAAGTATCACTTCCCAACGGTCAAAAGGGACATCCACAAAATGTGTAAAAACCAGAAAGGCAAGACAGGCCCTGGAGAACAGGGAGCCTTGTTATGCTGATGGGCGGGATGTAAGTTGCCAACTGCCTCACTGGAGGAGTGCATTGTGTTCCCTAAAACAAGTAAACAACAGAGCTACAGAGCCAAGGGCACTTCCAGTCTAGGGAATATACCTTGGGAAAACTGAAAATCCATAAGACAGAGCCACCCCCAAATTGAGGGCTGCACTGCTTACAAGAACCTCAACCTGGGTACACCTGAAATATCCCAGGAAATATAAAAATGGTTCAAAACATTGTGGAACTTACGTACGATGGAATATCCCTCAGCCATGAAATCAATGTCATAAGACCAGTAGCAGCAAAATGAGTGGATTCAGGTACGATGATTCTAAGTGAAAGAAGTCACACAGAAAAAGAAACTTATCATAAGATATCACTTAGGAAGATCCTGTAAACATGGCAACACATGAACTGAGTTAGGAAAGAGAACAGAGTCTCACATTTAGAAAACACTCTTATGCCTGCTTAAGGGGGAAGGAGAGGTGGGGTGATGCATCAAACCAGAGTTTGATATAAGCACAGGTACTGTTCCAAAAACCAACTATGGAATAGACAAGACCTACACCTTCCTCAGTGAAAGGGACTCAAAACCCCATATTTCCCGCAGAGGAATAGATCTGACTAGTAAGAATCTTAAAACCTATGTATTGATATGTCTCCGTAAGGGAATCAAGTGTGTCTAGACTGGCATAAACATGGCAGCGAGAATCAGCTCAAACCCACTCTAAAAAGGAATTTCAAAAACAGAACAAAGAAACAGGGAAATTCTTTACAATTCCTTCAGGGTCTCTGATGAAACCTGGAATGACCCTATCTACGATGACAGCTGGATGTGGCATGAGGCTGGACACTTGGGACTGAGAGGATTGGTGAGATTGGGTGAGCAAATGCAGACCCTTTAAAGCAATAATGCATGGCACCCATTCCATGGGTCCCAACTCTCCAGGTTGAAGGGAATATTACTACAGCTATAACATGTACGGGAAACCTAGAGAATGGACACACTGTGAATACGAAAGGTTTCTAAAACTCAACGAAGAGTCCCTCTCCTGGTGCTGCGGTTTGACTTTCCAACTGCTTTCCTATCAATCTCCCAACTTGGAGAGACAGCCCCTTTAAGCTCCTGGTTCGCACAGGTTGCCAATCTGGCAGAGGATGAAAGGGAAGAGGGAGAACCAATGAGAGAGTAGCTGTTAGGCATTTGGATGGGCACATGTCACTCTAATTTCCCGGCAGGAAGAAGAATTCACCAAAGTCTCAGCCACCCACCGGGAACCAGTATAGGTCCTGAACCAAAAGTTTGGACTTGCGTTCAGCTCACAAAAAGCGAGTTGAAAAATGGAGCTCAGGGGCACAGCAATTCACAAACTGGCAGAGTAATCAAGGCCAACTATCGTCCAAAAATCTGTTGAGGGAAGGCAACGAGGCGCTTTTGAAAGCGAGGCAGAATAGCAGGAAACAGATTTCAAGAGGTACTTTGGAATCGCCTGTAAAGCACAGGAAGAGGGGCACAACTTCGACAATGATGCACTTGGCCAAAAAGGGCGTATGCGTTTTCTCCTGAATATATTCAGGAGAAAACGCATACGCCCTTTTTGGCCAAGCAAGCAAGCGGGCAATGCAAATCTGCACTACAAAGAAGTATCACTTCCCACCAGTCAAAAGAACATCCACAAAATGTGTAAAAACCAGAAAGGCAAGACAGGCCCTGGAGAACAGGGAGCCTTGTTATGCTGATGGGCGGGATGTAAGCTGCCAACTGCCTCCCTGGAGGAGTGCATTGTGTTCCCTAAAACAAGTAAACAACAGAGCTACAGAGCCAAGGGCACTTCCAGTCTAGGGAATATACCTTGGGAAAACTGAAGATCCATATGACACAGCCACCCCCAAATTGAGGGCTGCACTGCTTACAAGAACCTCAACCTGGGTACACCTGAAATATCCCAGGAAATATAAAAATGGTTCAAAACATTGTGGAAATTACGTACGATGGAATATCCCTCAGCCACGAAATCAATGTCATAAGACCAGTAGCAGCAAAATGAGTGGATTCAGGTACGATGATTCTAAGTGAAAGAAGTCACACAGAAAAAGAAACTTATCATAAGATATCAATTAGGAAGATCCTGTGAACATGGCTACACATGAACTGAGTTAGCAAAGAGAACAGAGTCTCACATTTAGAAAACACTCTTATGCCTGCTTAAGGGGGAAGGAGAGGTGGGGTGATGCATCAAACCAGAGTTTCATATAAGCACAAGAAACGTTCCAAAATCCAACTATGGAATAGACAAGACCTACACCTTCCTCAGTGAAAGGGACTCAAAACCCCATATTTCCGGCAGAGGAATAGATCTGACTAGTAAGAATCTTAAAACCTATGTATTGATATGTCTCCGTAAGGGAATCATGTGTGACAAGACTGGCATAAACATGGCAGCGAGAATCAGCTCAAACCCACTCTAAAAAGGAATTTCAAAAACAAAACACAGAAACAGGGAAATTCTTTACAATTCCTTCAGGGTCTCTGATGAAACCTGGAATGACCCTATCTACAATGACAGCTGGATATGGCATGAGGCTGGACACTTGGGACTGAGAGGATTGGTGAGATTGGGTGAGCAAATGCAGACCCTTTAAAGCAAGAATGCATGGCACCCATTCCATGGGTCCCAACTCTCCAGGTTGAAGGGAATATTACTACAGCTATAACATGTACGGGAAACCTAGAGAATGGACACACTGTGAATAGGAAAGGTTTCTAAAACTCAACGAAGTGTCCCTCTCCTGGTGCTGCGGTTTGACTTTCCAACTGCTTTCCTATCAATCTCCCAACTTGGAGAGACAGCCCCTTTAAGCTCCTGGTTCGCACAGGTTGCCAATCTGGCAGAGGATGAAAGGGAAGAGGGAGAACCAATGAGAGAGTAGCTGTTAGGCATTTGGATGGGCACATGTCACTCTAATTTCCCGGCAGGAAGAAGAATTCACCAAAGTCTCAGCCACCCACCGGGAACCAGTATAGGTCCTGAACCAAAAGTTTGGACTTGCGTTCAGCTCACAAAAAGCGAGTTGAAAAATGGAGCTCAGGGGCACAGCAATTCACAAACTGGCAGAGTAATCAAGGCCAACTATCGTCCAAAAATCTGTTGAGGGAAGGCAACGAGGCGGACTTGAAAGCGAGGCAGAATAGCAGGAAACAGATTTCAAGAGGTACTTTGGAATCGCCTGTAAAGCACAGGAAGAGGGGCACAACTTCGACAATGATGCACTTGGCCAAAAAGGGCGTATGCGTTTTCTCCTGAATATATTCAGGAGAAAACGCATACGCCCTTTTTGGCCAAGCAAGCAAGCGGGCAATGCAAATCTGCACTACAAAGAAGTATCACTTCCCAACGGTCAAAAGGGACATCCACAAAATGTGTAAAAACCAGAAAGGCAAGACAGGCCCTGGAGAACAGGGAGCCTTGTTATGCTGATGGGCGGGATGTAAGTTGCCAACTGCCTCACTGGAGGAGTGCATTGTGTTCCCTAAAACAAGTAAACAACAGAGCTACAGAGCCAAGGGCACTTCCAGTCTAGGGAATATACCTTGGGAAAACTGAAAATCCATAAGACAGAGCCACCCCCAAATTGAGGGCTGCACTGCTTACAAGAACCTCAACCTGGGTACACCTGAAATATCCCAGGAAATATAAAAATGGTTCAAAACATTGTGGAACTTACGTACGATGGAATATCCCTCAGCCATGAAATCAATGTCATAAGACCAGTAGCAGCAAAATGAGTGGATTCAGGTACAATGATTCTAAGTGAAAGAGTCACACAGAAAAAGAAACTTATCATAAGATATCACTTAGGAAGATCCTGTAAACATGGCAACACATGAACTGAGTTAGGAAAGAGAACAGAGTCTCACATTTAGAAAACACTCTTATGCCTGCTTAAGGGGGAAGGAGAGGTGGGGTGATGCATCAAACCAGAGTTTGATATAAGCACAGGTACTGTTCCAAAAACCAACTATGGAATAGACAAGACCTACACCTTCCTCAGTGAAAGGGACTCAAAACCCCATATTTCCCGCAGAGGAATAGATCTGACTAGTAAGAATCTTAAAACCTATGTATTGATATGTCTCCGTAAGGGAATCAAGTGTGTCTAGACTGGCATAAACATGGCAGCGAGAATCAGCTCAAACCCACTCTAAAAAGGAATTTCAAAAACAGAACAAAGAAACAGGGAAATTCTTTACAATTCCTTCAGGGTCTCTGATGCAACCTGGAATGACCCTATCTACGATGACAGCTGGATGTGGCATGAGGCTGGACACTTGGGACTGAGAGGATTGGTGAGATTGGGTGAGCAAATGCAGACTCTTTAAAGCAATAATGCATGGCAACCATTCCATGGGTCCCAACTCTCCAGGTTGAAGGGAATATTACTACAGCTATAACATGTACGGGAAACCTAGAGAATGGACACACTGTGAATACGAAAGGTTTCTAAAACTCAACGAAGAGTCCCTCTCCTGGTGCTCCGGTTTGACTTTCCAACAGCTTTACTATCAATCTCCCAACTTGGAGAGACAGCCCCTTTAAGCTCCTGGTTCACACAGGTTGCCCATTTGGCAGAGGAGGAAAGGGAAGAGGGAGAACCAATGAGAGAGTAGCTGTTAGGCATTTGGATGGGCACATGTCACTCTAATTTCCCGGCAGGAAGAAGAATTCACCAAAGTCTCAGCCACCCACCGGGAACCAGTATAGGTCCTGAACCAAATGTTTGGACTTGCGTTCAGCTCACAAAAAACGAGTTGAAAAATGGAGCTCAGGGGCACAGCAATTCACAAACTGGCAGAGTAATCAAGGCCAACTATCGTCCAAAAATCTGTTGAGGGAAGGCAACGAGGCGGACTTGAATGCGAGGCAGAATAGCAGGAAACAGATTTCAAGAGGTACGTTAGAATCGCCTGTAAAGCACAGGAAGAGGGGCACAACTTCGACAGTGATGCACTTGGCCAAAAAGGGCGTATGCGTTTTCTCCTGAATATATTCAGGAGAAAACGCATACGCCCTTTTTGGCCAAGCAAGCAAGCGGGCAATGCAAATCTGCACTACAAAGAAGTATCACTTCCCAACGGTCAAAAGGGACATCCACAAAATGTGTAAAAACCAGAAAGGCAAGACAGGCCCTGGAGAACAGGGAGCCTTGTTATGCTGATGGGCGGGATGTAAGTTGCCAACTGCCTCACTGGAGGAGTGCATTGTGTTCCCTAAAACAAGTAAACAACAGAGCTACAGAGCCAAGGGCACTTCCAGTCTAGGGAATATACCTTGGGAAAACTGAAAATCCATAAGACAGAGCCACCCCCAAATTGAGGGCTGCACTGCTTACAAGAACCTCAACCTGGGTACACCTGAAATATCCCAGGAAATATAAAAATGGTTCCAAACATTGTGGAACTTACGTACGATGGAATATCCCTCAGCCACGAAATCAATGTCATAAGACCAGTAGCAGCAAAATGAGTGGATTCAGGTACGATGATTCTAAGGGAAAGAAGTCACACAGGAAAAGAAACTTATCATAAGATATCACTTAGGAAGATCCTGTAAACATGGCTACACATGAACTGAGTTAGCAAAGAGAACAGAGTCTCACATTTAGAAAACACTCTTATGCCTGCTTAAGGGGGAAGGAGAGGTGGGGTGATGCATCAAACCAGAGTTTGATATAAGCACAGGTACTGTTCCAAAAACCAACTATGGAATAGACAAGACCTACACCTTCCTCAGTGAAAGGGACTCAAAACCCCATATTTCCCGCAGAGGAATAGATCTGACTAGTAAGAATCTTAAAACCTATGTATTGATATGTCTCCGTAAGGGAATCAAGTGTGTCTAGACTGGCATAAACATGGCAGCGAGAATCAGGTCAAACCCACTCTAAAAAGGAATTTCAAAAACAGAACAAAGAAACAGGGAAATTCTTTACAATTCCTTCAGGGTCTCTGATGCAACCTGGAATGACCCTATCTACGATGACAGCTGGATGTGGCATGAGGCTGGACACTTGGGACTGAGAGGATTGGTGAGATTGGGTGAGCAAATGCAGACCCTTTAAAGCAATAATGCATGGCAACCATTCCATGGGTCCCACCTCTCCAGGTTGAAGGGAATATTACTACAGCTATAACATGTACGGGAAACCTAGAGAATGGACACACTGTGAATACGAAAGGTTTCTAAAACTCAACGAAGAGTCCCTCTCCTGGTGCTCCGGTTTGACTTTCCAACAGCTTTACTATCAATCTCCCAACTTGGAGAGACAGCCCCTTTAAGCTCCTGGTTCACACAGGTTGCCCATTTGGCAGAGGAGGAAAGGGAAGAGGGAGAACCAATGAGAGAGTAGCTGTTAGGCATTTGGATGGGCACATGTCACTCTAATTTCCCGGCAGGAAGAAGAATTCACCAAAGTCTCAGCCACCCACCGGGAACCAGTATAGGTCCTGAACCAAATGTTTGGACTTGCGTTCAGCTCACAAAAAAACGAGTTGAAAAATGGAGCTCAGGGGCACAGCAATTCACAAACTGGCAGAGTAATCAAGGCCAACTATCGTCCAAAAATCTGTTGAGGGAAGGCAACGAGGCGGACTTGAATGCGAGGCAGAATAGCAGGAAACAGATTTCAAGAGGTACGTTAGAATCGCCTGTAAAGCACAGGAAGAGGGGCACAACTTCGACAATGATGCACTTGGCCAAAAAGGGCGTATGCGTTTTCTCCTGAATATATTCAGGAGAAAACGCATACGCCCTTTTTGGCCAAGCAAGCAAGCGGGCAATGCAAATCTGCACTACAAAGAAGTATCACTTCCCAACGGTCAAAAGGGACATCCACAAAATGTGTAAAAACCAGAAAGGCAAGACAGGCCCTGGAGAACAGGGAGCCTTGTTATGCTGATGGGCGGGATGTAAGTTGCCAACTGCCTCACTGGAGGAGTGCATTGTGTTCCCTAAAACAAGTAAACAACAGAGCTACAGAGCCAAGGGCACTTCCAGTCTAGGGAATATACCTTGGGAAAACTGAAAATCCATAAGACAGAGCCACCCCCAAATTGAGGGCTGCACTGCTTACAAGAACCTCAACCTGGGTACACCTGAAATATCCCAGGAAATATAAAAATGGTTCCAAACATTGTGGAACTTACGTACGATGGAATATCCCTCAGCCACGAAATCAATGTCATAAGACCAGTAGCAGCAAAATGAGTGGATTCAGGTACGATGATTCTAAGGGAAAGAAGTCACACAGGAAAAGAAACTTATCATAAGATATCACTTAGGAAGATCCTGTAAACATGGCAACACATGAACTGAGTTAGGAAAGAGAACAGAGTCTCACATTTAGAAAACACTCTTATGCCTGCTTAAGGGGGAAGGAGAGGTGGGGTGATGCATCAAACCAGAGTTTGATATAAGCACAGGTACTGTTCCAAAAACCAACTATGGAATAGACAAGACCTACACCTTCCTCAGTGAAAGGGACTCAAAACCCCATATTTCCCGCAGAGGAATAGATCTGACTAGTAAGAATCTTAAAACCTATGTATTGATATGTCTCCGTAAGGGAATCAAGTGTGTCTAGACTGGCATAAACATGGCAGCGAGAATCAGCTCAAACCCACTCTAAAAAGGAATTTCAAAAACAGAACAAAGAAACAGGGAAATTCTTTACAATTCCTTCAGGGTCTCTGATGCAACCTGGAATGACCCTATCTACGATGACAGCTGGATGTGGCATGAGGCTGGACACTTGGGACTGAGAGGATTGGTGAGATTGGGTGAGCAAATGCAGACCCTTTAAAGCAATAATGCATGGCAACCATTCCATGGGTCCCACCTCTCCAGGTTGAAGGGAATATTACTACAGCTATAACATGTACGGGAAACCTAGAGAATGGACACACTGTGAATACGAAAGGTTTCTAAAACTCAACGAAGAGTCCCTCTCCTGGTGCTCCGGTTTGACTTTCCAACAGCTTTACTATCAATCTCCCAACTTGGAGAGACAGCCCCTTTAAGCTCCTGGTTCACACAGGTTGCCCATTTGGCAGAGGAGGAAAGGGAAGAGGGAGAACCAATGAGAGAGTAGCTGTTAGGCATTTGGATGGGCACATGTCACTCTAATTTCCCGGCAGGAAGAAGAATTCACCAAAGTCTCAGCCACCCACCGGGAACCAGTATAGGTCCTGAACCAAATGTTTGGACTTGCGTTCAGCTCACAAAAAACGAGTTGAAAAATGGAGCTCAGGGGCACAGCAATTCACAAACTGGCAGAGTAATCAAGGCCAACTATCGTCCAAAAATCTGTTGAGGGAAGGCAACGAGGCGGACTTGAATGCGAGGCAGAATAGCAGGAAACAGATTTCAAGAGGTACGTTAGAATCGCCTGTAAAGCACAGGAAGAGGGGCACAACTTCGACAGTGATGCACTTGGCCAAAAAGGGCGTATGCGTTTTCTCCTGAATATATTCAGGAGAAAACGCATACGCCCTTTTTGGCCAAGCAAGCAAGCGGGCAATGCAAATCTGCACTACAAAGAAGTATCACTTCCCAACGGTCAAAAGGGACATCCACAAAATGTGTAAAAACCAGAAAGGCAAGACAGGCCCTGGAGAACAGGGAGCCTTGTTATGCTGATGGGCGGGATGTAAGTTGCCAACTGCCTCACTGGAGGAGTGCATTGTGTTCCCTAAAACAAGTAAACAACAGAGCTACAGAGCCAAGGGCACTTCCAGTCTAGGGAATATACCTTGGGAAAACTGAAAATCCATAAGACAGAGCCACCCCCAAATTGAGGGCTGCACTGCTTACAAGAACCTCAACCTGGGTACACCTGAAATATCCCAGGAAATATAAAAATGGTTCCAAACATTGTGGAACTTACGTACGATGGAATATCCCTCAGCCACGAAATCAATGTCATAAGACCAGTAGCAGCAAAATGAGTGGATTCAGGTACGATGATTCTAAGGGAAAGAAGTCACACAGGAAAAGAAACTTATCATAAGATATCACTTAGGAAGATCCTGTAAACATGGCTACACATGAACTGAGTTAGCAAAGAGAACAGAGTCTCACATTTAGAAAACACTCTTATGCCTGCTTAAGGGGGAAGGAGAGGTGGGGTGATGCATCAAACCAGAGTTTGATATAAGCACAGGTACTGTTCCAAAAACCAACTATGGAATAGACAAGACCTACACCTTCCTCAGTGAAAGGGACTCAAAACCCCATATTTCCCGCAGAGGAATAGATCTGACTAGTAAGAATCTTAAAACCTATGTATTGATATGTCTCCGTAAGGGAATCAAGTGTGTCTAGACTGGCATAAACATGGCAGCGAGAATCAGGTCAAACCCACTCTAAAAAGGAATTTCAAAAACAGAACAAAGAAACAGGGAAATTCTTTACAATTCCTTCAGGGTCTCTGATGCAACCTGGAATGACCCTATCTACGATGACAGCTGGATGTGGCATGAGGCTGGACACTTGGGACTGAGAGGATTGGTGAGATTGGGTGAGCAAATGCAGACCCTTTAAAGCAATAATGCATGGCAACCATTCCATGGGTCCCACCTCTCCAGGTTGAAGGGAATATTACTACAGCTATAACATGTACGGGAAACCTAGAGAATGGACACACTGTGAATACGAAAGGTTTCTAAAACTCAACGAAGAGTCCCTCTCCTGGTGCTCCGGTTTGACTTTCCAACAGCTTTACTATCAATCTCCCAACTTGGAGAGACAGCCCCTTTAAGCTCCTGGTTCACACAGGTTGCCCATTTGGCAGAGGAGGAAAGGGAAGAGGGAGAACCAATGAGAGAGTAGCTGTTAGGCATTTGGATGGGCACATGTCACTCTAATTTCCCGGCAGGAAG
Organism: Mesoplodon mirus; assembly: GCF_964341445.2. NCBI lineage: Eukaryota > Metazoa > Chordata > Mammalia > Artiodactyla > Ziphiidae > Mesoplodon > Mesoplodon mirus. The sequence goes on from NW_028295773.1 coordinate 472,023, forward strand.
AAGAATTCACCAAAGTCTCAGCCACCCACCGGGAACCAGTATAGGTCCTGAACCAAATGTTTGGACTTGCGTTCAGCTCACAAAAAAACGAGTTGAAAAATGGAGCTCAGGGGCACAGCAATTCACAAACTGGCAGAGTAATCAAGGCCAACTATCGTCCAAAAATCTGTTGAGGGAAGGCAACGAGGCGGACTTGAATGCGAGGCAGAATAGCAGGAAACAGATTTCAAGAGGTACGTTAGAATCGCCTGTAAAGCACAGGAAGAGGGGCACAACTTCGACAATGATGCACTTGGCCAAAAAGGGCGTATGCGTTTTCTCCTGAATATATTCAGGAGAAAACGCATACGCCCTTTTTGGCCAAGCAAGCAAGCGGGCAATGCAAATCTGCACTACAAAGAAGTATCACTTCCCAACGGTCAAAAGGGACATCCACAAAATGTGTAAAAACCAGAAAGGCAAGACAGGCCCTGGAGAACAGGGAGCCTTGTTATGCTGATGGGCGGGATGTAAGTTGCCAACTGCCTCACTGGAGGAGTGCATTGTGTTCCCTAAAACAAGTAAACAACAGAGCTACAGAGCCAAGGGCACTTCCAGTCTAGGGAATATACCTTGGGAAAACTGAAAATCCATAAGACAGAGCCACCCCCAAATTGAGGGCTGCACTGCTTACAAGAACCTCAACCTGGGTACACCTGAAATATCCCAGGAAATATAAAAATGGTTCCAAACATTGTGGAACTTACGTACGATGGAATATCCCTCAGCCACGAAATCAATGTCATAAGACCAGTAGCAGCAAAATGAGTGGATTCAGGTACGATGATTCTAAGGGAAAGAAGTCACACAGGAAAAGAAACTTATCATAAGATATCACTTAGGAAGATCCTGTAAACATGGCAACACATGAACTGAGTTAGGAAAGAGAACAGAGTCTCACATTTAGAAAACACTCTTATGCCTGCTTAAGGGGGAAGGAGAGGTGGGGTGATGCATCAAACCAGAGTTTGATATAAGCACAGGTACTGTTCCAAAAACCAACTATGGAATAGACAAGACCTACACCTTCCTCAGTGAAAGGGACTCAAAACCCCATATTTCCCGCAGAGGAATAGATCTGACTAGTAAGAATCTTAAAACCTATGTATTGATATGTCTCCGTAAGGGAATCAAGTGTGTCTAGACTGGCATAAACATGGCAGCGAGAATCAGCTCAAACCCACTCTAAAAAGGAATTTCAAAAACAGAACAAAGAAACAGGGAAATTCTTTACAATTCCTTCAGGGTCTCTGATGCAACCTGGAATGACCCTATCTACGATGACAGCTGGATGTGGCATGAGGCTGGACACTTGGGACTGAGAGGATTGGTGAGATTGGGTGAGCAAATGCAGACCCTTTAAAGCAATAATGCATGGCAACCATTCCATGGGTCCCACCTCTCCAGGTTGAAGGGAATATTACTACAGCTATAACATGTACGGGAAACCTAGAGAATGGACACACTGTGAATACGAAAGGTTTCTAAAACTCAACGAAGAGTCCCTCTCCTGGTGCTCCGGTTTGACTTTCCAACAGCTTTACTATCAATCTCCCAACTTGGAGAGACAGCCCCTTTAAGCTCCTGGTTCACACAGGTTGCCCATTTGGCAGAGGAGGAAAGGGAAGAGGGAGAACCAATGAGAGAGTAGCTGTTAGGCATTTGGATGGGCACATGTCACTCTAATTTCCCGGCAGGAAGAAGAATTCACCAAAGTCTCAGCCACCCACCGGGAACCAGTATAGGTCCTGAACCAAATGTTTGGACTTGCGTTCAGCTCACAAAAAACGAGTTGAAAAATGGAGCTCAGGGGCACAGCAATTCACAAACTGGCAGAGTAATCAAGGCCAACTATCGTCCAAAAATCTGTTGAGGGAAGGCAACGAGGCGGACTTGAATGCGAGGCAGAATAGCAGGAAACAGATTTCAAGAGGTACGTTAGAATCGCCTGTAAAGCACAGGAAGAGGGGCACAACTTCGACAATGATGCACTTGGCCAAAAAGGGCGTATGCGTTTTCTCCTGAATATATTCAGGAGAAAACGCATACGCCCTTTTTGGCCAAGCAAGCAAGCGGGCAATGCAAATCTGCACTACAAAGAAGTATCACTTCCCAACGGTCAAAAGGGACATCCACAAAATGTGTAAAAACCAGAAAGGCAAGACAGGCCCTGGAGAACAGGGAGCCTTGTTATGCTGATGGGCGGGATGTAAGTTGCCAACTGCCTCACTGGAGGAGTGCATTGTGTTCCCTAAAACAAGTAAACAACAGAGCTACAGAGCCAAGGGCACTTCCAGTCTAGGGAATATACCTTGGGAAAACTGAAAATCCATAAGACAGAGCCACCCCCAAATTGAGGGCTGCACTGCTTACAAGAACCTCAACCTGGGTACACCTGAAATATCCCAGGAAATATAAAAATGGTTCCAAACATTGTGGAACTTACGTACGATGGAATATCCCTCAGCCACGAAATCAATGTCATAAGACCAGTAGCAGCAAAATGAGTGGATTCAGGTACGATGATTCTAAGGGAAAGAAGTCACACAGGAAAAGAAACTTATCATAAGATATCACTTAGGAAGATCCTGTAAACATGGCAACACATGAACTGAGTTAGGAAAGAGAACAGAGTCTCACATTTAGAAAACACTCTTATGCCTGCTTAAGGGGGAAGGAGAGGTGGGGTGATGCATCAAACCAGAGTTTGATATAAGCACAGGTACTGTTCCAAAAACCAACTATGGAATAGACAAGACCTACACCTTCCTCAGTGAAAGGGACTCAAAACCCCATATTTCCCGCAGAGGAATAGATCTGACTAGTAAGAATCTTAAAACCTATGTATTGATATGTCTCCGTAAGGGAATCAAGTGTGTCTAGACTGGCATAAACATGGCAGCGAGAATCAGCTCAAACCCACTCTAAAAAGGAATTTCAAAAACAGAACAAAGAAACAGGGAAATTCTTTACAATTCCTTCAGGGTCTCTGATGCAACCTGGAATGACCCTATCTACGATGACAGCTGGATGTGGCATGAGGCTGGACACTTGGGACTGAGAGGATTGGTGAGATTGGGTGAGCAAATGCAGACCCTTTAAAGCAATAATGCATGGCAACCATTCCATGGGTCCCACCTCTCCAGGTTGAAGGGAATATTACTACAGCTATAACATGTACGGGAAACCTAGAGAATGGACACACTGTGAATACGAAAGGTTTCTAAAACTCAACGAAGAGTCCCTCTCCTGGTGCTCCGGTTTGACTTTCCAACAGCTTTACTATCAATCTCCCAACTTGGAGAGACAGCCCCTTTAAGCTCCTGGTTCACACAGGTTGCCCATTTGGCAGAGGAGGAAAGGGAAGAGGGAGAACCAATGAGAGAGTAGCTGTTAGGCATTTGGATGGGCACATGTCACTCTAATTTCCCGGCAGGAAGAAGAATTCACCAAAGTCTCAGCCACCCACCGGGAACCAGTATAGGTCCTGAACCAAATGTTTGGACTTGCGTTCAGCTCACAAAAAACGAGTTGAAAAATGGAGCTCAGGGGCACAGCAATTCACAAACTGGCAGAGTAATCAAGGCCAACTATCGTCCAAAAATCTGTTGAGGGAAGGCAACGAGGCGGACTTGAATGCGAGGCAGAATAGCAGGAAACAGATTTCAAGAGGTACGTTAGAATCGCCTGTAAAGCACAGGAAGAGGGGCACAACTTCGACAATGATGCACTTGGCCAAAAAGGGCGTATGCGTTTTCTCCTGAATATATTCAGGAGAAAACGCATACGCCCTTTTTGGCCAAGCAAGCAAGCGGGCAATGCAAATCTGCACTACAAAGAAGTATCACTTCCCAACGGTCAAAAGGGACATCCACAAAATGTGTAAAAACCAGAAAGGCAAGACAGGCCCTGGAGAACAGGGAGCCTTGTTATGCTGATGGGCGGGATGTAAGTTGCCAACTGCCTCACTGGAGGAGTGCATTGTGTTCCCTAAAACAAGTAAACAACAGAGCTACAGAGCCAAGGGCACTTCCAGTCTAGGGAATATACCTTGGGAAAACTGAAAATCCATAAGACAGAGCCACCCCCAAATTGAGGGCTGCACTGCTTACAAGAACCTCAACCTGGGTACACCTGAAATATCCCAGGAAATATAAAAATGGTTCAAAACATTGTGGAACTTACGTACGATGGAATATCCCTCAGCCATGAAATCAATGTCATAAGACCAGTAGCAGCAAAATGAGTGGATTCAGGTACGATGATTCTAAGTGAAAGAAGTCACACAGAAAAAGAAACTTATCATAAGATATCACTTAGGAAGATCCTGTAAACATGGCAACACATGAACTGAGTTAGGAAAGAGAACAGAGTCTCACATTTAGAAAACACTCTTATGCCTGCTTAAGGGGGAAGGAGAGGTGGGGTGATGCATCAAACCAGAGTTTGATATAAGCACAGGTACTGTTCCAAAAACCAACTATGGAATAGACAAGACCTACACCTTCCTCAGTGAAAGGGACTCAAAACCCCATATTTCCCGCAGAGGAATAGATCTGACTAGTAAGAATCTTAAAACCTATGTATTGATATGTCTCCGTAAGGGAATCAAGTGTGTCTAGACTGGCATAAACATGGCAGCGAGAATCAGCTCAAACCCACTCTAAAAAGGAATTTCAAAAACAGAACAAAGAAACAGGGAAATTCTTTACAATTCCTTCAGGGTCTCTGATGCAACCTGGAATGACCCTATCTACGATGACAGCTGGATGTGGCATGAGGCTGGACACTTGGGACTGAGAGGATTGGTGAGATTGGGTGAGCAAATGCAGACCCTTTAAAGCAATAATGCATGGCAACCATTCCATGGGTCCCACCTCTCCAGGTTGAAGGGAATATTACTACAGCTATAACATGTACGGGAAACCTAGAGAATGGACACACTGTGAATACGAAAGGTTTCTAAAACTCAACGAAGAGTCCCTCTCCTGGTGCTCCGGTTTGACTTTCCAACAGCTTTACTATCAATCTCCCAACTTGGAGAGACAGCCCCTTTAAGCTCCTGGTTCACACAGGTTGCCCATTTGGCAGAGGAGGAAAGGGAAGAGGGAGAACCAATGAGAGAGTAGCTGTTAGGCATTTGGATGGGCACATGTCACTCTAATTTCCCGGCAGGAAGAAGAATTCACCAAAGTCTCAGCCACCCACCGGGAACCAGTATAGGTCCTGAACCAAATGTTTGGACTTGCGTTCAGCTCACAAAAAACGAGTTGAAAAATGGAGCTCAGGGGCACAGCAATTCACAAACTGGCAGAGTAATCAAGGCCAACTATCGTCCAAAAATCTGTTGAGGGAAGGCAACGAGGCGGACTTGAATGCGAGGCAGAATAGCAGGAAACAGATTTCAAGAGGTACGTTAGAATCGCCTGTAAAGCACAGGAAGAGGGGCACAACTTCGACAGTGATGCACTTGGCCAAAAAGGGCGTATGCGTTTTCTCCTGAATATATTCAGGAGAAAACGCATACGCCCTTTTTGGCCAAGCAAGCAAGCGGGCAATGCAAATCTGCACTACAAAGAAGTATCACTTCCCAACGGTCAAAAGGGACATCCACAAAATGTGTAAAAACCAGAAAGGCAAGACAGGCCCTGGAGAACAGGGAGCCTTGTTATGCTGATGGGCGGGATGTAAGTTGCCAACTGCCTCACTGGAGGAGTGCATTGTGTTCCCTAAAACAAGTAAACAACAGAGCTACAGAGCCAAGGGCACTTCCAGTCTAGGGAATATACCTTGGGAAAACTGAAAATCCATAAGACAGAGCCACCCCCAAATTGAGGGCTGCACTGCTTACAAGAACCTCAACCTGGGTACACCTGAAATATCCCAGGAAATATAAAAATGGTTCCAAACATTGTGGAACTTACGTACGATGGAATATCCCTCAGCCACGAAATCAATGTCATAAGACCAGTAGCAGCAAAATGAGTGGATTCAGGTACGATGATTCTAAGGGAAAGAAGTCACACAGGAAAAGAAACTTATCATAAGATATCACTTAGGAAGATCCTGTAAACATGGCTACACATGAACTGAGTTAGCAAAGAGAACAGAGTCTCACATTTAGAAAACACTCTTATGCCTGCTTAAGGGGGAAGGAGAGGTGGGGTGATGCATCAAACCAGAGTTTGATATAAGCACAGGTACTGTTCCAAAAACCAACTATGGAATAGACAAGACCTACACCTTCCTCAGTGAAAGGGACTCAAAACCCCATATTTCCCGCAGAGGAATAGATCTGACTAGTAAGAATCTTAAAACCTATGTATTGATATGTCTCCGTAAGGGAATCAAGTGTGTCTAGACTGGCATAAACATGGCAGCGAGAATCAGCTCAAACCCACTCTAAAAAGGAATTTCAAAAACAGAACAAAGAAACAGGGAAATTCTTTACAATTCCTTCAGGGTCTCTGATGCAACCTGGAATGACCCTATCTACGATGACAGCTGGATGTGGCTTGAGGCTGGACACTTGGGACTGAGAGGATTGGTGAGATTGGGTGAGCAAATGCAGACCCTTTAAAGCAATAATGCATGGCAACCATTCCATGGGTCCCACCTCTCCAGGTTGAAGGGAATATTACTACAGCTATAACATGTACGGGAAACCTAGAGAATGGACACACTGTGAATACGAAAGGTTTCTAAAACTCAACGAAGTGTCCCTCTCCTGGTGCTCCGGTTTGACTTTCCAACAGCTTTACTATCAATCTCCCAACTTGGAGAGACAGCCCCTTTAAGCTCCTGGTTCACACAGGTTGCCCATTTGGCAGAGGAGGAAAGGGAAGAGGGAGAACCAATGAGAGAGTAGCTGTTAGGCATTTGGATGGGCACATGTCACTCTAATTTCCCGGCAGGAAGAAGAATTCACCAAAGTCTCAGCCACCCACCGGGAACCAGTATAGGTCCTGAACCAAATGTTTGGACTTGCGTTCAGCTCACAAAAAACGAGTTGAAAAATGGAGCTCAGGGGCACAGCAATTCACAAACTGGCAGAGTAATCAAGGCCAACTATCGTCCAAAAATCTGTTGAGGGAAGGCAACGAGGCGGACTTGAATGCGAGGCAGAATAGCAGGAAACAGATTTCAAGAGGTACGTTAGAATCGCCTGTAAAGCACAGGAAGAGGGGCACAACTTCGACAGTGATGCACTTGGCCAAAAAGGGCGTATGCGTTTTCTCCTGAATATATTCAGGAGAAAACGCATACGCCCTTTTTGGCCAAGCAAGCAAGCGGGCAATGCAAATCTGCACTACAAAGAAGTATCACTTCCCACCGGTCAAAAGGGACATCCACAAAATGTGTAAAAACCAGAAAGGCAAGACAGGCCCTGGAGAACAGGGAGCCTTGTTATGCTGATGGGCGGGATGTAAGTTGCCAACTGCCTCACTGGAGGAGTGCATTGTGTTCCCTAAAACAAGTAAACAACAGAGCTACAGAGCCAAGGGCACTTCCAGTCTAGGGAATATACCTTGGGAAAACTGAAAATCCATAAGACAGAGCCACCCCCAAATTGAGGGCTGCACTGCTTACAAGAACCTCAACCTGGGTACACCTGAAATATCCCAGGAAATATAAAAATGGTTCAAAACATTGTGGAACTTACGTACGATGGAATATCCCTCAGCCATGAAATCAATGTCATAAGACCAGTAGCAGCAAAATGAGTGGATTCAGGTACGATGATTCTAAGTGAAAGAAGTCACACAGAAAAAGAAACTTATCATAAGATATCACTTAGGAAGATCCTGTAAACATGGCAACACATGAACTGAGTTAGGAAAGAGAACAGAGTCTCACATTTAGAAAACACTCTTATGCCTGCTTAAGGGGGAAGGAGAGGTGGGGTGATGCATCAAACCAGAGTTTGATATAAGCACAGGTACTGTTCCAAAAACCAACTATGGAATAGACAAGACCTACACCTTCCTCAGTGAAAGGGACTCAAAACCCCATATTTCCCGCAGAGGAATAGATCTGACTAGTAAGAATCTTAAAACCTATGTATTGATATGTCTCCGTAAGGGAATCAAGTGTGTCTAGACTGGCATAAACATGGCAGCGAGAATCAGCTCAAACCCACTCTAAAAAGGAATTTCAAAAACAGAACAAAGAAACAGGGAAATTCTTTACAATTCCTTCAGGGTCTCTGATGCAACCTGGAATGACCCTATCTACGATGACAGCTGGATGTGGCATGAGGCTGGACACTTGGGACTGAGAGGATTGGTGAGATTGGGTGAGCAAATGCAGACTCTTTAAAGCAATAATGCATGGCAACCATTCCATGGGTCCCAACTCTCCAGGTTGAAGGGAATATTACTACAGCTATAACATGTACGGGAAACCTAGAGAATGGACACACTGTGAATACGAAAGGTTTCTAAAACTCAACGAAGAGTCCCTCTCCTGGTGCTCCGGTTTGACTTTCCAACAGCTTTACTATCAATCTCCCAACTTGGAGAGACAGCCCCTTTAAGCTCCTGGTTCACACAGGTTGCCCATTTGGCAGAGGAGGAAAGGGAAGAGGGAGAACCAATGAGAGAGTAGCTGTTAGGCATTTGGATGGGCACATGTCACTCTAATTTCCCGGCAGGAAGAAGAATTCACCAAAGTCTCAGCCACCCACCGGGAACCAGTATAGGTCCTGAACCAAATGTTTGGACTTGCGTTCAGCTCACAAAAAACGAGTTGAAAAATGGAGCTCAGGGGCACAGCAATTCACAAACTGGCAGAGTAATCAAGGCCAACTATCGTCCAAAAATCTGTTGAGGGAAGGCAACGAGGCGGACTTGAATGCGAGGCAGAATAGCAGGAAACAGATTTCAAGAGGTACGTTAGAATCGCCTGTAAAGCACAGGAAGAGGGGCACAACTTCGACAATGATGCACTTGGCCAAAAAGGGCGTATGCGTTTTCTCCTGAATATATTCAGGAGAAAACGCATACGCCCTTTTTGGCCAAGCAAGCAAGCGGGCAATGCAAATCTGCACTACAAAGAAGTATCACTTCCCAACGGTCAAAAGGGACATCCACAAAATGTGTAAAAACCAGAAAGGCAAGACAGGCCCTGGAGAACAGGGAGCCTTGTTATGCTGATGGGCGGGATGTAAGTTGCCAACTGCCTCACTGGAGGAGTGCATTGTGTTCCCTAAAACAAGTAAACAACAGAGCTACAGAGCCAAGGGCACTTCCAGTCTAGGGAATATACCTTGGGAAAACTGAAAATCCATAAGACAGAGCCACCCCCAAATTGAGGGCTGCACTGCTTACAAGAACCTCAACCTGGGTACACCTGAAATATCCCAGGAAATATAAAAATGGTTCCAAACATTGTGGAACTTACGTACGATGGAATATCCCTCAGCCACGAAATCAATGTCATAAGACCAGTAGCAGCAAAATGAGTGGATTCAGATACGATGATTCTAAGGGAAAGAAGTCACACAGGAAAAGAAACTTATCATAAGATATCACTTAGGAAGATCCTGTAAACATGGCTACACATGAACTGAGTTAGCAAAGAGAACAGAGTCTCACATTTAGAAAACACTCTTATGCCTGCTTAAGGGGGAAGGAGAGGTGGGGTGATGCATCAAACCAGAGTTTGATATAAGCACAGGTACTGTTCCAAAAACCAACTATGGAATAGACAAGACCTACACCTTCCTCAGTGAAAGGGACTCAAAACCCCATATTTCCCGCAGAGGAATAGATCTGACTAGTAAGAATCTTAAAACCTATGTATTGATATGTCTCCGTAAGGGAATCAAGTGTGTCTAGACTGGCATAAACATGGCAGCGAGAATCAGGTCAAACCCACTCTAAAAAGGAATTTCAAAAACAGAACAAAGAAACAGGGAAATTCTTTACAATTCCTTCAGGGTCTCTGATGCAACCTGGAATGACCCTATCTACGATGACAGCTGGATGTGGCATGAGGCTGGACACTTGGGACTGAGAGGATTGGTGAGATTGGGTGAGCAAATGCAGACCCTTTAAAGCAATAATGCATGGCAACCATTCCATGGGTCCCACCTCTCCAGGTTGAAGGGAATATTACTACAGCTATAACATGTACGGGAAACCTAGAGAATGGACACACTGTGAATACGAAAGGTTTCTAAAACTCAATGAAGAGTCCCTCTCCTGGTGCTCCGGTTTGACTTTCCAACAGCTTTACTATCAATCTCCCAACTTGGAGAGACAGCCCCTTTAAGCTCCTGGTTCACACAGGTTGCCCATTTGGCAGAGGAGGAAAGGGAAGAGGGAGAACCAATGAGAGAGTAGCTGTTAGGCATTTGGATGGGCACATGTCACTCTAATTTCCCGGCAGGAAGAAGAATTCACCAAAGTCTCAGCCACCCACCGGGAACCAGTATAGGTCCTGAACCAAATGTTTGGACTTGCGTTCAGCTCACAAAAAACGAGTTGAAAAATGGAGCTCAGGGGCACAGCAATTCACAAACTGGCAGAGTAATCAAGGCCAACTATCGTCCAAAAATCTGTTGAGGGAAGGCAACGAGGCGGACTTGAATGCGAGGCAGAATAGCAGGAAACAGATTTCAAGAGGTACGTTAGAATCGCCTGTAAAGCACAGGAAGAGGGGCACAACTTCGACAATGATGCACTTGGCCAAAAAGGGCGTATGCGTTTTCTCCTGAATATATTCAGGAGAAAACGCATACGCCCTTTTTGGCCAAGCAAGCAAGCGGGCAATGCAAATCTGCACTACAAAGAAGTATCACTTCCCACCGGTCAAAAGGGACATCCACAAAATGTGTAAAAACCAGAAAGGCAAGACAGGCCCTGGAGAACAGGGAGCCTTGTTATGCTGATGGGCGGGATGTAAGTTGCCAACTGCCTCACTGGAGGAGTGCATTGTGTTCCCTAAAACAAGTAAACAACAGAGCTACAGAGCCAAGGGCACTTCCAGTCTAGGGAATATACCTTGGGAAAACTGAAAATCCATAAGACAGAGCCACCCCCAAATTGAGGGCTGCACTGCTTACAAGAACCTCAACCTGGGTACACCTGAAATATCCCAGGAAATATAAAAATGGTTCAAAACATTGTGGAACTTACGTACGATGGAATATCCCTCAGCCATGAAATCAATGTCATAAGACCAGTAGCAGCAAAATGAGTGGATTCAGGTACGATGATTCTAAGTGAAAGAAGTCACACAGGAAAAGAAACTTATCATAAGATATCACTTAGGAAGATCCTGTAAACATGGCTACACATGAACTGAGTTAGGAAAGAGAACAGAGTCTCACATTTAGAAAACACTCTTATGCCTGCTTAAGGGGGAAGGAGAGGTGGGGTGATGCATCAAACCAGAGTTTGATATAAGCACAGGTACTGTTCCAAAAACCAACTATGGAATAGACAAGACCTACACCTTCCTCAGTGAAAGGGACTCAAAACCCCATATTTCCCGCAGAGGAATAGATCTGACTAGTAAGAATCTTAAAACCTATGTATTGATATGTCTCCGTAAGGGAATCAAGTGTGTCTAGACTGGCATAAACATGGCAGCGAGAATCAGCTCAAACCCACTCTAAAAAGGAATTTCAAAAACAGAACAAAGAAACAGGGAAATTCTTTACAATTCCTTCAGGGTCTCTGATGAAACCTGGAATGACCCTATCTACGATGACAGCTGGATGTGGCATGAGGCTGGACACTTGGGACTGAGAGGATTGGTGAGATTGGGTGAGCAAATGCAGACCCTTTAAAGCAATAATGCATGGCACCCATTCCATGGGTCCCAACTCTCCAGGTTGAAGGGAATATTACTACAGCTATAACATGTACGGGAAACCTAGAGAATGGACACACTGTGAATACGAAAGGTTTCTAAAACTCAACGAAGAGTCCCTCTCCTGGTGCTGCGGTTTGACTTTCCAACTGCTTTCCTATCAATCTCCCAACTTGGAGAGACAGCCCCTTTAAGCTCCTGGTTCGCACAGGTTGCCAATCTGGCAGAGGATGAAAGGGAAGAGGGAGAACCAATGAGAGAGTAGCTGTTAGGCATTTGGATGGGCACATGTCACTCTAATTTCCCGGCAGGAAGAAGAATTCACCAAAGTCTCAGCCACCCACCGGGAACCAGTATAGGTCCTGAACCAAAAGTTTGGACTTGCGTTCAGCTCACAAAAAGCGAGTTGAAAAATGGAGCTCAGGGGCACAGCAATTCACAAACTGGCAGAGTAATCAAGGCCAACTATCGTCCAAAAATCTGTTGAGGGAAGGCAACGAGGCGCTTTTGAAAGCGAGGCAGAATAGCAGGAAACAGATTTCAAGAGGTACTTTGGAATCGCCTGTAAAGCACAGGAAGAGGGGCACAACTTCGACAATGATGCACTTGGCCAAAAAGGGCGTATGCGTTTTCTCCTGAATATATTCAGGAGAAAACGCATACGCCCTTTTTGGCCAAGCAAGCAAGCGGGCAATGCAAATCTGCACTACAAAGAAGTATCACTTCCCACCAGTCAAAAGAACATCCACAAAATGTGTAAAAACCAGAAAGGCAAGACAGGCCCTGGAGAACAGGGAGCCTTGTTATGCTGATGGGCGGGATGTAAGCTGCCAACTGCCTCCCTGGAGGAGTGCATTGTGTTCCCTAAAACAAGTAAACAACAGAGCTACAGAGCCAAGGGCACTTCCAGTCTAGGTAATATACCTTGGGAAAACTGAAGATCCATATGACACAGCCACCCCCAAATTGAGGGCTGCACTGCTTACAAGAACCTCAACCTGGGTACACCTGAAATATCCCAGGAAATATAAAAATGGTTCAAAACATCGTGGAAATTACGTACGATGGAATATCCCTCAGCCACGAAATCAATGTCATAAGACCAGTAGCAGCAAAATGAGTGGATTCAGGTACGATGATTCTAAGTGAAAGAAGTCACACAGAAAAAGAAACTTATCATAAGATATCAATTAGGAAGATCCTGTGAACATGGCTACACATGAACTGAGTTAGCAAAGAGAACAGAGTCTCACATTTAGAAAACACTCTTATGCCTGCTTAAGGGGGAAGGAGAGGTGGGGTGATGCATCAAACCAGAGTTTCATATAAGCACAAGAAACGTTCCAAAATCCAACTATGGAATAGACAAGACCTACACCTTCCTCAGTGAAAGGGACTCAAAACCCCATATTTCCGGCAGAGGAATAGATCTGACTAGTAAGAATCTTAAAACCTATGTATTGATATGTCTCCGTAAGGGAATCATGTGTGACAAGACTGGCATAAACATGGCAGCGAGAATCAGCTCAAACCCACTCTAAAAAGGAATTTCAAAAACAAAACACAGAAACAGGGAAATTCTTTACAATTCCTTCAGGGTCTCTGATGAAACCTGGAATGACCCTATCTACAATGACAGCTGGATATGGCATGAGGCTGGACACTTGGGACTGAGAGGATTGGTGAGATTGGGTGAGCAAATGCAGACCCTTTAAAGCAAGAATGCATGGCACCCATTCCATGGGTCCCAACTCTCCAGGTTGAAGGGAATATTACTACAGCTATAACATGTACGGGAAACCTAGAGAATGGACACACTGTGAATAGGAAAGGTTTCTAAAACTCAACGAAGTGTCCCTCTCCTGGTGCTGCGGTTTGACTTTCCAACTGCTTTCCTATCAATCTCCCAACTTGGAGAGACAGCCCCTTTAAGCTCCTGGTTCGCACAGGTTGCCAATCTGGCAGAGGATGAAAGGGAAGAGGGAGAACCAATGAGAGAGTAGCTGTTAGGCATTTGGATGGGCACATGTCACTCTAATTTCCCGGCAGGAAGAAGAATTCACCAAAGTCTCAGCCACCCACCGGGAACCAGTATAGGTCCTGAACCAAAAGTTTGGACTTGCGTTCAGCTCACAAAAAGCGAGTTGAAAAATGGAGCTCAGGGGCACAGCAATTCACAAACTGGCAGAGTAATCAAGGCCAACTATCGTCCAAAAATCTGTTGAGGGAAGGCAACGAGGCGGACTTGAAAGCGAGGCAGAATAGCAGGAAACAGATTTCAAGAGGTACTTTGGAATCGCCTGTAAAGCACAGGAAGAGGGGCACAACTTCGACAATGATGCACTTGGCCAAAAAGGGCGTATGCGTTTTCTCCTGAATATATTCAGGAGAAAACGCATACGCCCTTTTTGGCCAAGCAAGCAAGCGGGCAATGCAAATCTGCACTACAAAGAAGTATCACTTCCCAACGGTCAAAAGGGACATCCACAAAATGTGTAAAAACCAGAAAGGCAAGACAGGCCCTGGAGAACAGGGAGCCTTGTTATGCTGATGGGCGGGATGTAAGTTGCCAACTGCCTCACTGGAGGAGTGCATTGTGTTCCCTAAAACAAGTAAACAACAGAGCTACAGAGCCAAGGGCACTTCCAGTCTAGGGAATATACCTTGGGAAAACTGAAAATCCATAAGACAGAGCCACCCCCAAATTGAGGGCTGCACTGCTTACAAGAACCTCAACCTGGGTACACCTGAAATATCCCAGGAAATATAAAAATGGTTCAAAACATTGTGGAACTTACGTACGATGGAATATCCCTCAGCCATGAAATCAATGTCATAAGACCAGTAGCAGCAAAATGAGTGGATTCAGGTACAATGATTCTAAGTGAAAGAGTCACACAGAAAAAGAAACTTATCATAAGATATCACTTAGGAAGATCCTGTAAACATGGCAACACATGAACTGAGTTAGGAAAGAGAACAGAGTCTCACATTTAGAAAACACTCTTATGCCTGCTTAAGGGGGAAGGAGAGGTGGGGTGATGCATCAAACCAGAGTTTGATATAAGCACAGGTACTGTTCCAAAAACCAACTATGGAATAGACAAGACCTACACCTTCCTCAGTGAAAGGGACTCAAAACCCCATATTTCCCGCAGAGGAATAGATCTGACTAGTAAGAATCTTAAAACCTATGTATTGATATGTCTCCGTAAGGGAATCAAGTGTGTCTAGACTGGCATAAACATGGCAGCGAGAATCAGCTCAAACCCACTCTAAAAAGGAATTTCAAAAACAGAACAAAGAAACAGGGAAATTCTTTACAATTCCTTCAGGGTCTCTGATGCAACCTGGAATGACCCTATCTACGATGACAGCTGGATGTGGCATGAGGCTGGACACTTGGGACTGAGAGGATTGGTGAGATTGGGTGAGCAAATGCAGACTCTTTAAAGCAATAATGCATGGCAACCATTCCATGGGTCCCAACTCTCCAGGTTGAAGGGAATATTACTACAGCTATAACATGTACGGGAAACCTAGAGAATGGACACACTGTGAATACGAAAGGTTTCTAAAACTCAACGAAGAGTCCCTCTCCTGGTGCTCCGGTTTGACTTTCCAACAGCTTTACTATCAATCTCCCAACTTGGAGAGACAGCCCCTTTAAGCTCCTTGTTCACACAGGTTGCCCATTTGGCAGAGGAGGAAAGGGAAGAGGGAGAACCAATGAGAGAGTAGCTGTTAGGCATTTGGATGGGCACATGTCACTCTAATTTCCCGGCAGGAAGAAGTATTCACCAAAGTCTCAGCCACCCACCGGGAACCAGTATAGGTCCTGAACCAAATGTTTGGACTTGCGTTCAGCTCACAAAAAACGAGTTGAAAAATGGAGCTCAGGGGCACAGCAATTCACAAACTGGCAGAGTAATCAAGGCCAACTATCGTCCAAAAATCTGTTGAGGGAAGGCAACGAGGCGGACTTGAATGCGAGGCAGAATAGCAGGAAACAGATTTCAAGAGGTACGTTAGAATCGCCTGTAAAGCACAGGAAGAGGGGCACAACTTCGACAATGATGCACTTGGCCAAAAAGGGCGTATGCGTTTTCTCCTGAATATATTCAGGAGAAAACGCATACGCCCTTTTTGGCCAAGCAAGCAAGCGGGCAATGCAAATCTGCACTACAAAGAAGTATCACTTCCCAACGGTCAAAAGGGACATCCACAAAATGTGTAAAAACCAGAAAGGCAAGACAGGCCCTGGAGAACAGGGAGCCTTGTTATGCTGATGGGCGGGATGTAAGTTGCCAACTGCCTCACTGGAGGAGTGCATTGTGTTCCCTAAAACAAGTAAACAACAGAGCTACAGAGCCAAGGGCACTTCCAGTCTAGGGAATATACCTTGGGAAAACTGAAAATCCATAAGACAGAGCCACCCCCAAATTGAGGGCTGCACTGCTTACAAGAACCTCAACCTGGGTACACCTGAAATATCCCAGGAAATATAAAAATGGTTCCAAACATTGTGGAACTTACGTACGATGGAATATCCCTCAGCCACGAAATCAATGTCATAAGACCAGTAGCAGCAAAATGAGTGGATTCAGATACGATGATTCTAAGGGAAAGAAGTCACACAGGAAAAGAAACTTATCATAAGATATCACTTAGGAAGATCCTGTAAACATGGCTACACATGAACTGAGTTAGCAAAGAGAACAGAGTCTCACATTTAGAAAACACTCTTATGCCTGCTTAAGGGGGAAGGAGAGGTGGGGTGATGCATCAAACCAGAGTTTGATATAAGCACAGGTACTGTTCCAAAAACCAACTATGGAATAGACAAGACCTACACCTTCCTCAGTGAAAGGGACTCAAAACCCCATATTTCCCGCAGAGGAATAGATCTGACTAGTAAGAATCTTAAAACCTATGTATTGATATGTCTCCGTAAGGGAATCAAGTGTGTCTAGACTGGCATAAACATGGCAGCGAGAATCAGCTCAAACCCACTCTAAAAAGGAATTTCAAAAACAGAACAAAGAAACAGGGAAATTCTTTACAATTCCTTCAGGGTCTCTGATGCAACCTGGAATGACCCTATCTACGATGACAGCTGGATGTGGCATGAGGCTGGACACTTGGGACTGAGAGGATTGGTGAGATTGGGTGAGCAAATGCAGACCCTTTAAAGCAATAATGCATGGCAACCATTCCATGGGTCCCACCTCTCCAGGTTGAAGGGAATATTACTACAGCTATAACATTTACGGGAAACCTAGAGAATGGACACACTGTGAATACGAAAGGTTTCTAAAACTCAATGAAGAGTCCCTCTCCTGGTGCTCCGGTTTGACTTTCCAACAGCTTTACTATCAATCTCCCAACTTGGAGAGACAGCCCCTTTAAGCTCCTGGTTCACACAGGTTGCCCATTTGGCAGAGGAGGAAAGGGAAGAGGGAGAACCAATGAGAGAGTAGCTGTTAGGCATTTGGATGGGCACATGTCACTCTAATTTCCCGGCAGGAAGAAGAATTCACCAAAGTCTCAGCCACCCACCGGGAACCAGTATAGGTCCTGAACCAAATGTTTGGACTTGCGTTCAGCTCACAAAAAACGAGTTGAAAAATGGAGCTCAGGGGCACAGCAATTCACAAACTGGCAGAGTAATCAAGGCCAACTATCGTCCAAAAATCTGTTGAGGGAAGGCAACGAGGCGGACTTGAATGCGAGGCAGAATAGCAGGAAACAGATTTCAAGAGGTACGTTAGAATCGCCTGTAAAGCACAGGAAGAGGGGCACAACTTCGACAATGATGCACTTGGCCAAAAAGGGCGTATGCGTTTTCTCCTGAATATATTCAGGAGAAAACGCATACGCCCTTTTTGGCCAAGCAAGCAAGCGGGCAATGCAAATCTGCACTACAAAGAAGTATCACTTCCCACCGGTCAAAAGGGACATCCACAAAATGTGTAAAAACCAGAAAGGCAAGACAGGCCCTGGAGAACAGGGAGCCTTGTTATGCTGATGGGCGGGATGTAAGTTGCCAACTGCCTCACTGGAGGAGTGCATTGTGTTCCCTAAAACAAGTAAACAACAGAGCTACAGAGCCAAGGGCACTTCCAGTCTAGGGAATATACCTTGGGAAAACTGAAAATCCATAAGACAGAGCCACCCCCAAATTGAGGGCTGCACTGCTTACAAGAACCTCAACCTGGGTACACCTGAAATATCCCAGGAAATATAAAAATGGTTCAAAACATTGTGGAACTTACGTACGATGGAATATCCCTCAGCCACGAAATCAATGTCATAAGACCAGTAGCAGCAAAATGAGTGGATTCAGGTACGATGATTCTAAGGGAAAGAAGTCACACAGGAAAAGAAACTTATCATAAGATATCACTTAGGAAGATCCTGTAAACATGGCTACACATGAACTGAGTTAGCAAAGAGAACAGAGTCTCACATTTAGAAAACACTCTTATGCCTGCTTAAGGGGGAAGGAGAGGTGGGGTGATGCATCAAACCAGAGTTTGATATAAGCACAGGTACTGTTCCAAAAACCAACTATGGAATAGACAAGACCTACACCTTCCTCAGTGAAAGGGACTCAAAACCCCATATTTCCCGCAGAGGAATAGATCTGACTAGTAAGAATCTTAAAACCTATGTATTGATATGTCTCCGTAAGGGAATCAAGTGTGTCTAGACTGGCATAAACATGGCAGCGAGAATCAGCTCAAACCCACTCTAAAAAGGAATTTCAAAAACAGAACAAAGAAACAGGGAAATTCTTTACAATTCCTTCAGGGTCTCTGATGAAACCTGGAATGACCCTATCTACGATGACAGCTGGATGTGGCATGAGGCTGGACACTTGGGACTGAGAGGATTGGTGAGATTGGGTGAGCAAATGCAGACCCTTTAAAGCAATAATGCATGGCACCCATTCCATGGGTCCCAACTCTCCAGGTTGAAGGGAATATTACTACAGCTATAACATGTACGGGAAACCTAGAGAATGGACACACTGTGAATACGAAAGGTTTCTAAAACTCAACGAAGAGTCCCTCTCCTGGTGCTGCGGTTTGACTTTCCAACTGCTTTCCTATCAATCTCCCAACTTGGAGAGACAGCCCCTTTAAGCTCCTGGTTCGCACAGGTTGCCAATCTGGCAGAGGATGAAAGGGAAGAGGGAGAACCAATGAGAGAGTAGCTGTTAGGCATTTGGATGGGCACATGTCACTCTAATTTCCCGGCAGGAAGAAGAATTCACCAAAGTCTCAGCCACCCACCGGGAACCAGTATAGGTCCTGAACCAAAAGTTTGGACTTGCGTTCAGCTCACAAAAAGCGAGTTGAAAAATGGAGCTCAGGGGCACAGCAATTCACAAACTGGCAGAGTAATCAAGGCCAACTATCGTCCAAAAATCTGTTGAGGGAAGGCAACGAGGCGCACTTGAAAGCGAGGCAGAATAGCAGGAAACAGATTTCAAGAGGTACTTTGGAATCGCCTGTAAAGCACAGGAAGAGGGGCACAACTTCGACAATGATGCACTTGGCCAAAAAGGGCGTATGCGTTTTCTCCTGAATATATTCAGGAGAAAACGCATACGCCCTTTTTGGCCAAGCAAGCAAGCGGGCAATGCAAATCTGCACTACAAAGAAGTATCACTTCCCACCAGTCAAAAGAACATCCACAAAATGTGTAAAAACCAGAAAGGCAAGACAGGCCCTGGAGAACAGGGAGCCTTGTTATGCTGATGGGCGGGATGTAAGCTGCCAACTGCCTCACTGGAGGAGTGCATTGTGTTCCCTAAAACAAGTAAACAACAGAGCTACAGAGCCAAGGGCACTTCCAGTCTAGGGAATATACCTTGGGAAAACTGAAGATCCATAAGACAGAGCCACCCCCAAATTGAGGGCTGCACTGCTTACAAGAACCTCAACCTGGGTACACCTGAAATATCCCAGGAAATATAAAAATGGTTCAAAACATCGTGGAACTTACGTACGATGGAATATCCCTCAGCCACGAAATCAATGTCATAAGACCAGTAGCAGCAAAATGAGTGGATTCAGGTACGATGATTCTAAGTGAAAGAAGTCACACAGAAAAAGAAACTTATCATAAGATATCAATTAGGAAGATCCTGTAAACATGGCTACACATGAACTGAGTTAGCAAAGAGAACAGAGTCTCACATTTAGAAAACACTCTTATGCCTGCTTAAGGGGGAAGGAGAGGTGGGGTGATGCATCAAACCAGAGTTTGATATAAGCACAAGAAACGTTCCAAAATCCAACTATGGAATAGACAAGACCTACACCTTCCTCAGTGAAAGGGACTCAAAACCCCATATTTCCGGCAGAGGAATAGATCTGACTAGTAAGAATCTTAAAACCTATGTATTGATATGTCTCCGTAAGGGAATCATGTGTGACAAGACTGGCATAAACATGGCAGCGAGAATCAGCTCAAACCCACTCTAAAAAGGAATTTCAAAAACAAAACAAAGAAACAGGGAAATTCTTTACAATTCCTTCAGGGTCTCTGATGAAACCTGGAATGACCCTATCTACAATGACAGCTGGATATGGCATGAGGCTGGACACTTGGGACTGAGAGGATTGGTGAGATTGGGTGAGCAAATGCAGACCCTTTAAAGCAAGAATGCATGGCACCCATTCCATGGGTCCCAACTCTCCAGGTTGAAGGGAATATTACTACAGCTATAACATGTACGGGAAACCTAGAGAATGGACACACTGTGAATACGAAAGGTTTATAAAACTCAACGAAGTGTCCCTCTCCTGGTGCTGCGGTTTGACTTTCCAACTGCTTTCCTATCAATCTCCCAACTTGGAGAGACAGCCCCTTTAAGCTCCTGGTTCGCACAGGTTGCCAATCTGGCAGAGGATGAAAGGGAAGAGGGAGAACCAATGAGAGAGTAGCTGTTAGGCATTTGGATGGGCACATGTCACTCTAATTTCCCGGCAGGAAGAAGAATTCACCAAAGTCTCAGCCACCCACCGGGAACCAGTATAGGTCCTGAACCAAAAGTTTGGACTTGCGTTCAGCTCACAAAAAACGAGTTGAAAAATGGAGCTCAGGGGCACAGCAATTCACAAACTGGCAGAGTAATCAAGGCCAACTATCGTCCAAAAATCTGTTGAGGGAAGGCAACGAGGCGGACTTGAAAGCGAGGCAGAATAGCAGGAAACAGATTTCAAGAGGTACTTTGGAATCGCCTGTAAAGCACAGGAAGAGGGGCACAACTTCGACAATGATGCACTTGGCCAAAAAGGGCGTATGCGTTTTCTCCTGAATATATTCAGGAGAAAACGCATACGCCCTTTTTGGCCAAGCAAGCAAGCGGGCAATGCAAATCTGCACTACAAAGAAGTATCACTTCCCAACGGTCAAAAGGGACATCCACAAAATGTGTAAAAACCAGAAAGGCAAGACAGGCCCTGGAGAACAGGGAGCCTTGTTATGCTGATGGGCGGGATGTAAGTTGCCAACTGCCTCACTGGAGGAGTGCATTGTGTTCCCTAAAACAAGTAAACAACAGAGCTACAGAGCCAAGGGCACTTCCAGTCTAGGGAATATACCTTGGGAAAACTGAAAATCCATAAGACAGAGCCACCCCCAAATTGAGGGCTGCACTGCTTACAAGAACCTCAACCTGGGTACACCTGAAATATCCCAGGAAATATAAAAATGGTTCAAAACATTGTGGAACTTACGTACGATGGAATATCCCTCAGCCATGAAATCAATGTCATAAGACCAGTAGCAGCAAAATGAGTGGATTCAGGTACAATGATTCTAAGTGAAAGAGTCACACAGAAAAAGAAACTTATCATAAGATATCACTTAGGAAGATCCTGTAAACATGGCAACACATGAACTGAGTTAGGAAAGAGAACAGAGTCTCACATTTAGAAAACACTCTTATGCCTGCTTAAGGGGGAAGGAGAGGTGGGGTGATGCATCAAACCAGAGTTTGATATAAGCACAGGTACTGTTCCAAAAACCAACTATGGAATAGACAAGACCTACACCTTCCTCAGTGAAAGGGACTCAAAACCCCATATTTCCCGCAGAGGAATAGATCTGACTAGTAAGAATCTTAAAACCTATGTATTGATATGTCTCCGTAAGGGAATCAAGTGTGTCTAGACTGGCATAAACATGGCAGCGAGAATCAGCTCAAACCCACTCTAAAAAGGAATTTCAAAAACAGAACAAAGAAACAGGGAAATTCTTTACAATTCCTTCAGGGTCTCTGATGCAACCTGGAATGACCCTATCTACGATGACAGCTGGATGTGGCATGAGGCTGGACACTTGGGACTGAGAGGATTGGTGAGATTGGGTGAGCAAATGCAGACTCTTTAAAGCAATAATGCATGGCAACCATTCCATGGGTCCCAACTCTCCAGGTTGAAGGGAATATTACTACAGCTATAACATGTACGGGAAACCTAGAGAATGGACACACTGTGAATACGAAAGGTTTCTAAAACTCAACGAAGAGTCCCTCTCCTGGTGCTCCGGTTTGACTTTCCAACAGCTTTACTATCAATCTCCCAACTTGGAGAGACAGCCCCTTTAAGCTCCTGGTTCACACAGGTTGCCCATTTGGCAGAGGAGGAAAGGGAAGAGGGAGAACCAATGAGAGAGTAGCTGTTAGGCATTTGGATGGGCACATGTCACTCTAATTTCCCGGCAGGAAGAAGAATTCACCAAAGTCTCAGCCACCCACCGGGAACCAGTATAGGTCCTGAACCAAATGTTTGGACTTGCGTTCAGCTCACAAAAAACGAGTTGAAAAATGGAGCTCAGGGGCACAGCAATTCACAAACTGGCAGAGTAATCAAGGCCAACTATCGTCCAAAAATCTGTTGAGGGAAGGCAACGAGGCGGACTTGAATGCGAGGCAGAATAGCAGGAAACAGATTTCAAGAGGTACGTTAGAATCGCCTGTAAAGCACAGGAAGAGGGGCACAACTTCGACAATGATGCACTTGGCCAAAAAGGGCGTATGCGTTTTCTCCTGAATATATTCAGGAGAAAACGCATACGCCCTTTTTGGCCAAGCAAGCAAGCGGGCAATGCAAATCTGCACTACAAAGAAGTATCACTTCCCACCGGTCAAAAGGGACATCCACAAAATGTGTAAAAACCAGAAAGGCAAGACAGGCCCTGGAGAACAGGGAGCCTTGTTATGCTGATGGGCGGGATGTAAGTTGCCAACTGCCTCACTGGAGGAGTGCATTGTGTTCCCTAAAACAAGTAAACAACAGAGCTACAGAGCCAAGGGCACTTCCAGTCTAGGGAATATACCTTGGGAAAACTGAAAATCCATAAGACAGAGCCACCCCCAAATTGAGGGCTGCACTGCTTACAAGAACCTCAACCTGGGTACACCTGAAATATCCCAGGAAATATAAAAATGGTTCCAAACATTGTGGAACTTACGTACGATGGAATATCCCTCAGCCACGAAATCAATGTCATAAGACCAGTAGCAGCAAAATGAGTGGATTCAGATACGATGATTCTAAGGGAAAGAAGTCACACAGGAAAAGAAACTTATCATAAGATATCACTTAGGAAGATCCTGTAAACATGGCTACACATGAACTGAGTTAGCAAAGAGAACAGAGTCTCACATTTAGAAAACACTCTTATGCCTGCTTAAGGGGGAAGGAGAGGTGGGGTGATGCATCAAACCAGAGTTTGATATAAGCACAGGTACTGTTCCAAAAACCAACTATGGAATAGACAAGACCTACACCTTCCTCAGTGAAAGGGACTCAAAACCCCATATTTCCCGCAGAGGAATAGATCTGACTAGTAAGAATCTTAAAACCTATGTATTGATATGTCTCCGTAAGGGAATCAAGTGTGTCTAGACTGGCATAAACATGGCAGCGAGAATCAGCTCAAACCCACTCTAAAAAGGAATTTCAAAAACAGAACAAAGAAACAGGGAAATTCTTTACAATTCCTTCAGGGTCTCTGATGCAACCTGGAATGACCCTATCTACGATGACAGCTGGATGTGGCATGAGGCTGGACACTTGGGACTGAGAGGATTGGTGAGATTGGGTGAGCAAATGCAGACC
Organism: Mesoplodon mirus; assembly: GCF_964341445.2. Taxonomy (NCBI): domain Eukaryota; kingdom Metazoa; phylum Chordata; class Mammalia; order Artiodactyla; family Ziphiidae; genus Mesoplodon; species Mesoplodon mirus. The sequence goes on from NW_028295773.1 coordinate 496,022, forward strand.
CTTTAAAGCAATAATGCATGGCAACCATTCCATGGGTCCCACCTCTCCAGGTTGAAGGGAATATTACTACAGCTATAACATTTACGGGAAACCTAGAGAATGGACACACTGTGAATACGAAAGGTTTCTAAAACTCAATGAAGAGTCCCTCTCCTGGTGCTCCGGTTTGACTTTCCAACAGCTTTACTATCAATCTCCCAACTTGGAGAGACAGCCCCTTTAAGCTCCTGGTTCACACAGGTTGCCCATTTGGCAGAGGAGGAAAGGGAAGAGGGAGAACCAATGAGAGAGTAGCTGTTAGGCATTTGGATGGGCACATGTCACTCTAATTTCCCGGCAGGAAGAAGAATTCACCAAAGTCTCAGCCACCCACCGGGAACCAGTATAGGTCCTGAACCAAATGTTTGGACTTGCGTTCAGCTCACAAAAAACGAGTTGAAAAATGGAGCTCAGGGGCACAGCAATTCACAAACTGGCAGAGTAATCAAGGCCAACTATCGTCCAAAAATCTGTTGAGGGAAGGCAACGAGGCGGACTTGAATGCGAGGCAGAATAGCAGGAAACAGATTTCAAGAGGTACGTTAGAATCGCCTGTAAAGCACAGGAAGAGGGGCACAACTTCGACAATGATGCACTTGGCCAAAAAGGGCGTATGCGTTTTCTCCTGAATATATTCAGGAGAAAACGCATACGCCCTTTTTGGCCAAGCAAGCAAGCGGGCAATGCAAATCTGCACTACAAAGAAGTATCACTTCCCACCGGTCAAAAGGGACATCCACAAAATGTGTAAAAACCAGAAAGGCAAGACAGGCCCTGGAGAACAGGGAGCCTTGTTATGCTGATGGGCGGGATGTAAGTTGCCAACTGCCTCACTGGAGGAGTGCATTGTGTTCCCTAAAACAAGTAAACAACAGAGCTACAGAGCCAAGGGCACTTCCAGTCTAGGGAATATACCTTGGGAAAACTGAAAATCCATAAGACAGAGCCACCCCCAAATTGAGGGCTGCACTGCTTACAAGAACCTCAACCTGGGTACACCTGAAATATCCCAGGAAATATAAAAATGGTTCAAAACATTGTGGAACTTACGTACGATGGAATATCCCTCAGCCATGAAATCAATGTCATAAGACCAGTAGCAGCAAAATGAGTGGATTCAGGTACGATGATTCTAAGTGAAAGAAGTCACACAGAAAAAGAAACTTATCATAAGATATCACTTAGGAAGATCCTGTAAACATGGCAACACATGAACTGAGTTAGGAAAGAGAACAGAGTCTCACATTTAGAAAACACTCTTATGCCTGCTTAAGGGGGAAGGAGAGGTGGGGTGATGCATCAAACCAGAGTTTGATATAAGCACAGGTACTGTTCCAAAAACCAACTATGGAATAGACAAGACCTACACCTTCCTCAGTGAAAGGGACTCAAAACCCCATATTTCCCGCAGAGGAATAGATCTGACTAGTAAGAATCTTAAAACCTATGTATTGATATGTCTCCGTAAGGGAATCAAGTGTGTCTAGACTGGCATAAACATGGCAGCGAGAATCAGCTCAAACCCACTCTAAAAAGGAATTTCAAAAACAGAACAAAGAAACAGGGAAATTCTTTACAATTCCTTCAGGGTCTCTGATGAAACCTGGAATGACCCTATCTACGATGACAGCTGGATGTGGCATGAGGCTGGACACTTGGGACTGAGAGGATTGGTGAGATTGGGTGAGCAAATGCAGACCCTTTAAAGCAATAATGCATGGCACCCATTCCATGGGTCCCAACTCTCCAGGTTGAAGGGAATATTACTACAGCTATAACATGTACGGGAAACCTAGAGAATGGACACACTGTGAATACGAAAGGTTTCTAAAACTCAACGAAGAGTCCCTCTCCTGGTGCTGCGGTTTGACTTTCCAACTGCTTTCCTATCAATCTCCCAACTTGGAGAGACAGCCCCTTTAAGCTCCTGGTTCGCACAGGTTGCCAATCTGGCAGAGGATGAAAGGGAAGAGGGAGAACCAATGAGAGAGTAGCTGTTAGGCATTTGGATGGGCACATGTCACTCTAATTTCCCGGCAGGAAGAAGAATTCACCAAAGTCTCAGCCACCCACCGGGAACCAGTATAGGTCCTGAACCAAAAGTTTGGACTTGCGTTCAGCTCACAAAAAGCGAGTTGAAAAATGGAGCTCAGGGGCACAGCAATTCACAAACTGGCAGAGTAATCAAGGCCAACTATCGTCCAAAAATCTGTTGAGGGAAGGCAACGAGGCGCACTTGAAAGCGAGGCAGAATAGCAGGAAACAGATTTCAAGAGGTACTTTGGAATCGCCTGTAAAGCACAGGAAGAGGGGCACAACTTCGACAATGATGCACTTGGCCAAAAAGGGCGTATGCGTTTTCTCCTGAATATATTCAGGAGAAAACGCATACGCCCTTTTTGGCCAAGCAAGCAAGCGGGCAATGCAAATCTGCACTACAAAGAAGTATCACTTCCCACCAGTCAAAAGAACATCCACAAAATGTGTAAAAACCAGAAAGGCAAGACAGGCCCTGGAGAACAGGGAGCCTTGTTATGCTGATGGGCGGGATGTAAGCTGCCAACTGCCTCCCTGGAGGAGTGCATTGTGTTCCCTAAAACAAGTAAACAACAGAGCTACAGAGCCAAGGGCACTTCCAGTCTAGGGAATATACCTTGGGAAAACTGAAGATCCATATGACACAGCCACCCCCAAATTGAGGGCTGCACTGCTTACAAGAACCTCAACCTGGGTACACCTGAAATATCCCAGGAAATATAAAAATGGTTCAAAACATTGTGGAAATTACGTACGATGGAATATCCCTCAGCCACGAAATCAATGTCATAAGACCAGTAGCAGCAAAATGAGTGGATTCAGGTACGATGATTCTAAGTGAAAGAAGTCACACAGAAAAAGAAACTTATCATAAGATATCAATTAGGAAGATCCTGTGAACATGGCTACACATGAACTGAGTTAGCAAAGAGAACAGAGTCTCACATTTAGAAAACACTCTTATGCCTGCTTAAGGGGGAAGGAGAGGTGGGGTGATGCATCAAACCAGAGTTTCATATAAGCACAAGAAATGTTCCAAAATCCAACTATGGAATAGACAAGACCTACACCTTCCTCAGTGAAAGGGACTCAAAACCCCATATTTCCGGCAGAGGAATAGATCTGACTAGTAAGAATCTTAAAACCTATGTATTGATATGTCTCCGTAAGGGAATCATGTGTGACAAGACTGGCATAAACATGGCAGCGAGAATCAGCTCAAACCCACTCTAAAAAGGAATTTCAAAAACAAAACACAGAAACAGGGAAATTCTTTACAATTCCTTCAGGGTCTCTGATGAAACCTGGAATGACCCTATCTACAATGACAGCTGGATATGGCATGAGGCTGGACACTTGGGACTGAGAGGATTGGTGAGATTGGGTGAGCAAATGCAGACCCTTTAAAGCAAGAATGCATGGCACCCATTCCATGGGTCCCAACTCTCCAGGTTGAAGGGAATATTACTACAGCTATAACATGTACGGGAAACCTAGAGAATGGACACACTGTGAATAGGAAAGGTTTCTAAAACTCAACGAAGTGTCCCTCTCCTGGTGCTGCGGTTTGACTTTCCAACTGCTTTCCTATCAATCTCCCAACTTGGAGAGACAGCCCCTTTAAGCTCCTGGTTCGCACAGGTTGCCAATCTGGCAGAGGATGAAAGGGAAGAGGGAGAACCAATGAGAGAGTAGCTGTTAGGCATTTGGATGGGCACATGTCACTCTAATTTCCCGGCAGGAAGAAGAATTCACCAAAGTCTCAGCCACCCACCGGGAACCAGTATAGGTCCTGAACCAAATGTTTGGACTTGCGTTCAGCTCACAAAAAACGAGTTGAAAAATGGAGCTCAGGGGCACAGCAATTCACAAACTGGCAGAGTAATCAAGGCCAACTATCGTCCAAAAATCTGTTGAGGGAAGGCAACGAGGCGGACTTGAATGCGAGGCAGAATAGCAGGAAACAGATTTCAAGAGGTACTTTGGAATCGCCTGTAAAGCACAGGAAGAGGGGCACAACTTCGACAATGATGCACTTGGCCAAAAAGGGCGTATGCGTTTTCTCCTGAATATATTCAGGAGAAAACGCATACGCCCTTTTTGGCCAAGCAAGCAAGCGGGCAATGCAAATCTGCACTACAAAGAAGTATCACTTCCCAACGGTCAAAAGGGACATCCACAAAATGTGTAAAAACCAGAAAGGCAAGACAGGCCCTGGAGAACAGGGAGCCTTGTTATGCTGATGGGCGGGATGTAAGTTGCCAACTGCCTCACTGGAGGAGTGCATTGTGTTCCCTAAAACAAGTAAACAACAGAGCTACAGAGCCAAGGGCACTTCCAGTCTAGGGAATATACCTTGGGAAAACTGAAAATCCATAAGACAGAGCCACCCCCAAATTGAGGGCTGCACTGCTTACAAGAACCTCAACCTGGGTACACCTGAAATATCCCAGGAAATATAAAAATGGTTCAAAACATTGTGGAACTTACGTACGATGGAATATCCCTCAGCCATGAAATCAATGTCATAAGACCAGTAGCAGCAAAATGAGTGGATTCAGGTACAATGATTCTAAGTGAAAGAGTCACACAGAAAAAGAAACTTATCATAAGATATCACTTAGGAAGATCCTGTAAACATGGCAACACATGAACTGAGTTAGGAAAGAGAACAGAGTCTCACATTTAGAAAACACTCTTATGCCTGCTTAAGGGGGAAGGAGAGGTGGGGTGATGCATCAAACCAGAGTTTGATATAAGCACAGGTACTGTTCCAAAAACCAACTATGGAATAGACAAGACCTACACCTTCCTCAGTGAAAGGGACTCAAAACCCCATATTTCCCGCAGAGGAATAGATCTGACTAGTAAGAATCTTAAAACCTATGTATTGATATGTCTCCGTAAGGGAATCAAGTGTGTCTAGACTGGCATAAACATGGCAGCGAGAATCAGCTCAAACCCACTCTAAAAAGGAATTTCAAAAACAGAACAAAGAAACAGGGAAATTCTTTACAATTCCTTCAGGGTCTCTGATGCAACCTGGAATGACCCTATCTACGATGACAGCTGGATGTGGCATGAGGCTGGACACTTGGGACTGAGAGGATTGGTGAGATTGGGTGAGCAAATGCAGACTCTTTAAAGCAATAATGCATGGCAACCATTCCATGGGTCCCAACTCTCCAGGTTGAAGGGAATATTACTACAGCTATAACATGTACGGGAAACCTAGAGAATGGACACACTGTGAATACGAAAGGTTTCTAAAACTCAACGAAGAGTCCCTCTCCTGGTGCTCCGGTTTGACTTTCCAACAGCTTTACTATCAATCTCCCAACTTGGAGAGACAGCCCCTTTAAGCTCCTGGTTCACACAGGTTGCCCATTTGGCAGAGGAGGAAAGGGAAGAGGGAGAACCAATGAGAGAGTAGCTGTTAGGCATTTGGATGGGCACATGTCACTCTAATTTCCCGGCAGGAAGAAGAATTCACCAAAGTCTCAGCCACCCACCGGGAACCAGTATAGGTCCTGAACCAAATGTTTGGACTTGCGTTCAGCTCACAAAAAACGAGTTGAAAAATGGAGCTCAGGGGCACAGCAATTCACAAACTGGCAGAGTAATCAAGGCCAACTATCGTCCAAAAATCTGTTGAGGGAAGGCAACGAGGCGGACTTGAATGCGAGGCAGAATAGCAGGAAACAGATTTCAAGAGGTACTTTGGAATCGCCTGTAAAGCACAGGAAGAGGGGCACAACTTCGACAATGATGCACTTGGCCAAAAAGGGCGTATGCGTTTTCTCCTGAATATATTCAGGAGAAAACGCATACGCCCTTTTTGGCCAAGCAAGCAAGCGGGCAATGCAAATCTGCACTACAAAGAAGTATCACTTCCCACCAGTCAAAAGAACATCCACAAAATGTGTAAAAACCAGAAAGGCAAGACAGGCCCTGGAGAACAGGGAGCCTTGTTATGCTGATGGGCGGGATGTAAGTTGCCAACTGCCTCACTGGAGGAGTGCATTGTGTTCCCTAAAACAAGTAAACAACAGAGCTACAGAGCCAAGGGCACTTCCAGTCTAGGGAATATACCTTGGGAAAACTGAAAATCCATAAGACAGAGCCACCCCCAAATTGAGGGCTGCACTGCTTACAAGAACCTCAACCTGGGTACACCTGAAATATCCCAGGAAATATAAAAATGGTTCCAAACATTGTGGAACTTACGTACGATGGAATATCCCTCAGCCACGAAATCAATGTCATAAGACCAGTAGCAGCAAAATGAGTGGATTCAGGTACGATGATTCTAAGGGAAAGAAGTCACACAGGAAAAGAAACTTATCATAAGATATCACTTAGGAAGATCCTGTAAACATGGCTACACATGAACTGAGTTAGCAAAGAGAACAGAGTCTCACATTTAGAAAACACTCTTATGCCTGCTTAAGGGGGAAGGAGAGGTGGGGTGATGCATCAAACCAGAGTTTGATATAAGCACAGGTACTGTTCCAAAAACCTACTATGGAATAGACAAGACCTACACCTTCCTCAGTGAAAGGGACTCAAAACCCCATATTTCCCGCAGAGGAATAGATCTGACTAGTAAGAATCTTAAAACCTATGTATTGATATGTCTCCGTAAGGGAATCAAGTGTGTCTAGACTGGCATAAACATGGCAGCGAGAATCAGCTCAAACCCACTCTAAAAAGGAATTTCAAAAACAGAACAAAGAAACAGGGAAATTCTTTACAATTCCTTCAGGGTCTCTGATGCAACCTGGAATGACCCTATCTACGATGACAGCTGGATGTGGCATGAGGCTGGACACTTGGGACTGAGAGGATTGGTGAGATTGGGTGAGCAAATGCAGACCCTTTAAAGCAATAATGCATGGCAACCATTCCATGGGTCCCACCTCTCCAGGTTGAAGGGAATATTACTACAGCTATAACATGTACGGGAAACCTAGAGAATGGACACACTGTGAATACGAAAGGTTTCTAAAACTCAATGAAGAGTCCCTCTCCTGGTGCTCCGGTTTGACTTTCCAACAGCTTTACTATCAATCTCCCAACTTGGAGAGACAGCCCCTTTAAGCTCCTGGTTCACACAGGTTGCCCATTTGGCAGAGGAGGAAAGGGAAGAGGGAGAACCAATGAGAGAGTAGCTGTTAGGCATTTGGATGGGCACATGTCACTCTAATTTCCCGGCAGGAAGAAGAATTCACCAAAGTCTCAGCCACCCACCGGGAACCAGTATAGGTCCTGAACCAAATGTTTGGACTTGCGTTCAGCTCACAAAAAACGAGTTGAAAAATGGAGCTCAGGGGCACAGCAATTCACAAACTGGCAGAGTAATCAAGGCCAACTATCGTCCAAAAATCTGTTGAGGGAAGGCAACGAGGCGGACTTGAATGCGAGGCAGAATAGCAGGAAACAGATTTCAAGAGGTACGTTAGAATCGCCTGTAAAGCACAGGAAGAGGGGCACAACTTCGACAATGATGCACTTGGCCAAAAAGGGCGTATGCGTTTTCTCCTGAATATATTCAGGAGAAAACGCATACGCCCTTTTTGGCCAAGCAAGCAAGCGGGCAATGCAAATCTGCACTACAAAGAAGTATCACTTCCCACCGGTCAAAAGGGACATCCACAAAATGTGTAAAAACCAGAAAGGCAAGACAGGCCCTGGAGAACAGGGAGCCTTGTTATGCTGATGGGCGGGATGTAAGTTGCCAACTGCCTCACTGGAGGAGTGCATTGTGTTCCCTAAAACAAGTAAACAACAGAGCTACAGAGCCAAGGGCACTTCCAGTCTAGGGAATATACCTTGGGAAAACTGAAAATCCATAAGACAGAGCCACCCCCAAATTGAGGGCTGCACTGCTTACAAGAACCTCAACCTGGGTACACCTGAAATATCCCAGGAAATATAAAAATGGTTCAAAACATTGTGGAACTTACGTACGATGGAATATCCCTCAGCCATGAAATCAATGTCATAAGACCAGTAGCAGCAAAATGAGTGGATTCAGGTACGATGATTCTAAGTGAAAGAAGTCACACAGAAAAAGAAACTTATCATAAGATATCACTTAGGAAGATCCTGTAAACATGGCAACACATGAACTGAGTTAGGAAAGAGAACAGAGTCTCACATTTAGAAAACACTCTTATGCCTGCTTAAGGGGGAAGGAGAGGTGGGGTGATGCATCAAACCAGAGTTTGATATAAGCACAGGTACTGTTCCAAAAACCAACTATGGAATAGACAAGACCTACACCTTCCTCAGTGAAAGGGACTCAAAACCCCATATTTCCCGCAGAGGAATAGATCTGACTAGTAAGAATCTTAAAACCTATGTATTGATATGTCTCCGTAAGGGAATCAAGTGTGTCTAGACTGGCATAAACATGGCAGCGAGAATCAGCTCAAACCCACTCTAAAAAGGAATTTCAAAAACAGAACAAAGAAACAGGGAAATTCTTTACAATTCCTTCAGGGTCTCTGATGCAACCTGGAATGACCCTATCTACGATGACAGCTGGATGTGGCATGAGGCTGGACACTTGGGACTGAGAGGATTGGTGAGATTGGGTGAGCAAATGCAGACCCTTTAAAGCAATAATGCATGGCACCCATTCCATGGGTCCCAACTCTCCAGGTTGAAGGGAATATTACTACAGCTATAACATGTACGGGAAACGTAGAGAATGGACACACTGTGAATACGAAAGGTTTCTAAAACTCAACGAAGAGTCCCTCTCCTGGTGCTGCGGTTTGACTTTCCAACTGCTTTCCTATCAATCTCCCAACTTGGAGAGACAGCCCCTTTAAGCTCCTGGTTCGCACAGGTTGCCAATCTGGCAGAGGATGAAAGGGAAGAGGGAGAACCAATGAGAGAGTAGCTGTTAGGCATTTGGATGGGCATATGTCACTCTAATTTCCCGGCAGGAAGAAGAATTCACCAAAGTCTCAGCCACCCACCGGGAACCAGTATAGGTCCTGAACCAAAAGTTTGGACTTGCGTTCAGCTCACAAAAAGCGAGTTGAAAAATGGAGCTCAGGGGCACAGCAATTCACAAACTGGCAGAGTAATCAAGGCCAACTATCGTCCAAAAATCTGTTGAGGGAAGGCAACGAGGCGCACTTGAAAGCGAGGCAGAATAGCAGGAAACAGATTTCAAGAGGTACTTTGGAATCGCCTGTAAAGCACAGGAAGAGGGGCACAACTTCGACAATGATGCACTTGGCCAAAAAGGGCGTATGCGTTTTCTCCTGAATATATTCAGGAGAAAACGCATACGCCCTTTTTGGCCAAGCAAGCAAGCGGGCAATGCAAATCTGCACTACAAAGAAGTATCACTTCCCACCAGTCAAAAGAACATCCACAAAATGTGTAAAAACCAGAAAGGCAAGACAGGCCCTGGAGAACAGGGAGCCTTGTTATGCTGATGGGCGGGATGTAAGCTGCCAACTGCCTCCCTGGAGGAGTGCATTGTGTTCCCTAAAACAAGTAAACAACAGAGCTACAGAGCCAAGGGCACTTCCAGTCTAGGGAATATACCTTGGGAAAACTGAAGATCCATATGACACAGCCACCCCCAAATTGAGGGCTGCACTGCTTACAAGAACCTCAACCTGGGTACACCTGAAATATCCCAGGAAATATAAAAATGGTTCAAAACATTGTGGAAATTACGTACGATGGAATATCCCTCAGCCACGAAATCAATGTCATAAGACCAGTAGCAGCAAAATGAGTGGATTCAGGTACGATGATTCTAAGTGAAAGAAGTCACACAGAAAAAGAAACTTATCATAAGATATCAATTAGGAAGATCCTGTAAACATGGCTACACATGAACTGAGTTAGCAAAGAGAACAGAGTCTCACATTTAGAAAACACTCTTATGCCTGCTTAAGGGGGAAGGAGAGGTGGGGTGATGCATCAAACCAGAGTTTCATATAAGCACAAGAAACGTTCCAAAATCCAACTATGGAATAGACAAGACCTACACCTTCCTCAGTGAAAGGGACTCAAAACCCCATATTTCCGGCAGAGGAATAGATCTGACTAGTAAGAATCTTAAAACCTATGTATTGATATGTCTCCGTAAGGGAATCATGTGTGACAAGACTGGCATAAACATGGCAGCGAGAATCAGCTCAAACCCACTCTAAAAAGGAATTTCAAAAACAAAACACAGAAACAGGGAAATTCTTTACAATTCCTTCAGGGTCTCTGATGAAACCTGGAATGACCCTATCTACAATGACAGCTGGATATGGCATGAGGCTGGACACTTGGGACTGAGAGGATTGGTGAGATTGGGTGAGCAAATGCAGACCCTTTAAAGCAAGAATGCATGGCACCCATTCCATGGGTCCCAACTCTCCAGGTTGAAGGGAATATTACTACAGCTATAACATGTACGGGAAACCTAGAGAATGGACACACTGTGAATAGGAAATGTTTCTAAAACTCAACGAAGTGTCCCTCTCCTGGTGCTGCGGTTTGACTTTCCAACTGCTTTCCTATCAATCTCCCAACTTGGAGAGACAGCCCCTTTAAGCTCCTGGTTCGCACAGGTTGCCAATCTGGCAGAGGATGAAAGGGAAGAGGGAGAACCAATGAGAGAGTAGCTGTTAGGCATTTGGATGGGCACATGTCACTCTAATTTCCCGGCAGGAAGAAGAATTCACCAAAGTCTCAGCCACCCACCGGGAAACAGTATAGGTCCTGAACCAAAAGTTTGGACTTGCGTTCAGCTCACAAAAAGCGAGTTGAAAAATGGAGCTCAGGGGCACAGCAATTCACAAACTGGCAGAGTAATCAAGGCCAACTATCGTCCAAAAATCTGTTGAGGGAAGGCAACGAGGCGGACTTGAATGCGAGGCAGAATAGCAGGAAACAGATTTCAAGAGGTACGTTAGAATCGCCTGTAAAGCACAGGAAGAGGGGCACAACTTCGACAATGATGCACTTGGCCAAAAAGGGCGTATGCGTTTTCTCCTGAATATATTCAGGAGAAAACTACAATGAGGTATCACCTCACACCTGTTAGAATCGGCATCATCAGAAAATCTACAAACAACCAATTCTGGGGAGGGTGTGGACAAAAGGAGCCCTCTTCCACTATTGGTGGGAATGTAAATTGATAGAGTCTCTATGGAGAACAGTATGGAGTTTCCTTAAAAAAACTAGAAATAGAATTACCATCTGATCCAGCAATCCCACTTCTGGGCATATACCCAGAGAAAACCGTATTTCAAAAAGGCACCTTCACCACAATGTTCGTTGCAGCACTATTTACAATAGCCAGGTAATGGAAGCAACCTAAATGCCCACTGACAGATGAATGGATAAAGATGTGGTACATATATGAAATGGAATATTATTCGGCCATAAAAAGGAATGAAACTGGGTCATTTGTAGAGACATCGATGGATCGAGAGACTGTCATACAGAATGAAGTAAGTCAGAAAGAGGAAAACAAATATTGTATATTAATGCATATATGTGGAAACTAAACAAATGGTACGGATGAACTGGTTTGCAGGGAAGAAATAGAGACACAGAGGTAGAGAACAAACATATGGACAACAATTGTGGGAAGATATGGGGTGCTGGTGGTGGGATGACTTGGGAGATTGGGATTGACCTGTATACATGTATATGCATAAAATACATAACTAATAATAAACTGCTGTATAAAAAAATAAATTAATTAATTTCAAAATTCTAAAAAATAAAATTTAAAAATAAAAGAGAAAAAATTTCTTCCCATCACACAGATGTATTTATAGGAATGAATTATTTCCATGCTTATATCTATAAATACATAAAAGAGGAATAAAATCTAACTTGAAACATAAAAGAAAAAAAAAACCTGAACCCACCCTTTATACAGAGGAAAACCCTATCTGGACACTTGCTCCAGCGGTAAACAATTCTGAAATTGGTCAGAGGTGGGGAACCCTCTCCCATACAGCCAGCACCCCACCCCCCACGCAAGGAGCGGCCTCATTGCAAAGCTGTGGGATAGTGCCGAGGCATCTGTGTGTAAACGTGAGCTGAGCCCCAGGCCAGCTGCTGCTGAACTGTTCCCACCCTTCCCAGGTAAAACACCTGAATATGTACAAGGGCTTGAAAGCCTAGAGGAAGGGCCGTCGAGCCACACCAGCGACAGCACGCAGGCCAACTTGGTGCCTGCAGGCCAGCCAGGGTGGTCCTGGCCCCGGGCGCTCTTCCGGAAGCTTTCCATTGCCCTGCCTGAGATACCCCTCCTGTCCCGTCCCCCACTGCTTTTTTCCTTCCTTACCTCTGTCCGGAGAGAAATTCCAGCGGAAGGTATGGGTGACACATCCTCTTCTTTACTGGTGTCAGCCTGGCAACTCCTGCAGAAAGGCCAGCAGAGCCCCACTCACACCGGGCCACCCACAAAGCTGTGGCCCCTCACTCCCACCCACCAGCACAGCCCCGAGACTGCTGACGGGGCAGAGAATATGGAGTCAGGCACAGCTTCAGGGGCTATTGCTGCCTGGAGCGCTGTTTATATTGACCTCAACGAGGCACACCTGGGGAGGGCGGGCCGGCAGGGTAAGGCTGCCCAGGTCAGCTAATCCACAACCCTCAGGGAATCACATTGTTGAAAATGGACCTCGCTAAGGCAGAAGAGAAGCCAAGGAAAAAAAGGACACAATGCCATTTGCAGCACCGTAAATGAGTCTAGAAGTAATCACGTGACTTGTAGTAAGTCAGAAAGTGAAAGACACATACCATATCATATCACTTATAGGTGTTACCTAAAAATGGATACCAGAGCAGATATTTCCACGGAGAAGGGCAATCACAGATTCATTAAACAAACTTATGGTTCACGAAAGGAAAGGTGTGAGGTTTGTTTTCATTACGATATCGGGGTTACCAATCATATACAAACACAGATGACATATATAATCACCAAAGACCTACAGAATACCAAGAGAGGACTACTCAACATTCTGTCATAACGTACATGGGAAAAGGATCCCAGGAAGAACAGACATCTGTATATGTGTAAAAGAACCACATCTTCCACACCTACAACAAGCCAAACATTGTAATCAAACTTGCTGTAATAAAAAATAAAAAAAATAAATTAAAAACACTAACAAGAAGTAGTGAGACAAACTTGAGGGGCTTTCTCCTGGCACATTCCATTCTAAATTCCAATCTAGAACACCACTTCCACTGAGGCTCTCTTGCCCTAGTAACCAGATTTGGTAAGGGTGAACTGCTGCCACCTTGTGGCCGTTTCACACAACAGCAGCTTTAATCCCAGCGCTAATGGTCAGTTGATATTCAAAATCATTGCAGGCCTGTAAATGACACCTGCCCTGAAAACAATTCCTGGGGTCACATATCGACCAAAAATTTCAAAGGACGTCCATATTTCAAACCGGCCGTTTCAAAAGACATATTTTACGCACATTAGTGTTCTGCTACTTTTCCTTTCTTTCCTTTTTTGTTAAAAAAAAACGGGAATGGAAAAAGGCATCTCTCAGAATGGGCGAAAATCGTTGCAAACGAATCAATGGACAGAGGTTTAATCTCCAATATATATAAACAGCTCATGCAGCTTAATATTAAAAAATCAAACAACCCAATACAAAAATGGGCAGAAGATCTAAAGAGGCGTTTCTTCAAAGAAGACACAGAGATGGCCAAGACGCACATGAAAAGCTGCTCAACAGCACTAATTATTAGAGAAATGCAAATCAAAACTACAATGAGGTATCACCTCACACCTGTTAGAATCGGCATCATCAGAAAATCTACAAACAACCAATTCTGGGGAGGGTGTGGACAAAAGGAGCCCTCTTCCACTATTGGTGGGAATGTAAATTGATACAGTCACTATGGAGAACAGTATGGAGTTTCCTTAAAAAAACTAGAAATAGAATTACCATCTGATCCAGCAATCCCACTTCTGGGCATATACCCAGAGAAAACCGTATTTCAAAAAGGCACATTCACCACAATGTTCGTTGCAGCACTATTTACAATAGTCAGGTAATGGAAGCAACCTAAATGCCCACAGACAGATGAATGGATAAAGATGTGGTACATATATAAAATGGAATATGACTCGGCCATAAAAAGGAATGAAACTGGGTCATCTGTAGAGACATCGATGGATCGAGAGACTGTCATACAGAATGAAGTAAGTCAGAAAGAGGAAAACAAATATTGTATATTAATGCATATATGTGGAGCCTAAAAATGGTACAGATGAACTGGTTTGCAGGGAAGAAATAGAGACACAGAGGTAGAGAACAAACGTATGGACACCAAGTGTGGGAAGCCATGGGGTGGTGGTGGTGGGATGAGTTGGGAGTTTGGGATTGACCTGTATACATGTATATGCATAAAATACATAACTAATAATAACGTGCTGTATAAAAAAATACATAAAATTTCAAAATTTTAAAAAATAAAATTTAAAAATAAAACAGAAAAAAGTTCTTCCCGTCACACAGATGTATTTATAGGAATGAATTATTTCCATGCTTATATCTATAAATACATAAAAGAGGAATAACATCTAACTTGAAACATAAAAGAAAAAAAAAGTGAACCCACGAGTTATACAGAGGAAAACCCTATCACGGCACTGGCTCCAGTGGTAAACAATTCTGAAATTGGTCAGAGGTGGGGAACCGTCTCCCATACAGCCAGCAACCCAACCCCCACGCAAGGAGCGTCCTCATTGCAAAGCTGGGGGACCGTGCCGAGGCATCTGTGAGTAAACGTGAGCTGAGCCCCAGGCCAGCTGCTGCTGAACTGTTCCCACCCTTTCCAGGTAAAACACCTGAATATGTACAAGGGCTTGAAAGCCTAGAGGAAGGACCGTGGAGCCACACCAGCGACAGCACGCAGGCCAACTTGGTGCCTCCAGGACAGCCAGCGTGGTCCTGGACCCTGGCGCTCTTCCAGAAGCTTTCCATTGCCCTGCCTGAGATACCCCTCCTGTCCCGGCCCCCACTGCATTTTTCCTTCCTCACCTCTGTCCGGAGAGAAATTCCAGCAGAAGATATGGGTGACACATCCTCTTATTTACAGGCGGCAGCCTGGCAACTCCTGCAGAAAGGCCAGCAGAACCCCACTCACACCGGGCCACCCACAAAGCTGTGGCCCCTCACTCCCTCCCACCAGCACAGCCCCGAGACTGCTGATGGGGCAGAGAATATGGAGTCAGGCACAGCTTCAGGGGCTATTGCTGCCTGGAGCTCTGTTTATATTGACCTCAACGAGGCACACCTGGGGAGGGCGGGCCGGCAGGGTAAGGCTGCCCAGGTCAGCTAATCCACAACCCTCAGGGAATCACATTTTTGAAAATGGACCCCGCTAAGGCAGAAGGGAAGCCAAGGGAAAAAAGGACACACTGCCATTTGCAGCACCGTAGATGAGTCTAGAAGTAATCACGTGACTTGTAGTAACTCAGAAAGTGAAAGACACATATATCATATCACTTATAGGTGTTACCTAAAAATGGATACCAGGGCAGATATTTCCACGGAGAAGGGCAATCACAGATTCATTAAACAAACTTATGGTTCACCAATGGAAAGGTGTGAGGATTGGTTTCATTACGATATTGGGGTTAACAGACATATACAAACACAGGTGACATATATAATCACCAAAGACCTACAGACTACCAAGAGAGGACTACTCAACATTCTGTCATAACGTACATGGGAAAAGGATCCCAAGAAGAACAGTCATCTGTATATGTGTAAAAGAACCACATCTTCCACACCTACAACAAGCCAAACATTGTAATCAAACTTGCTGTAATAAAAAATAAAAAAAATAAATTAAAAACACGAACAAGAAGTAGTGAGACAAACTTGAGGGGCTTTCTCCTGGCACATTCCATTCTAAACTACAATCTAGAACACCACTTCCACTGAGGCTCTCTTGCCCTAGTAACCAGATTTGGTAAGGGTGAACTGCTGCCACCTTGTGGCCGTTTCACACAACAGCAGCTTTAATCCCAGCGCTAATGGTCAGTTGATATTCAAAATCATTGCAGGCCTGTGAATGACACCTGCCCTGAACACAATTCCTGGGGTCACATATCGACAAAAAATTCAAAGGACGTCCATATTTCAAAACGACCGTTTCAAAAGGCATATTTTACGCACATTAGTATTCTGCTTCTTTTCCTTTCTTTCCTTTTTTGTTAAAAAAAACGGGAATGGAAAAAGGCATCCCTCAGAATGGGCAAAAATCGTTGCAAACGAATCAATGGACAGAGGTTTAATCTCCAATATATATAAACAGCTCATGCAGCTTAATATTAAAAAAACAAACAACCCAATACAAAAATGGGCAGAAGATCTAAAGAGGCGTTTCTTCAAAGAAGACACAGAGATGGCCAAGACGCCCATGAAAAGCTGCTCAACAGCACTAATTATTAGAGAAATGCAAATCAAAACTACAATGAGGTATCACCTCACACCTGTTAGAATCGGCATCATCAGAAAATCTACAAACAACCAATTCTGGGGAGGGTGTGGACAAAAGGAGCCCTCTTCCACTATTGGTGGGAATGTAAATTGATACAGTCACTATGGAGAACAGTATGGAGTTTCCTTAAAAAAACTAGAAATAGAATTACCATCTGATCCAGCAATCCCACTTCTGGGCATATACCCAGAGAAAACCGTAAATCAAAAAGGCACATTCACCACAAAGTTCGTTGCAGCACAATTTACAATAGCCAGGTAATAGAAGCCACCTAAATGCCCACAGACAGATAAATGGATAAAGATGTGGTACATATATAAAATGAAATATTACTCGGCCATAAAAAGGAATGAAACTGGGTCATTTGTAGAGACATCGATGGATCAAGGGACTGTCATACAGAATGAAGTCAGAAAGAGGAAACCAAATACTGTATATTAAGGCATATATGTGGAACCTAAAAAATGGTACAGATGAACTGGTTTGCAGCGAAGAAATAGAGACACAGAGGTAGAGAACAAACGTATGGACACCAAGTGTGGGAAGCCATGGGGTGGTGGTGGTGGGATGAGTTGGGAGATTGGGATTGACCTGTATACATGTATATGCATAAAATACATAACTAATAATAAACTGCTGTATAAAAAAATAAATTAATTAATTTCAAAATTCTAAAAAATAAAATTTAAAAATAAGAGAGAAAAAAGTTCTTCCCATCACACAGATGTATTTATAGGAATGAATTATTTCCATGCTTATATCTCTAAATACATAAAAGAGGAATAAAATCTAACTTGAAACATAAAAGAAAAAAAAAAAACCTGAACCCACCATTTATACAGAGGAAAACCCTATCTGGACACTTGCTCCAGCGGTAAACAATTCTGAAATTGGTCAGAGGTGGGGAACCATCTCCCAAACAGCCAGCACCCCACCCCCCACGCAAGGAGCGGCCTCATTGCAAAGCTGGGGGATTGTGCCGAGGCATCTGTGCATAAACGTGAGCTGAGCCCCAGGCCAGCTGCTGCTGAACTGTTCCCACCCTTCCCAGGTAAAACACCTGAATATGTACAAGGGCTTGAAAGCCTAGAGGAAAGGCCGTCGAGCCACACCAGCGACAGCACGCAGGCCAACTTGGTGCCTGCAGGCCAGCCAGGGTGGTCCTGGCCCCGGGCGCTCTTCCAGAAGCTTTCCATTGCCCTGCCTGAGATACGCCTCCTGTCCTGGCCCCCACTGCTTTTTTCCTTCCTCACCTCTGTCCGGAGAGAAATTCCAGCGGAAGGTATGGGTGACACATCCTCTTCTTTACAGGTGTCAGCCTGGCAACTCCTGCAGAAAGGCCAGCAGAGCCCCACTCACACCGGGCCACCCACAAAGCTGTGGCCCCTCACTCCCACCCACCAGCACAGCCCCGAGACTGCTGACGGGGCAGAGAATATGGAGTCAGGCACAGCTTCAGGGGCTATTGCTGCCTGGAGCGCTGTTTATATTGACCTCAACGAGGCACACCTGGGGAGGGCGGGCCGGCAGGGTAACGCTGCCCAGGTCAGCTAATCCACAACCCTCAGGGAATCACATTGTTGAAAATGGACCTCGCTAAGGCAGAAGAGAAGCCAAGGAAAAAAAGGACACAATGCCATTTGCAGCACCGTAAATGAGTCTAGAAGTAATCACGTGACTTGTAGTAAGTCAGAAAGTGAAAGACACATACCATATCATATCACTTATAGGTGTAACCTAAAAATGGATACCAGGGCAGATATTTCCACGGAGAAGGGCAATCACAGATTCATTAAACAAACTTATGGTTCACGAAAGGAAAGGTGTGAGGTTTGGTTTCATTACGATATCGGGGTTAACAATCATATACAAACACAGATGACATATATAATCACCAAAGACCTACAGAATACCAAGAGAGGACTACTCAACATTCTGTCATAACGTACATGGGAAAAGGATCCCAGGAAGAACAGACATCTGTATATGTGTAAAAGAACCACATCTTCCACACCTACAACAAGCCAAACATTGTAATCAAACTTGCTGTAATAAAAAATACAAAAAATTAAATTAAAAACACGAACAAGAAGTCGTGAGACAAACTTGAGGGGCTTTCTCCTGGCACATTCCATTCTAAATTCCAATCTAGAACACCACTTCCACTGAGGCTCTCTTGCCCTAGTAACCAGATTTGGTAAGGGTGAACTGCTGCCACCTTGTGGCCGTTTCACACAACAGCAGCTTTAATCCCAGCGCTAATGGTCAGTTGATATTCAAAATCATTGCAGGCCTGTAAATGACACCTGCCCTGAACACAATTCCTGGGGTCACATATCGACCAAAAAATTCAAAGGACGTCCATATTTCAAAACGACCGTTTCAAAAGGCATATTTTACGCACATTAGTGTTCTGCTTCTTTTCCTTTCTTTCCTTTTTTGTTAAAAAAAACGGGAATGGAAAAACGCATCCCTCAGAATGGGCAAAAATCGTTGCAAACGAATCAATGGACAGAGGTTTAATCTCCAATATATATAAACAGCTCATGCAGCTTAATATTAAAAAAACAAACAACCCAATACAAAAATGGGCAGAAGATCTAAAGAGGCGTTTCTTCAAAGAAGACACAGAGATGGCCAAGACGCCCATGAAAAGCTGCTCAACAGCACTAATTATTAGAGAAATGCAAATCAAAACTACAATGAGGTATCACCTCACACCTGTTAGAATCGGCATCATCAGAAAATCTACAAACAACCAATTCTGGGGAGGGTGTGGACAAAAGGAGCCCTCTTCCACTATTGGTGGGAATGTAAATTGATACAGTCACTATGGAGAACAGTATGGAGTTTCCTTAAAAAAACTAGAAATAGAATTACCATCTGATCCAGCAATCCCACTTCTGGGCATATACCCAGAGAAAACCGTAAATCAAAAAGGCACATTCACCACAAAGTTCGTTGCAGCACAATTTACAATAGCCAGGTAATAGAAGCCACCTAAATGCCCACAGACAGATAAATGGATAAAGATGTGGTACATATATAAAATGAAATATTACTCGGCCATAAAAAGGAATGAAACTGGGTCATTTGTAGAGACATCGATGGATCAAGGGACTGTCATACAGAATGAAGTCAGAAAGAGGAAACCAAATACTGTATATTAAGGCATATATGTGGAACCTAAAAAATGGTACAGATGAACTGGTTTGCAGCGAAGAAATAGAGACACAGAGGTAGAGAACAAACGTATGGACACCAAGTGTGGGAAGCCATGGGGTGGTGGTGGTGGGATGACTTGGGAGATTGGGATTGACCTGTATACATGTATATGCATAAAATACATAACTAATAATAAACTGCTGTATAAAAAAATAAATTAATTAATTTCAAAATTCTAAAAAATAAAATTTAAAAATAAGAGAGAAAAAAGTTCTTCCCATCAAACAGATGTATTTATAGGAATGAATTATTTCCATGCTTATATCTATAAATACATAAAAGAGGAATAAAATCTAACTTGAAACATAAAAGAAAAAAAAAACCTGAACCCACCCTTTATACAGAGGAAAACCCTATCTGGACACTTGCTCCAGCGGTAAACAATTCTGAAATTGGTCAGAGGTGGGGAACCATCTCCCATACTGCCAGCACCCCAGCCCCCACGCAAGGAGCGGCCTCATTGCAAAGCTGTGGGATAGTGCCGAGGCATCTGTGTGTAAACGTGAGCTGAGCCCCAGGCCAGCTGCTGCTGAACTGTTCCCACCCTTCCCAGGTAAAACACCTGAATATGTACAAGGGCTTGAAAGCCTAGAGGAAGGGCCGTCGAGCCACACCAGCGACAGCACGCAGGCCAACTTGGTGCCTGCAGGCCAGCCAGGGTGGTCCTGGCCCCGGGCGCTCTTCCGGAAGCTTTCCATTGCCCTGCCTGAGATACCCCTCCTGTCCTGTCCCCCACTGCTTTTTTCCTTCCTCACCTCTGTCCGGAGAGATATTCCAGCGGAAGGTATGGGTGACACATCCTCTTCTTTACAGGCGTCAGCCTGGCAACTCCTGCAGAAAGGCCAGCAGAGCCCCACTCACACCGGGCCACCCACAAAGCTGTGGCCCCTCACTCCCACCCACCAGCACAGCCCCGAGACTGCTGACGGGGCAGAGAATATGGAGTCAGGCACAGCTTCAGGGGCTATTGCTGCCTGGAGCGCTGTTTATATTGACCTCAACGAGGCACACCTGGGGAGGGCGGGCCGGCAGGGTAAGGCTGCCCAGGTCAGCTAATCCACAACCCTCAGGGAATCACATTGTTGAAAATGGACCTCGCTAAGGCAGAAGAGAAGCCAAGGAAAAAAAGGACACAATGCCATTTGCAGCACCGTAAATGAGTCTAGAAGTAATCACGTGACTTGTAGTAAGTCAGAAAGTGAAAGACACATACCATATCATATCACTTATAGGTGTTACCTAAAAATGGATACCAGGGCAGATATTTCCACGGAGAAGGGCAATCACAGATTCATTAAACAAACTTATGGTTCACGAAAGGAAAGGTGTGAGGTTTGGTTTCATTACGATATCGGGGTTAACAATCATATACAAACACAGATGACATATATAATCACCAAAGACCTACAGAATACCAAGAGAGGACTACTCAACATTCTGTCATAACGTACATGGGAAAAGGATCCCAGGAAGAACAGACATCTGTATATGTGTAAAAGAACCACATCTTCCACACCTACAACAAGCCAAACATTGTAATCAAACTTGCTGTAATAAAAAATACAAAAAATTAAATTAAAAACACGAACAAGAAGTCGTGAGACAAACTTGAGGGGCTTTCTCCTGGCACATTCCATTCTAAATTCCAATCTAGAACACCACTTCCACTGAGGCTCTCTTGCCCTAGTAACCAGATTTGGTAAGGGTGAACTGCTGCCACCTTGTGGCCGTTTCACACAACAGCAGCTTTAATCCCAGCGCTAATGGTCAGTTGATATTCAAAATCATTGCAGGCCTGTAAATGACACCTGCCCTGAACACAATTCCTGGGGTCACATATCGACCAAAAAATTCAAAGGACGTCCATATTTCAAAACGACCGTTTCAAAAGGCCTATTTTACGCACATTAGTGTTCTGCTTCTTTTCCTTTCTTTCCTTTTTTGTTAAAAAAAAACGGGAATGGAAAAAGGCATCCCTCAGAATGGGCAAAAATCGTTGCAAACGAATCAATGGACAGAGGTTTAATCTCCAATATATATAAACAGCTCATGCAGCTTAATATTAAAAAAACAAACAACCCAATACAAAAATGGGCAGAAGATCTAAAGAGGCGTTTCTTCAAAGAAGACACAGAGATGGCCAAGACGCCCATGAAAAGCTGCTCAACAGCACTAATTATTAGAGAAATGCAAATCAAAACTACAATGAGGTATCACCTCACACCTGTTAGAATCGGCATCATCAGAAAATCTACAAACAACCAATTCTGGGGAGGGTGTGGACAAAAGGAGCCCTCTTCCACTATTGGTGGGAATGTAAATTGATACAGTCACTATGGAGAACAGTATGGAGTTTCCTTAAAAAAACTAGAAATAGAATTACCATCTGATCCAGCAATCCCACTTCTGGGCATATACCCAGAGAAAACCGTAAATCAAAAAGGCACATTCACCACAAAGTTCGTTGCAGCACAATTTACAATAGCCAGGTAATAGAAGCCACCTAAATGCCCACAGACAGATAAATGGATAAAGATGTGGTACATATATAAAATGAAATATTACTCGGCCATAAAAAGGAATGAAACTGGGTCATTTGTAGAGACATCGATGGATCAAGGGACTGTCATACAGAATGAAGTCAGAAAGAGGAAACCAAATACTGTATATTAAGGCATATATGTGGAACCTAAAAAATGGTACAGATGAACTGGTTTGCAGCGAAGAAATAGAGACACAGAGGTAGAGAACAAACGTATGGACACCAAGTGTGGGAAGCCATGGGGTGGTGGTGGTGGGATGAGTTGGGAGATTGGGATTGACCTGTATACATGTATATGCATAAAATACATAACTAATAATAAACTGCTGTATAAAAAAATAAATTAATTAATTTCAAAATTCTAAAAAATAAAATTTAAAAATAAGAGAGAAAAAAGTTCTTCCCATCACACAGATGTATTTATAGGAATGAATTATTTCCATGCTTATATCTCTAAATACATAAAAGAGGAATAAAATCTAACTTGAAACATAAAAGAAAAAAAAAAAACCTGAACCCACCATTTATACAGAGGAAAACCCTATCTGGACACTTGCTCCAGCGGTAAACAATTCTGAAATTGGTCAGAGGTGGGGAACCATCTCCCAAACAGCCAGCACCCCACCCCCCACGCAAGGAGCGGCCTCATTGCAAAGCTGGGGGATTGTGCCGAGGCATCTGTGCGTAAACGTGAGCTGAGCCCCAGGCCAGCTGCTGCTGAACTGTTCCCACCCTTCCCAGGTAAAACACCTGAATATGTACAAGGGCTTGAAAGCCTAGAGGAAAGGCCGTCGAGCCACACCAGCGACAGCACGCAGGCCAACTTGGTGCCTGCAGGCCAGCCAGGGTGGTCCTGGCCCCGGGCGCTCTTCCGGAAGCTTTCCATTGCCCTGCCTGAGATACGCCTCCTGTCCTGGCCCCCACTGCTTTTTTCCTTCCTCACCTCTGTCCGGAGAGAAATTCCAGCGGAAGGTATGGGTGACACATCCTCTTCTTTACAGGTGTCAGCCTGGCAACTCCTGCAGAAAGGCCAGCAGAGCCACACTCACACCGGGCCACCCACAAAGCTGTGGCCCCTCACTCCCACCCACCAGCACAGCCCCGAGACTGCTGACGGGGCAGAGAATATGGAGTCAGGCACAGCTTCAGGGGCTATTGCTGCCTGGAGCTCTGTTTATATTGACCTCAACGAGGCACACCTGGGGAGGGCGGGCCGGCAGGGTAAGGCTGCCCAGGTCAGCTAATCCACAACCCTCAGGGAATCACATTTTTGAAAATGGACCCCGCTAAGGCAGAAGAGAAGCCAAGGGAAAAAAGGACACACTGCCATTTGCAGCACCGTAGATGAGTCTAGAAGTAATCACGTGACTTGTAGTAACTCAGAAAGTGAAAGACACATATATCATATCACTTATAGGTGTTACCTAAAAATGGATACCAGGGCAGATATTTCCACGGAGAAGGGCAATCACAGATTCATTAAACAAACTTATGGTTCACCAATGGAAAGGTGTGAGGATTGGTTTCATTACGATATTGGGGTTAACAGACATATACAAACACAGGTGACATATATAATCACCAAAGACCTACAGACTACCAAGAGAGGACTACTCAACATTCTGTCATAACGTACATGGGAAAAGGATCCCAAGAAGAACAGTCATCTGTATATGTGTAAAAGAACCACATCTTCCACACCTACAACAAGCCAATCATTGTAATCAAACTTGCTGTAATAAAAAATAAAAAAAATAAATTAAAAACACGAACAAGAAGTAGTGAGACAAACTTGAGGGGCTTTCTCCTGGCACATTCCATTCTAAACTACAATCTAGAACACCACTTCCACTGAGGCTCTCTTGCCCTAGTAACCAGATTTGGTAAGGGTGAACTGCTGCCACCTTGTGGCCGTTTCACACAACAGCAGCTTTAATCCCAGCGCTAATGGTCAGTTGATATTCAAAATCATTGCAGGCCTGTGAATGACACCTGCCCTGAACACAATTCCTGGGGTCACATATCGACAAAAAATTCAAAGGACGTCCATATTTCAAAACGACCGTTTCAAAAGGCATATTTTACGCACATTAGTATTCTGCTTCTTTTCCTTTCTTTCCTTTTTTGTTAAAAAAAAACGGGAATGGAAAAAGGCATCCCTCAGAATGGGCAAAAATCGTTGCAAACGAATCAATGGACAGAGGTTTAATCTCCAATATATATAAACAGCTCATGCAGCTTAATATTAAAAAAACAAACAACCCAATACAAAAATGGGCAGAAGATCTAAAGAGGCGTTTCTTCAAAGAAGACACAGAGATGGCCAAGACGCCCATGAAAAGCTGCTCAACAGCACTAATTATTAGAGAAATGCAAATCAAAACTACAATGAGGTATCACCTCACACCTGTTAGAATCGGCATCATCAGAAAATCTACAAACAACCAATTCTGGGGAGGGTGTGGACAAAAGGAGCCCTCTTCCACTATTGGTGGGAATGTAAATTGATACAGTCACTATGGAGAACAGTATGGAGTTTCCTTAAAAAAACTAGAAATAGAATTACCATCTGATCCAGCAATCCCACTTCTGGGCATATACCCAGAGAAAACCGTAAATCAAAAAGGCACATTCACCACAAAGTTCGTTGCAGCACAATTTACAATAGCCAGGTAATAGAAGCCACCTAAATGCCCACAGACAGATAAATGGATAAAGATGTGGTACATATATAAAATGAAATATTACTCGGCCATAAAAAGGAATGAAACTGGGTCATTTGTAGAGACATCGATGGATCAAGGGACTGTCATACAGAATGAAGTCAGAAAGAGGAAACCAAATACTGTATATTAAGGCATATATGTGGAACCTAAAAAATGGTACAGATGAACTGGTTTGCAGCGAAGAAATAGAGACACAGAGGTAGAGAACAAACGTATGGACACCAAGTGTGGGAAGCCATGGGGTGGTGGTGGTGGGATGACTTGGGAGATTGGGATTGACCTGTATACATGTATATGCATAAAATACATAACTAATAATAAACTGCTGTATAAAAAAATAAATTAATTAATTTCAAAATTCTAAAAAATAAAATTTAAAAATAAGAGAGAAAAAAGTTCTTCCCATCAAACAGATGTATTTATAGGAATGAATTATTTCCATGCTTATATCTATAAATACATAAAAGAGGAATAAAATCTAACTTGAAACATAAAAGAAAAAAAAAACCTGAACCCACCCTTTATACAGAGGAAAACCCTATCTGGACACTTGCTCCAGCGGTAAACAATTCTGAAATTGGTCAGAGGTGGGGAACCATCTCCCATACTGCCAGCACCCCAGCCCCCACGCAAGGAGCGGCCTCATTGCAAAGCTGTGGGATAGTGCCGAGGCATCTGTGTGTAAACGTGAGCTGAGCCCCAGGCCAGCTGCTGCTGAACTGTTCCCACCCTTCCCAGGTAAAACACCTGAATATGTACAAGGGCTTGAAAGCCTAGAGGAAAGGCCGTCGAGCCACACCAGCGACAGCACGCAGGCCAACTTGGTGCCTGCAGGCCAGCCAGGGTGGTCCTGGCCCCGGGCGCTCTTCCGGAAGCTTTCCATTGCCCTGCCTGAGATACCCCTCCTGTCCTGTCCCCCACTGCTTTTTTCCTTCCTTACCTCTGTCCGGAGAGATATTCCAGCGGAAGGTATGGGTGACACATCCTCTTCTTTACAGGCGTCAGCCTGGCAACTCCTGCAGAAAGGCCAGCAGAGCCCCACTCACACCGGGCCACCCACAAAGCTGTGGCCCCTCACTCCCACCCACCAGCACAGCCCCGAGACTGCTGACGGGGCAGAGAATATGGAGTCAGGCACAGCTTCAGGGGCTATTGCTGCCTGGAGCGCTGTTTATATTGACCTCAACGAGGCACACCTGGGGAGGGCGGGCCGGCAGGGTAAGGCTGCCCAGGTCAGCTAATCCACAACCCTCAGGGAATCACATTGTTGAAAATGGACCTCGCTAAGGCAGAAGAGAAGCCAAGGGAAAAAAGGACACACTGCCATTTGCAGCACCGTAGATGAGTCTAGAAGTAATCACGTGACTTGTAGTAACTCAGAAAGTGAAAGACACATATATCATATCACTTATAGGTGTTACCTAAAAATGGATACCAGGGCAGATATTTCCACGGAGAAGGGCAATCACAGATTCATTAAACAAACTTATGGTTCACCAATGGAAAGGTGTGAGGATTGGTTTCATTACGATATTGGGGTTAACAGACATATACAAACACAGGTGACATATATAATCACCAATGACCTACAGACTACCAAGAGAGGACTACTCAACATTCTGTCATAACGTACATGGGAAAAGGATCCCAAGAAGAACAGTCATCTGTATATGTGTAAAAGAACCACATCTTCCACACCTACAACAAGCCAAACATTGTAATCAAACTTGCTGTAATAAAAAATAAAAAAAATAAATTAAAAACACGAACAAGAAGTAGTGAGACAAACTTGAGGGGCTTTCTCCTGGCACATTCCATTCTAAACTACAATCTAGAACACCACTTCCACTGAGGCTCTCTTGCCCTAGTAACCAGATTTGGTAAGGGTGAACTGCTGCCACCTTGTGGCCGTTTCACACAACAGCAGCTTTAATCCCAGCGCTAATGGTCAGTTGATATTCAAAATCATTGCAGGCCTGTGAATGACACCTGCCCTGAACACAATTCCTGGGGTCATATATCGACCAAAAAATTCAAAGGACGTCCATATTTCAAAACGACCGTTTCAAAAGGCATATTTTACGCACATTAGTATTCTGCTTCTTTTCCTTTCTTTCCTTTTTTGTTAAAAAAAAACGGGAATGGAAAAAGGCATCCCTCAGAATGGGCAAAAATCGTTGCAAACGAATCAATGGACAGAGGTTTAATCTCCAATATATATAAACAGCTCATGCAGCTTAATATTAAAAAAACAAACAACCCAATACAAAAATGGGCAGAAGATCTAAAGAGGCGTTTCTTCAAAGAAGACACAGAGATGGCCAAGACGCCCATGAAAAGCTGCTCAACAGCACTAATTATTAGAGAAATGCAAATCAAAACTACAATGAGGTATCACCTCACACCTGTTAGAATCGGCATCATCAGAAAATCTACAAACAACCAATTCTGGGGAGGGTGTGGACAAAAGGAGCCCTCTTCCACTATTGGTGGGAATGTAAATTGATACAGTCACTATGGAGAACAGTATGGAGTTTCCTTAAAAAAACTAGAAATAGAATTACCATCTGATCCAGCAATCCCACTTCTGGGCATATACCCAGAGAAAACCGTAAATCAAAAAGGCACATTCACCACAAAGTTCGTTGCAGCACAATTTACAATAGCCAGGTAATAGAAGCCACCTAAATGCCCACAGACAGATAAATGGATAAAGATGTGGTACATATATAAAATGAAATATTACTCGGCCATAAAAAGGAATGAAACTGGGTCATTTGTAGAGACATCGATGGATCAAGGGACTGTCATACAGAATGAAGTCAGAAAGAGGAAACCAAATACTGTATATTAAGGCATATATGTGGAACCTAAAAAATGGTACAGATGAACTGGTTTGCAGCGAAGAAATAGAGACACAGAGGTAGAGAACAAACGTATGGACACCAAGTGTGGGAAGCCATGGGGTGGTGGTGGTGGGATGAGTTGGGAGATTGGGATTGACCTGTATACATGTA
The DNA here is from genome assembly GCF_964341445.2 of Mesoplodon mirus. Classification (NCBI taxonomy): domain Eukaryota; kingdom Metazoa; phylum Chordata; class Mammalia; order Artiodactyla; family Ziphiidae; genus Mesoplodon; species Mesoplodon mirus. Next base: position 524,131 of record NW_028295773.1, read on the forward strand.
TATGCATAAAATACATAACTAATAATAAACTGCTGTATAAAAAAATAAATTAATTAATTTCAAAATTCTAAAAAATAAAATTTAAAAATAAGAGAGAAAAAAGTTCTTCCCATCACACAGATGTATTTATAGGAATGAATTATTTCCATGCTTATATCTCTAAATACATAAAAGAGGAATAAAATCTAACTTGAAACATAAAAGAAAAAAAAAAAACCTGAACCCACCATTTATACAGAGGAAAACCCTATCTGGACACTTGCTCCAGCGGTAAACAATTCTGAAATTGGTCAGAGGTGGGGAACCATCTCCCAAACAGCCAGCACCCCACCCCCCACGCAAGGAGCGGCCTCATTGCAAAGCTGGGGGATTGTGCCGAGGCATCTGTGCGTAAACGTGAGCTGAGCCCCAGGCCAGCTGCTGCTGAACTGTTCCCACCCTTCCCAGGTAAAACACCTGAATATGTACAAGGGCTTGAAAGCCTAGAGGAAAGGCCGTCGAGCCACACCAGCGACAGCACGCAGGCCAACTTGGTGCCTGCAGGCCAGCCAGGGTGGTCCTGGCCCCGGGCGCTCTTCCGGAAGCTTTCCATTGCCCTGCCTGAGATACGCCTCCTGTCCTGGCCCCCACTGCTTTTTTCCTTCCTCACCTCTGTCTGGAGAGAAATTCCAGCGGAAGGTATGGGTGACACATCCTCTTCTTTACAGGTGTCAGCCTGGCAACTCCTGCAGAAAGGCCAGCAGAGCCACACTCACACCGGGCCACCCACAAAGCTGTGGCCCCTCACTCCCACCCACCAGCACAGCCCCGAGACTGCTGACGGGGCAGAGAATATGGAGTCAGGCACAGCTTCAGGGGCTATTGCTGCCTGGAGCGCTGTTTATATTGACCTCAACGAGGCACACCTGGGGAGGGCGGGCCGGCAGGGTAACGCTGCCCAGGTCAGCTAATCCACAACCCTCAGGGAATCACATTGTTGAAAATGGACCTCGCTAAGGCAGAAGAGAAGCCAAGGAAAAAAAGGACACAATGCCATTTGCAGCACCGTAAATGAGTCTAGAAGTAATCACGTGACTTGTAGTAAGTCAGAAAGTGAAAGACACATACCATATCATATCACTTATAGGTGTTACCTAAAAATGGATACCAGGGCAGATATTTCCACGGAGAAGGGCAATCACAGATTCATTAAACAAACTTATGGTTCACGAAAGGAAAGGTGTGAGGTTTGGTTTCATTACGATATCGGGGTTAACAATCATATACAAACACAGATGACATATATAATCACCAAAGACCTACAGAATACCAAGAGAGGACTACTCAACATTCTGTCATAACGTACATGGGAAAAGGATCCCAGGAAGAACAGACATCTGTATATGTGTAAAAGAACCACATCTTCCACACCTACAACAAGCCAAACATTGTAATCAAACTTGCTGTAATAAAAAATACAAAAAATTAAATTAAAAACACGAACAAGAAGTCGTGAGACAAACTTGAGGGGCTTTCTCCTGGCACATTCCATTCTAAATTCCAATCTAGAACACCACTTCCACTGAGGCTCTCTTGCCCTAGTAACCAGATTTGGTAAGGGTGAACTGCTGCCACCTTGTGGCCGTTTCACACAACAGCAGCTTTAATCCCAGCGCTAATGGTCAGTTGATATTCAAAATCATTGCAGGCCTGTAAATGACACCTGCCCTGAACACAATTCCTGGGGTCACATATCGACCAAAAAATTCAAAGGACGTCCATATTTCAAAACGACCGTTTCAAAAGGCATATTTTACGCACATTAGTGTTCTGCTTCTTTTCCTTTCTTTCCTTTTTTGTTAAAAAAAAACGGGAATGGAAAAAGGCATCCCTCAGAATGGGCAAAAATCGTTGCAAACGAATCAATGGACAGAGGTTTAATCTCCAATATATATAAACAGCTCATGCAGCTTAATATTAAAAAAACAAACAACCCAATACAAAAATGGGCAGAAGATCTAAAGAGGCGTTTCTTCAAAGAAGACACAGAGATGGCCAAGACGCCCATGAAAAGCTGCTCAACAGCACTAATTATTAGAGAAATGCAAATCAAAACTACAATGAGGTATCACCTCACACCTGTTAGAATCGGCATCATCAGAAAATCTACAAACAACCAATTCTGGGGAGGGTGTGGACAAAAGGAGCCCTCTTCCACTATTGGTGGGAATGTAAATTGATACAGTCACTATGGAGAACAGTATGGAGTTTCCTTAAAAAAACTAGAAATAGAATTACCATCTGATCCAGCAATCCCACTTCTGGGCATATACCCAGAGAAAACCGTAAATCAAAAAGGCACATTCACCACAAAGTTCGTTGCAGCACAATTTACAATAGCCAGGTAATAGAAGCCACCTAAATGCCCACAGACAGATAAATGGATAAAGATGTGGTACATATATAAAATGAAATATTACTCGGCCATAAAAAGGAATGAAACTGGGTCATTTGTAGAGACATCGATGGATCAAGGGACTGTCATACAGAATGAAGTCAGAAAGAGGAAACCAAATACTGTATATTAAGGCATATATGTGGAACCTAAAAAATGGTACAGATGAACTGGTTTGCAGCGAAGAAATAGAGACACAGAGGTAGAGAACAAACGTATGGACACCAAGTGTGGGAAGCCATGGGGTGGTGGTGGTGGGATGAGTTGGGAGATTGGGATTGACCTGTATACATGTATATGCATAAAATACATAACTAATAATAAACTGCTGTATAAAAAAATAAATTAATTAATTTCAAAATTCTAAAAAATAAAATTTAAAAATAAGAGAGAAAAAAGTTCTTCCCATCACACAGATGTATTTATAGGAATGAATTATTTCCATGCTTATATCTCTAAATACATAAAAGAGGAATAAAATCTAACTTGAAACATAAAAGAAAAAAAAAAAACCTGAACCCACCATTTATACAGAGGAAAACCCTATCTGGACACTTGCTCCAGCGGTAAACAATTCTGAAATTGGTCAGAGGTGGGGAACCATCTCCCAAACAGCCAGCACCCCACCCCCCACGCAAGGAGCGGCCTCATTGCAAAGCTGGGGGATTGTGCCGAGGCATCTGTGCGTAAACGTGAGCTGAGCCCCAGGCCAGCTGCTGCTGAACTGTTCCCACCCTTCCCAGGTAAAACACCTGAATATGTACAAGGGCTTGAAAGCCTAGAGGAAAGGCCGTCGAGCCACACCAGCGACAGCACGCAGGCCAACTTGGTGCCTGCAGGCCAGCCAGGGTGGTCCTGGCCCCGGGCGCTCTTCCGGAAGCTTTCCATTGCCCTGCCTGAGATACGCCTCCTGTCCTGGCCCCCACTGCTTTTTTCCTTCCTCACCTCTGTCCGGAGAGAAATTCCAGCGGAAGGTATGGGTGACACATCCTCTTCTTTACAGGTGTCAGCCTGGCAACTCCTGCAGAAAGGCCAGCAGAGCCACACTCACACCGGGCCACCCACAAAGCTGTGGCCCCTCACTCCCACCCACCAGCACAGCCCCGAGACTGCTGACGGGGCAGAGAATATGGAGTCAGGCACAGCTTCAGGGGCTATTGCTGCCTGGAGCGCTGTTTATATTGACCTCAACGAGGCACACCTGGGGAGGGCGGGCCGGCAGGGTAACGCTGCCCAGGTCAGCTAATCCACAACCCTCAGGGAATCACATTGTTGAAAATGGACCTCGCTAAGGCAGAAGAGAAGCCAAGGAAAAAAAGGACACAATGCCATTTGCAGCACCGTAAATGAGTCTAGAAGTAATCACGTGACTTGTAGTAAGTCAGAAAGTGAAAGACACATACCATATCATATCACTTATAGGTGTTACCTAAAAATGGATACCAGGGCAGATATTTCCACGGAGAAGGGCAATCACAGATTCATTAAACAAACTTATGGTTCACGAAAGGAAAGGTGTGAGGTTTGGTTTCATTACGATATCGGGGTTAACAATCATATACAAACACAGATGACATATATAATCACCAAAGACCTACAGAATACCAAGAGAGGACTACTCAACATTCTGTCATAACGTACATGGGAAAAGGATCCCAGGAAGAACAGACATCTGTATATGTGTAAAAGAACCACATCTTCCACACCTACAACAAGCCAAACATTGTAATCAAACTTGCTGTAATAAAAAATACAAAAAATTAAATTAAAAACACGAACAAGAAGTCGTGAGACAAACTTGAGGGGCTTTCTCCTGGCACATTCCATTCTAAATTCCAATCTAGAACACCACTTCCACTGAGGCTCTCTTGCCCTAGTAACCAGATTTGGTAAGGGTGAACTGCTGCCACCTTGTGGCCGTTTCACACAACAGCAGCTTTAATCCCAGCGCTAATGGTCAGTTGATATTCAAAATCATTGCAGGCCTGTAAATGACACCTGCCCTGAACACAATTCCTGGGGTCACATATCGACCAAAAAATTCAAAGGACGTCCATATTTCAAAACGACCGTTTCAAAAGGCATATTTTACGCACATTAGTGTTCTGCTTCTTTTCCTTTCTTTCCTTTTTTGTTAAAAAAAAACGGGAATGGGAAAAGGCATCCCTCAGAATGGGCGAAAATCGTTGCAAACGAATCAATGGACAGAGGTTTAATCTCCAATATATATAAACAGCTCATGCAGCTTAATATTAAAAAAACAAACAACCCAATACAAAAATGGGCAGAAGATCTAAAGAGGCGTTTCTTCAAAGAAGACACAGAGATGGCCAAGACGCCCATGAAAAGCTGCTCAACAGCACTAATTATTAGAGAAATGCAAATCAAAACTACAATGAGGTATCACCTCACACCTGTTAGAATCGGCATCATCAGAAAATCTACAAACAACCAATTCTGGGGAGGGTGTGGACAAAAGGAGCCCTCTTCCACTATTGGTGGGAATGTAAATTGATACAGTCACTATGGAGAACAGTATGGAGTTTCCTTAAAAAAACTAGAAATAGAATTACCATCTGATCCAGCAATCCCACTTCTGGGCATATACCCAGAGAAAACCGTAAATCAAAAAGGCACATTCACCACAAAGTTCGTTGCAGCACAATTTACAATAGCCAGGTAATAGAAGCCACCTAAATGCCCACAGACAGATAAATGGATAAAGATGTGGTACATATATAAAATGAAATATTACTCGGCCATAAAAAGGAATGAAACTGGGTCATTTGTAGAGACATCGATGGATCAAGGGACTGTCATACAGAATGAAGTCAGAAAGAGGAAACCAAATACTGTATATTAAGGCATATATGTGGAACCTAAAAAATGGTACAGATGAACTGGTTTGCAGCGAAGAAATAGAGACACAGAGGTAGAGAACAAACGTATGGACACCAAGTGTGGGAAGCCATGGGGTGGTGGTGGTGGGATGAGTTGGGAGATTGGGATTGACCTGTATACATGTATATGCATAAAATACATAACTAATAATAAACTGCTGTATAAAAAAATAAATTAATTAATTTCAAAATTCTAAAAAATAAAATTTAAAAATAAGAGAGAAAAAAGTTCTTCCCATCACACAGATGTATTTATAGGAATGAATTATTTCCATGCTTATATCTCTAAATACATAAAAGAGGAATAAAATCTAACTTGAAACATAAAAGAAAAAAAAAAAACCTGAACCCACCATTTATACAGAGGAAAACCCTATCTGGACACTTGCTCCAGCGGTAAACAATTCTGAAATTGGTCAGAGGTGGGGAACCATCTCCCAAACAGCCAGCACCCCACCCCCCACGCAAGGAGCGGCCTCATTGCAAAGCTGGGGGATTGTGCCGAGGCATCTGTGCGTAAACGTGAGCTGAGCCCCAGGCCAGCTGCTGCTGAACTGTTCCCACCCTTCCCAGGTAAAACACCTGAATATGTACAAGGGCTTGAAAGCCTAGAGGAAAGGCCGTCGAGCCACACCAGCGACAGCACGCAGGCCAACTTGGTGCCTGCAGGCCAGCCAGGGTGGTCCTGGCCCCGGGCGCTCTTCCGGAAGCTTTCCATTGCCCTGCCTGAGATACGCCTCCTGTCCTGGCCCCCACTGCTTTTTTCCTTCCTCACCTCTGTCCGGAGAGAAATTCCAGCGGAAGGTATGGGTGACACATCCTCTTCTTTACAGGTGTCAGCCTGGCAACTCCTGCAGAAAGGCCAGCAGAGCCCCACTCACACCGGGCCACCCACAAAGCTGTGGCCCCTCACTCCCACCCACCAGCACAGCCCCGAGACTGCTGACGGGGCAGAGAATATGGAGTCAGGCACAGCTTCAGGGGCTATTGCTGCCTGGAGCGCTGTTTATATTGACCTCAACGAGGCACACCTGGGGAGGGCGGGCCGGCAGGGTAACGCTGCCCAGGTCAGCTAATCCACAACCCTCAGGGAATCACATTGTTGAAAATGGACCTCGCTAAGGCAGAAGAGAAGCCAAGGAAAAAAAGGACACAATGCCATTTGCAGCACCGTAAATGAGTCTAGAAGTAATCACGTGACTTGTAGTAAGTCAGAAAGTGAAAGACACATACCATATCATATCACTTATAGGTGTTACCTAAAAATGGATACCAGGGCAGATATTTCCACGGAGAAGGGCAATCACAGATTCATTAAACAAACTTATGGTTCACGAATGGAAAGGTGTGAGGTTTGGTTTCATTACGATATCGGGGTTAACAATCATATACAAACACAGATGACATATATAATCACCAAAGACCTACAGAATACCAAGAGAGGACTACTCAACATTCTGTCATAACGTACATGGGAAAAGGATCCCAGCAAGAACAGACATCTGTATATGTGTAAAAGAACCACATCTTCCACACCTACAACAAGCCAAACATTGTAATCAAACTTGCTGTAATAAAAAATAAAAAAATTAAATTAAAAACACGAACAAGAAGTAGTGAGACAAACTTGAGGGGCTTTCTCCTGGCACATTCCATTCTAAATTCCAATCTAGAACACCACTTCCACTGAGGCTCTCTTGCCCTAGTAACCAGATTTGGTAAGGGTGAACTGCTGCCACCTTGTGGCCGTTTCACACAACAGCAGCTTTAATCCCAGCGCTAATGGTCAGTTGATATTCAAAATCATTGCAGGCCTGTAAATGACACCTGCCCTGAACACAATTCCTGGGGTCACATATCGACCAAAAAATTCAAAGGACGTCCATATTTCAAAACGACCGTTTCAAAAGGCATATTTTACGCACATTAGTGTTCTGCTTCTTTTCCTTTCTTTCCTTTTTTGTTAAAAAAAAAAACGGGAATGGAAAAAGGCATCCCTCAGAATGGGCAAAAATCGTTGCAAACGAATCAATGGACAGAGGTTTAATCTCCAATATATATAAACAGCTCATGCAGCTTAATATTAAAAAAACAAACAACCCAATACAAAAATGGGCAGAAGATCTAAAGAGGCGTTTCTTCAAAGAAGACACAGAGATGGCCAAGACGCCCATGAAAAGCTGCTCAACAGCACTAATTATTAGAGAAATGCAAATCAAAACTACAATGAGGTATCACCTCACACCTGTTAGAATCGGCATCATCAGAAAATCTACAAACAACCAATTCTGGGGAGGGTGTGGACAAAAGGAGCCCTCTTCCACTATTGGTGGGAATGTAAATTGATACAGTCACTATGGAGAACAGTATGGAGTTTCCTTAAAAAAACTAGAAATAGAATTACCATCTGATCCAGCAATCCCACTTCTGGGCATATACCCAGAGAAAACCGTAAATCAAAAAGGCACATTCACCACAAAGTTCGTTGCAGCACAATTTACAATAGCCAGGTAATAGAAGCCACCTAAATGCCCACAGACAGATAAATGGATAAAGATGTGGTACATATATAAAATGAAATATTACTCGGCCATAAAAAGGAATGAAACTGGGTCATTTGTAGAGACATCGATGGATCAAGGGACTGTCATACAGAATGAAGTCAGAAAGAGGAAACCAAATACTGTATATTAAGGCATATATGTGGAACCTAAAAAATGGTACAGATGAACTGGTTTGCAGCGAAGAAATAGAGACACAGAGGTAGAGAACAAACGTATGGACACCAAGTGTGGGAAGCCATGGGGTGGTGGTGGTGGGATGAGTTGGGAGATTGGGATTGACCTGTATACATGTATATGCATAAAATACATAACTAATAATAAACTGCTGTATAAAAAAATAAATTAATTAATTTCAAAATTCTAAAAAATAAAATTTAAAAATAAGAGAGAAAAAAGTTCTTCCCATCACACAGATGTATTTATAGGAATGAATTATTTCCATGCTTATATCTCTAAATACATAAAAGAGGAATAAAATCTAACTTGAAACATAAAAGAAAAAAAAAAAACCTGAACCCACCATTTATACAGAGGAAAACCCTATCTGGACACTTGCTCCAGCGGTAAACAATTCTGAAATTGGTCAGAGGTGGGGAACCATCTCCCATACAGCCAGCACCCCACCCCCCACGCAAGGAGCGGCCTCATTGCAAAGCTGGGGGATTGTGCCGAGGCATCTGTGCGTAAACGTTAGCTGAGCCCCAGGCCAGCTGCTGCTGAACTGTTCCCACCCTTCCCAGGTAAAACACCTGAATATGTACAAGGGCTTGAAAGCCTAGAGGAAAGGCCGTCGAGCCACACCAGCGACAGCACGCAGGCCAACTTGGTGCCTGCAGGCCAGCCAGGGTGGTCCTGGCCCCGGGCGCTCTTCCGGAAGCTTTCCATTGCGCTGCCTGAGATACGCCTCCTGTCCTGGCCCCCACTGCTTTTTTCCTTCCTCACCTCTGTCCGGAGAGAAATTCCAGCGGAAGGTATGGGTGACACATCCTCTTCTTTACAGGTGTCAGCCTGGCAACTCCTGCAGAAAGGCCAGCAGAGCCACACTCACACCGGGCCACCCACAAAGCTGTGGCCCCTCACTCCCACCCACCAGCACAGCCCCGAGACTGCTGACGGGGCAGAGAATATGGAGTCAGGCACAGCTTCAGGGGCTATTGCTGCCTGGAGCGCTGTTTATATTGACCTCAACGAGGCACACCTGGGGAGGGCGGGCCGGCAGGGTAAGGCTGCCCAGGTCAGCTAATCCACAACCCTCAGGGAATCACATTGTTGAAAATGGACCTCGCTAAGGCAGAAGAGAAGCCAAGGAAAAAACGGACACAATGCCATTTGCAGCACCGTAAATGAGTCTAGAAGTAATCACGTGACTTGTAGTAAGTCAGAAAGTGAAAGACACATACCATATCATATCACTTATAGGTGTTACCTAAAAATGGATACCAGGGCAGATATTTCCACGGAGAAGGGCAATCACAGATTCATTAAACAAACTTATGGTTCACGAAAGGAAAGGTGTGAGGTTTGGTTTCATTACGATATTGGGGTTAACAATCATATACAAACACAGATGACATATATAATCACCAAAGACCTACAGAATACCAAGAGAGGACTACTCAACATTCTGTCATAACGTACATGGGAAAAGGATCCCAGGAAGAACAGACATCTGTATATGTGTAAAAGAACCACATCTTCCACACCTACAACAAGCCAAACATTGTAATCAAACTTGCTGTAATAAAAAATAAAAAAAAATTAAATTAAAAACACGAACAAGAAGTAGTGAGACAAACTTGAGGGGCTTTCTCCTGGCACATTCCATTCTAAATTCCAATCTAGAACACCACTTCCACTGAGGCTCTCTTGCCCTAGTAACCAGATTTGGTAAGGGTGAACTGCTGCCACCTTGTGGCCGTTTCACACAACAGCAGCTTTAATCCCAGCGCTAATGGTCAGTTGATATTCAAAATCATTGCAGGCCTGTAAATGACACCTGCCCTGAACACAATTCCTGGGGTCACATATCGACCAAAAAATTCAAAGGACGTCCATATTTCAAAACGACCGTTTCAAAAGGCATATTTTACGCACATTAGTGTTCTGCTTCTTTTCCTTTCTTTCCTTTTTTGTTAAAAAAAAACGGGAATGGAAAAAGGCATCCCTCAGAATGGGCAAAAATCGTTGCAAACGAATCAATGGACAGAGGTTTAATCTCCAATATATATAAACAGCTCATGCAGCTTAATATTAAAAAAACAAACAACCCAATACAAAAATGGGCAGAAGATCTAAAGAGGCGTTTCTTCAAAGAAGACACAGAGATGGCCAAGACGCCCATGAAAAGCTGCTCAACAGCACTAATTATTAGAGAAATGCAAATCAAAACTACAATGAGGTATCACCTCACACCTGTTAGAATCGGCATCATCAGAAAATCTACAAACAACCAATTCTGGGGAGGGTGTGGACAAAAGGAGCCCTCTTCCACTATTGGTGGGAATGTAAATTGATACAGTCACTATGGAGAACAGTATGGAGTTTCCTTAAAAAAACTAGAAATAGAATTACCATCTGATCCAGCAATCCCACTTCTGGGCATATACCCAGAGAAAACCGTAAATCAAAAAGGCACATTCACCACAAAGTTCGTTGCAGCACAATTTACAATAGCCAGGTAATAGAAGCCACCTAAATGCCCACAGACAGATAAATGGATAAAGATGTGGTACATATATAAAATGAAATATTACTCGGCCATAAAAAGGAATGAAACTGGGTCATTTGTAGAGACATCGATGGATCAAGGGACCCTCATACAGAATGAAGTCAGAAAGAGGAAACCAAATACTGTATATTAAGGCATATATGTGGAACCTAAAAAATGGTACAGATGAACTGGTTTGCAGCGAAGAAATAGAGACACAGAGGTAGAGAACAAACGTATGGACACCAAGTGTGGGAAGCCATGGGGTGGTGGTGGTGGGATGAGTTGGGAGATTGGGATTGACCTGTATACATGTATATGCATAAAATACATAACTAATAATAAACTGCTGTATAAAAAAATAAATTAATTAATTTCAAAATTCTAAAAAATAAAATTTAAAAATAAGAGAGAAAAAAGTTCTTCCCATCACACAGATGTATTTATAGGAATGAATTATTTCCATGCTTATATCTCTAAATACATAAAAGAGGAATAAAATCTAACTTGAAACATAAAAGAAAAAAAAAAAACCTGAACCCACCATTTATACAGAGGAAAACCCTATCTGGACACTTGCTCCAGTGGTAAACAATTCTGAAATTGGTCAGAGGTGGGGAACCATCTCCCATACAGCCAGCACCCCACCCCCCACGCAAGGAGCGGCCTCATTGCAAAGCTGGGGGATTGTGCCGAGGCATCTGTGCGTAAACGTTAGCTGAGCCCCAGGCCAGCTGCTGCTGAACTGTTCCCACCCTTCCCAGGTAAAACACCTGAATATGTACAAGGGCTTGAAAGCCTAGAGGAAAGGCCGTCGAGCCACAGCAGCAACAGCACGCAGGCCAACTTGGTGCCTGCAGGCCAGCCAGGGTGGTCCTGGCCCCGGGCGCTCTTCCGGAAGCTTTCCATTGCGCTGCCTGAGATACGCCTCCTGTCCTGGCCCCCACTGCTTTTTTCCTTCCTCACCTCTGTCCGGAGAGAAATTCCAGCGGAAGGTATGGGTGACACATCCTCTTCTTTACAGGTGTCAGCCTGGCAACTCCTGCAGAAAGGCCAGCAGAGCCACACTCACACCGGGCCACCCACAAAGCTGTGGCCCCTCACTCCCACCCACCAGCACAGCCCCGAGACTGCTGACGGGGCAGAGAATATGGAGTCAGGCACAGCTTCAGGGGCTATTGCTGCCTGGAGCGCTGTTTATATTGACCTCAACGAGGCACACCTGGGGAGGGCGGGCCGGCAGGGTAAGGCTGCCCAGGTCAGCTAATCCACAACCCTCAGGGAATCACATTGTTGAAAATGGACCTCGCTAAGGCAGAAGAGAAGCCAAGGAAAAAACGGACACAATGCCATTTGCAGCACCGTAAATGAGTCTAGAAGTAATCACGTGACTTGTAGTAAGTCAGAAAGTGAAAGACACATACCATATCATATCACTTATAGGTGTTACCTAAAAATGGATACCAGGGCAGATATTTCCACGGAGAAGGGCAATCACAGATTCATTAAACAAACTTATGGTTCACGAAAGGAAAGGTGTGAGGTTTGGTTTCATTACGATATTGGGGTTAACAATCATATACAAACACAGATGACATATATAATCACCAAAGACCTACAGAATACCAAGAGAGGACTACTCAACATTCTGTCATAACGTACATGGGAAAAGGATCCCAGGAAGAACAGACATCTGTATATGTGTAAAAGAACCACATCTTCCACACCTACAACAAGCCAAACATTGTAATCAAACTTGCTGTAATAAAAAATAAAAAAAAATTAAATTAAAAACACGAACAAGAAGTAGTGAGACAAACTTGAGGGGCTTTCTCCTGGCACATTCCATTCTAAATTCCAATCTAGAACACCACTTCAACTGAGGCTCTCTTGCCCTAGTAACCAGATTTGGTAAGGGTGAACTGCTGCCACCTTGTGGCCGTTTCACACAACAGCAGCTTTAATCCCAGCGCTAATGGTCAGTTGATATTCAAAATCATTGCAGGCCTGTAAATGACACCTGCCCTGAACACAATTCCTGGGGTCACATATCGACCAAAAAATTCAAAGGACGTCCATATTTCAAAACGACCGTTTCAAAAGGCATATTTTACGCACATTAGTGTTCTGCTTCTTTTCCTTTCTTTCCTTTTTTGTTAAAAAAAAACGGGAATGGAAAAAGGCATCCCTCAGAATGGGCAAAAATCGTTGCAAACGAATCAATGGACAGAGGTTTAATCTCCAATATATATAAACAGCTCATGCAGCTTAATATTAAAAAAACAAACAACCCAATACAAAAATGGGCAGAAGATCTAAAGAGGCGTTTCTTCAAAGAAGACACAGAGATGGCCAAGACGCCCATGAAAAGCTGCTCAACAGCACTAATTATTAGAGAAATGCAAATCAAAACTACAATGAGGTATCACCTCACACCTGTTAGAATCGGCATCATCAGAAAATCTACAAACAACCAATTCTGGGGAGGGTGTGGACAAAAGGAGCCCTCTTCCACTATTGGTGGGAATGTAAATTGATACAGTCACTATGGAGAACAGTATGGAGTTTCCTTAAAAAAACTAGAAATAGAATTACCATCTGATCCAGCAATCCCACTTCTGGGCATATACCCAGAGAAAACCGTAAATCAAAAAGGCACATTCACCACAAAGTTCGTTGCAGCACAATTTACAATAGCCAGGTAATAGAAGCCACCTAAATGCCCACAGACAGATAAATGGATAAAGATGTGGTACATATATAAAATGAAATATTACTCGGCCATAAAAAGGAATGAAACTGGGTCATTTGTAGAGACATCGATGGATCAAGGGACTGTCATACAGAATGAAGTCAGAAAGAGGAAACCAAATACTGTATATTAAGGCATATATGTGGAACCTAAAAAATGGTACAGATGAACTGGTTTGCAGGGAAGAAATAGAGACACAGAGGTAGAGAACAAACGTATGGACACCAAGTGTGGGAAGCCATGGGGTGGTGGTGGTGGGATGAGTTGGAGATTGGGATTGACCTGTATACATGTATATGCATAAAATACATAACTAATAATAAACTGCTGTATAAAAAAATAAATTAATTAATTTCAAAATTCTAAAAAATAAAATTTAAAAATAAGAGAGAAAAAAGTTCTTCCCATCACACAGATGTATTTATAGGAATGAATTATTTCCATGCTTATATCTATAAATACATAAAAGAGGAATAAAATCTAACTTGAAACATAAAAGAAAAAAAAACCCTGAACCCACCATTTATACAGAGGAAAACCCTATCTGGACACTTGCTCCAGTGGTAAACAATTCTGAAATTGGTCAGAGGTGGGGAACCATCTCCCATACAGCCAGCACCCCACCCCCCACGCAAGGAGCGGCCTCATTGCAAAGCTGGGGGATTGTGCCGAGGCATCTGTGCGTAAACGTGAGCTGAGCCCCAGGCCAGCTGCTGCTGAACTGTTCCCACCCTTCCCAGGTAAAACACCTGAATATGTACAAGGGCTTGAAAGCCTAGAGAAAGGGCCGTCGAGCCACACCAGCGACAGCACGCAGGCCAACTTGGTGCCTGCAGGCCAGCCAGGGTGGTCCTGGCCCCGGGCGCTCTTCCGGAAGCTTTCCATTGCCCTGCCTGAGATACGCCTCCTGTCCTGGCCCCCACTGCTTTTTTCCTTCCTCACCTCTGTCCGGAGAGAAATTCCAGCGGAAGGTATGGGTGACACATCCTCTTCTTTACAGGTGTCAGCCTGGCAACTCCTGCAGAAAGGCCAGCAGAGCCCCACTCACACCGGGCCACCCACAAAGCTGTGGCCCCTCACTCCCACCCACCAGCACAGCCCCGAGACTGCTGACGGGGCAGAGAATATGGAGTCAGGCACAGCTTCAGGGGCTATTGCTGCCTGGAGCGCTGTTTATATTGACCTCAACGAGGCACACCTGGGGAGGGCGGGCCGGCAGGGTAAGGCTGCCCAGGTCAGCTAATCCACAACCCTCAGGGAATCACATTGTTGAAAATGGACCTCGCTAAGGCAGAAGAGAAACCAAGGAAAAAAAGGACACAATGCCATTTGCAGCACCGTAAATGAGTCTAGAAGTAATCACGTGACTTGTAGTAAGTCAGAAAGTGAAAGACACATACCATATCATATCACTTATAGGTGTTACCTAAAAATGGATACCAGGGCAGATATTTCCACGGAGAAGGGCAATCACAGATTCATTAAACAAACTTATGGTTCACGAAAGGAAAGGTGTGAGGTTTGGTTTCATTACGATATCGGGGTTAACAAACATATACAAACACAGATGACATATATAATCACCAAAGACCTACAGAATACCAAGAGAGGACTACTCAACATTCTGTCATAACGTACATGGGAAAAGGATCCCAGCAAGAACAGACATCTGTATATGTGTAAAAGAACCACATCTTCCACACCTACAACAAGCCAAACATTGTAATCAAACTTGCTGTAATAAAAAATAAAAAAAAATTAAATTAAAAACACGAACAAGAAGTAGTGAGACAAACTTGAGGGGCTTTCTCCTGGCACATTCCATTCTAAATTCCAATCTAGAACACCACTTCCACTGAGGCTCTCTTGCCCTAGTAACCAGATTTGGTAAGGGTGAACTGCTGCCACCTTGTGGCCGTTTCACACAACAGCAGCTTTAATCCCAGCGCTAATGGTCAGTTGATATTCAAAATCATTGCAGGCCTGTAAATGACACCTGCCCTGAACACAATTCCTGGGGTCACATATCGACCAAAAAATTCAAAGGACGTCCATATTTCAAAACGACCGTTTCAAAAGGCATATTTTACGCACATTAGTGTTCTGCTTCTTTTCCTTTCTTTCCTTTTTTGTTAAAAAAAAACGGGAATGGAAAAAGGCATCCCTCAGAATGGGCAAAAATCGTTGCAAACGAATCAATGGACAGAGGTTTAATCTCCAATATATATAAACAGCTCATGCAGCTTAATATTAAAAAAACAAACAACCCAATACAAAAATGGGCAGAAGATCTAAAGAGGCGTTTCTTCAAAGAAGACACAGAGATGGCCAAGACGCCCATGAAAAGCTGCTCAACAGCACTAATTATTAGAGAAATGCAAATCAAAACTACAATGAGGTATCACCTCACACCTGTTAGAATCGGCATCATCAGAAAATCTACAAACAACCAATTCTGGGGAGGGTGTGGACAAAAGGAGCCCTCTTCCACTATTGGTGGGAATGTAAATTGATACAGTCACTATGGAGAACAGTATGGAGTTTCCTTAAAAAAACTAGAAATAGAATTACCATCTGATCCAGCAATCCCACTTCTGGGCATATACCCAGAGAAAACCGTAAATCAAAAAGGCACATTCACCACAAAGTTCGTTGCAGCACAATTTACAATAGCCAGGTAATAGAAGCCACCTAAATGCCCACAGACAGATAAATGGATAAAGATGTGGTACATATATAAAATGAAATATTACTCGGCCATAAAAAGGAATGAAACTGGGTCATTTGTAGAGACATCGATGGATCAAGGGACTGTCATACAGAATGAAGTCAGAAAGAGGAAACCAAATACTGTATATTAAGGCATATATGTGGAACCTAAAAAATGGTACAGATGAACTGGTTTGCAGCGAAGAAATAGAGACACAGAGGTAGAGAACAAACGTATGGACACCAAGTGTGGGAAGCCATGGGGTGGTGGTGGTGGGATGAGTTGGGAGATTGGGATTGACCTGTATACATGTATATGCATAAAATATATAACTAATAATAACCTGCTGTATAAAAAAATAAATTAATTAATTTCAAAATTCTAAAAAATAAAATTTAAAAATAAAAGAGAAAAAAGTTCTTCCCATCACACAGATGTATTTATAGGAATGAATTATTTCCATGCTTATATCTATAAATACATAAAAGAGGAATAAAATCTAACTTGAAACATAAAAGAAAAAAAAAACCTGAACCCACCATTTATACAGAGGAAAACCCTATCTGGACACTTGCTCCAGCGGTAAACAATTCTGAAATTGGTCAGAGGTGGGGAACCATCTCCCATACAGCCAGCACCCCACCCCCCACGCAAGGAGCGGCCTCATTGCAAAGCTGGGGGATTGTGCCGAGGCATCTGTGCGTAAACGTTAGCTGAGCCCCAGGCCAGCTGCTGCTGAACTGTTCCCACCCTTCCCAGGTAAAACACCTGAATATGTACAAGGGCTTGAAAGCCTAGAGGAAGGGCCGTCGAGCCACACCAGCGACAGCACGCAGGCCAACTTTGTGCCTGCAGGACAGCCAGGGTGGTCCTGGCCACGGGCGCTCTTCCGGAAGCTTTCCATTGCGCTGCCTGAGATACGCCTCCTGTCCTGGCCCCCACTGCTTTTTTCCTTCCTCACCTCTGTCCGGAGAGAAATTCCAGCGGAAGGTATGGGTGACACATCCTCTTCTTTACAGGTGTCAGCCTGGCAACTCCTGCAGAAAGGCCAGCAGAGCCCCACTCACACCGGGCCACACACAAAGCTGTGGCCCCTCACTCCCACCCACCAGCACAGCCCCGAGACTGCTGACGGGGCAGAGAATATGGAGTCAGGCACAGCTTCAGGGGCTATTGCTGCCTGGAGCGCTGTTTATATTGACCTCAACGAGGCACACCTGGGGAGGGCGGGCCGGCAGGGTAAGGCTGCCCAGGTCAGCTAATCCACAACCCTCAGGGAATCACATTGTTGAAAATGGACCTCGCTAAGGCAGAAGAGAAGCCAAGGAAAAAAAGGACACAATGCCATTTGCAGCACCGTAAATGAGTCTAGAAGTAATCACGTGACTTGTAGTAAGTCAGAAAGTGAAAGACACATACCATATCATATCACTTATAGGTGTTACCTAAAAATGGATACCAGGGCAGATATTTCCACGGAGAAGGGCAATCACAGATTCATTAAACAAACTTATGGTTCACGAAAAGAAAGGTGTGAGGTTTGGTTTCATTACGATATCGGGGTTAACAATCATATACAAACACAGATGACATATATAATCACCAAAGACCTACAGAATACCAAGAGAGGACTACTCAACATTCTGTCATAACGTACATGGGAAAAGGATCCCAGGAAGAACAGACATCTGTATATGTGTAAAAGAACCACATCTTCCACACCTACAACAAGCCAAACATTGTAATCAAACTTGCTGTAATAAAAAATAAAAAAATTAAATTAAAAACACGAACAAGAAGTAGTGAGACAAATTTGAGGGGCTTTCTCCTGGCACATTCCATTCTAAACTCCAATCTAGAACACCACTTCCACTGAGGCTCTCTTGCCCTAGTAACCAGATTTGGTAAGGGTGAACTGCTGCCACCTTGTGGCCGTTTCACACAACAGCAGCTTTAATCCCAGCGCTAATGGTCAGTTGATATTCAAAATCATTGCAGGCCTGTAAATGACACCTGCCCTGAACACAATTCCTGGGGTCACATATTGACAAAAAATTCAAAGGACGTCCATATTTCAAAACGACCGTTTCAAAAGGCATATTTTACGCACATTAGTGTTCTGTTTCTTTTCCTTTCTTTCCTTTTTTGTTAAAAAAAAACGGGAATGGAAAAAGGCATCCCTCAGAATGGGCAAAAATCGTTGCAAACGAATCAATGGACAGAGGTTTAATCTCCAATATATATAAACAGCTCATGCAGCTTAATATTAAAAAAACAAACAACCCAATACAAAAATGGGCAGAAGATCTAAAGAGGCGTTTCTTCAAAGAAGACACAGAGATGGCCAAGACGCCCATGAAAAGCTGCTCAACAGCACTAATTATTAGAGAAATGCAAATCAAAACTACAATGAGGTATCACCTCACACCTGTTAGAATCGGCATCATCAGAAAATCTACAAACAACCAATTCTGGGGAGGGTGTGGACAAAAGGAGCCCTCTTCCACTATTGGTGGGAATGTAAATTGATACAGTCACTATGGAGAACAGTATGGAGTTTCCTTAAAAAAACTAGAAATAGAATTACCATCTGATCCAGCAATCCCACTTCTGGGCATATACCCAGAGAAAACCGTAAATCAAAAAGGCACATTCACCACAAAGTTCGTTGCAGCACAATTTACAATAGCCAGGTAATAGAAGCCACCTAAATGCCCACAGACAGATAAATGGATAAAGATGTGGTACATATATAAAATGAAATATTACTCGGCCATAAAAAGGAATGAAACTGGGTCATTTGTAGAGACATCGATGGATCGAGAGACTGTCATACAGAACGAAGTATGTCAGAAAGAGGAAAACAAATATTGTATATTAATGCATATATGTGGAGCCTAAAAATGGTACAGATGAACTGGTTTGCAGGGAAGAAATAGAGACACAGAGGTAGAGAACAAACGTATGGACACCAAGTGTGGGAAGCCATGGGGTGGTGGTGGTGGGATGAGTTGGGAGTTTGGGATTGACCTGTATACATGTATATGCATAAAATACATAACTAATAATAACGTGCTGTATAAAAACATAAATAAAATTTCAAAATTTTAAAAAATAAAATTTAAAAATAAAACAGAAAAAAGTTCTTCCCGTCACACAGATGTATTTATAGGAATGAATTATTTCCATGCTTATATCTATAAATACATTAAAGAGGAATAACATCTAACTTGAAACATAAAAGAAAAAAAAAGTGAACCCACGAGTTATACAGAGGAAAACCCTATCACGGCACTTGCTCCAGTGGTAAACAATTCTGAAATTGGTCAGAGGTGGGGAACCATCTCCCATACAGCCAGCAACCCAACCCCCACGCAAGGAGCATCCTCATTGCAAAGCTGGGGGACCGTGCCGAGGCATCTGTGAGTAAACGTGAGCTGAGCCCCAGGCCAGCTGCTGCTGAACTGTTCCCACCCTTTCCAGGTAAAACACCTGAATATGTACAAGGGCTTGAAAGCCTAGAGGAAGGACCGTGGAGCCACACCAGCGACAGCACGCAGGCCAACTTGGTGCCTGCAGGCCAGCCAGCGTGGTCCTGGACCCTGGCGCTCTTCCAGAAGCTTTCCATTGCCCTGCCTGAGATACCCCTCCTGTCCCGGCCCCCACTGCTTTTTTCCTTCCTCACCTCTGTCCGGAGAGAAATTCCAGCGGAAGGTATGGGTGACACATCCTCTTCTTTACAGGCGGCAGCCTGGCAACTCCTGCAGAAAGGCCAGCAGGACCCCACTCACACCGGGCCACCCACAAAGCTGTGGCCCCTCACTCCCTCCCACCAGCACAGCCCCGAGACTGCTGACGGGGCAGAGAATATGGAGTCAGGCACAGCTTCAGGGGCTATTGCTGCCTGGAGCTCTGTTTATATTGACCTCAACGAGGCACACCTGGGGAGGGCGGGCCGGCAGGGTAAGGCTGCCCAGGTCAGCTAATCCACAACCCTCAGGGAATCACATTGTTGAAAATGGACCCCGCTAAGGCAGAAGAGAAGCCAAGGGAAAAAAGGACACAATGCCATTTGCAGCACCGTAGATGAGTCTAGAAGTAATCACGTGACTTGTAGTAAGTCAGAAAGTGAAAGACACATATCATATCATATCACTTATAGGTGTTACCTAAAAATGGATACCAGGGCAGATATTTCCACGGAGAAGGGCAATCACAGATTCATTAAACAAACTTATGGTTCACCAATGGAAAGGTGTGAGGATTGGTTTCATTACGATATCGGGGTTAACAGACATATACAAACACAGGTGACATATATAATCACCAAAGACCTACAGAATACCAAGAGAGGACTACTCAACATTCTGTCATAACGTACATGGGAAAAGGATCCCAAGAAGAACAGACATCTGTATATGTGTAAAAGAACCACATCTTCCACACCTACAACAAGCCAAACATTGTAATCAAACTTGCTGTAATAAAAAATAAAAAAATTAAATTAAAAACACGAACAAGAAGTAGTGAGACAAACGTGAGGGGCTTTCTCCTGGCACATTCCATTCTAAACTCCAATGTAGAACACCACTTCCACTGAGGCTCTCTTGCCCTAGTAACCAGATTTGGTAAGGGTGAACTGCTGCCACCTTGTGGCCGTTTCACACAACAGCAGCTTTAATCCCAACGCTAATGGTCAGTTGATATTCAAAATCATTGCAGGCCTGTAAATGACACCTGCCCTGAAAACAAATCCTGGGGTCACATATCGACCAAAAATTTCAAAGGACGTCCATATTTCAAAACCACCGTTTCAAAAGGCATATTTTACGCACATTAGTGTTCTGCTTCTTTTCCTTTCTTTCCTTTTTTGTTAAAAAACACGGGAATGGAAAAAGGCATCCCTCAGAATGGGCGAAAATCGTTGCAGACGAATCAATGGACAGAGGTTTAATCTCCAATATATATAAACAGCTCATGCAGCTTAATATTAAAAAAACAAACAACCCAAAAAAAATGGGCAGAAGATCTAAAGAGACGTTTCTTCAAAGGAGACACAGAGATGGCCAAGACGCACATGAAAAGCTGCTCAACAGCACTAATTATTAGAGAAATGCAAATCAAAACTACAATGAGGTATCACCTCACACCTGTTAGAATCGGCATCATCAGAAAATCTACAAACAACCAATTCTGGGGAGGGTGTGGACAAAAGGAGCCCTCTTCCACTATTGGTGGGAATGTAAATTGATACAGTCCCTATGGAGAACAGTATGGAGTTTCCTTAAAAAAACTAGAAATAGAATTACCATCTGATCGAGCAATCCCACTTCTGGGCATATACCCAGAGAAAACCGTATTTCAAAAAGGCACATTCACCACAATGTTCGTTGCAGCACTATTTACAATAGCCAGGTAATGGAAGCAACCTAAATGCCCACAGACAGATGAATGGATAAAGATGTGGTACATATATAAAATGGAATATTACTCGGCCATAAAAAGGAATGAAACTGGGTCATTTGTAGAGACATCGATGGATCGAGAGACTGTCATACAGAATGAAGTAAGTCAGAAAGAGGAAAACAAATATTGTATATTAATGCATATATGTGGAGCCTAAAAATGGTACAGATGAACTGGTTTGCAGGGAAGAAATAGAGACACAGAGGTAGAGAACAAACGTATGGACACCAAGTGTGGGAAGCCATGGGGTGGTGGTGGTGGGATGAGTTGGGAGTTTGGGATTGACCTGTATACATGTATATGCATAAAATACATAACTAATAATAACGTGCTGTATAAAAACATAAATAAAATTTCAAAATTTTAAAAAGTAAAATTTAAAAATAAAACAGAAAAAAGTTCTTCCCGTCACACAGATGTATTTATAGGAATGAATTATTTCCATGCTTATATCTATAAATACATAAAAGAGGAATAACATCTAACTTGAAACATAAAAGAAAAAAAAAGTGAACCCACGAGTTATACAGAGGAAAACCCTATCACGGCACTTGCTCCAGTGGTAAACAATTCTGAAATTGGTCAGAGGTGGGGAACCATCTCCCATACAGCCAGCAACCCAACCCCCACGCAAGGAGCGTCCTCATTGCAAAGCTGGGGGACCGTGCCGAGGCATCTGTGAGTAAACGTGAGCTGAGCCCCAGGCCAGCTGCTGCTGAACTGTTCCCACCCTTTCCAGGTAAAACACCTGAATATGTACAAGGGCTTGAAAGCCTAGAGGAAGGACCGTGGAGCCACACCAGCGACAGCACGCAGGCCAACTTGGTGCCTGCAGGCCAGCCAGCGTGGTCCTGGACCCTGGCGCTCTTCCAGAAGCTTTCCATTGCCCTGCCTGAGATACCCCTCCTGTCCCGGCCCCCACTGCTTTTTTCCTTCCTCACCTCTGTCCGGAGAGAAATTCCAGCGGAAGGTATGGGTGACACATCCTCTTCTTTACAGGCGGCAGCCTGGCAACTCCTGCAGAAAGGCCAGCAGAACCCCACTCACACCGGGCCACCCACAAAGGTGTGGCCCCTCACTCCCTCCCACCAGCAGAGCCCCGAGACTGCTGACGGGGCAGAGAATATGGAGTCAGGCACAGCTTCAGGGGCTATTGCTGCCTGGAGCTCTGTTTATATTGACCTCAACGAGGCACACCTGGGGAGGGCGGGCCGGCAGGGTAAGGCTGCCCAGGTCAGCTAATCCACAACCCTCAGGGAATCACATTGTTGAAAATGGACCCCGCTAAGGCAGAAGAGAAGCCAAGGGAAAAAAGGACACAATGACATTTGCAGCACCGTAGATGAGTCTAGAAGTAATCACGTGACTTGTAGTAAGTCAGAAAGTGAAAGACACATATCATATCATATCACTTATAGGTGTTACCTAAAAATGGATACCAGGGCAGATATTTCCACGGAGAAGGGCAATCACAGATTCATTAAACAAACTTATGGTTCACCAATGGAAAGGTGTGAGGATTGGTTTCATTACGATATCGGGGTTAACAGACATATACAAACACAGGTGACATATATAATCACCAAAGACCTACAGAATACCAAGAGAGGACTACTCAACATTCTGTCATAACGTACATGGGAAAAGGATCCCAAGAAGAACAGACATCTGTATATGTGTAAAAGAACCACATCTTCCACACCTACAACAAGCCAAACATTCTAATCAAACTTGCTGTAATAAAAAATAAAAAAATTAAATTAAAAACACGAACACGAAGTAGTGAGACAAACGTGAGGGGCTTTCTCCTGGCACATTCCATTCTAAACTCCAATGTAGAACACCACTTCCACTGAGGCTCCCTTGCCCTAGTAACCAGATTTGGTAAGGGTGAACTGCTGCCACCTTTTGGCCGTTTCACACAACAGCAGCTTTAATCCCAACGCTAATGGTCAGTTGATATTCAAAATCATTGCAGGCCTGTAAATGACACCTGCCCTGAAAACAAATCCTGGGGTCACATATCGACCAAAAATTTCAAAGGACGTCCATATTTCAAAACCACCGTTTCAAAAGGCATATTTTACGCACATTAGTGTTCTGCTTCTTTTCCTTTCTTTCCTTTTTTGTTAAAAAACACGGGAATGGAAAAAGGCATCCCTCAGAATGGGCGAAAATCGTTGCAGACGAATCAATGGACAGAGGTTTAATCTCCAATATATATAAACAGCTCATGCAGCTTAATATTAAAAAAACAAACAACCCAAAAAAAATGGGCAGAAGATCTAAAGAGACGTTTCTTCAAAGGAGACACAGAGATGGCCAAGACGCACATGAAAAGCTGCTCAACAGCACTAATTATTAGAGAAATGCAAATCAAAACTACAATGAGGTATCACCTCACACCTGTTAGAATCGGCATCATCAGAAAATCTACAAACAACCAATTCTGGGGAGGGTGTGGACAAAAGGAGCCCTCTTCCACTATTGGTGGGAATGTAAATTGATACAGTCCCTATGGAGAACAGTATGGAGTTTCCTTAAAAAAACTAGAAATAGAATTACCATCTGATCGAGCAATCCCACTTCTGGGCATATACCCAGAGAAAACCGTATTTCAAAAAGGCACATTCACCACAATGTTCGTTGCAGCACTATTTACAATAGCCAGGTAATGGAAGCAACCTAAATGCCCACAGACAGATGAATGGATAAAGATGTGGTACATATATAAAATGGAATATTACTCGGCCATAAAAAGGAATGAAACTGGGTCATTTGTAGAGACATCGATGGATCGAGAGACTGTCATACAGAATGAAGTAAGTCAGAAAGAGGAAAACAAATATTGTATATTAATGCATATATGTGGAGCCTAAAAATGGTACAGATGAACTGGTTTGCAGGGAAGAAATAGAGACACAGAGGTAGAGAACAAACGTATGGACACCAAGTGTGGGAAGCCATGGGGTGGTGGTGGTGGGATGAGTTGGGAGTTTGGGATTGACCTGTATACATGTATATGCATAAAATACATAACTAATAATAACGTGCTGTATAAAAAAATAAATAAAATTTCAAAATTTTAAAAAATAAAATTTAAAAATAAAACAGAAAAAAGTTCTTCCCGTCACACAGATGTATTTATAGGAATGAATTATTTCCATGCTTATATCTATAAATACATAAAAGAGGAATAACATCTAACTTGAAACATAAAAGAAAAAAAAAGTGAACCCACGAGTTATACAGAGGAAAACCCTATCACGGCACTTGCTCCAGTGGTAAACAATTCTGAAATTGGTCAGAGGTGGGGAACCATCTCCCATACAGCCAGCAACCCAACCCCCACGCAAGGAGCGTCCTCATTGCAAAGCTGGGGGACCGTGCCGAGGCATCTGTGAGTAAACGTGAGCTGAGCCCCAGGCCAGCTGCTGCTGAACTGTTCCCACCCTTTCCAGGTAAAACACCTGAATATGTACAAGGGCTTGAAAGCCTAGAGGAAGGACCGTGGAGCCACACCAGCGACAGCACGCAGGCCAACTTGGTGCCTGCAGGCCAGCCAGCATGGTCCTGGACCCTGGCGCTCTTCCAGAAGCTTTCCATTGCCCTGCCTGAGATACCCCTCCTGTCCCGGCCCCCACTGCTTTTTTCCTTCCTCACCTCTGTCCGGAGAGAAATTCCAGCGGAAGGTATGGGTGACACATCCTCTTCTTTACAGGCGGCAGCCTGGCAACTCCTGCAGAAAGGCCAGCAGAACCCCACTCACACCGGGCCACCCACAAAGGTGTGGCCCCTCACTCCCTCCCACCAGCACAGCCCCGAGACTGCTGACGGGGCAGAGAATATGGAGTCAGGCACAGCTTCAGGGGCTATTGCTGCCTGGAGCTCTGTTTATATTGACCTCAACGAGGCACACCTGGGGAGGGCGGGCCGGCAGGGTAAGGCTGCCCAGGTCAGCTAATCCACAACCCTCAGGGAATCACATTGTTGAAAATGGACCCCGCTAAGGCAGAAGAGAAGCCAAGGGAAAAAAGGACACAATGCCATTTGCAGCACCGTAGATGAGTCTAGAAGTAATCACGTGACTTGTAGTAAGTCAGAAAGTGAAAGACACATATCATATCATATCACTTATAGGTGTTACCTAAAAATGGATACCAGGGCAGATATTTCCACGGAGAAGGGCAATCACAGATTCATTAAACAAACTTATGGTTCACCAATGGAAAGGTGTGAGGATTGGTTTCATTACGATATCGGGGTTAACAGACATATACAAACACAGGTGACATATATAATCACCAAAGACCTACAGAATACCAAGAGAGGACTACTCAACATTCTGTCAAACGTACATGGGAAAAGGATCCCAAGAAGAACAGTCATCTGTATATGTGTAAAAGAACCACATCTTCCACACCTACAACAAGCCAAACATTGTAATCAAACTTGCTGTAATAAAAAATAAAAGCTTAAATTAAAAACACGAACAAGAAGTAGTGAGACAAACGTGAGGGGCTTTCTCCTGGTACATTCCATTCTAAACTCCAATCTAGAACACCACTTCCACTGAGGCTCTCTTGCCCTAGTAACCAGATTTGGTAAGGGTGAACTGCTGCCACCTTGTGGCCGTTTCACACAACAGCAGCTTTAATCCCAACGCTAATGGTCAGTTGATATTCAAAATCATTGCAGGCCTGTAAATGACACCTGCCCTGAAAACAAATCCTGGGGTCACATATCGACCAAAAATTTCAAAGGACGTCCATATTTCAAAACCACCGTTTCAAAAGGCATATTTTACGCACATTAGTGTTCTGCTTCTTTTCCTTTCTTTCCTTTTTTGTTAAAAAACACGGGAATGGAAAAAGGCATCCCTCAGAATGGGCGAAAATCGTTGCAGACGAATCAATGGACAGAGGTTTAATCTCCAATATATATAAACAGCTCATGCAGCTTAATATTAAAAAAACAAACAACCCAAAAGAAATGGGCAGAAGATCTAAAGAGACGTTTCTTCAAAGGAGACACAGAGATGGCCAAGACGCACATGAAAAGCTGCTCAACAGCACTAATTATTAGAGAAATGCAAATCAAAACTACAATGAGGTATCACCTCACACCTGTTAGAATCGGCATCATCAGAAAATCTACAAACAACCAATTCTGGGGAGGGTGTGGACAAAAGGAGCCCTCTTCCACTATTGGTGGGAATGTAAATTGATACAGTCCCTATGGAGAACAGTATGGAGTTTCCTTAAAAAAACTAGAAATAGAATTACCATCTGATCCAGCAATCCCACTTCTGGGCATATACCCAGAGAAAACCGTATTTCAAAAAGGCACATTCACCACAATGTTCGTTGCAGCACTATTTACAATAGCCAGGTAATGGAAGCAACCTAAATGCCCACAGACAGATGAATGGATAAAGATGTGGTACATATATAAAATGGAATATGACTCGGCCATAAAAAGGAATGAAACTGGGTCATCTGTAGAGACATCGATGGATCGAGAGACTGTCATACAGAATGAAGTAAGTCAGAAAGAGGAAAACAAATATTGTATATTAATGCATATATGTGGAGCCTAAAAATGGTACAGATGAACTGGTTTGCAGGGAAGAAATAGAGACACAGAGGTAGAGAACAAACGTATGGACACCAAGTGTGGGAAGCCATGGGGTGGTGGTGGTGGGATGAGTTGGGAGTTTGGGATTGACCTGTATACATGTATATGCATAAAATACATAACTAATAATAACGTGCTGTATAAAAAAATAAATAAAATTTCAAAATTTTAAAAAATAAAATTTAAAAATAAAACAGAAAAAAGTTCTTCCCGTCACACAGATGTATTTATAGGAATGAATTATTTCCATGCTTATATCTATAAATACATAAAAGAGGAATAACATCTAACTTGAAACATAAAAGAAAAAAAAAGTGAACCCACGAGTTATACAGAGGAAAACCCTATCACGGCACTTGCTCCAGTGGTAAACAATTCTGAAATTGGTCAGATGTGGGGAACCATCTCCCATACAGCCAGCAACCCAACCCCCACGCAAGGAGCGTCCTCATTGCAAAGCTGGGGGACCGTGCCGAGGCATCTGTGAGTAAACGTGAGCTGAGCCCCAGGCCAGCTGCTGCTGAACTGTTCCCACCCTTTCCAGGTAAAACACCTGAATATGTACAAGGGCTTGAAAGCCTAGAGGAAGGACCGTGGAGCCACACCAGCGACAGCACGCAGGCCAACTTGGTGCCTGCAGGCCAGCCAGCGTGGTCCTGGACCCTGGCGCTCTTCCAGAAGCTTTCCATTGCCCTGCCTGAGATACCCCTCCTGTCCCGGCCCCCACTGCTTTTTTCCTTCCTCACCTCTGTCCGGAGAGAAATTCCAGCGGAAGGTATGGGTGACACATCCTCTTCTTTACAGGCGGCAGCCTGGCAACTCCTGCAGAAAGGCCAGCAGAACCCCACTCACACCGGGCCACCCACAAAGCTGTGGCCCCTCACTCCCTCCCACCAGCACAGCCCCGAGACTGCTGACGGGGCAGAGAATATGGAGTCAGGCACAGCTTCAGGGGCTATTGCTGCCTGGAGCTCTGTTTATATTGACCTCAACGAGGCACACCTGGGGAGGGCGGGCCGGCAGGGTAAGGCTGCCCAGGTCAGCTAATCCACAACCCTCAGGGAATCACATTGTTGAAAATGGACCCCGCTAAGGCAGAAGAGAAGCCAAGGGAAAAAAGGACACAATGCCATTTGCAGCACCGTAGATGAGTCTAGAAGTAATCACGTGACTTGTAGTAAGTCAGAAAGTGAAAGACACATATCATATCATATCACTTATAGGTGTTACCTAAAAATGGATACCAGGGCAGATATTTCCACGGAGAAGGGCAATCACAGATTCATTAAACAAACTTATGGTTCACCAATGGAAAGGTGTGAGGATTGGTTTCATTACGATATCGGGGTTAACAGACATATACAAACACAGGTGACATATATAATCACCAAAGACCTACAGAATACCAGGAGAGGACTACTCAACATTCTGTCATAACGTACATGGGAAAAGGATCCCAAGAAGAACAGTCATCTGTATATGTGTAAAAGAACCACATCTTCCACACCTACAACAAGCCAAACATTGTAATCAAACTTGCTGTAATAAAAAATAAAAGCTTAAATTAAAAACACGAACAAGAAGTAGTGAGAGAAACGTGAGGGGCTTTCTCCTGGTACATTCCATTCTAAACTCCAATCTAGAACACCACTTCCACTGAGGCTCTCTTGCCCTAGTAACCAGATTTGGTAAGGGTGAACTGCTGCCACCTTGTGGCCGTTTCACACAACAGCAGCTTTAATCCCAACGCTAATGGTCAGTTGATATTCAAAATCATTGCAGGCCTGTAAATGACACCTGCCCTGAAAACAAATCCTGGGGTCACATATCGACCAAAAATTTCAAAGGACGTCCATATTTCAAAACCACCGTTTCAAAAGGCATATTTTACGCACATTAGTGTTCTGCTTCTTTTCCTTTCTTTCCTTTTTTGTTAAAAAACACGGGAATGGAAAAAGGCATCCCTCAGAATGGGCGAAAATCGTTGCAGACGAATCAATGGACAGAGGTTTAATCTCCAATATATATAAACAGCTCATGCAGCTTAATATTAAAAAAACAAACAACCCAAAAGAAATGGCCAGAAGATCTAAAGAGACGTTTCTTCAAAGGAGACACAGAGATGGCCAAGACGCACATGAAAAGCTGCTCAACAGCACTAATTATTAGAGAAATGCAAATCAAAACTACAATGAGGTATCACCTCACACCTGTTAGAATCGGCATCATCAGAAAATCTACAAACAACCAATTCTGGGGAGGGTGTGGACAAAAGGAGCCCTCTTCCACTATTGGTGGGAATGTAAATTGATACAGTCCCTATGGAGAACAGTATGGAGTTTCCTTAAAAAAACTAGAAATAGAATTACCATCTGATCCAGCAATCCCACTTCTGGGCATATACCCAGAGAAAACCGTATTTCAAAAAGGCACATTCACCACAATGTTCGTTGCAGCACTATTTACAATAGCCAGGTAATGGAAGCAACCTAAATGCCCACAGACAGATGAATGGATAAAGATGTGGTACTTATATAAAATGGAATATGACTCGGCCATAAAAAGGAATGAAACTGGGTCATTTGTAGAGACATCGATGGATCGAGAGACTGTCATACAGAATGAAGTAAGTCAGAAAGAGGAAAACAAATATTGTATATTAATGCATATATGTGGAGCCTAAAAATGGTACAGATGAACTGGTTTGCAGCGAAGTAATAGAGACACAGAGGTAGAGAACAAACGTATGGACACCAAGTGTGGGAAGCCATGGGGTGGTGGTGGTGGGATGAGTTGGGAGTTTGGGATTGACCTGTATACATGTATATGCATAAAATACATAACTAATAATAACGTGCTGTATAAAAAAATAAATAAAATTTCAAAATTTTAAAAAATAAAATTTAAAAATAAAACAGAAAAAAGTTCTTCCCGTCACACAGATGTATTTATAGGAATGAATTATTTCCATGCTTATATCTATAAATACATAAAAGAGGAATAACATCTAACTTGAAACATAAAAGAAAAAAAAAGTGAACCCACGAGTTATACAGAGGAAAACCCTATCACGGCACTTGCTCCAGTGGTAAACAATTCTGAAATTGGTCAGAGGTGGGGAACCATCTCCCATACAGCCAGCAACCCAACCCCCACGCAAGGAGCGTCCTCATTGCAAAGCTGGGGGACCGTGCCGAGGCATCTGTGAGTAAACGTGAGCTGAGCCCCAGGCCATCTGCTGCTGAACTGTTCCCACCCTTTCCAGGTAAAACACCTGAATATGTACAAGGGCTTGAAAGCCTAGAGGAAGGACCGTGGAGCCACACCAGCGACAGCACGCAGGCCAACTTGGTGCCTGCAGGCCAGCCAGCGTGGTCCTGGACCCTGGCGCTCTTCCAGAAACTTTCCATTGCCCTGCCTGAGATACCCCTCCTGTCCCGGCCCCCACTGCTTTTTTCCTTCCTCACCTCTGTCCGGAGAGAAATTCCAGCGGAAGGTATGGGTGACACATCCTCTTCTTTACAGGCGGCAGCCTGGCAACTCCTGCAGAAAGGCCAGCAGAACCCCACTCACACCGGGCCACCCACAAAGCTGTGGCCCCTCACTCCCTCCCACCAGCACAGCCCCTAACTGCTGACGGGGCAGAGAATATGGAGTCAGGCACAGCTTCAGGGGCTATTGCTGCCTGGAGCTCTGTTTATATTGACCTCAACGAGGCACACCTGGGGAGGGCGGGCCGGCAGGGTAAGGCTGCCCAGGTCAGCTAATCCACAACCCTCAGGGAATCACATTGTTGAAAATGGACCCCGCTAAGGCAGAAGAGAAGCCAAGGGAAAAAAGGACACAATGCCATTTGCAGCACCGTAGATGAGTCTAGAAGTAATCACGTGACTTGTAGTAAGTCAGAAAGTGAAAGACACATATCATATCATATCACTTATAGGTGTTACCTAAAAATGGATACCAGGGCAGATATTTCCACGGAGAAGGGCAATCACAGATTCATTAAACAAACTTATGGTTCACCAATGGAAAGGTGTGAGGATTGGTTTCATTACGATATCGGGGTTAACAGACATATACAAACACAGGTGACATATATAATCACCAAAGACCTACAGAATACCAAGAGAGGACTACTCAACATTCTGTCATAACGTACATGGGAAAAGGATCCCAAGAAGAACAGTCATCTGTATATGTGTAAAAGAACCACATCTTCCACACCTACAACAAGCCAAACATTGTAATCAAACTTGCTGTAATAAAAAATAAAAACTTAAATTAAAAACACGAACAAGAAGTAGTGAGACAAACGTGAGGGGCTTTCTCCTGGTACATTCCATTCTAAACTCCAATCTAGAACACCACTTCCACTGAGGCTCTCTTGCCCTAGTAACCAGATTTGGTAAGGGTGAACTGCTGCCACCTTGTGGCCGTTTCACACAACAGCAGCTTTAATCCCAACGCTAATGGTCAGTTGATATTAAAATCATTGCAGGCCTGTAAATGACACCTGCCCTGAAAACAAATCCTGGGGTCACATATCGACCAAAAATTTCAAAGGACGTCCATATTTCAAAACCACCGTTTCAAAAGGCATATTTTACGCACATTAGTGTTCTGCTTCTTTTCCTTTCTTTCCTTTTTTGTTAAAAAACACGGGAATGGAAAAAGGCATCCCTCAGAATGGGCGAAAATCGTTGCAGACGAATCAATGGACAGAGGTTTAATCTCCAATATATATAAACAGCTCATGCAGCTTAATATTAAAAAAACAAACAACCCAAAAGAAATGGCCAGAAGATCTAAAGAGACGTTTCTTCAAAGGAGACACAGAGATGGCCAAGACGCACATGAAAAGCTGCTCAACAGCACTAATTATTAGAGAAATGCAAATCAAAACTACAATGAGGTATCACCTCACACCTGTTAGAATCGGCATCATCAGAAAATCTACAAACAACCAATTCTGGGGAGGGTGTGGACAAAAGGAGCCCTCTTCCACTATTGGTGGGAATGTAAATTGATACAGTCCCTATGGAGAACAGTATGGAGTTTCCTTAAAAAAACTAGAAATAGAATTACCATCTGATCCAGCAATCCCACTTCTGGGCATATACCCAGAGAAAACCGTATTTCAAAAAGGCACATTCACCACAATGTTCGTTGCAGCACTATTTACAATAGCCAGGTAATGGAAGCAACCTAAATGCCCACAGACAGATGAATGGATAAAGATGTGGTACATATATAAAATGGAATATGACTCGGCCATAAAAAGGAATGAAACTGGGTCATTTGTAGAGACATCGATGGATCGAGAGACTGTCATACAGAATGAAGTAAGTCAGAAAGAGGAACACAAATATTGTATATTAATGCATATATGTGGAGCCTAAAAATGGTACAGATGAACTGGTTTGCAGGGAAGAAATAGAGACACAGAGGTAGAGAACAAACGTATGGACACCAAGTGTGGGAAGCCATGGGGTGGTGGTGGTGGGATGAGTTGGGAGTTTGGGATTGACCTGTATACATGTATATGCATAAAATACATAACTAATAATAACGTGCTGTATAAAAAAATAAATAAAATTTCAAAATTTTAAAAAATAAAATTTAAAAATAAAACAGAAAAAAGTTCTTCCCGTCACACAGATGTATTTATAGGAATGAATTATTTCCATGCTTATATCTATAAATACATAAAAGAGGAATAACATCTAACTTGAAACATAAAAGAAATAAAAAGTGAACCCACGAGTTATACAGAGGAAAACCCTATCACGGCACTTGCTCCAGTGGTAAACAATTCTGAAATTGGTCAGAGGTGGGGAACCATCTCCCATACAGCCAGCAACCCAACCCCCACGCAAGGAGCGTCCTCATTGCAAAGCTGGGGGACCGTGCCGAGGCATCTGTGAGTAAACGTGAGCTGAGCCCCAGGCCAGCTGCTGCTGAACTGTTCCCACCCTTTCCAGGTAAAACACCTGAATATGTACAAGGGCTTGAAAGCCTAGAGGAAGGACCGTGGAGCCACACCAGCGACAGCACGCAGGCCAACTTGGTGCCTGCAGGCCAGCCAGCGTGGTCCTGGACCCTGGCGCTCTTCCAGAAACTTTCCATTGCCCTGCCTGAGATACCCCTCCTGTCCCGGCCCCCACTGCTTTTTTCCTTCCTCACCTCTGTCCGGAGAGAAATTCCAGCGGAAGGTATGGGTGACACATCCTCTTCTTTACAGGCGGCAGCCTGGCAACTCCTGCAGAAAGGCCAGCAGAACCCCACTCACACCGGGCCACCCACAAAGCTGTGGCCCCTCACTCCCTCCCACCAGCACAGCCCCGAGACTCCTGACGGGGCAGAGAATATGGAGTCAGGCACAGCTTCAGGGGCTATTGCTGCCTGGAGCTCTGTTTATATTGACCTCAACGAGGCACACCTGGGGAGGGCGGGCCGGCAGGGTAAGGCTGCCCAGGTCAGCTAATCCACAACCCTCAGGGAATCACATTGTTGAAAATGGACCCCGCTAAGGCAGAAGAGAAGCCAAGGGAAAAAAGGACACAATGCCATTTGCAGCACCATAGATGAGTCTAGAAGTAATCACGTGACTTGTAGTAAGTCAGAAAGTGAAAGACACATATCATATCATATCACTTATAGGTGTTACCTAAAAATGGATACCAGGGCAGATATTTCCACGGAGAAGGGCAATCACAGATTCATTAAACAAACTTATGGTTCACCAATGGAAAGGTGTGAGGATTGGTTTCATTACGATATCGGGGTTAACAGACATATACAAACACAGGTGACATATATAATCACCAAAGACCTACAGAATACCAAGAGAGGACTACTCAACATTCTGTCATAACGTACATGGGAAAAGGATCCCAAGAAGAACAGTCATCTGTATATGTGTAAAAGAACCACATCTTCCACACCTACAACAAGCCAAACATTGTAATCAAACTTGCTGTAATAAAAAATAAAAACTTAAATTAAAAACACGAACAAGAAGTAGTGAGACAAACGTGAGGGGCTTTCTCCTGGTACATTCCATTCTATACTCCAATCTAGAACACCACTTCCACTGAGGCTCTCTTGCCCTAGTAACCAGATTTGGTAAGGGTGAACTGCTGCCACCTTGTGGCCGTTTCACACAAGAGCAGCTTTAATCCCAACGCTAATGGTCAGTTGATATTCAAAATCATTGCAGGCCTGTAAATGACACCTGCCCTGAAAACAAATCCTGGGGTCACATATCGAGCAAAAATTTCAAAGGACGTCCATATTTCAAAACCACCGTTTCAAAAGGCATAATTTACGCACATTAGTGTTCTGCTTCTTTTCCTTTCTTTCCTTTTTTGTTAAAAAACACGGGAATGGAAAAAGGCATCCCTCAGAATGGGCGAAAATCGTTGCAGACGAATCAATGGACAGAGGTTTAATCTCCAATATATAAAAACAGCTCATGCAGCTTAATATTAAAAAAACAAACAACCCAAATAAAATGGGCAGAAGATCTAAAGAGACGTTTCTTCAAAGGAGACACAGAGATGGCCAAGACGCACATGAAAAGCTGCTCAACAGCACTAATTATTAGAGAAATGCAAATCAAAACTACAATGAGGTATCACCTCACACCTGTTAGAATCGGCATCATCAGAAAATCTACAAACAACCAATTCTGGGGAGGGTGTGGACAAAAGGAGCCCTCTTCCACTATTGGTGGGAATGTAAATTGATACAGTCCCTATGGAGAACAGTATGGAGTTTCCTTAAAAAAACTAGAAATAGAATTACCATCTGATCCAGCAATCCCACTTCTGGGCATATACCCAGAGAAAACCGTATTTCAAAAAGGCACATTCACCACAATGTTCGTTGCAGCACTATTTACAATAGCCAGGTAATGGAAGCAACCTAAATGCCCACAGACAGATGAATGGATAAAGATGTGGTACATATATAAAATGGAATATGACTCGGCCATAAAAAGGAATGAAACTGGGTCATCTGTAGAGACATCGATGGATCGAGAGACTGTCATACAGAATGAAGTAAGTCAGAAAGAGGAACACAAATATTGTATATTAATGCATATATGTGGAGCCTAAAAATGGTACAGATGAACTGGTTTGCAGGGAAGAAATAGAGACACAGAGGTAGAGAACAAACGTATGGACACCAAGTGTGGGAAGCCATGGGGTGGTAGTGGTGGGATGAGTTGGGAGTTTGGGATTGACCTGTATACATGTATATGCATAAAATACATAACTAATAATAACGTGCTGTATAAACAAATAAATAAAATTTCAAAATTTTAAAAAATAAAATTTAAAAATAAAACAGAAAAAAGTTCTTCCCGTCACACAGATGTATTTATAGGAATGAATTATTTCCATGCTTATATCTATAAATACATAAAAGAGGAATAACATCTAACTTGAAACATAAAAGAAAAAAAAAGTGAACCCACGAGTTATACAGAGGAAAACCCTATCACGGCACTTGCTCCAGTGGTAAACAATTCTGAAATTGGTCAGAGGTGGGGAACCATCTCCCATACAGCCAGCAACCCAACCCCCACGCAAGGAGCGTCCTCATTGCAAAGCTGGGGGACCGTGCCGAGGCATCTGTGAGTAAACGTGAGCTGAGCCCCAGGCCAGCTGCTGCTGAACTGTTCCCACCCTTTCCAGGTAAAACACCTGAATATGTACAAGGGCTTGAAAGCCTAGAGGAAGGACCGTGGAGCCACACCAGCGACAGCACGCAGGCCAACTTGGTGCCTGCAGGCCAGCCAGCGTGGTCCTGGCCGCGGGCGCTCTTCCAGAAGCTTTCCATTGCCCTGCATGAGATACCCCTCCTGTCCCGGCCCCCACTGCTTTTTTCCTTCCTCACCTCTGTCCGGAGAGAAATTCCAGCGGAAGGTATGTGTGACACATCCTCTTCTTTACAGGCGGCAGTCTGGCAACTCCTGCAGAAAGGCCAGCAGAGCCCCACTCACACCGGGCCACCCACAAAGCTGTGGCCCCTCACTCCCTCCCACCAGCAAAGCCCCGAGACTGCTGACGGGGCAGAGAATATGGAGTCAGGCACAGCTTCAGGGGCTATTGCTGCCTGGAGCTCTGTTTATATTGACCTCAACGAGGCACACCTGGGGAGGGCGGGCCAGCAGGGTAAGGCTGCCCAGGTCAGCTAATCCACAACCCTCTGGGTATCACATTGTTGAAAATGGACCCCGCTAAGGCAGAAGAGAAGCCAAGGGAAAAAAGGACACAATGCCATTTGCAGCACTGTAGATGAGTCTAGAAGTAATCACGTGACTTGTAGTAAGTCAGAAAGTGAAAGACACATATCATATCATATCACTTATAGGTGTTACCTAAAAATGGATACCAGGGCAGATATTTCCACGGAGAAGGGCAATCACAGATTCATTAAACAAACTTATGGTTCACCAATGGAAAGGTGTGAGGATTGGTTTCATTACGATATCGGGGTTAACAGACATATACAAACACAGGTGACATATATAATCACCAAAGACCTACAGAATACCAAGAGAGGACTACTCAACATTCTGTCATAACGTACATGGGAAAAGGATCCCAAGAAGAACAGTCATCTGTATATGTGTAAAAGAACCACATCTTCCACACCTACAACAAGCCAAACATTGTAATCAAACTTGCTGTAATAAAAAATAAAAACTTAAATTAAAAACACGAACAAGAAGTAGTGAGACAAACGTGAGGGGCTTTCTCCTGGTACATTCCATTCTAAACTCCAATCTAGAACACCACTTCCACTGAGGCTCTCTTGACCTAGTAACCAGATTTGGTAAGGGTGAACTGCTGCCACCTTGTGGCCGTTTCACACAACAGCAGCTTTAATCCCAACGCTAATGGTCAGTTGATATTCAAAATCATTGCAGGCCTGTAAATGACACCTGCCCTGAAAACAAATCCTGGGGTCACATATCGACCAAAAATTTCAAAGGACGTCCATATTTCAAAACCACCATTTCAAAAGGCATATTTTACGCACATTAGTGTTCTGCTTCTTTTCCTTTCTTTCCTTTTTTGTTAAAAAACACGGGAATGGAAAAAGGCATCCCTCAGAATGGGCGAAAATCGTTGCAGACGAATCAATGGACAGAGGTTTAATCTCCAATATATAAAAACAGCTCATGCAGCTTAATATTAAAAAAACAAACAACCCAAAAAAAATGGGCAGAAGATCTAAAGAGACGTTTCTTCAAAGGAGACACAGAGATGGCCAAGACGCACATGAAAAGCTGCTCAACAGCACTAATTATTAGAGAAATGCAAATCAAAACTACAATGAGGTATCACCTCACACCTGTTAGAATCGGCATCATCAGAAAATCTACAAACAACCAATTCTGGGGAGGGTGTGGACAAAAGGAGCCCTCTTCCACTATTGGTGGGAATGTAAATTGATACAGTCACTATGGAGAACAGTATGGAGTTTCCTTAAAAAAACTAGAAATAGAATTACCATCTGATCCAGCAATCCCACTTCTGGGCATATACCCAGAGAAAACCGTATTTCAAAAAGGCACATTCACCACAATGTTCGTTGCAACACTATTTACAATAGCCAGGTAATGGAAGCAACCTAAATGCCCACAGACAGATGAATGGATAAAGATGTGGTACATATATAAAATGGAATATGACTCGGCCATAAAAAGGAATGAAACTGGGTCATCTGTAGAGACATCGATGGATCGAGAGACTGTCATACAGAATGAAGTAAGTCAGAAAGAGGAAAACAAATATTGTATATTAATGCATATATGTGGAGCCTAAAAATGGTACAGATGAACTGGTTTGCAGGGAAGAAATAGAGACACAGAGGTAGAGAACAAACGTATGGACACCAAGTGTGGGAAGCCATTGGGTGGTGGTGGTGGGATGAGTTGGGAGTTTGGGATTGACCTGTATACATGTATATGCATAAAATACATAACTAATAATAACGTGCTGTATAAAAAAATAAATAAAATTTCAAAATTTTAAAAAATAAAATTTAAAAATAAAACAGAAAAAAGTTCTTCCCGTCACACAGATGTACTTATAGGAATGAATTATTTCCATGCTTATATCTATAAATACATAAAAGAGGAATAACATTTAACTTGAAACATAAAAGAAAAAAAAAGTGAACCCACGAGTTATACAGAGGAAAACCCTATCACGGCACTTGTTCCAGTGGTAAACAATTCTGAAATTGGTCAGATGTGGGGAACCATCTCCCATACAGCCAGCAACCCAACCCCCAAGCAAGGAGCGTCCTCATTGCAAAGCTGGGGGACCGTGCCGAGGCATCTGTGAGTAAACGTGAGCTGAGCCCCAGGCCAGCTGCTGCTGAACTGTTCCCACCCTTTCCAGGTAAAACACCTGAATATGTACAAGGGCTTGAAAGCCTAGAGGAAGGACCGTGGAGCCACACCAGCGACAGCACGCAGGCCAACTTGGTGCCTGCAGGCCAGCCAGCGTGGTCTTGGACCCTGGCGCTCTTCCAGAAGCTTTCCATTGCCCTGCCTGAGATACCCCTCCTGTCCCGGCCCCCACTGCTTTTTTCCTTCCTCACCTCTGTCCGGAGAGAAATTCCAGCGGAAGGTATGGGTGACACATCCGCTTCTTTACAGGCGGCAGTCTGGCAACTCCTGCAGAAAGGCCAGCAGAACCCCACTCACACCGGGCCACCCACAAAGCTGTGGCCCCTCACTCCCTCCCACCAGCACAGCCCCGAGACTGCTGACGGGGCAGAGAATATGGAGTCAGGCACAGCTTCAGGGGCTATTGCTGCCTGGAGCTCTGTTTATATTGACCTCAACGAGGCACACCTGGGGAGGGCGGGCCGGCAGGGTAAGGCTGCCCAGGTCAGCTAATCCACAACCCTCAGGGAATCACATTGTTGAAAATGGACCCCGCTAAGGCAGAAGAGAAGCCAAGGGAAAAAAGGACACAATGCCATTTGCAGCACCGTAGATGAGTCTAGAAGTAATCACGTGACTTGTAGTAAGTCAGAAAGTGAAAGACACATATCATATCATATCACTTATAGGTGTTACCTAAAAATGGATACCAGGGCAGATATTTCCACGGAGAAGGGCAATCACAGATTCATTAAACAAACTTATGGTTCACCAATGGAAAGGTGTGAGGATTGGTTTCATTACGATATCGGCGTTAACAGACATATACAAACACAGGTGACATATATAATCACCAAAGACCTACAGAATACCAAGAGAGGACTACTCAACATTCTGTCATAACGTACATGGGAAAAGGATCCCAAGAAGAACAGTCATCTGTATATGTGTAAAAGAACCACATCTTCCACACCTACAAGAAGCCAAACATTGTAATCAAACTTGCTGTAATAAAAAATAAAAACTTAAATTAAAAACACGAACAAGAAGTAGTGAGACAAACGTGAGGGGCTTTCTCCTGGCACATTCCATTGTAAACTCCAATCTAGAACACCACTTCCACTGAGGCTCTCTTGCCCTAGTAACCAGATTTGGTAAGGGTGAACTGCTGCCACCTTGTGGCCGTTTCACACAACAGCAGCTTTAATCCCAGCGCTAATGGTCAGTTGATATTCAAAATCATTGCAGGCCTGTAAATGACACCTGCCCTGAACACAATTCCTGGGGTCACATATCGACCAAAAAATTCAAAGGACGTCCATATTTCAAAACGACCGTTTCAAAAGGCATATTTTACGCACATTAGTGTTCTGCTTCTTTTCCTTTCTTTCCTTTTTTGTTAGAAAAAACGGGAATGGAAAAAGGCATCCCTCAGAATGGGCAAAAATCGTTGCAAACGAATCAATGGACAGAGGTTTAATCTCCAATATATATAAACAGCTCATGCAGCCTAATATTAAAAAAACAAACAACCCAATACAAAAATGGGCAGAAGATCTAAAGAGACGTTTCTTCAAAGAAGACACAGAGATGGCCAAGACGCACATGAAAAGCTGCTCAACAGCACTAATTATTAGAGAAATGCAAATCAAAACTACAATGAGGTATCACCTCACACCTGTTAGAATCAGCATCATCAGAAAATCTACAAACAACCAATTCTGGGGAGGGTGTGGACAAAAGGAGCCCTCTTCCACTATTCGTGGGAATGTAAATTTATACAGTCACTATGGAGAACAGTATGGAGTTTCCTTAAAAAACTAGAAATAGAATTACCATCTGATCCAGCAATCCCACTTCTGGGCATATACCCAGGGAAAACCGTAAATCAAAAAGGCACATTCACCACAATGTTCGTTGCAGCACTATTTACAATAGCCAGGTAATGGAAGCAACCTAAATGCCCACAGACAGATGAATGGATAAAGATGTGGTACATATATAAAATGAAATATTACTCGGCCATAAAAAGGAATGAAACTGGGTCATTTGTAGAGACGTCGATGGACCGAGAGACTGTCATACAGAATGAAGTAAGTCAGAAAGAGGAAACCAAATACTGTATATTAATGCATATATGTGGAACCTAAAAAATGGTACAGATGAACTGGTTTGCAGGGAAGAAATAGAGACACAGAGGTAGAGAACAAACGTATGTACACCAAGGGTGGGAAGCCATGGGGTGGTGGTGGTGGGATGAGTTGGGAGATTGGGATTGACCTGTATACATGTATATGCATAAAATACATAACTAATAATAACGTGCTGTATAAAAAAAATAAAATTAAATTTCAAAATTTTAAAAAATAAAATTTAAAAATAAAACAGAAAAAAGTTCTTCCCGTCACACAGATGTATTTATAGGAATGAATTATTTCCATGCTTATATTTATAAATATATAAAAGAGGAATAAAATCTAACTTGAACCATAAAAGAAAAAAAAAACCTGAACCAATGAGTTATACAGAGCAAAACCCTATCAGCGCACTTGCTCCAGCGGTAAACAATTCTGAAATTGGTCAGAGGTTGGAAACCATCTCCCATACAGCCAGCAACCCACCCCCCATGCAAGGAGCGTCCTCATTGCAAAGCTGGGGGACCCTGCCGAGGCATCTGTGAGTAAACGTGAGCTGAGCCCCAGGCCAGCTGCTGCTGAACTGTTCCCACCCTTCCCAGGTAAAACACCTGAATATGTACAAGGGCTTGAAAGCCTAGAGGAAGGGCCGTCGAGCCACACCAGCGACAGCACGCAGGCCAACTTGGTGCCTGCAAGCCAGCCAGGGTGGTCTTGGCCCCGGGCGCTCTTCCGGAAGCTTTCCATTGCCCTGCCTGAGATAACCCTCCTGTCCCGGCCCCCACAGCTTTTTTCCTTCCTCACCTCTGTCCGGAGAGATATTCCAGCGGAAGTATGGGTGACACATCCTCTTATTTACAGTTGGCAGCCTGGTAACTCCTGCAGAAAGGCCAGCAGAATCCCACTCACACCGGGCCACTCACAAAGCTGTGGCCCCTCACTCCCTCCCACCAGCACAGCCACGAGACTGCTGACGGGGCAGAGAATATGGAGTCAGGCACAGCTTCAGGGGCTATTGCTGCCTGGAGCGCTGTTTATATTGACCTCAACGAGGCACGCCTGGGGAGGGCGGGCCGGCAGGGTAAGGCTGCCCAGGTCACCTAATCCACAACCCTCAGGGAATCACATAGTTGAAAATGGACCTCACTAAGGCAGAATAGAAGCCAAGGAAAAAAAGGACACAATGCCATTTGCAGCACCGTAAATGAGTCTAGAAGTAATCACGTGACTTGTAGTAAGTCAGAAAGTGAAAGACACATATCATATCATATCACTTATAGGTGTTACCTAAAAATGGATAGCAGGGCAGATATTTCCACGGAGAAGGGCAATCACAGATTCATTAAACAAACTTATGGTTCACCAATGGAAAGGTGTGAAGATTGGTTTCATTACGATATCGGGGTTAACAGACATATAGAAACACAGGTGACATATATAATCACCAAAGACCTACAGAATACCAAGACAGGACTACTCAACATTCTGTCATAACGTACATGGGAAATGGATCCCAGGAAGAACAGACATCTGTATATGTGTAAAAGAACCACATCTTCCACACCTACAACAAGCCAAACATTGTAATCAAACTTGCTGTAATAAAAAATACAAAAAATTAAATTAAAAACACGAACAAGAAGTCGTGAGACAAACTTGAGGGGCTTTCTCCTGGCACATTCCATTCTAAATTCCAATCTAGAACACCACATCCACTGAGGCTCTCTTGCCCTAGTAACCAGATTTGGTAAGGGAGAACTGCTTCCACCTTGTGGCCGTTTCACACAACAGCAGCTTTAATCCCAGCGCTAATGGTCAGTTGATATTCAAAATCATTGCAGGCCTGTAAATGACACCTGCCCTGAAAACAAATCCTGGGGTCACATATCGACCAAAAAATTCAAAGGACGTCCATATTTCAAAAGGACCGTTTCAAAAGGCATATTATACGCACATTAGTGTTCTGCTACTTTTCCTTTCTTTCCTTTTTTGTTAAAAAAAAAGGGAATGGAAAAAGGCATCCCTCAGAATGGGCGAAAATCAGTGCAAACGAATCAATGGACAGAGGTTTAATCTCCAATATATATAAACAGCTCATGCAGCTTAATATTAAAAAAAACAAACAACCCAATACAAAAATGAGCAGAAGATCTAAAGAGACGTTTCTTCAAAGAAGACACAGAGATGGCCAAGACGCACATGAAAAGCTGCTCAACAGCACTAATTATTAGAGAAATGCAAATCAAAACTACAATGAGGTATCACCTCACACCTGTTAGAATCGGCATCATCAGAAAATCTACAAACAACCAATTCTGGGGAGGGTGTGGACAATAGGAGCCCTCTTCCACTATTGGTGGGAATGTAAATTGATACAGTCACTATGGAGAACAGTATGGAGTTTCCTTAAAAAAACTAGAAATAGAATTACCATCTGATCCAGCAATCCCACTTCTGGGCATATACCCAGAGAAAACCGTAAATCAAAAAGGCACATTCACCACAATGTTCGTTGCAGCACTATTTACAATAGCCAGGTAATGGAAGCAACCTAAATGCCACAGACAGATGAATGGATAAAGATGTGGTACATATATAAAATGAAATATTACTCGGCCATAAATAGGAATGAAACTGGGTCATTTGTAGAGACATCGATGGATCGAGAGACTGTCATACAGAATGAAGTAAGTCAGAAAGAGGAAACCAAATACTGTATATTAATGCATATATGTGGAACCTAAAAAATGGTACAGATGAACTGGTTTGCAGGGAAGAAATAGAGACACAGAGGTAGAGAACAAACGTATGGACACCAAGTGTTGGAAGCCATGGGGTGGTGGTGGTGGGATGAGTTGGGAGATTGGGATTCACCTGTATACATGTATATGCATAAAATACATAACTAATAATAAACTGCTGTATAAAAAATAAATTAATTAATTTCAAAATTCTAAAAAATAAAATTTAAAAATAAAAGAGAAAAAAGTTCTTCCCGTCACACAGATGTATTTATAGGAATGAATTATTTCCATGCTTATATCTATAAATACATAAAAGAGGAATAAAATCTAACTTGAAACATAAAAGAAAAAAAAAACCTGAACCCACCTTTTATACAGAGGAAAACCCTATCTGGACACTTGCTCCAGCGGTAAACAATTCTGAAATTGGTCAGAGGTGGGGAACCATCTCCCATACAGCCAGCACCCCAACCCCCACGCAAGGAGCGTCCTCATTGCAAAGCTGGGGGATTGTGCCGAATCATCTGTGCGTAAACGTGAGCTGAGCCCCAGGACAGCTGCTGCTGAACTGTTCCCACCCTTCCCAGGTAAAACACCTGAATATGTACAAGGGCTTGAAAGCCTAGAGGAAGGGCCGTCGAGCCACACCAGCGACAACACGCAGGCCAACTTGGTGCCTGCAGGCCAGCCAGGGTGGTCCTGGCCCCGGGCGCTCTTCCGGAAGCTTTCCATTGCCCTGTCTGAGATACCCCTCCTGTCTTGGCCCCCACTGCTTTTTTCCTTCCTCACCTCTGTCCGGAGAGAAATTCCAGCGGAAGGTATGGGTGACACATCCTCTTCTTTACAGGTGTCAGCCTGGCAACTCCTGCAGAAAGGCCAGCAGAGCCCCACTCACACCGGGCCACCCACAAAGCTGTGGCCCCTCACTCCCTCCCACCAGCACAGCCCCGAGACTGCTGACGGGGCAGAGAATATGGAGTCAGGCACAGCTTCAGGGGCTATTGCTGCCTGGAGCGCTGTTTATATTGACCTCAACGAGGCACACCTGGGGAGGGCGGGCCGGCAGGGTAAGGCTGCCCAGGTCAGCTAATCCACAACCCTCAGGGAATCACATTGTTGAAAATGGACCTCGCTAAGGCAGAACAGAAGCCAAGGAAAAAAAGGACACAATGCCATTTGCAGCACCGTAAATGAGTCTAGAAGTAATCACGTGACTTGTAGTAAGTCAGAAAGTGAAAGACACATACCATATCATATCACTTATAGGTGTTACCTAAAAATGGATACCAGGGCAGATATTTCCACGGAGAAGGGCAATCACAGATTCATTAAACAAACTTATGGTTCACGAATGGAAAGGTGTGAGGTTTGGTTTCATTACGATATCAGGGTTAACAGACATATACAAACACAGATGACATATATAATCACCAAAGACCTACAGAATACCAAGAGAGGACTACTCAACATTCTGTCATAACGTACATGGGAAAA
This sequence comes from Mesoplodon mirus, assembly GCF_964341445.2. Lineage (NCBI taxonomy): Eukaryota > Metazoa > Chordata > Mammalia > Artiodactyla > Ziphiidae > Mesoplodon > Mesoplodon mirus. The sequence continues at coordinate 569,090 of NW_028295773.1, forward strand.
GGATCCCAGGAAGAATAGACATCTGTATATGTGTAAAAGAACCACATCTTCCACACCTACAACAAGCCAAACATTGTAATCAAACTTGCTGTAATAAAAAATAAAAAAAAATAAATTAAAAACACGAACAAGATGTAGTGAGACAAACTTGAGGGGCTTTCTCCTGGCACATTCCATTCTAAATTCCAATCTAGAACACGACTTCCACTGAGGCTCTCTTGCCCTAGTAACCAGATTTGGTAAGGGTGAACTGCTGCCACCTTGTGGCCGTTTCACAGAACAGCAGCTTTAATCCCAGCGCTAATGGTGAGTTGATATTCAAAATCATTGCAGGCCTGTAAATGACACCTGCCCTGAACACAATTCCTGGGGTCACATATCGACCAAAAAATTCAAAGGACGTCCATATTTCAAAACGACCATTTCAAAAGGCATATTTTACGCACATTAGTGTTCTGCTTCTTTTCCTTTCTTTCCTTTTTTGTTAAAAAAAAACGGGAATGGAAAAAGGCATCCCTCAGAATGGGCAAAAATCGTTGCAAACGAATCAATGGACAGAGGTTTAATCTCCAATATATATAAACAGCTCATGCAGCTTAATATTAAAAAAAACAAACCACCCAATACAAAAATGGGCAGAAGATCTAAAGAGACGTTTCTTCAAAGAAGACACAGAGATGGCCAAGACGCACATGAAAAGCTGCTCAACATCACTAATTGTTAGAGAAATGCAAATCAAAACTACAATAAGGTATGACGTCACACCCATTAGAGTCGGCATCATCAGAAAATCTACAAACAAAAATTCTGAGGAGGGTGTGGACAAAAGGAACCCTCTTCCACTATTGGTGGGAATGTAAATTGATACAGTCACTATGGAGAACAGTATGGAGGTTCCTTTAAAAAACTAAAAAGAGGAGTACCATCTGATCTAGCAATCCCACTTCTGAGCATATACCCAGAGAAAACCATAAATCAAATAGACACATTCACCCCAATGTTCATTGCAGCACTATTTACAATAGCCAGGTAATGGAAGCAACCTAAATGCCCACAAACAGAAGAACGGATAAAGATGTGGTACATATATAAAATGGAGTATTACTCAACCATATAAAGGAATGAAACTGGGTCATTTGTAGAGAACTCGATGGATCTAGAGACTGTCATACAAAGTGGAGTAAGTCAGAAACAGAAAAACAAATATTGTATATTAATGCCTATATTTGGTACCTAGAAAAGTGGTACAGATGAACTTGTTTGCAGGGCAGAAATAGAGACACAGAGGTAGAGAACAAACGTATGGACACAAAGAGGGGGAAGACATGGGGTGGTGGTGGTGGTGGGATGAGTTGGGAGATTGGGATTGACCTGTATACATGTAAATGTATAAAATACATAACTAATAATAACCTGCTGTATAAGAAAATAAATTTAAATTTCAAAATTTTTAACAATAAAACCGAAAAAAGTTCTTCCATTCACACAGATGTATTTATATGAATGACTTATTTCCATGCTTATATCTATAAATACATAAAATAGGAATAAAATTTAACTTGAAACAATGGAGAAAAAAAAGACCTGAACCCAACAGTTATACAGAGGAAAACCCTATCAAGGCACTTACTCCAGCGGTAAACAATTCTGAAATTGGTCAGATGTGGAGAATCATCTCCCATACAGCCAGCAGCCCAACCCCACGCAAGAAAGGTCCTCATTGCCAAGCTGCGGGACCGTGCCGAGGCGTCTGTGAGTAAATGTGAGCTGAGCCCCAGGCCAGCTGCTGCTGAACTGTTCCCACCCTTCCCAGGTAAAACACCTGAATATGTACAAGGGCTTGAAAGCCTAGAGGAAGGGCAGTGGAGCCACACCAGCGACAGCACACAGGCCCACTTGGTGCCTGCAGGCCAGCCAGGATGGTCCAGGCCACGGGCGCTCTTCTGGAAGCTTTCCATTTTCCTGCCTGAGATACCCCTCCTATCCCGGCCCCCACTCCTTTTTTTCCTTCCTCACCTCAGCCCAGAGAGAAATTTCAGCAGACATTATGGGTGACGCATCCTCTTTTTACAGGTGACAGCCTGGCAACTCCTAAGCCTTGCCGTTCCCTAACCCCAACGCTAGCCTGGAACGGAAACCCTAGACCAGCCCTAAACCTTACCCTATGCCGTAACCTGCACCTGGCCCGTACGCTGGCACAGACCCGTGCGTCAGCACGTAGCCTGACCCTCCCACGTTTCCGTACCCTCACCTGTGCCCTAAGCCTTGCCGTTTCCTATCCCTAACCCTAGCCCAGAACGGAAACCCAGAACCAGCCATACACCTTTCTCTACGATGTAGCCTACTCTTGGCCCATACGCTGGCATTGACACGTGCTTTAGCACGTAGCCTGAACCTCCAACTTTTCTGTACCCTCACCTGTGCCCTAAGCCTTGCCGTTCCCTAACACTAACCCTAGCCCGGAACGGAAACCCACCACCAGCCCTAGACCTTACCCTACACCGTAGCCTACTCCTTGCCCGTACGCTGGCACTGACCCGTGTGTCAGCACGTAGCCTGACCCTCCCACGTTTCCGTTCCCTCACCTGTGCCCTAAGCCTTGCCGTTCCCTAACCCTAACTGTACCCCGCAATGAAAACCCACCAACAGCCCTACACTTTACCCTACACCGTAGCCTACTCCTGGCCCGTACGCTGGCAATGACACATGCATCAGTACGTAGCCTGACCCTCCCACGTTTCCGTACCCTCACCTGTGCCCTAAGCCTTGACGTTCCCTAACCCTAACCCTAGTCCGGAACGGAAACCCACCACGAACCCTACAGCTTACCCTACGCCGTAGCCTACTCCTGGCCTGTACACTGGCACTGACCCGTGTGTCAGCACGTAGCCTGACCCTCCCACGTTTCCGTACCCTCACCTGTGCCCTAAGCCTTGACGTTCCCTAACCCTAACCCTAGCCCGGAACAGAAACCCACCACCAGCCCTAGACATTACCCTCTGGCGTAGCCTACTGCTGGCCTGTATGCTGGCACTGACCCGTGCGTCAGCACGTAGCCTGACCCTCCCACGTTTCCGTACCCTGACCTGAGCACTAAGCCTTGCCGTTCGGTAACCCTAACCCTATCCCGGAATGGAAAACCACCACCAGCCCTACACCTTAACCCCAAGTCGTAGCCTACTCCTGGCCCGTACTCGGCACTGACACGTGCGTCAGCAAGTAGCCTGACCCTCCCACGTTTCAGGACCCTCAACTGTGCCCTAAGCCTGGCCGTTCCTAACACTAACCCTAGCCCAGAACGGAAACCCACCACCAGCTCTACACCTTACCCACAAGCCGTAGCCTACTCCTGGCCCATATGCTGACACTGACCCGTGCGTCAGCACGTAGCCTGACCCTCCCACGTTTCCGTACCCTCACCTGTCCCCTAAGACTTGCCGTTCCCTAACCCTAACCCTAGCCAGAACGGAAAATCACCACCAGCCCTACACCTTACCCTACGCCGTAGCCTACACCAGGCCCGTACGCTGGCACTGACCCGTGAGTCAGTAAGTAGCCTGACCCTCCCATGTTTCCGTACCCTCACCTGTGCCCTAAGCCTTGACGTTCCCTAACCCTAACCCTAGCCCTGAACGGAAACCCACCACCAGCCCTAAACATTAACCTACGCTGCAGCCTACTCCTGGCCTGTACGGTGGCACTGAACCTTGCGTCAGCATGTAGCCTGACCCTCCCACGTTTCCGTACCCTCACCTGTGCCCTAAGTCTTGCCGTTCCGTTACCCTAACCCTAGCCCGGTACGGAAACCGACCAACAGCCCTAAACCTTACCCTATGACGTAGCCTACACCTGGCCCGTACGTGGGCACTGACATGTGCTTCAGCACGTAGCCTGACCCTCCCATGTTACCGTACCGTCACCTCTGCCCTAAGCCTTGCCATTCCCTAACTCTAACCCTAGCCCGGAACGGAAACCCACCACCAGCCCTAAACCTTACCCACAAGCCGTAGCCTACTCCTGGCCCGTACACTGGCACTGACCCATGCGTCAGCATGTAGCCTGACCCTCCAACGTTTCCGTACCCTCACCTGTGCCCTAAGCCTTGCCGTTCCCTCACCCTAACCCTATCCCCCAACGGAAACCCACCACCAGCCCTACACCTTACCCCCAAGCCGTAGCCTACTCCTGGTCCATACGCTGGCACTGACATGTGCGTCAGCACGTAGCCTGACCTTCCCACATTATCGTAACGTCACCTGTGCCCTAAGCATTGCCGTTCTTTAACCCTAACACTAGTACGGAAGGGAAACACACCACCAGCCCTACACCTAACCCCCAAGCCGTAGCCTACTCCTGGCCGGTATGCTGGCACTGGCCCGTGCGTCAGAACGTAGCCTGACCCTCCCACGTTTCTGTACCCTCCCCTGTGCCCTAAGACTTGCTGTTCCCTAACACTAACCCTAGCCTGGAACGGAAAACAACCACCAGCCCTACACCTAACCCCTAAGCCGTAGCCTACTCCGGGCCGGTATGCTGGCACTGGCTCGTGCGTCAGCATGTAATCTGAGCACCCCACGTTTCCATACCCACACCGGGGCCCGAAGCCTTGCCGTTCCCTAACACTAACCCTAGCCCGGAACGGAAACACACCACCAGTCCTACACCTTACACTACGCTGTAGCCTACTCCTGGCCCGAATGCTGTCACTGACCCATGCGTCAGCACGTAGCCTGACCTTACCACGTTTCCGTACCCTCACCTGTGCCCTAAGTCTTGCCGTTCCCTAACCCTAAACCTAGCCCGGAAAGGAAACCCACCACCAGCCCTACATTTTACCCTACGCCGTAGCCTACTTCTGGCCCGTACGCTGGCACAGACACGTGCGTCAGCACGTAGCCTGACCTTCTCACATTTCCGTACCCTCACCTGTGCCCTAAGCCTTGCCGTTCCCTAACCCTAACCCTAGCCCGGAACGGAAACCCACCACCAGCCCTACAACTAACCCCCAAGCCGTAGCCTACTCTTGGCCGGTACACTGGCACTGACACGTGCGTCAGCACGTAGCCTGACCCTCCCACGTTTCAGTAACCTCACCTGTGCCCTAAGCCTTGCCGTACCCTAACGCTAACCCTAGCCCAGAACGGAAACACACCACCATCGCTACAGCTTACCCCCAAGCCATTGCCTACTCCTGGCCGGTACGCTGGCACTGACACATGCATCAGCACGTAGCCTGACCCTCCCACGTTTCCGTACCCTCACCTGTGCCCTAAGCCTTGCAGTTCCCTAACCCTAACCCTAGCCCGGAACGGAAACCCACCACCAGCCTGAAACCTTTCCCTACGCCGTAGCTTACTTCTGGCCCGTACGCTGGCACTGACCCATGCGTCAGCATGTAGTCTGACCCCCACACGTTTCCGTACCCTCACCTGGGCCCTAAGCCTTGCCGTTCCCTAACCCTAACACTAGCCCGGAACGGAAACCCACCACCAGCCCTACACCTTACCCTATGCCGTAGCCTACTCCTGGCCCGTACGCTGGCACTGACCCGTGTGTCAGCACGTATACTGACCTTCCCACATTTCCGTACCCTCACCTGTGCCCTAAGACTTGCCGTTCCCTAACCCTAACCCTAGTACGGAACGGAAACACACCACCAGCCCTACACCTAACACCCAAGCCATAGCCTAGTCCTGGCCTGTACGCTGGCACTGACCAATGCGTCAGCACGTAGCCTGACCCTCCCACGTTTCCGTACCCTCACCTGTGCCCTAAGCCTTGCCGTTCCCTATCCCTAACCCTAGCCCAGAACAGAACCCCACCACCAGCCATACACCTTTCTCTACGACGTAGCCTACTCCTGGCCCATACGCTGGCATTGACACGTGCTTTAGCACGTAGCCTGAACCTCCAACTTTTCTGTACCCTCACCTGTGCCCTAAGCCTTGCCGTTCCCTAACACTAACCCTAGCCCGGAATGGAAACAAACCACCAGCCCTAGACCTTACCCACCCCGTAGCCTACTCCTTGCCCGTACGCTGGCACTGACCCGTGTGTCAGCACGTAGCCTGACCCTCCCACGTTTCCGTTCCCTCACCTGTGCCCTAAGCCTTGCCGTTCCATAACCCTAACCGTACCCCGCAATGAAAACCCACCAACAGCCCTACACGTTACCCTACACCGTAGCCTACTCCTGGCCCGTACGCTGGCACTGACCCATGCATCAGTACGTAGCCTGACCCTCCCACGTTTCCTTACCCTCACCTGTGCCCTAAGCCTTGACGTTCCCTAAACCTAACCCTAGCCAGGAACGGAAACCCACCACCATCCCTAGACATTACCCTACGCCGTAGCGTACTCCTGGACTGTACGCTGGCACTGACACGTGCGTCATCACGTAGCCTGACACTCCCACGTTTCCGTACCCTTACCTGTGTCCTAAGCCTTGCCGTTCCCTCACCCTAACCCTAGCGAGGAACGGAAACCCACCACCAGCCCTAAAACTTACCCTATGCTGTAGCCTACACCTGGCCCGTACGCGGGCACTGACCCATGTGTCAGCACGTAGCCTGACCCTCCCACGTTTCCGTACCCTCACCTGTGCCCTAAGCCTTGCCGTTCTCTAACCCTAACCCTACCCCGGAACGGAAAGCCACCACCAGCCCTATAGCTTAGCCACAAGCCGTAGCCTACTCCTGACCCGTACGCTGGCACAGACCCGTGCGTCAGCACGTAGCCTGACCCTCCCTCGTTTCCGTACCCTCACCTGTGCCCTAAGCCTTGCCGTTCCCTAACCCTAACCCTAGCCCGAAACGGAAACCCACCACCAGCCGTACACCATACCCTACGCCGTAGCCTACTCCTGGCCCGTACGCTGGCACTGACACGTGCGTCAGCTTGTAGCCTGACCCTCCCACGTTTCCGTACCCTCACCTGTGCCCTAAGCCTTGCCGTTCCCTAACCCTAACCCTAGCCCGGAAAGGAAACCCACCACCAGGCCTACACGTTACCCCCAAGCCGTAGCCTACTCCTGGCCCGTATGCTGGCACTGACACGTGCGTCACCACATAGCCTGACCCTCCCACGTTTCTGTAACCTCACCTGTGCCCTAAGCCTTGCCTTTCCCTAACCCTAACCCTAGTCCGGAACGGAAACCCACCACGAACCCTACAGCTTACCCTACGCCGTAGCCTACTCCTGGCCTGTACACTGGCACTGAACCGTGTGTCAGCACGTAGCCTGACCCTCCCACGTTTCCGTACCCTCACCTGTGCCCTAAGCCTTGACGTTCCCTAACCGTAACCCTAGTCCGGAACAGAAACCCACCACCAGCCGTAGACATTACCCTCCGGCGTAGCCTACTGCTGGCCCGTACGCTGGCACTGACACGTGCATCAGCACGTAGCCTGACCTTCCCACATTTCCGTACCCTCACTTGTGCCCTAAGCCTTGCCGTTCCCTTACCCTAACGCTAGTACGGAACGGAAACCCACCATCAGCCCTACACCTAACCCCGAAGCCTTAGCCTACACCTGGCCGGTATGCTGGTACTGACACGTGAGTCAGCACGTAGCCTGACCCTCACACTTTTCCGTACCCACACCTGTGCCCTAAGCCTTGCCGTTCCCTAACCCTAACCCTAGCCCAGAACAGAAACCCACCCCCAGCCCTAAACTCTACCCTACGCCGTAGCCTATTCCTGGCCCGTACGCTGGCACTGACCCATGCGTCAGCACGTAGACTGACCCTCCCACGTTTCCGTATCCTCACCTGTGTCCTAAGCCTTGACGTTCCCTAACCCTAAACCTAGCCCGGAACAGAGACCCACCACCAGCCCTATAACTTACCACCACGCCGTAGCCTGCTCCTGGCCCATATGCTGGCACTGACCCGTGCGTCAGCACGTAGCCTGACCCTCCCACGATTCCGTAACCTCACCTGTGCCCTAAGCCTTGCCGTTCCCTAATCCTAACCCTAGCCCGGAACGGGAACCCACCACCAGCCGAACACCTTACCCTATGCCGTAGCCCACACCTGGACCGTACGCGGGCACTGACCAGTGCTTCAGCATGTAGCCTGACCCTCCCTTGTTACCGTACCCTCACCTGTGCCCTAAGCCTTGCCGTTCCCTAACTCTACACCTAGCCCGGAAAGGAAACCCACCACCAGCCCTAATCCTTACCCACAAGCCGTAGCCTACTCCTGGCCCATACGCTGGCACCGACCCGTGCGTCAGCACGTAGCCTGACCCTCACACATTTCCGTACCCTCACCTGTGCCCTAAGCCTTGCCGTTCCCTAACCCTAACCCTATTCCGGAACGGAAACACACAACCGGCCCTACAGCTTACCCCCAAGGCATAGCCTACTCCTGGCCCGTACGCTGGCACTGACCCGTGCGTCAGCACGTAGCCTGACCCTCCCACTTTTCCGTACCCTCACCTGTTCCCTAAGCCTTGCCGTTCCCTAACCCTAACCCTAGCCCGGAACGGAAACCCACCACCAGCCCTACACCATACGCTACACCGTAGCCTATTCCTGGCCCGTACGCTGGCACTGACCCGTGCGTCAGCATGTAGCCTGACCCTCTCACGTTTCCGTACCCTCACCTGTGCCCTAAGCCTTGCCGTTCCCTAACCCTAACCCCAGCCCGGAACGGAAACCCACCACAAGCCCTAAACCTTTCCCTACGCCGTAGCCTATTCCTGGATCGTACGCAGGCACTGACCCTTTCATTGGCACGTAGCCTGACCCTCCCACGTTTCCGTACCCTCACCTGTGCCCTAAGCATTGCCGTTCACTAACCCTAACCCTAGCCCGGAACTGAAACCCAACACCACCCCTACAACTTACCCCCAAGCCGTAGCGTACTCCTGGCCGGTACGCTGGCACTGACACGTGCGTCAGCATGTAGCCTGACCCTCACACGATTCCGTACCTTCACCTGTGCCCTAAGCCTTGCCGTTCCCTAACCCTAACCTTAGCCCGGAACAGAAACCCACCACCAGCCCTACACCTTACCCCCAAAATGCAGCCTACTCCTGGTCCATACGCTGGCACTGACCCGTGCGTCAGAACTTATCCTGACCCTGCGACATTGCCGTACCCTCACCTGTGCCCTAAACCTTGCCGTTCCCTAACCCTAACCCTAGCCCTGAATGGAAACCCACCAGCAGCCCTGCAGCTAAACCCCAAGCCGTAGCCTACTCCTGGCCGGTACGCTTGCACTGACACATGCGTCAGCACGTAGCCTGACCCTCCCATGTTTCTTTACCCTCACCTGTGCCTTAAGCCTTGCCGTTTCCTAACCCTAACCCTAGCCCGGAACGGAAACCCACCATCAGCCCTTCACTTTACCCTACGCCGTAACCTACTCCTGGCCCGTATGCTGGCACTGACCCGTGCGTCAGCACATTGCCTGACCATCCCACGTTTCCGTACACTCACCTGTGCCCTAAGCGTTTGTGTTCCCTCACCCTAACCCTAACCCGTAACGGAAACCCACCACCAGCCCTACACCTTACCCTACGCCGTAGCCTACTCCTGGCCTGTACGCTGGCACTGACCCGTGCGTCAACACGTACCCTGACCCTCACACGTTTCAGTACCCTCACCTGTGTCCTAAGCCTTGCCGTTCCCTAACCCTAACCCTAGCCCGGAATGGAATCCCACCACCAGCACTACACCTTCCCCTACGACATAGCCTACTCCTGGCCCGTACGCTGGCACTGACCCGTGCGTCAGCACATAGCCTGACCCTCCAACTTTTCTGTACCCTCACCTGTGCCCTAAGCCTTGCCGTTCCCTAACCCTAACCCTAGCCCAAAATGGAAACCCACCACCAGCCCTAAACCTTACCCTACGCTGTAGCCTACTCCTGGTCCATACGGTGACACTGACCCTTGCGTCAGCATGAAGCCTGACCCTCCCACGTTTCGTACCCTCACCTGTGCCCTAAGCCTTGCTGTTCCCTAACCATAACCCTAGCCCGGAACGGAAACCCTCCACCAGCCCTACACCTTACCGTATGCCTTAGCCTACTCCTGGCCCGTACGCTGGCACTGACACGTGTGTCAGCATGTAGCCTGACCCTCCCACGTTTCTGTACACTCACTTGTGCCCTAAGCCTTGCTGTTCCCTATCCCTAACCCTAGCCCGAAAAGGAAAGCCACCACCAGCCCTACACCTTACCCTACGCCGAAGCCTAATCCTGGCCCGAATGCTGGCACTGACCCGTGCGTCATCACGTAGCCTGACCCTCCCACGTTTCCGTACCCTCACCTGTGCCCTAAGCCTTGCAGTTCCCTAACCCTAACCCTAGACCGGTACGGAAACTCACCACCAGCCCTAAACATTACCCCCAAGCTGAAGCCTACTGCTGGCCCTTACGCTGGCACTGACACATGTGTGAGACTGAACCTCCCACGTTTCCGTACCCTCACCTGGGCCCTAAGCCTTGCAGTTCCCTAACCCTAACCCTAGCCCGGAACGGAAAACCACGACCAGCCCTAAACCATACCCTACGCCATACCATATTCCTGGCCCATACGCTGGCACTGACCCGTGAATCAGCACGTAGCCTGACCCTCCCACGTTTCGGTACCCTCACCAGTGTCCTAAGCCTTGCAGTTCCCTCACCCTAACCCTAGCCCGGAATGGAAACCCACCACCAGCCCTACATCTAACCCTATGCCGTAGCCTACTCCTGTCCCGTACGCTGGCATTGACCTGTGCGTCAGCACGAAGACTGACCTTCCCACATTTCCGCACCCTCATCTGTACCCTAAGCCTTGACGTTCCCTGACACTAACCCTAACCCGGAACGGAAACCCACCACCAGCCCTACAACTTATCCCCAAGCCGTAGCCTATTCCTGCCCCGTACGCTGGCACTGACCCGTGCATCAGCACGTAGCCTGACCCTCCCACGTTTCCGTACCTTCAACTGTGCCCTAAGCCTTGCGGTTCCCTAACCCTAACCCTAGACCGGAAAGGAAACCCACCACCAGCCCTACACCTTACCCTACACTGTAGCCTACTCCGGGCCCGTACGCTGGCACTGACCCGTGGGTCAGCACGTAGCCTGACCCTCCCACGTTTCTGGAGCCTCAACTGTGCCCTAAGACTTGACGTTCCCTAACTCTAACCATAGCCCGGAACGGAAACACACCACCAGCCCTACACCTTACCCCCAAGCCATAGCCTTCTCCTGGCCCGTACGCTGGCACTGATGCGTGCGTCAGCACGTAGCAATGAAACTCCCACGTTTCCGTACCCTCAAGTGTGCCCTAAGCCTTGCGGTTCCCTAACCCTAACCCAAGCCCAGAAGGGAAACCCACCACCAACACTACACCTTACCCTACGCCGTAGCCTACTCCTGGCCCGTACGCGGGCACTGACCCGTGCATTCAGCAGGTAGCCTGACCCTCCCACGTTTCCGTACCCTCACCTGTGCCCTAAGCCTTGCCATTACCTAACCCTAACCCTAGCCCAGAACAGAAACCCATCACCAGCCTAAAACTTACCCACAACCTATAGCCTACTCCTGGCCCTTACGCTGGCACTGACCCGTGCGTCAGCACGGAGCCTGACCTTCCCTCGTTTCCGTACCCTCACGTGGGCCCTAAGCCTTGCCGTTCCCTAACCCTAACCCTAGCCTGGAACGGAAACCAACCACCAGCCCTACAACTTACCCCCAAGCCGTAGCCTACACCTGGCCCGTACGCTGGCACTGACATGTGCGTCAGCACGTAGCCTGATCCTCCCACGTTTCCATAACATCACCTGTGCCCTAAGCCTTGCCGTTCCCTAACCCTAACCCTAGCCCGGAATGGAAACACACCACCAGCCCTATACCTAACCCCCAAGCCGTAGCCTACTCCTGGCCCGTATGCGGGCACTGACCTGTGCTTCAGCACATAGCCTAACCCTCCCATGTTACTCTACCCTCACCTGTGCCCTAAGCCTTGCCGTTCCCTTATCCTAACCCTAGCCCCGAACGGAAACCCACCACCAGCCCTACACTCTACCCTACGCTGTAGCCTACTCCTGGCCCGTACGCTGGCACTGAGCCGTGAGTCAGCAGGTAGCCTGACCCTCCCACGTTTCCGTACCATCACCTGTGCCCTAAGCCTTGCCGTTCCTTAACCCTAACCCTAGCCCATCATGGAAACCCACCACCAGCCGTACACCTTACCCTACGCCGTAGCCTAATCCTGGCCCGTACGCTGGCACTGAACCGTGCGTCAGCACGTAGCCGGAATCTCACACGTTTCCGTACCCTCACCTGTGCCCTAAGCCTTGCCGTTCCCTAACCATAACCCTAGTCCGGAACGGAAACCCACCACCAGCCCTACAGCTTGCCCCCAAGCCATAGCCTACTCGTGGCCCATACGCTGGCACTGACCGGTGTGTCAGCATATAGCCTGATGAGGCACACCAGGGGAGGGCGGGCCGGAAGGGTAAGGCTACCCAGGTCAGCTAATCCACAACCCTCAGGGAATCACATTGTTGAAAATGGACCTCGCTAAAGCAGAATAGAAGCCAACGGAAAAAAGGACACGGTGCCATTTGCAGCACCGTAGATGAGTCTAGAAGTAATCACGTGACTTGTAGTAAGTCAGAAAGTGAAAGACACATATCATATCGTATCACTTATACGTGTTACCTAAAAATGGATACCAGGGCAGATATTTCCACGGAGAAGGGCAATCACAGATTCATTAAACAAACTTATGGTTCACCAATGGAAAGGTGTGAGGATGGGTTTCATTACGATATCGGGGTTAACACACATATACAAACACAGGTGACATATATAATCACCAAAGACCTACAGAATACCAAGAGAGGACTACTCAACATTCTGTCATAACGTACATGGGAAAAGGATCCCAGGAAGAACAGACATCTGTATATGTGTAAAAGAACCACATCTTCCACACCTACAACAAGCCAAACATTGTAATCAAACTTGCTGTAATAAAAAATACAAAATTAAATTAAAAACACAAACAAGAAGTAGTGAGACAAACTTGAGGGGCTTTCTCCTGGCACATTCCATTCTAAATTCCAATCTAGAACACCACTTCCACTGAGGCTCTCTTGCCCTAGTAACCAGATTTGGTAAGGGTGAACTGCTGCCAACTTGTGGCCGTTTCACACAACAGCAGCTTTAATCCCAGCACTAATGGTCAGTTGATATTCAGAATCATTGCAGGCCTGTAAATGACACCTGCCCTGAAAACAAATCCTGGGGTCACATATCGACCAAAAAATTCAAAGGATGTCCATATTTCAAAACGACCGTTTCAAAAGGCATATTTTACGCACATTAGTGTTCTGCTTCTTTTCCTTTCTTTCCTTTTTTGTTAAAAAAAACGGGAATGGAAAAAGGCATCCCTCAGAAGGGGCGAAAATCGTTGCAAACGAATCAATGGACAGGGGTTTAATCTCCAATATATATAAACAGCTCATGCAGCTTAATGTTAAAAAAACAAACAACCCAATACAAAAATGGGCAGAAGATATAAAGAGACATTTCTTCAAAGGAGACACAGAGATGGCCAAGACGCACATGAAAAGCTGCTCAACAGCACTAATTATTAGAGAAATGCAAATCAAAACTACAATGAGGTATCACCTCACACCTGTTAGAATCGGCATCATCAGAAAATCTACAAACAACCAATTCTGGGGAGGGTGTGGACAAAAGGAGCCCTCTTCCACTATTGGTGGGAATGTAACTTGATACAGTCACTATGGAGAACAGTATGGAGTTTCCTTAAAAAAAACTAGAAATAGAATTACCATCTGATCCAGCAATCCCACTTCTGGGCATATACCCAGAGAAAACCGTAAATCAAATAGGCACATTCACCACAATGTTCATTGCAGCACTATTTACAATAGCCAGGTAATGGAAGCAACCTAAATGCCCACAGACAGATGAATGGATAAAGATGTGGTACATATATAAAATGGAATATGACTCGGCCATAAAAATGAATGAAACTGGGTCATTTGTAGAGACATCGATGGATCGAGAGACTGTCATACAGAATGAAGTAAGTCAGAAAGAGGAAAACAAATATTGTATATTAATGCATATATGTGGAACCTAAAAAAATGGTACAGATGAACTGGTTTGCAGGGAAGAAATAGAGACACAGAGGTAGAGAACAAACGTATGGACACCAAGTGTGGGAAACCATGGGGTGGTGGTGGTGGGATGAGTTGGGAGATTTGGATTGACCTGTATACATATATATGCATAAAATACATAACTAATAAAAACCTGCTGTATAAAAACATAAATAAAATTATATTTCAAAATTTAAAAAAAATAGAATTTAACAATAAAACAGAAAAATTTCTTCTGTCACACAGATGTATTTATAGGAATGAATTATTACAATGCTTATATCTATAAATACATAAAAGAGGAATAAAATCTAACTTGAACCATAAATGAAAAAAAAAAACTGAACCCACGAGTTATACAGAGGAAAACCCTATCAGGGCACAATTGCTCCAGCGGTAAACAATTCTGAAATTGGTCAGAGGTGGGGAACCATCTCCCATACAGCCAGCAACCCACCCCCCACGCAAGGAGCGTCCTCATTGCAAAGCTGGGGGACCGTGCCGAGGCATCTGTGAGTAAACGTGAGCTGAGCCCCAGGCCCGCTGCTGCTGAACTGTTCCCAACCTTTCCAGGTAAAACACCTGAACATGTACAAGGGCTTGAAAGCCTAGAGGAAGGACCGTGGAGCCACACCAGCGACAGCATGCAGGCCAACTTGGTGCCTGCAGGCCAGCCAGGGTAGTCCTGGCCCCGGGCGCTCCTCCAGAAGCTTTCCATTGCCCTGCCTGAGATACCCCTCCTGTCCCGGCCCCCACTGCTTTTTTCCTTCCTCATCTCTGTCCGGAGAGAAATTCCAGCGGAAGGTATGGGTGACACATCCTCTTCTTTACAGGCGGCAGCCTGGCAACTCCTGCAGAAAGGCCAGCAGAACCCCACTCACACCGGGCCACCCACAAAGCTGTGGCACCATTCTCCCTCCCACCAGCACAGCCCCGAGACTGGTGATGGGGCAGAGAATATGGAGTCAGGCACAGCTTCAGGGGCTATTGCTGCCTGGAGCTCTGTATATATTGACCTCAACGAGGCACACCTGGGGAGGGCGGGCCGGCAGGGTAAGGCTGCCCAGGTCAGCTAATCCACAACCCTCAGGGAATCACATTGTTGAAAATGGAAATCGCTAAGGCAGAAGAGGAGCCAAGGAAAAAAAGGACACAATGCCATTTGCAGCCCCGTAGATGAGTCTAGAAGTAATCACGTGACTTGTAGTAAGTCAGAAAGTGAAAGACACATATCATATCATATCACTTACAGGTGTTACCTAAAAATGGATAGCAGGGCAGATATTTCCACGGAGAAGGGCAATCACAGATT
The DNA here is from genome assembly GCF_964341445.2 of Mesoplodon mirus. Lineage (NCBI taxonomy): Eukaryota > Metazoa > Chordata > Mammalia > Artiodactyla > Ziphiidae > Mesoplodon > Mesoplodon mirus. Next base: position 584,542 of record NW_028295773.1, read on the forward strand.
CATTAAACAAACTTATGGTTCACCAATGGAAACGTGTGAGGATTGGTTTTATTACGATATCGGGGTTAACACACATATACAAACACAGGTGACATATATAATCACCAAAGACCTACAGAATACCAAGAGAGGACTACTGAACTCTGTCATAACGTACATGGGAAAAGGATCCCAGGAAGAACAGACATCTGTATATGTGTAAAAGAACCACATCTTCCACACCTACAACAAGCCAAACATTGTAATCAAACTTGCTGTAATAAAAAATATAAAAAATTAAATTAAAAACACGAACAAGAAGTAGTGAGACAAACGTGAGGGGCTTTCTCCTGGCACATTCCATTCTAAATTCCAATCTAGAACACCACTTCCACTGAGGCTCTATTGCCCTAGTAACCAGATTTGGTAAGGGAGAACTGCTGCCACCTTGTGGCCGTTTCACACAACAGCAGCTTTAATCCCAGTGCTAATGGTCAGTTGATATTCAAAATCATTGCAGGCCTGTAAATGACACCTGCCCTGAAAACAAATCCTGGGGTCACATATCGACCAAAAAATTCAAAGCACGTCCATATTTCAAAAAGACCATTTCAAAAGGAATATTTTACGCACATTAGTGTTCTGCTTCTTTTCCTTTCTTTCCTTTTTTGTTAAAAAACACGGGAATGGAAAAAGGCATCCCTCAGAATGGGCAAAAATCGTTGCAAACGAATCAATGGACAGAGGTTTAATCTCCAATATATATAAACAGCTCATGCAGCTTAATATTAAAAAAAACAAACAACCCAATACAAAAATGGGCAGAAGATCTAAAGAGACGTTTCTTCAAAGGAGACACAGAGATGGCCAAGACGCACATGAAAAGCTGCTCAACAGCACTAATTATTAGAGAAATGCAAATCAAAACTACAATGAGGTATCACCTCACACCTGTTAGAATCGGCATCATCAGAAAATCTACAAACAACAAATTCTAGGGAGGGTGTGGACAAAAGGAGCCCTCTTCCACTATTGGTGGGAATGTAAATTGATACAGTCACTATGGAGAACAGTATGGAGTTTCCTTAAAAAAACTAGAAATAGAATTACCATCTGATCCAGCAATCCCACTTCTGGGCATATACCCAGAGAAAACCGTAAATCAAAAAGGCACATTCACCACAATGTTCATTGCAGCACTATTTACAATAGCCAGGTAATGGAAGCAACCTAAATGCCCACAGAGAGATGAATGGATAAAGATGTGGTACATATATAAAATGGAATATTACTCGGCCATATAAAGGAATGAAACTGGGTCATTTGTAGAGACATCGATGGATCGAGAGACTGTCATACAGAATGAAGTAAGTCAGAAAGCGGAAAACAAATATTGTATATTAATGCATATATGTGGAACCTAAAAAAATGGTACAGATGAACTGGTTTGCAGGGAAGAAATAGAGACACAGAGGTAGAGAACAAACGTATGGACACCAAGTGTGGGAAACCATGGGGTGGTGGTGGTGGGATGAGTTGGGAGATTTGGATTGACCTGTATACATATATATGCATAAAATACATAACTAATAAAAACCTGCTGTATAAAAACATAAATAAAATTATATTTCAAAATTAAAAAAAATAGAATTTAACAATAAAACAGAAAAAATTTCTTCTGTCACACAGATGTATTTATAGGAATAAATTATTACAATGCTTATATCTATAAATACATAAAAGAGGAATAAAATCTAACTTGAACCATAAAAGAAAAAAAAACCTGAACCCACGAGTTATACAGAGGAAAACCCTATCAGGGCACAATTGCTCCAGTGGTAAACAATTCTGAAATTGGTCAGAGGTGGGGAACCATCTCCCATACAGCCAGCAACCTACCCCCCACACAAGGAGCGTCCTATTTGCAAAGCTGGGGGACCGTGCCGAGGCATCTGTGAGTAAACGTGAGCTGAGCCCCAGGCCAGCTGCTGCTGAACTGTTCCCAACCTTTCCAGGTAAAACACCTGAATATGTACAAGGGCTTGAAAGCCTAGAGGAAGGACCGTGGAGCCACACCAGCGACAGCACGCAGGCCAACTTGGTGCCTGCAGGCCAGCCAGGGTGGTCCTGGCCCCGGGCGCTCCTCGAGAAGCTTTCCATTGCCCTGCCTGAGATACACCTCCTGTCCCGGCCCCCACTGCTTTTTTCCTTCCTCACCTCTGTCCGGAGAGAAATTCCAGCGGAAGGTATGGGTGACACATCCTCTTCTTTACAGGCGGCAGCCTGGCAACTCCTGCAGAAAGGCCAGCAGAACCCCACTCACACCGGGCCACCCACAAAGCTGTGGCACCTCTCTCCCTCCCACCAGCACAGCCCCGAGACTGTTGATGGGGCAGAGAATATGGAGTCAGGCACAGCTTCAGGGGCTATTGCTGCCTGGAGCTCTGTTTATATTGACCTCAACGAGGCACACCTGGGGAGGGTGGGCCGGCAGGGTAAGGCTGCCCAGGTCAGCTAATCCACAACCCTCAGGGAATCACATTGTTGAAAATGGATCTCGCTAAGGCAGGATAGGAGCCAAGGAAAAAAAGGACACAATGCCATTTGCAGCACCGTAGATGAGTCTAGAAGTAATCACGTGACTTGTAGTAAGTCAGAAAGTGAAAGACACATATCATATCATATCACTTATAGGTGTTACCTAAAAATGGATAGCAGGGCAGATATTTCCACGGAGAAGGGCAATCACAGATTCATTAAACAAACTTATGGTTTACCGGGAAAGTGTGAGGATTGGTTTCATTACGATATCGGCGTTAACACACATATACAAACACAGGTGACATATATAATCACCAAAGACCTACAGAATACCAAGAGAGGACTACTCAACTCTGTCATAACGTACATGGGAAAAGGATCCCAGGAAGAACAGACATCTGTATATGTGTAAAAGAACCACATCTTCCACACCTACAACAAGCCAAACATTGTAATCAAACTTGCTGTAATAAAAAATATAAAAAATTAAATTAAAAACACGAACAAGAAGTAGTGAGACAAACTTGAGGGGCTTTCTCCTGGCACATTCCATTCTAAATTCCAATCTAGAACACCACTTCCACTGAGGCTCTCTTGCCCTAGTAACCAGATTTGGTAAGGGAGAACTGCTGCCACCTTGTGGCCGTTTCACACAACAGCAGCTTTAATCCCAGTGCTAATGGTCAGTTGATATTCAAAATCATTGCAGGCCTGTAAATGACACCTGCCCTGAAAACAAATCCTGGGGTCACATATCGACCAAAATATTCAAAGCACGTCCATATTTCAAAAAGACCGTTTCAAAAGCAATATTTTACGCACATTAGTGTTCTGCTTCTTTTCCTTTCTTTCCTTTTTTGATAAAAAACACGGGAATGGAAAAAGGCATCCCTCAGAATGGGCGAAAATCGTTGCAAACGAATCAATGGACAGTGGTTTAATATCCAATATATATAAACAGCTCATGCAGCTTAATATTAAAAAAACAAACAACCCAATACAAAAATGGGCAGAAGATCTAAAGAGACGTTTCTTCAAAGGAGACACAGAGATGGCCAAGACGCACATGAAAAGCTGCTCAACAGCACTAATTATTAGAGAAATGCAAATCAAAACTACAATGAGGTATCACCTCACACCTGTTAGAATCGGCATCATCAGAAAATCTACAAACAACAAATTCTGGGGAGGGTGTGGACAAAAGGAGCCCTCTTCCACTATTGGTGGGAATGTAACTTGATACAGTCACTATGGAGAACAGTATGGAGTTTCCTTAAAAAAACTAGAAATAGAATTACCATCTGATCCAGCAATCCCACTTCTGGGCATATACCCAGAGAAAACCGTAAATCAAAAAGGCACATTCACCACAATGTTCATTGCAGCACTATTTACAATAGCCAGGTAATGGAAGCAACCTAAATGCCCACAGACAGATGAATGGATAAAGACTTGGTACATATATAAAAAGAAATATTACTCGGCCATAAAAAGGAATGAAACTGGGTCATTTGTAGAGACATCGATGGATCGAGAGACTGTCATACAGAATGAAGTAAGTCAGAAAGCGGAAAACAAATATTGTATATTAATGCATATATGTGGAACCTAAAAAAATGGTACAGATGAACTGGTTTGCAGGGAAGAAATAGAGACACAGAGGTAGAGAACAAACGTATGGACACCAAGTGTGGGAAACCATGGGGTGGTGGTGGTGGGATGAGTTGGGAGATTTGGATTGACCTGTATACATATATATGCATAAAATACATAACTAATAAAAACCTGCTGTATAAAAACATAAATAAAATTATATTTCAAAATTTAAAAAAAATAGAATTTAACAATAAAACAGAAAAAATTTCTTCTGTCACACAGATGTATTTATAGGAATGAATTATTACAATGCTTATATCTATAAATACATAAAAAAGGAATAAAATCTAACTTGAACCATAAAAGAAAAAAAACCTGAACCCACAAATTATACAGAGGAAAACCCTATCAGGGCACAATTGCTCCAGCGGTAAACAATTCTGAAATTGGTCAGAGGTGGGGAACCATCTCCCATACAGCCAGCAACCCACCCACCACGCAAGGAGCGTCCTCATTGAAAAGCTGGGGTCCGTGCCGAGGCATCTGTGAGTAAACGTGAGCTGAGCCCCAGGCCAGCTGCTGCTGAACTGTCCCCAACCTTTCCAGGTAAAATACCTGAATATATACAAGGGCTTGAAAGCCTAGAGGAAGGACCGTGGAGCCACACCAGCGACAGCACGCAGGCCAACTTGGTGCCTGCAGGCCAGCCAGGGTGGTCCTGGACCCTGGCGCTCTTCCAGAAGCTTTCCATTGCCCTGCGTGAGATTCCCCTCCTGTCCCGGCCCCCACTGCTTTTTTCCTTCCTCATCTCTGTCCGGAGAGAAATTCCAGCGGAAGGTATGGGTGACACATCCTCTTCTTTACAGGCGGCAGCCTGGCAACTCCTGCAAAAAGGCCAGCAGAACCCCACTCACACCGGGCCACCCACAAAGCTGTGGCCCCTCACTCCCTCCCACCAGCACAGCCCCGAGACTGCTGACGGGGCAGAGAATATGGAGTCAGGCACAGCTTCAGGGGCTATTGCTGCCTGGAGCTCTGTTTATATTGACCTCAACGAGGCACACCTGGGGAGGGCGGGCCGGCAGGGTAAGGCTGCCCAGGTCAGCTAATCCACAACCCTCAGGGAATCACATTGTTGAAAATGGACCCCGCTAAGGCAGAAGAGAAGCCAAGGAAAAAAAGGACACAATGACATTTGCACCACCGTAGATGAGTCTAGAAGTAATCACGTGACTTGTAGTAAGTCAGAAAGTGAAAGACACATATCATATCATATCACTTATAGGTGTTACCTAAAAATGGATACCAGGGCAGATATTTCCACGGAGAAGGGCAATCACAGATTCATTAAACAAACTTATGGTTCACCAATGGAAAGGTGTGAGGATTGGTTTCATTACGATATCGGGGTTAACAGACATATACAAACACAGGTGACATATATAATCACCAAAGACCTACAGAATACCAAGAGAGGACTACTCAACATTCTGTCATAACGTACATGGGAAAAGGATCCCAGGAAGAACAGTCATCTGTATATGTGTAAAAGAACCACATCTTCCACACCTACAACAAGCCAAACATTGTAATCAAACTTGCTGTAATAAAAAATAAAAAATTAAATTAAAAACACGAACAAGAAGTAGTGAGACAAACGTGAGGGGCTTTCTCCTGGCACATTCCATTCTAAACTCCAATCTAGAACACCACTTCCACTGAGGCTCTCTTGCCCTAGTAACCAGATTTGGTAAGGGTGAACTGCTGCCACCTTGTGGCCGTTTCACGCAACAGCAGCTTTAATCCCAGCGCTAATGGTCAGTTGATATTCAAAATCATTGCAGGCCTGTAAATGACACCTGCCCTGAAAACAAATCCTGGGTCACATATCGACCAAAAAATTCAAAGGACGTCCATATTTCAAAACGACCGTTTCAAAAGGCATATTTTACGCACATCAGTGTTCTGCTTCTTTTACTTTCTTTCCTTTTTTGTTAAAAAACACGGGAATGGAAAAAGGCATCCCTCAGAATGGGCGAAAATCGTTGCAGACGAATCAATGGACAGAGGTTTAATCTCCAATATATATAAACAGCTCATGCAGCTTAATATTAAAAAAACAAACAACCCAAAAAAAATGGGCAGAAGATCTAAAGAGACGTTTCTTCAAAGGAGACACAGAGATGGCCAAGATGCACATGAAAAGCTGCTCAACAGCACTAATTATTAGAGAAATGCAAATCAAAACTACAATGAGGTATCACCTCACACCTGTTAGAATCGGCATCATCAGAAAATCTACAAACAACCAATTCTGGGGAGGGTGTGGACAAAAGGAGCCCTCTTCCACTATTGGTGGGAATGTAACTTGATACAGTCACTATGGAGAACAGTATGGAGTTTCCTTAAAAAAACTAGAAATAGAATTACCATCTGATCCAGCAATCCCACTTCTGGGCATATACCCAGAGAAAGCCGTAAATCAAAAAGGCACATTCACCACAATGTTCATTGCAGCACTATTTACAATAGCCAGGTAATGGAAGCAACCTAAATGCCCACAGACAGATGAATGGATAAAGATGTGGTACATATATAAAATGGAATATTACTCGGCCATAAAAAGGAATGAAACTGGGTCATTTGTAGAGACATCGATGGATCGAGAGACTGTCATACAGAATGAAGTAAGTCAGAAAGAGGAAAACAAATATTGTATATTAATGCATATATGTGGAGCCTAAAAATGGTACAGATGAACTGGTTTGCAGGGAAGAAATAGAGACACAGAGGTAGAGAACAAACGTATGGACACCAAGTGTGGGAAGCCATGGGGTGGTGGTGGTGGGATGAGTTGGGAGTTTGGGATTGACCTGTATACATGTATATGCATAAAATTCATAACTAACAATAACGTGCTCTTTAAAAAAATAAATAAAATTAAATTTCAAAATTTTAAAAAATAAAATTTAAAAATAAAACAGAAAAAAGTTCTTCCCGGCACACAGATGTATTTATAGGAATGAATTATTTCCATGCTTATATCTATAAATACATAAAAGAGGAATAATATCTAACTTGAACCATAAAAGAAAAAAAAAGTGAACCCACGAGTTATACAGAGGAAATCCCTATCACGGCACTTGCTCCAACGGTAAACAATTCTGAAATTGGTCAGAGGTGGGGAACCATCTCCCATACAGCCAGCAACCCACCCCCCATGCTAGGAGCGTCCTCATTGCAAAGCTGGGGGACCGTGCCGAGGCATCTCTGAGTAAACGTGAGCTGAGCCCCAGGCCAGCTGCTGCTGAACTGTCCCCACCCTTTCCAGGTAAAACACCTGAATATGTACAAGGGCTTGAAAGCCTAGAGAAAGGACCGTGGAGCCACACCAGCAACAGCACGCAGGCCAACTTGGTGCCTGCAGGCCAGCCAGGGTGGTCCAGGACCCTGGCGCTCTTCCAGAAGCTTTCCATTGCCCTGCCTGAGATACCCCTCCTGTCCCGGGCCCCACTGCTTTTTTCCTTCCTCACCTCTGTCCGGAGAGAAATTCCAGCGGAAGGTATGGGTGACACATCCTCTTCTTTCCAGGTGGCAGCCTGGCAACTCCTGCAGAAAGGCCAGCAGAACCCCACTCACACCGGGCCACCCACAAAGCTGTGGCCCCTCACTCCCTCCCACCAGCACAGCCCCGAGACTGCTGACGGGGCAGAGAATATGGAGTCAGGCACAGCTTCAGGGGCTATTGCTGCCTGGAGCTCTTTTACCTCAACGAGGCACAGCTGGGGAGGGCGGGCCGGCAGGGTAAGGCTGCCCAGGTCAGCTAATCCACAACCCTCAGGGAATCACATTGTTGAAAATGGACCCCGCTAAGGCAGAAGAGATGCCAAGGAAAAAAAGGTCACAATGCCATTTGCAGCACCGTAGATGAGTCTAGAAGTAATCACGTGACTTGTAGTAAGTCAGAAAGTGAAAGACACATATCATATCATATCACTTATAGGTGTTACCTAAAAATGGATACCAGGGCAGATATTTCCACGGAGAAGGGCAATCACAGATTCATTAAACAAACTTATGGTTCACCAATGGAAAGGTGTGAGGATTGGTTTCATTACGATATCGGGGTTAACAGACATATACAAACACAGGTGACATATATAATCACCAAAGACCTACAGAATACCAAGAGAGGACTACTCAACATTCTGTCATAACGTACATGGGAAAAGGATCCCAGGAAGAACAGTCATCTGTATATGTGTAAAAGAACCACATCTTCCACACCTACAAGAAGCCAAACATTGTAAACAAACTTGCTGTAATAAAAAATAAAAAAAAATAAATTAAAAACACGAACAAGAAGTAGTGAGACAAACTTGAGGGGCGTTCTCCTGGCACATTCCATTCTAAACTCCAATCTAGAACACCACTTCCACTGAGGCTCTCTTGCCCTAGTAACCAGATTTGGTAAGGGTGAAATGCTGCCACCTTGTGGCCGTTTCACACAACAGCAGCTTTAATCCAAGCGCTAATGGTCAGTTGATATTCAAAATCATTGCAGGCCTGTAAATGACACCTGCCCTGAAAACAAATCCTGGGGTCACATATCGACCAAAAAATTCAAAGGACGTCCATATTTCAAAACGACCGTTTCAAAAGGCATATTTTACGCACATTAGTGTTCTGCTTCTTTTCCTTTCTTTCCTTTTTTGTTAAAAAACACAGGAATAGAAAAAGGCATCCCTCAGAATGGGCGAAAATCGTTGTGGATGAATTAATGGACAGAGGTTTAATCTCCAATATATATAAACAGCTCATGCAGCTTAATATTAAAAAATTAACAAACCCAAAAAAATGCGAAGTAGATCTAAAGGGACGTTTCTTCAAAGGAGACACAGAGATGGCCAAGACACACATGAAAAGCTGCTCAACAGCACTAATTATTAGAGAAATGCAAATCAAAACTACAATGAGGTATCACCTCACACCTGTTAGAATCGGCATCATCAGAAAATCTACAAACAACCAATTCTGGGGAGGGTGTGGACAAAAGGAGCCCTCTTCCACTATTGGTGGGAATGTAAATTGATACAGTCACTATGGAGAACAGTATGGAGTTTCCTTTAAAAATCTAGAAATAGAATTACCATCTGATCCAGCTATCCCACTTCTGGGCATATACCCAGAGAAAACCGTATTTCAAAAAGGCACATTCACCACAATGTTCGTTGCAGCACTATTTACAATAGCCAGGTAATGGAAGCAACCTAAATGCCCACAGACAGATGAATGGATAAAGATGTGGTACATATATAAAATGGAATATGACTCGGCCATAAAAAGGAATGAAACTGGGTCATTTGTAGAGACATCGATGGATCGAGAGACTGTCATACAGAATGAAGTAAGTCAGAAAGAGGAAAACAAATATTGTAAATTAATGCATATATGTGGAGCCTAAAAATGGTACAGATGAACTGGTTTGCAGGGAAGAAATAGAGACACAGAGGTAGAGAACAAACGTATGGACACCAAGTGTGTGAAGCCATGGGGTGGTGGTGGTGGGATGAGTTGGGAGTTTGGGATTGACCTGTATACATGTATATGCATAAAATTCATAACTAATAATAACGTGCTCTTTAAAAAAATAAATAAAATTAAATTTCAAAATTTTAAAAAATAAAATTTAAAAATAAAACAGAAAAAAGTTCTTCCCGTCACACAGATGTATTTATAGGAATGAATTATTTCCATGCTTATATCTATAAATACATAAAAGAGGAATAAAATCTAACTTGAACCATAAAAGAAAAAAAAGTGAACCCACGAGTTATACAGAGGAAATCCCTATCACGGCACTTGCTCCAACGGTAAACAATTCTGAAATTGGTCAGAGGTGGGGAACCATCTCCCATACAGCCACAAACCCACCCCCCACGCTAGGAGCGTCCTCATTGCAAAGCTGGGGGACCGTGCCGAGGCATCTGTGAGTAAACGTGAGCTGAGCCCCAGGCCAGCTGCTGCTGAACTGTCCCCAACCTTTCCAGGTAAAACACCTGAATATGTACAAGGGCTTGAAAGCCTAGAGGAAGGACCGTGGAGCCACACCAGCGACAGCACGCAGGCCAACTTGGTGCCTGCAGGCCAGCCAGGGTGGTCCTGGACCCTGGCGCTCTTCCAGAAGCTTTCCATTGCCCTGCCTGAGATACCCCTCCTGTCCCGGCCCCCACTGCTTTTTTCCTTCCTCACCTCTGTCCGGAGAGAAATTCCAGCGGAAGGTATGGGTGACACATCCTCTTCTTTACAGGTGGCCACCTGGCAACTCCTGCAGAAAGGCCAGCAGAACCCCACTCACACCGGGCCACCCACAAAGCTGTGGCCCCTCACTCCCTCCCACCAGCACAGCCCCGAGACTGCTAACGGGGCAGAGAATATGGAGTCAGGCACAGCTTCAGGGGCTATTGCTGCCTGGAGCGCTCTTTATATTGACCTCAACGAGGCACAGCTGGGGAGGGCGGGACGGCAGGGTAAGGCTGCCCAGGTCAGCTAATCCACAACCCTCAGGGAATCACATTGTTGAAAATGGACCCCGCTAAGGCAGAAGAGATGCCAAGGAAAAAAAGGTCACAATGCCATTTGCAGCACCGTAGATGAGTCTAGAAGTAATCACGTGACTTGTAGTAAGTCAGAAAGTGAAAGACACATATCATATCATATCACTTATAGGTGTTACCTAAAAATGGATACCAGGGCAGATATTTCCACGGAGAAGGGCAATCACAGATTCATTAAACAAACTTATGGTTCACCAATGGAAAGGTGTGAGGATTGGTATCATTACGATATCGGGGTTAACAGACATATACAAACACAGGTGACATATATAATCACCAAAGACCTACAGAATACCAAGAGAGGACTACTCAACATTCTGTCATAACGTACATGGGAAAAGGATCCCAGGAAGAACAGACATCTGAATATGTGTAAAAGAACCACATCTTCCACACCTACAACAAAACAAACATTGTAATCAAACTTGCTGTAATAAAAAATAAAAAAAAAATTAAATTAAAAAACGAACAAGATGTAGTGAGACAAACTTGAGGGGCTTTCTCCTGGCACATTCCATTCTAAATTCGAATTTGGAACACCACTTCCACTGAGGCTCTCTTGCCCTAGTAACCAGATTTGGTAAGGGTGAACTGCTGCCACCTTGTGGCCGTTTCACACAACAGCAGCTTTAATCCCAACGCTAATGGTCAGTTGATATTCAAAATCATTGCAGGCCTGTAAATGACACCTGCCCTGAAAACAAATCCTGGGGTCACATATCGACCAAAAAATTCAAAGGACGTCCATATTTCAAAACGACCGTTTCAAAAGGCATATTTTACGCACATTAGTGTTCTGCTTCTTTTCCTTTCTTTCCTTTTTTGATAAAAAAAACGGGAATGGAAAAAGGCATCCCTCATGATGGGTGAAAATCGTTGCAAACGAATCAATGGACACAGGTTTAATCTCCAATATATATAAACAGCTCATGCAGCTTAATATTAAAAAAAACAAACAACCCAAAAAAAATGGGCAGAAGATCTAAAGAGACGTTTCTTCAAAGGAGACACAGAGATGGCCAAGACGCACATGAAAAGCTGCTCAACAGCACTAATTATTAGAGAAATGCAAATCAAAACTACAATGAGGTATCACCTCACACCTGTTAGAATCGGCATCATCAGAAAATCTACAAACAACCAATTCTGGGGAGGGTGTGGACAAAAGGAGCCCTCTTCCACTATTGGTGGGAATGTAAATTGATACAGTCACTATGGAGAACAGTATGGAGTTTCCTTAAAAAAACTAGAAATAGAATTACCATCTGATCCAGCAATCCCACTTCTGGGCATATACCCAGAGAAAACCGTATTTCAAAAAGGCACATTCACCACAATGTTCGTTGCAGCACTATTTACAATAGCCAGGTAATGGAAGCAACCTAAATGCCCTCAGACAGATGAATGGATAAAGATGTGGTACATATATAAAATGGAATATGACTCGGCCATAAAAAGGAATGAAACTGGGTCATTTGTAGAGACATCGATGGATCGAGAGACTGTCATACAGAATGAAGTAAGTCAGAAAGAGGAAAACAAATATTGTATATTAATGCATATATTTGGAGCCTAAAAATGGTACAGATGAACTGGTTTGCAGGGAAGAAATAGAGACACAGATGTAGAGAACAAACGTATGGACACCAATTGTGGGAATCCATGGGGTGGTGGTGGTGGGATGAGTTGGGAGATTGGGATTGACCTGTATACATGTATATGCATAAAATACATAACTAATAATAACGTGCTGTATAAAAACATAAATAAAATTAAATTTCAAAATTTTAAAAAATAAAATTTAAAAATAAAACAGAAAAAATTCTTCCAGTCACACAGATGTATTTATAGGAATGAATTATTTCCATGCTTATATTTATAAATACATAAAAGAGGAATAAAATCTAACTTGAACCAAAAAAGAAAAAAAAAATTGAACCCACGAGTAATACAGAGGAAAACCCTATCACGGCACTTGCTCCAGTGGTAAACAATTCTGAAATTGGTCAGAGGTGGGGAACCATCTCCCATACAGCCAGCCACCCACCCCCCACACAAGGAGCGTCCTCATTGAAAAGCTGGGGGACCGTGCCGAGGCATCTGTGAGTAAACGTGAGCTGAGCCCCAGGCCAGCTGCTTCTGATCTGTTCCCACCCTTTCCAGGTAAAACACCTGAATATGTACAAGGGCTTGAAAGCCTAGAGGAAGGACCGTGGAGCCACACCAGCGACAGCACGCAGGCCAACTTGGTGCCTGCAGGCCAGCCAGCGTGGTCCTGGCCGCGGGCGCTCTTCCAGAAGCTTTCCATTGCCCTGCATGAGATACCCCTCCTGTCCCGGCCCCGACTGCTTTTTTCCTTCCTCACCTCTGTCCGGAGAGAAATTCCAGCGGAAGGTATGGGTGACACATCCTCTTCTTTACAGGCGGCAGCCTGGCAACTCCTGCAGAAAGGCCAGCAGAACCCCACTCACACCGGGCCACCCACAAAGCTGTGGCCCCTCACTCCCTCCCACCAGCACAGCCCCGAGACTGCTGACGGGGCAGAGAATATGGAGTCAGGCACAGCTTCAGAGGCTATTGCTGCCTGGAGCTCTGTTTATATTGATCTCAACGAGGCACACCTGGGGAGGGCGGGCCGGCAGGGTAAGGCTGCCCAGGTCAGCTAATCCACAACCCTCAGGGAATCACATTGTTGAAAATGGACCCCGCTAAGGCTGAAGAGAAGCCAAGGGAAAAAAGGACACAATGCCATTTGCAGCACCGTAGATGAGTCTAGAAGTAATCACGTGACTTGTAGTAAGTCAGAAAGTGAAAGACACATATCATATCATATCACTTATAGGTGTTACCTAAAAATGGATACCAGGGCAGATATTTCCACGGAGAAGGGCAATCACAGATTCATTAAACAAACTTATGGTTCACGAAAGGAAAGGTGTGAGGATTGGTTTCATTATGATATCGGGGTTAACAGACATATACAAACACAGGTGACATATATAATCACCAAAGACCTACAGAATACCAAGAGAGGACTACTCAACATTCTGTCATAACGTACATGGGAAAAGGATCCCAAGAAGAACAGTCATCTGTATATGTGTAAAAGAAACACATCTTCCACACCTACAAAAAGCCAAACATTGTAATCAAACTTGCTGTAATAAAAAATAAAAAATTAAATTAAAAACACGAACAAGAAATAGTGAGACAAACGTGAGGGGCTTTCTCCTGGCACATTCCATTCTAAACTCCAATCTAGAACACCACTTCCACTGAGGCTCTCTTGCCCTAGTAACCAGATTTGGTAAGGGTGAACTGCTGCCACCTTGTGGCCGTTTCACACAACAGCAGCTTTAATCCCAACGCTAATGGTCAGTTGATATTCAAAATCACTGCAGGCCTGTAAATGACACCTGCCCTGAAAACAAATCCTGGGGTCACATATCGACCAAAAAATTCAAAGGACTTCCATATTTCAAAACGAGCATTTCAAAAGGCATATTTTACGCACATTAGTGTTCTGCTTCTTTTCCTTTCTTTCCTTTTTTGTTAAAAAACACGGGAATGGAAAAAGGCATCCCTCAGAATGGGTGAAAATCGTTGCAGACGAATCAATGGATAGAGGTTTAATCTCCAATATATATAAACAGCTCATGCAGCTTAATATTAAAAAAACAAACAACCCAAAAAAATGGGCAGAAGATCTAAAGAGACGTTTCTTCAAAGGAGACACAGAGATGGCCAAGACGCACATGAAAAGCTGCTCAACAGCACTAATTATTAGAGAAATGCAAATCAAAACTACAATGAGGTATCACCTCACACCTGTTAGAATCGGCATCATCAGAAAATCTACAAACAACCAATTCTGGGGAGGGTGTGGACAAAAGGAGCCCTCTTCCACTATTGGTGGGAATGTAAATTGATACAGTCACTATGGAGAACAGTATGGAGTTTCCTTAAAAAAACTAGAAATAGAATTACCATCTGATCCAGCAATCCCACTTCTGGGCATATACCCAGAGAAAACCGTAAATCAAAAAGGCACATTCACCACAATGTTCGTTGCAGCACTATTTACAATAGCCAGGTAATGGAAGCAACCTAAATGCCCTCAGACAGATGAATGGATAATGATGTGGTACATATATAAAATGGAATATGACTCGGCCATAAAAAGGAATGAAACTGGGTCATTTGTAGAGACATCGATGGATCGAGAGACTGTCATACAGAATGAAGTAAGTCAGAAAGAGGAAAACAAATATTGTATATTAATGCATATATTTGGAGCCTAAAAATGGTACAGATGAACTGGTTTGCAGGGAAGAAATAGAGACACAGATGTAGAGAACAAACGTATGGACACCAATTGTGGGAATCCATGGGGTGGTGGTGGTGGGATGAGTTGGGAGATTGGGATTGACCTGTATACATGTATATGCATAAAATACATAACTAATAATAACGTGCTGTATAAAAACATAAATAAAATTAAATTTCAAAATTTTAAAAAATAAAATTTAAAAATAAAACAGAAAAAATTCTTCCAGTCACACAGATGTATTTATAGGAATGAATTATTTCCATGCTTATATTTATAAATACATAAAAGAGGAATAAAATCTAACTTGAACCAAAAAAGAAAAAAAAAATTGAACCCACGAGTTATACAGAGGAAAACCCTATCACGGCACTTGCTCCAGTGGTAAACAATTCTGAAATTGGTCAGAGGTGGGGAACCATCTCCCATACAGCCAGCCACCCACCCCCCACACAAGGAGCGTCCTCATTGAAAAGCTGGGGGACCGTGCCGAGGCATCTGTGAGTAAACGTGAGCTGAGCCCCAGGCCAGCTGCTTCTGATCTGTTCCCACCCTTTCCAGGTAAAACACCTGAATATGTACAAGGGCTTGAAAGCCTAGAGGAAGGACCGTGGAGCCACACCAGCGACAGCACGCAGGCCAACTTGGTGCCTGCAGGCCAGCCAGCGTGGTCCTGGCCGCGGGCGCTCTTCCAGAAGCTTTCCATTGCCCTGCATGAGATACCCCTCCTGTCCCGGCCCCGACTGCTTTTTTCCTTCCTCACCTCTGTCCGGAGAGAAATTCCAGCGGAAGGTATGGGTGACACATCCTCTTCTTTACAGGCGGCAGCCTGGCAACTCCTGCAGAAAGGCCAGCAGAACCCCACTCACACCGGGCCACCCACAAAGCTGTGGCCCCTCACTCCCTCCCACCAGCACAGCCCCGAGACTGCTGACGGGGCAGAGAATATGGAGTCAGGCACAGCTTCAGAGGCTATTGCTGCCTGGAGCTCTGTTTATATTGATCTCAACGAGGCACACCTGGGGAGGGCGGGCCGGCAGGGTAAGGCTGCCCAGGTCAGCTAATCCACAACCCTCAGGGAATCACATTGTTGAAAATGGACCCCGCTAAGGCTGAAGAGAAGCCAAGGGAAAAAAGGACACAATGCCATTTGCAGCACCGTAGATGAGTCTAGAAGTAATCACGTGACTTGTAGTAAGTCAGAAAGTGAAAGACACATATCATATCATATCACTTATAGGTGTTACCTAAAAATGGATACCAGGGCAGATATTTCCACGGAGAAGGGCAATCACAGATTCATTAAACAAACTTATGGTTCACGAAAGGAAAGGTGTGAGGATTGGTTTCATTATGATATCGGGGTTAACAGACATATACAAACACAGGTGACATATATAATCACCAAAGACCTACAGAATACCAAGAGAGGACTACTCAACATTCTGTCATAACGTACATGGGAAAAGGATCCCAAGAAGAACAGTCATCTGTATATGTGTAAAAGAAACACATCTTCCACACCTACAAAAAGCCAAACATTGTAATCAAACTTGCTGTAATAAAAAATAAAAAATTAAATTAAAAACACGAACAAGAAATAGTGAGACAAACGTGAGGGGCTTTCTCCTGGCACATTCCATTCTAAACTCCAATCTAGAACACCACTTCCACTGAGGCTCTCTTGCCCTAGTAACCAGATTTGGTAAGGGTGAACTGCTGCCACCTTGTGGCCGTTTCACACAACAGCAGCTTTAATCCCAACGCTAATGGTCAGTTGATATTCAAAATCACTGCAGGCCTGTAAATGACACCTGCCCTGAAAACAAATCCTGGGGTCACATATCGACCAAAAAATTCAAAGGACTTCCATATTTCAAAACGAGCATTTCAAAAGGCATATTTTACGCACATTAGTGTTCTGCTTCTTTTCCTTTCTTTCCTTTTTTGTTAAAAAACACGGGAATGGAAAAAGGCATCCCTCAGAATGGGTGAAAATCGTTGCAGACGAATCAATGGATAGAGGTTTAATCTCCAATATATATAAACAGCTCATGCAGCTTAATATTAAAAAAACAAACAACCCAAAAAAATGGGCAGAAGATCTAAAGAGACGTTTCTTCAAAGGAGACACAGAGATGGCCAAGACGCACATGAAAAGCTGCTCAACAGCACTAATTATTAGAGAAATGCAAATCAAAACTACAATGAGGTATCACCTCACACCTGTTAGAATCGGCATCATCAGAAAATCTACAAACAACCAATTCTGGGGAGGGTGTGGACAAAAGGAGCCCTCTTCCACTATTGGTGGGAATGTAAATTGATACAGTCACTATGGAGAACAGTATGGAGTTTCCTTAAAAAAACTAGAAATAGAATTACCATCTGATCCAGCAATCCCACTTCTGGGCATATACCCAGAGAAAACCGTAAATCAAAAAGGCACATTCACCACAATGTTCGTTGCAGCACTATTTACAATAGCCAGGTAATGGAAGCAACCTAAATGCCCTCAGACAGATGAATGGATAATGATGTGGTACATATATAAAATGGAATATGACTCGGCCATAAAAAGGAATGAAACTGGGTCATTTGTAGAGACATCGATGGATCGAGAGACTGTCATACAGAATGAAGTAAGTCAGAAAGAGGAAAACAAATATTGTAAATTAATGCATATATGTGGAGCCTAAAAAT
Organism: Mesoplodon mirus; assembly: GCF_964341445.2. NCBI lineage: Eukaryota > Metazoa > Chordata > Mammalia > Artiodactyla > Ziphiidae > Mesoplodon > Mesoplodon mirus. The sequence continues at coordinate 602,305 of NW_028295773.1, forward strand.
GGTACAGATGAACTGGTTTGCAGGGAAGAAATAGAGACACAGAGGTAGAGAACAAACGTATGGACACCAAGTGTGGGAAGCCATGGGGTGGTGGTGGTGGGATGAGTTGGGAGTTTGGGATTGACCTGTATATATGTATATACATAAAATACATAACTAATAATAACGTGCTGTATAAAAAAATAAATACAATTAAATTTCAAAATTTTAAAAAATAAAATTTAAAAATAAAACAGAAAAAATTCTTCCCATCACACAGATGTATTTATAGGAAAGAATTATTTCCATGCTTATATCTATAAATACATAAAAGGGGAATAAAATCTAACTTGAACCATAAAAGAAAAAAAAAACCTGAACCCAGGAGTTATACAGAGGAAAACCCTATCAGGGCACTTGCTCCAGTGGTAAACAATTCTGAAATTGGTCAGAGGGGAGGAACCATCTCCCATACAGCCAGCAACCCACCCCACACGCAAGGAGCGTCCTCAATGCAAAGCTGGGGGACAGTGCTGAGGCATCTGTGAGTAAACGTGAGCTGAGCCCCAGGCCAGCTGCTGCTGGACTGTTCCCACCCTTTCCAGGTAAAACACCTGAATATGTACAAGGGCTTGAAAGCCTAGAGGAAGGACCGTGGAGCCACACCATCGACAGCACACAGGCCAACTTGGTGCCTGCAGGCCAGCCAGCGTGGTCCTGGCCCCGGCGCTCTTCCAGAAGCTTTCCATTGCCCTGCCTGAGATACCCATCCTGTCCCGGCCCCCACTGCTTTTTTCCTTCCTCACCTCTGTCCGGAGAGAAATTCCAGCAGAAGGTATGGGTGACACATCCTCTTCTTTACAGGCGGCAGCCTGGCAACTCCTGCAGAAAGGCCAGCAGAACCCCACTCACACCGGGCCACCCACAAAGCTGTGGCCCCTCACTCCCTCCCACCAGCACAGCCCCGAGACTGCTGACGGGGCAGAGAATATGGAGTCAGGCACAGCTTCAGAGGCTACTGCTGCCTGGAGCTCTGTTTATATTGACCTCAACGAGGCACACCTGGGGAGGGCAAGCCGGCAGGGTAAGGCTGCCCAGGTCAGCTAATCCACAACCCTCAGGGAATCACATTGTTGAAAATGGACCCTGCAAAGGGAGAAGAGAAGCCAAGGGAAAAAAGGACACAATGCCATTTGCAGCACCGTAGATGAGTCTAGAAGTAATCACGTGACTTGTAGTAAGTCAGAAAGTGAAAGACACATATCATATCATATCACTTATAGGTGTTACCTAAAAATGGATACCAGGGCAGATATTTCCACGGAGAAGGGCAATCACAGATTCATTAAACAAACTTATGGTTCACCAATGGAAAGGTGTGAGGATTGGTTTCATTACGATATCGGGGTTAACAGACATATACAAACACAGGTGACATATATAATCACCAAAGACCTACAGAATACCAAGAGAGGACTACTCAACATTCTGTCATACCGTACATGGGAAAAGGATCCCAAGAAGAACAGTCATCTGTATATGTGTAAAAGAACCACATCTTCCACACCTACAACAAGCCAAACATTGTAATCAAACTTGCTGTAATAAAAAATAAAAACTTAAATTAAAAACACGAACAAGAAGTAGTGAGACAAACGTGAGGGGCTTTCTCCTGGTACATTCCATTCTAAACTCCAATCTAGAACACCACTTCCACTGAGGCTCTCTTGCCCTAGTAACCAGATTTGGTAAGGGTGAACTGCTGCCACCTTGTGGCCGTTTCACACAACAGCAGCTTTAATCCCAACGCTAATGGTCAGTTGATATTCAAAATCATTGCAGGCCTGTAAATGACACCTGCCCTGAAAACAAATCCTGGGGTCACATATCGACCAAAAAATTCAAAGGACGTCCATATTTCAAAACGACCGTTTCAAAAGGCATATTTTACGCACATTAGTGTTCTGCTTCTTTTCCTTTCTTTCCCTTTTTGTTAAAAAAAACGGGAATGGAAAAAGGCATCCCTCAGGATGGGTGAAAATCGTTGCAAACGAATCAATGGACACAGGTTTAATCTCCAATATATATAAACAGCTCATGCAGCTTAATATTAAAAAAACAAACAACCCAATACAAAAATGGGCAGAAGATCTAAAGAGACGTTTCTTCAAAGGAGACACAGAGATGGCCAAGACGCACATGAAAAGCTGCTCAACAGCACTAATTATTAGAGAAATGCAAATCAAAACTACAATGAGGGGCTTCCCTGGTGGCGCAGTGGTTGAGAGTCCGCCTGCCGATGCAGGGGACACGGGTTCGTGCCCTGGTGTGGGAGGATCCCACATGCCGTGGAGCGGCTGGGCCCGTGAACCAGGGCCCTGAGCCTGCGCGTTCGGAGCCTGTGCTCCGCAACGGGAGAGGCCACAACAGTGAGAGGCCCGTGTACCACAAAAAAAAAAAAAAAAAAAAAAAAAAAAAAAACTACAATGAGGTATCACCTCACACCTGTTAGAATCGGCATCATCAGAAAATCTACAAACAACCAATTCTGGGGAGGGTGTGGACAAAAGGAGCCCTCTTCCACTATTGGTGGGAATGTAAATTGATACAGTCACTATGGAGAACAGTATGGAGTTTCCTTAAAAAAACTAGAAATAGAATTACCATCTGATCCAGCAATCCCACTTCTGGGCATATACCCAGAGAAAACCGTATTTCAAAAAGGCACATTCACCACAATGTTCGTTGCAGCACTATTTACAATAGCCAGGTAATGGAAGCAACCTAAATGCCCACAGACAGATGAATGGATAAAGATGTGGTACATATATAAAATGGAATATGACTCGGCCATAAAAAGGAATGAAACTGGGTCATTTGTAGAGACATCGATGGATCGATAGACTGTCATACAGAATGAAGTAAGTCAGAAAGAGGAAAACAAATATTGTATATTAATGCATATATGTGGAGCCTAAAAATGGTACAGATGAACTGGTTTGCAGGGAAGAAATAGAGACACAGAGGTAGAGAACAAACGTATGGACACCAAGTGTGGGAAGCCATGGGGTGGTGGTGGTGGGATGAGTTGGGAGATTGGGATTGACCTGTATACATGTATATGCATAAAATACATAACTAATAATAACGTGCTGTATAAAAACATAAATAAAATTAAATTTCAAAATTTTAAAAAATAAAATTTAAAAATAAAACAGAAAAAATTCTTCCCGTCACACAGATGTATTTATAGGAAAGAATTATTTCCATGCTTATATCTATAAATACATAAAATGGGAATAAAATCTAACTTGAACCATAAAAGAAAAAAAAAACCTGAACCCAGGAGTTATACAGAGGAAAACCCTATCAGGGCACTTGCTCCAGTGGTAAAAAATTCTGAAATTGGTCAGAGGTGGGGAACCATCTCCCATACAGCCAGCAACCCACCCCCCACACAAGGAGCGTCCTCATTGCAAAGCTGGGGGACCGTGCCGAGGCATCTGTGAGTAAACGTGAGCTGAGCCCCAGGCCAGCTGCTGCTGAACTGTTCCCACCCTTTCCAGGTAAAACACCTGAATATGTACAAGGGCTTGAAAGCCTAGAGGAAGGACCGTGGAGCCACACCAGCGACAGCACGCAGGCCAACTTGGTGCCTGCAGGCCAGCCAGCGTGGTCCTGGACCCTGGCGCTCTTCCAGAAGCTTTCCATTGCCCTGCCTGAGATACCCCTCCTGTCCCCGACTTCACTGCTTTTTTCCTTCCTCACCTCTGTCAGAAGAGAAATTCCAGCGGAAGGTATGGGTGACACATCCTCTTCTTTACAGGCGGCAGCCTGGCAACTCCTGCAGAAAGGCCAGCAGAACCCCACTCACACCGGGCCACCCACAAAGCTGTGGCCCCTCACTCCCTCCCACCAGCACAGCCCCGAGACTGCTGACGGGGCAGAGAATATGGAGTCAGGCACAGCTTCAGGGGCTATTGCTGCCTGGAGCGCTGTTTATATTGACCTCAAGGAGGCACACCTGGGGAGGGCGGGCCGGCAGGGTAAGGCTGCCCAGGTCAGCTAATCCACAACCCTCAGGGAATCACATTGTTGAAAATGGACCCCGCTAAGGCAGAAGAGAAGCCAAGGGAAAAAAGGACACAATGCCATTTGCAGCACCGTAGATGAGTCTAGAAGTAATCACGTGACTTGTAGTAAGTCAGAAAGTGAAAGACACATATCATATCATATCACTTATAGGTGTTACCTAAAAATGGATACCAGGGCAGATATTTCCACGGAGAAGGGCAATCACAGATTCATTAAACAAACTTATGGTTCACCAATGGAAAGGTGTGAGGATTGGTTTCATTACGATATCGGGGTTAACAGACATATACAAACACAGGTGACATATATAATCACCAAAGACCTACAGAATACCAAGAGAGGACTACTCAACATTCTGTCATAACGTACATGGGAAAAGGATCCCAAGAAGAACAGTCATCTGTATATGTGTAAAAGAACCACATCTTCCACACCTACAACAAGCCAAACATTGTAATCAAACTTGCTGTAATAAAAAATAAAAACTTAAATTAAAAACACGAACAAGAAGTAGTGAGACAAACGTGAGGGGCTTTCTCCTGGTACATTCCATTCTAAACTCCAATGTAGAACACCACTTCCACTGAGGCTCTCTTGCCCTAGTAACCAGATTTGGTAAGGGTGAACTGCTGCCACCTTGTGGCCGTTTCACACAACAGCAGCTTTAATCCCAACGCTAATGGTCAGTTGATATTCAAAATCATTGCAGGCCTGTAAATGACACCTGCCCTGAAAACAAATCCTGGGGTCACATATCGACCAAAAAATTCAAAGGACGTCCATATTTCAAAACGACCGTTTCAAAAGGCATATTTTACGCACATTAGTGTTCTGCTACTTTTCCTTTCTTTCCTTTTTTGTTAAAAAAAATGGGAATGGTAAAAGGCATCCCTCAGGATGGGTGAAAATCGTTGCAAACGAATCAATGGACACAGGTTTAATCTCCAATATATATAAACAGCTCATGCAGCTTAATATTAAAAAAACAAACAACCCCCCAAAAAATGTGCAGAAGATCTAAAGAGACGTTTCTTCAAAGGAGACACAGAGATGGCCAAGACGCACATGAAAAGCTGCTCAACAGCACTAATTATTAGAGAAATGCAAATCAAAACTACAATGAGGTATCACCTCACACCTGTTAGAATCGGCATCATCAGAAAATCTACAAACAACCAATTCTGGGGAGGGTGTGGACAAAAGGAGCCCTCTTCCACTATTGGTGGGAATGTAAATTGATACAGTCACTATGGAGAACAGTATGGAGTTTCCTTAAAAAATCTAGAAATAGAATTACCATCTGATCCAGCAATCCCACTTCTGGGCATATACCCAGAGAAAACCGTATTTCAAAAAGGCACCTTCACCACAATGTTCGTTGCAGCACTATTTACAATAGCCAGTTAATGGAAGCAACCTAAATGCCCACAGACAGATGAATGGATAAAGATGTGGTACATATATAAAATGGAATATGACTCGGCCATAAAAAGGAATGAAACTGGGTCATTTGTAGAGACATCGATGGATCGAGAGACTGTCATACAGAATGAAGTAAGTCAGAAAGAGGAAAACAAATATTGTATATTAATGCATATATGTGGAGCCTAAAAATGGTACAGATGAACTGGTTTGCAGGGAAGAAATAGAGACACAGAGGTAGAGAACAAACGTATGGACACCAAGTGTCGGAATCCATGGGGTGGTGGTGGTGGGATGAGTTGGGAGATTGGGATTGACCTGTATACATGTATATGCATAAAATACATAACTAATAATAACGTGCTGTAAAAATCATAAATAAAATTAAATTTCAAAATTTTAAAAAATAAAATTTAAAAATAAAACAGAAAAAATTCTTCCCGTCACACAGATGTATTTATAGGAATGAATTATTTCCATGCTTATATTTATAAATACATAAAAGAGGAATAAAATCTAACTTGAACCAAAAAAGAAAAAAAAAATTGAACCCACGAGTTATACAGAGGAAAACCCTATCAGGGCACTTGCTCCAGCGGTAAACAATTCTGAAATTGGTCAGAGGTGGGGAACCATCTCCCATACAGCCAGCAACCCACCCCCCACGCAAGGAGCATCCTCATTGCAAAGCTGGGGGACCGTGCCGTGGCATCTGTGAGTAAACGTGAGCTGAGCCCCAGGCCAGCTGCTGCTGGACTGTTCCCACCCTTTCCAGGTAAAACACCTGAATATGTACAAGGGCTTGAAAGCCTAGAGGAAGGACCGTGGAGCCACACCAGTGACAGCACGCAGGCCAACTTGGTGCCTGCAGGACAGCCAGCGTGGTCCTGGACCCTGGCGCTCTTCCAGAAGCTTTCCATTGCCCTGCCTGAGATACCCCTCCTGTCCCGGGCCCCACTGCTTTTTTCCTTCCTCACCTCTGTCCGGAGAGAAATTCCAGCGGAAGGTATGGGTGACACATCCTCTTCTTTACAGGCGGCAGCCTGGCAACTCCTGCAGAAAGGCCAGCAGAACCCCACTCACACCGGGCCACCCACAAAGCTGTGGTCCCTCACTCCCTCCCACCAGCACAGCCCCGAGACTGCTGACGGGGCAGAGAATATGGAGTCAGTCACAGCTTCAGGGGCTATTGCTGCCTGGAGCGCTGTTTATATTGACCTCAACGAGGCACACCTGGGGAGGGCGGGCCGGCAGGGTAAGGCCGCCCAGGTCAGCTAAGCCACAACCCTCAGGGAATCACATTGTTGAAAATGGACCCCGCTAAGGCAGAAGAGAAGCCAAGGGAAAAAAGGACACAATGCCATTTGCAGCACCGTAGATGAGTCTAGAAGTAATCACGTGACTTGTAGTAAGTCAGAAAGTGAAAGACACATATCATATCATATCACTTATAGGTGTTACCTAAAAATGGATACCAGGGCAGATATTTCCACGGAGAAGGGCAATCACAGATTCATTAAACAAACTTATGGTTCACCAATGGAAAGGTGTGAGGATTGGTTTCATTACGATATCGGGGTTAACAGACATATACAAACACAGGTGACATATATAATCACCAAAGACCTACAGAATACCAAGAGAGGACTACTCAACATTCTGTCATAACGTACATGGGAAAAGGATCCCAAGAAGAACAGTCATCTGTATATGTGTAAAAGAACCACATCTTCCACACCTACAACAAGCCAAACATTGTAATCAAACTTGCTGTAATAAAAAATAAAAACTTAAATTAAAAACACGAACAAGAAGTAGTGAGACAAACGTGAGGGGCTTTCTCCTGGTACATTCCATTCTAAACTCCAATGTAGAACACCACTTCCACTGAGGCTCTCTTGCCCTAGTAACCAGATTTGGTAAGGGTGAACTGCTGCCACCTTGTGGCCGTTTCACACAACAGCAGCTTTAATCCCAACGCTAATGGTCAGTTGATATTCAAAATCATTGCAGGCCTGTAAATGACACCTGCCCTGAAAACAAATCCTGGGGTCACATATCGACCAAAAAATTCAAAGGACGTCCATATTTCAAAACGACCGTTTCAAAAGGCATATTTTACGCACATTAGTGTTCTGCTACTTTTCCTTTCTTTCCTTTTTTGTTAAAAAAAATGGGAATGGTAAAAGGCATCCCTCAGGATGGGTGAAAATCGTTGCAAACGAATCAATGGACACAGGTTTAATCTCCAATATATATAAACAGCTCATGCAGCTTAATATTAAAAAAACAAACAACCCCCCAAAAAATGTGCAGAAGATCTAAAGAGACGTTTCTTCAAAGGAGACACAGAGATGGCCAAGACGCACATGAAAAGCTGCTCAACAGCACTAATTATTAGAGAAATGCAAATCAAAACTACAATGAGGTATCACCTCACACCTGTTAGAATCGGCATCATCAGAAAATCTACAAACAACCAATTCTGGGGAGGGTGTGGACAAAAGGAGCCCTCTTCCACTATTGGTGGGAATGTAAATTGATACAGTCACTATGGAGAACAGTATGGAGTTTCCTTAAAAAATCTAGAAATAGAATTACCATCTGATCCAGCAATCCCACTTCTGGGCATATACCCAGAGAAAACCGTATTTCAAAAAGGCACCTTCACCACAATGTTCGTTGCAGCACTATTTACAATAGCCAGTTAATGGAAGCAACCTAAATGCCCACAGACAGATGAATGGATAAAGATGTGGTACATATATAAAATGGAATATGACTCGGCCATAAAAAGGAATGAAACTGGGTCATTTGTAGAGACATCGATGGATCGAGAGACTGTCATACAGAATGAAGTAAGTCAGAAAGAGGAAAACAAATATTGTATATTAATGCATATATGTGGAGCCTAAAAATGGTACAGATGAACTGGTTTGCAGGGAAGAAATAGAGACACAGAGGTAGAGAACAAACGTATGGACACCAAGTGTCGGAATCCATGGGGTGGTGGTGGTGGGATGAGTTGGGAGATTGGGATTGACCTGTATACATGTATATGCATAAAATACATAACTAATAATAACGTGCTGTAAAAATCATAAATAAAATTAAATTTCAAAATTTTAAAAAATAAAATTTAAAAATAAAACAGAAAAAATTCTTCCCGTCACACAGATGTATTTATAGGAATGAATTATTTCCATGCTTATATTTATAAATACATAAAAGAGGAATAAAATCTAACTTGAACCAAAAAAGAAAAAAAAAATTGAACCCACGAGTTATACAGAGGAAAACCCTATCAGGGCACTTGCTCCAGCGGTAAACAATTCTGAAATTGGTCAGAGGTGGGGAACCATCTCCCATACAGCCAGCAACCCACCCCCCACGCAAGGAGCATCCTCATTGCAAAGCTGGGGGACCGTGCCGTGGCATCTGTGAGTAAACGTGAGCTGAGCCCCAGGCCAGCTGCTGCTGGACTGTTCCCACCCTTTCCAGGTAAAACACCTGAATATGTACAAGGGCTTGAAAGCCTAGAGGAAGGACCTTGGAGCCACACCAGTGACAGCACGCAGGCCAACTTGGTGCCTGCAGGACAGCCAGCGTGGTCCTGGACCCTGGCGCTCTTCCAGAAGCTTTCCATTGCCCTGCCTGAGATACCCCTCCTGTCCCGGGCCCCACTGCTTTTTTCCTTCCTCACCTCTGTCCGGAGAGAAATTCCAGCGGAAGGTATGGGTGACACATCCTCTTCTTTACAGGCGGCAGCCTGGCAACTCCTGCAGAAAGGCCAGCAGAACCCCACTCACACCGGGCCACCCACAAAGCTGTGGTCCCTCACTCCCTCCCACCAGCACAGCCCCGAGACTGCTGACGGGGCAGAGAATATGGAGTCAGGCACAGCTTCAGGGGCTATTGCTGCCTGGAGCGCTGTTTATATTGACCTCAACGAGGCACACCTGGGGAGGGCGGGCCGGCAGGGTAAGGCCGCCCAGGTCAGCTAAGCCACAACCCTCAGGGAATCACATTGTTGAAAATGGACCCCGCTAAGGCAGAAGAGAAGCCAAGGGAAAAAAGGACACAATGCCATTTGCAGCACCGTAGATGAGTCTAGAAGTAATCACGTGACTTGTAGTAAGTCAGAAAGTGAAAGACACATATCATATCATATCACTTATAGGTGTTACCTAAAAATGGATACCAGGGCAGATATTTCCACGGAGAAGGGCAATCACAGATTCATTAAACAAACTTATGGTTCACCAATGGAAAGGTGTGAGGATTGGTTTCATTACGATATCGGGGTTAACAGACATATACAAACACAGGTGACATATATAATCACCAAAGACCTACAGAATACCAAGAGAGGACTACTCAGCATTCTGTCATAACGTACATGGGAAAAGGATCCCAAGAAGAACAGTCATCTGTATATGTGTAAAAGAACCACATCTTCCACACCTACAACAAGCCAAACATTGTAATCAAACTTGCTGTAATAAAAAATAAAAACTTAAATTAAAAACACGAACAAGAAGTAGTGAGACAAACGTGAGGGGCTTTCTCCTGGTACATTCCATTCTAAACTCCAATGTAGAACACCACTTCCACTGAGGCTCTCTTGCCCTAGTAACCAGATTTGGTAAGGGTGAACTGCTGCCACCTTGTGGCCGTTTCACACAACAGCAGCTTTAATCCCAACGCTAATGGTCAGTTGATATTCAAAATCATTGCAGGCCTGTAAATGACACCTGCCCTGAAAACAAATCCTGGGGTCACATATCGACCAAAAAATTCAAAGGACGTCCATATTTCAAAACGACCATTTCAAAAGGCATATTTTACGCACATTAGTGTTCTGCTTCTTTTCCTTTCTTTCCTTTTTTGTTAAAAAAAACGGGAATGGTAAAAGGCATCCCTCAGGATGGGTGAAAATCGTTGCAAACGAATCAATGGACACAGGTTTAATCTCCAATATATATAAACAGCTCATGCAGCTTAATATTAAAAAAACAAACATTCCAAAAAAAATGGGCAGAAGATCTAAAGAGACGTTTCTTCAAAGGAGCCACAGAGATGGCCAAGACGCACATGAAAACCTGCTCAACAGCACTAATTATTAGAGAAATGCAAATCAAAACTACAATGAGGTATCACCTCACACCTGTTAGAATCAGCATCATCAGAAAATCTACAAACAACCAATTCTGGGGAGGGTGTGGACAAAAGGAGCCCTCTTCCACTATTGGTGGGAATGTAAATTGATACAGTCACTATGGAGAACAGTATGGAGTTTCCTTAAAAAAACTAGAAATAGAATTACCATCTGATCCAGCAATCCCACTTCTGGGCATATACCCAGAGAAAACCGTATTTCAAAAAGGCACATTCACCACAATGTTCGTTGCAGCACTATTTACAATAGCCAGGTAATGGAAGCAACCTAAATGCCCACAGACAGATGAATGGATAAACATGTGGTACATATATAAAATGGAATATGACTCGGCCATAAAAAGGAATGAAACTGGGTCATTTGTAGAGACATCGATGGATCGAGAGACTGTCATACAGAATGAAGTAAGTCAGAAAGAGGAAAACAAATATTGTATATTAATGCATATATGTGGAGCCTAAAAATGGTACAGATGAACTGGTTTGCAGGGAACAAATAGAGACACAGAGGTAGAGAACAAACGTATGGACACCAAGTGTGGGAATCCATGGGGTGGTGGTGGTGGGATGTGTTGGGAGTTTGGGATTGACCTGTATACATGTATATACATAAAATACATAACTAATAATAACGTGCTGTATAAAAAAAATAAATAAAATTAAATTTCAAAATTTAAAAAATAAAATTTAAAAATAAAACAGAAAAAATTCTTCCCATCACACAGATGTATTTATAGGAAAGAATTATTTCCATGCTTATATCTATAAATACATAAAAGGGGAATAAAATCTAACTTGAACCATAAAAGGAAAAAAAAACCTGAACCCAGGAGTTATACAGAGGAAAACCCTATCAGGGCACTTGCTCCAGTGGTAAACAATTCTGAAATTGGTCAGAGGTGGGGAACCATCTCCCATACAGCCAGCAACCCACCCCCCACGCAAGGAGCGTCCTCATTGCAAAGCTGGGGGACCGTGCCGAGGCATCTGTGAGTAAACGTGAGCTGAGCCCCAGGCCAGCTGCTGCTGAACTGTTCCCACCCTTTCCAGGTAAAACACCTGAATATGTACAAGGGCTTGAAAGCCTAGAGGAAGGACCATGGAGCCACACCAGTGACAGCACGCAGGCCAACTTGGTGCCTGCAGGCCAGCCAGCGTGGTCCTGGCCCCGGGCGCTCTTCCAGAAGCTTTCCATTACCCTGCCTGAGATACCCCACCTCTCCCGGCCCCCACTGCTTTTTTCCTTCCTCACCTCTGTCCGGAGAGAAATTCCAGCGGAAGGTATGGGTGACACATCCTCTTCTTTACAGGCGGCAGCCTGGCAACTCCTGCAGAAAGGCCAGCATAACCCCACTCACACCGGGCCACCCACAAAGCTGTGGCCCCTCACTCCCTCCCACCAGCACAGCCCCGAGACTGCTGACGGGGCAGAGAATATGGAGTCAGGCACAGCTTCAGGGACTATTGCTGCCTGGAGCTCTGTTTATATTGATCTCAACGAGGCACACCTGGGGAGGGCGGGCCGGCAGGGTAAGGCTGCCCAGGTCAGCTAATCCACAACCCTCAGGGAATCACATTGTTGAAAATGGACCCCGCTAAGGCAGAAGAGAAGCCAAGGGAAAAAAGGACACAATGCCATTTGCAGCACCGTAGATGAGTCTAGAAGTAATCACGTGACTTGTAGTAAGTCAGAAAGTGAAAGACACATATCATATCATATCACTTATAGGTGTTACCTAAAAATGGATACCAGGGCAGATATTTCCACGGAGAAGGGCAATCACAGATTCATTAAACAAACTTATGGTTCACCAATGGAAAGGTGTGAGGATTGGTTTCATTACGATATCGGGGTTAACAGACATATACAAACACAGGTGACATATATAATCACCAAAGACCTACAGAATACCAAGAGAGGACTACTCAGCATTCTGTCATAACGTACATGGGAAAAGGATCCCAAGAAGAACAGTCATCTGTATATGTGTAAAAGAACCACATCTTCCACACCTACAACAAGCCAAACATTGTAATCAAACTTGCTGTAATAAAAAATAAAAACTTAAATTAAAAACACGAACAAGAAGTAGTGAGACAAACGTGAGGGGCTTTCTCCTGGTACATTCCATTCTAAACTCCAATGTAGAACACCACTTCCACTGAGGCTCTCTTGCCCTAGTAACCAGATTTGGTAAGGGTGAACTGCTGCCACCTTGTGGCCGTTTCACACAACAGCAGCTTTAATCCCAACGCTAATGGTCAGTTGATATTCAAAATCATTGCAGGCCTGTAAATGACACCTGCCCTGAAAACAAATCCTGGGGTCACATATCGACCAAAAAATTCAAAGGACGTCCATATTTCAAAACGACCGTTTCAAAAGGCATATTTTACGCACATTAGTGTTCTGCTTCTTTTCCTTTCTTTCCTTTTTTGTTAAAAAAAACGGGAATGGAAAAAGGCATCCCTCAGGATGGGTGAAAATCGTTGCAAACGAATCAATGGACACAGGTTTAATCTCCAATATATATAAACAGCTCATGCAGCTTAATATTAAAAAAACAAACAACCCCAAAAAAATGGGCAGAAGATCTAAAGAGACGTTTCTTCAAAGGAGACACAGAGATGGCCAAGACACACATGAAAAGCTGCTCAACAGCACTAATTATTAGAGAAATGCAAATCAAAACTACAATGAGGTATCACCTCACACCTGTTAGAATCGGCATCATCAGAAAATCTACAAACAACCAATTCTGGGGAGGGTGTGGACAAAAGGAGCCTTCTTCCACTATTGGTGGGAATGTAAATTGATACAGTCACTATGGAGAACAGTATGGAGTTTCCTTAAAAAAACTAGAAATAGAATTACCATCTGATCCAGCAATCCCACTTCTGGGCATATACCCAGAGAAAACCGTATTTCAAAAGGGCACATTCACCAGAATGTTCGTTGCAGCACTATTTACAATAGCCAGGTAATGGAAGCAACCTAAATGCCCACAGACAAATGAATGGATAAAGATGTGGTACATATATAAAATGGAATATGACTCGGCCATAAAAAGGAATGAAACTGGGTCATTTGTAGAGACATCGATGAATTGAGAGACTGTCATACAGAATGAAGTAAGTCAGAAAGAGGAAAACAAATATTGTATATTAATGCATATATGTGGAGCCTAAAAATGGTACAGATGAACTGGTTTGCAGGGAACAAATAGAGACACAGAGGTAGAGAACAAACGTATGGACACCAAGTGTGGGAATCCATGGGGTGGTGGTGGTGGGATGTGTTGGGAGTTTGGGATTGACCTGTATACATTTATATACATAAAATACATAACTAATAATAACGTGCTGTATAAAAAAAATAAATAAAATTAAATTTCAAAATTTAAAAAATAAAATTTAAAAATAAAACAGAAAAAATTCTTCCCATCACACAGATGTATTTATAGGAAAGAATTATTTCCATGCTTATATCTATAAATACATAAAAGGGGAATAAAATCTAACTTGAACCATAAAAGGAAAAAAAAACCTGAACCCAGGAGTTATACAGAGGAAAACCCTATCAGGGCACTTGCTCCAGTGGTAAACAATTCTGAAATTGGTCAGAGGTGGGGAACCATCTCCCATACAGCCAGCAACCCACCCCCCACGCAAGGAGCGTCCTCATTGCAAAGCTGGGGGACCGTGCCGAGGCATCTGTGAGTAAACGTGAGCTGAGCCCCAGGCCAGCTGCTGCTGAACTGTTCCCACCCTTTCCAGGTAAAACACCTGAATATGTACAAGGGCTTGAAAGCCTAGAGGAAGGACCATGGAGCCAAACCAGTGACAGCACGCAGGCCAACTTGGTGCCTGCAGGCCAGCCAGCGTGGTCCTGGCCCCGGGCGCTCTTCCAGAAGCTTTCCATTACCCTGCCTGAGATACCCCACCTCTCCCGGCCCCCACTGCTTTTTTCCTTCCTCACCTCTGTCCGGAGAGAAATTCCAGCGGAAGGTATGGGTGACACATCCTCTTCTTTACAGGCGGCAGCCTGGCAACTCCTGCAGAAAGGCCAGCATAACCCCACTCACACCGGGCCACCCACAAAGCTGTGGCCCCTCACTCCCTCCCACCAGCACAGCCCCGAGACTGCTGACGGGGCAGAGAATATGGAGTCAGGCACAGCTTCAGGGACTATTGCTGCCTGGAGCTCTGTTTATATTGATCTCAACGAGGCACACCTGGGGAGGGCGGGCCGGCAGGGTAAGGCTGCCCAGGTCAGCTAATCCACAACCCTCAGGGAATCACATTGTTGAAAATGGACCCCGCTAAGGCAGAAGAGAAGCCAAGGGAAAAAAGGACACAATGCCATTTGCAGCACCGTAGATGAGTCTAGAAGTAATCACGTGACTTGTAGTAAGTCAGAAAGTGAAAGACACATATCATATCATATCACTTATAGGTGTTACCTAAAAATGGATACCAGGGCAGATATTTCCACGGAGAAGGGCAATCACAGATTCATTAAACAAACTTATGGTTCACCAATGGAAAGGTGTGAGGATTGGTTTCATTACGATATCGGGGTTAACAGACATATACAAACACAGGTGACATATATAATCACCAAAGACCTACAGAATACCAAGAGAGGACTACTCAGCATTCTGTCATAACGTACATGGGAAAAGGATCCCAAGAAGAACAGTCATCTGTATATGTGTAAAAGAACCACATCTTCCACACCTACAACAAGCCAAACATTGTAATCAAACTTGCTGTAATAAAAAATAAAAACTTAAATTAAAAACACGAACAAGAAGTAGTGAGACAAACGTGAGGGGCTTTCTCCTGGTACATTCCATTCTAAACTCCAATGTAGAACACCACTTCCACTGAGGCTCTCTTGCCCTAGTAACCAGATTTGGTAAGGGTGAACTGCTGCCACCTTGTGGCCGTTTCACACAACAGCAGCTTTAATCCCAACGCTAATGGTCAGTTGATATTCAAAATCATTGCAGGCCTGTAAATGACACCTGCCCTGAAAACAAATCCTGGGGTCACATATCGACCAAAAAATTCAAAGGACGTCCATATTTCAAAACGACCGTTTCAAAAGGCATATTTTACGCACATTAGTGTTCTGCTTCTTTTCCTTTCTTTCCTTTTTTGTTAAAAAAAACGGGAATGGAAAAAGGCATCCCTCAGGATGGGTGAAAATCGTTGCAAACGAATCAATGGACACAGGTTTAATCTCCAATATATATAAACAGCTCATGCAGCTTAATATTAAAAAAACAAACAACCCCAAAAAAATGGGCAGAAGATCTAAAGAGACGTTTCTTCAAAGGAGACACAGAGATGGCCAAGACACACATGAAAAGCTGCTCAACAGCACTAATTATTAGAGAAATGCAAATCAAAACTACAATGAGGTATCACCTCACACCTGTTAGAATCGGCATCATCAGAAAATCTACAAACAACCAATTCTGGGGAGGGTGTGGACAAAAGGAGCCTTCTTCCACTATTGGTGGGAATGTAAATTGATACAGTCACTATGGAGAACAGTATGGAGTTTCCTTAAAAAAACTAGAAATAGAATTACCATCTGATCCAGCAATCCCACTTCTGGGCATATACCCAGAGAAAACCGTATTTCAAAAGGGCACATTCACCAGAATGTTCGTTGCAGCACTATTTACAATAGCCAGGTAATGGAAGCAACCTAAATGCCCACAGACAAATGAATGGATAAAGATGTGGTACATATATAAAATGGAATATGACTCGGCCATAAAAAGGAATGAAACTGGGTCATTTGTAGAGACATCGATGAATTGAGAGACTGTCATACAGAATGAAGTAAGTCAGAAAGAGGAAAACAAATATTGTATATTAATGCATATATGTGGAGCCTAAAAATGGTACAGATGAACTGGTTTGCAGGGAAGATAGAGACAGAGGTAGAGAACAAACGTATGGACACCAAGTGTGGGAATCCATGCGGTGGTGGTGGTGGGATGAGTTGGGAGTTTGGGATTGACCTGTATACATGTATATACATAAAATACATAACTAATAATAACGTGCTGTATAAAAAAAATAAATAAAATTAAATTTCAAAATTTTAAAAAATAAAATTTAAAAATAAAACAGAAAAAATTCTTCCCATCACACAGATGTATTTATAGGAAAGAATTATTTCCATGCTTATATCTATAAATACATAAAAGGGGAATAAAATCTAACTTGAACCATAAAAGAAAAAAAAAACCTGAACCCAGGAGTTATACAGAGGAAAACCCTATCAGGGCACTTGCTCCAGTGGTAAACAATTCTGAAATTGGTCAGAGGTGGGGAACCATCTCCCATACAGCCAGCAACCCACCCCCCACGCAAGGAGCGTCCTCATTGCAATGCTGGGGGACCGTGCCGAGGCATCTGTGAGTAAACGTGAGCTGAGCCCCAGGCCAGCTGCTGCTGAACTGTTCCCACCCTTTCCAGGTAAAACACCTGAATATGTACAAGGGCTTGAAAGCCTAGAGGAAGGACCGTGGAGCCACACCAGCGACAGCACGCAGGCCAACTTGGTGCCTGCAGGCCAGCCAGCGTGGTCCTGGAACCTGGCGCTCTTCCAGAAGCTTTCCATTGCCCTGCCTGAGATACCCCTCCTGTCCCGGCCCCCACTGCTTTTTTCCTTCCTCACCTCTGTCCGGAGAGAAATTCCAGCGGAAGGTATGGGTGACACATCCTCTTCTTTACAGGCGGCAGCCTGGCAACTCCTGCAGAAAGGCCAGCAGAACCCCACTCACACCGGGCCACCCACAAAGCTGTGGCCCCTCACTCCCTCCCACCAGCACAGACCCGAGACTGCTGACGGGGCAGAGAATATGGAGTCAGGCACAGCTTCAGGGGCTATTGCTGCCTGGAGCGCTGTTTATATTGACCTCAAGGAGGCACACCTGGGGAGGGCGGGCCGGCAGGGTAAGGCTGCCCAGGTCAGCTAATCCACAACCCTCAGGGAATCACATTGTTGAAAATGGACCCCGCTAAGGCAGAAGAGAAGCCAAGGGAAAAAAGGACACAATGCCATTTGCAGCACCGTAGATGAGTCTAGAAGTAATCACGTGACTTGTAGTAAGTCAGAAAGTGAAAGACACATATCATATCATATCACTTATAGGTGTTACCTAAAAATGGATACCAGGGCAGATATTTCCACGGAGAAGGGCAATCACAGATTCATTAAACAAACTTATGGTTCACCAATGGAAAGGTGTGAGGATTGGTTTCATTACGATATCGGGGTTAACAGACATATACAAACACAGGTGACATATATAATCACCAAAGACCTACAGAATACCAAGAGAGGACTACTCAACATTCTGTCATAACGTACATGGGAAAAGGATCCCAAGAAGAACAGTCATCTGTATATGTGTAAAAGAACCACATCTTCCACACCTACAACAAGCCAAACATTGTAATCAAACTTGCTGTAATAAAAAATAAAAACTTAAATTAAAAACACGAACAAGAAGTAGTGAGACAAACGTGAGGGGCTTTCTCCTGGTACATTCCATTCTAAACTCCAATGTAGAACACCACTTCCACTGAGGCTCTCTTGCCCTAGTAACCAGATTTGGTAAGGGTGAACTGCTGCCACCTTGTGGCCGTTTCACACAACAGCAGCTTTAATCCCAACGCTAATGGTCAGTTGATATTCAAAATCATTGCAGGCCTGTAAATGACACCTGCCCTGAAAACAAATCCTGGGGTCACATATCGACCAAAAAATTCAAAGGACGTCCATATTTCAAAACGACCGTTTCAAAAGGCATATTTTACGCACATTAGTGTTCTGCTTCTTTTCCTTTCTTTCCCTTTTTGTTAAAAAAAACGGGAATGGAAAAAGGCATCCCTCAGGATGGGTGAAAATCGTTGCAAACGAATCAATGGACACAGGTTTAATCTCCAATATATATAAATAGCTCATGCAGCTTAATATTAAAAAAAACAAACAACCCAAAATAAAATGGGCAGAAGATCTAAAGAGACGTTTCTTCAAAGGAGACACAAAGATGGCCAAGACGCACATGAAAAGCTGCTCAACAGCACTAATTATTAGAGAAATGCAAATCAAAACTACAATGAGGTATCACCTCACACCTGTTAGAATCGGCATCATCAGAAAATCTACAAACAACCAATTCTGGGGAGGGTGTGGACAAAAGGAGCCCTCTTCCACTATTGGTGGGAATGTAACTTGATACAGTCACTATGGAGAACAGTATGGAGTTTCCTTAAAAAAACTAGAAATAGAATTACCATCTGATCCAGCAATCCCACTTCTGGGCATATACCCAGAGAAAACCGTATTTCAAAAAGGCACATTCACCACAATGTTCGTTGCAGCACTATTTACAATAGCCAGGTAATGGAAGCAACCTAAATGCCCACAGACAGATGAATGGATAAAGATGTGGTACATATATAAAATGGAATATGACTCGGCCATAAAAAGGAATGAAACTGGGTCATTTGTAGAGACATCGATGGATCGAGAGACTGTCATACAGAATGAAGTAAGTCAGAAAGAGGAAAACAAATATTGTATATTAATGCATATATGTGGAGCCTAAAAATGGTACAGATGAACTGGTTTGCAGGGAAGAAATAGAGACACAGAGGTAGAGAACAAACGTATGGACACCAAGTGTGGGAATCCATGGGGTGGTGGTGGTGAGATGAGTTGGGAGATTGGAACTGACCTGTATACATGTATATGCATAAAATACATAACTAATAATAACGTGCTGTATAAAAACATAAATAAAATTAAATTTCAAAATTTAATAAAAATAAAATTTAAAAATAAAACAGAAAAAATTCTTCCCGTCACACAGATGTATTTATAGGAATGAATTATTTCCATGCTTATATTTATAAATACATAAAAGAGGAATAAAATCTAACTTGAACCAAAAAAGAAAAAAAAATTGAACCCACGAGTTATACAGAGGAAAAACCTATCACGGCACTTGCTCCAGCGGTAAACAATTCTGAAATTGGTCAGAGGGGGGATCCATCTCCCATACAGCCAGCCACCCACCCCCAACACAAGGAGCGTCCTCATTGCAAAGCTGGGGGACCGTGCCGAGGCATCTGTGAGTAAACGTGAGCTGAGCCCCAGGCCAGCTGCTTCTGATCTGTTCCCACCCTTTCCAGGTAAAACACCTGAATATGTACAAGGGCTTGAAAGCCTAGAGGAAGGACCGTGGAGCCACACCAGTGACTGCACGCAGGCCAACTTGGTGCCTGCAGGCCAGCCAGCGTGGTCCTGGCCCCGGGCGCTCTTCCAGAAGCTTTCCATTGCCCTGCCTGAGATACCCCTCCTGTCCCGGACCTCACTGCTTTTTTCCTTCCTCACCTCTGTCCGGAGACAAATTCCAGCGGAAGGTATGGGTGACACATCCTCTTCTTTACAGGCGGCAGCCTGGCAACTCCTGCAGAAAGGCCAGCAGAACCCCACTCACACCGGGCCACCCACAAAGCTGTGGCCCCTCACTACCTCCCACCAGCACAGCCCCGAGACTGCTTACGGGGCAGAGAATATGGAGTCAGGCACAGCTTCAGGGGCTATTGCTGCCTGGAGCGCTCTTTATATTGACCTCAACGAGGCACACCTGGGGAGGGCGGGCCGGCAGGGTAAGGCTGCCCAGGTCAGCTAATCCACAACCCTCAGGGAATCACATTGTTGAAAATGGACCCCGCTAAGGCAGAAGAGAAGCCAAGGGAAAAAAGGACACAATGCCATTTGCAGCACCGTAGATGAGTCTAGAAGTAATCACGTGACTTGTAGTAAGTCAGAAAGTGAAAGACACATATCATATCATATCACTTATAGGTGTTACCTAAAAATGGATACCAGGGCAGATATTTCCACGGAGAAGGGCAATCACAAATTCATTAAACAAACTTATGGTTCACCAATGGAAAGGTGTGAGGATTGGTTTCATTACGATATCGGGGTTAACAGACATATACAAACACAGGTGACATATATAATCACCAAAGACCTACAGAATACCAAGAGAGGACTACTCAACATTCTGTCATAACGTACATGGGAAAAGGATCCCAGGAAGAAAAGACATCTGTATATGTATAAAAGAACCACATCTTCCACACCTACAACAAGCCAAATATTGTAATCAAACTTGCTGTAATAAAAAATAAAAAAAATATTAAATTAAAAACACGAACAAGAAGTAGTGAGACAAACTTGAGGGGATTTCTCCTGGCACATTCCATTCTAAATTACAATGTAGAACGCGACATCCATTGAGGCTCTGTTGCCCTACAAACCAGATTTTGTAAGGGAGAACTGCTGCCACCTTGTGGCCGTTTCACACAACAGCAGCTTTAATCCCAGCGCTAATGGTCCATTAATATTAAAAATCATTGCAGGCCTGTAAATGACACCTGCCCTGAAAACAAATCCTGGGGTCACATATCGACCAAAAAATTCAAAGGACGTCCATATTTCAAAACGACCGTTTCAAAAGGCATATTTTACGCACATTAGTGTTCTGCTTCTTTTCCTCTCTTTCCTTTTTTGTTAAAAAAACGGGAATTGAAAAAGGAATCCCTTTGAATGGGCGAAAATCGTTGCAAACGAATCAATGGACAGAGGTTTAATCTACAATATATATAAACATCTCATGCATCTTAATATTAAAAAAACCAACAACCCAATACAAAAATGGGCAGAAGATCTAAAGAGACGTTTCTTCAAAGAAGACACAGAGATGGCCAAGATGCACATGAAAAGCTGCTCAACAGCACTAATTATTAGAGAAATGCAAATCAAAACTACAATGAGGTATCACCTCACACCTGTTAGAATCGGCATCATCAGAAAATCTACAAACAACAAATTCTGGGGAGGGTGTGGACAAAACGAGCCCTCTTCCACTATTGGTGGGAATGTAAATTGATACAGTCACTATGGAGAACAGTATGGAGTTTCCTTAAAAAAACTAGAAATAGAATTACCATCTGATCCAGCAATCCCACTTCTGGGCATATACCCAGAGAAAACCATAAATCAAAAAGGCACATTCACCACAATATTCATTGCAGCACTATTTACAATAGCCAGGTAATGGAAGCAACCTAAATGCCCACAGACAGATGAATGGATAAAGATGTGGTACATATATAAAATGGAATATTACTCAGCCATAAAAAGGAATGATACTGGGTCATTTGTAGAGACATCGATGGATCTAGAGAAAGTCATACAGAATGAAGTAAGTCAGAAAGAGGAAAACAAATATTGTATATTAATGCATATACGTGGAACCTAAAAATGGTACAGATGAACTGGTTTGCAGGGAAGAAATAGAGACACAGAGGTAGAGAAAAAACGTATGGACACCAAGTGTGGGAAGCCATGGGGTGGTGGTGGTGGGATGAGTTGGGAGATTGGGATTGACCTGTATACATGTATATGCATAAAATATATAACTAATTATAACCTGCTGTATAAAAAAATAAATAAAATTACATTTCAAAATTTTAAAAACTAAAATTTAAAAATAAAACAGAAAAATGTTCTTCCCTTCACACAGATGTATTTATAGGAATGAATAATTTCCATGCTTATATCTATAAATACATAAAAGAGGAAAAAAATCTAACTTGAACCATAAAAGTAAAAAAGAACCTGAACCCACCAGTTATACAGGGGAAAATCCTATCAGGCACTTGCTCAAGTGGTAAACAATTCTGAAATTGGTCAGAGGTGGGGAACCATCTCCCATAAAGCCAGCAAGCAAACCCCCATGCAAGGAGTGTCCTCATTGCAAAGCTGGGGGAACGTGCCGAGGCATCTGTGAGTAAACATGAGTTGAGCCCCAGTACAGATGCTGCTGAACTGTTCCCACCTTTCCCAGGTAAAACACCTGAATATGTACAAGGGCTTGAAAGCCTAGAGGAAGGGCCTTGGAGACACACCAGCGACAGCACGCAGGGCAACTTGGTGCCTGCAGGCCAGCCAGGGTGGTCCTGGCCCTGGGCCCTCTTCCAGAAGCTTTCCATTGCCCTACCTGATATACCCCTCCTGTCCTGGCCCCCAATGCTTTTTTCCTTCCTCACCTCTGTCCGGAGAGAAATTCCAGTGGAAGGTATGGGTGACACATCCTCTTCTTTACATGTGGCAGCATGGCAACACCTGCAGAAAGGCCAGCAGAGCCCCACTCACACCGGGACACCCACAAAGCTGTGGCCCCTCACCCCCTCCCACCAGCACAGCCCCGAGACTGCTGACGGGGCAGAGAATATGGAGTCAGGCACAGCTTCAGGTTCTATTGCTGCCTGGAGCTCTGTTTATATTGACCTCAACGAGGCACACCTGGGGAGGGCGGGCCGGCAGGGTAAGGCTGCCCAGGTCAGCTAATCCACAACCCTCAGGGAATCACATTGTTGAAAATGGACCCCACTAAGGCAGAAGAGAAGCCAAGGGAAAAAAGGACACAATGCCATTTGCAGCACCGTAGATGAGTCTAGAAGTAATCACGTGACTTGTAGTAAGTCAGAAAGTGAAAGACACATATCATATCATATCACTTATAGGTGTTACCTAGAAATGGATACCAGGGCAGATATTTCCACGGAGAAGGGCAATCACAGATTCATTAAACAAACTTATGGTTCACCAATGGAAAGGTGTGAGGACTGGTTTCATTACTATATCGGTGTTAAGAGACATATACAAACACAGGTGACATATATAATCACCAAAGACCTACGGAATACCAAGAGAGGACTACTCAACATTCTGTCATAACGTACATGGGAAAAGGATCCCAGGAAGAACAGACATCTGTATATGTGTAAAAGAACCACATCTTCCACACCTACAACAAGCCAAACATTGTAATCAAACTTGCTGTAATAATAAATAAAATAATTAAATTAAAAACACGAACAAGAAGTAGTGAGACAAACGTGAGGGGCTTTCTCCTGGTACATTCCATTCTAAACTCCAAAGTAGAACACCACTTCCACTGAGGCTCTCTTGCCCTCGTAACCAGATTTGGTAAGGGTGAACTGCTGCCACCTTGTGGCCGTTTCACACAACAGCAGCTTTAATCCCAACGCTAATGGTCAGTTGATATTCAAAATCATTGCAGGCCTGTAAATGACACCTGCCCTGAAAACAAATCCTGGGGTCACATATCGACCAAAAAATTCAAAGGACGTCCATATTTCAAAACGACCATTTCAAAAGGCATATTTTACGCATATTAGTGTTCTGCTTCTTTTCCTTTCTTTCCTTTTTTGTTAAAAAAAACGGGAATGGAAAAAGGCATCCCTCAGAATGGGCGAAAATCGTTGCAAAAGAATCAATGGACAAATGTTTAATCTCCAATATATATAAACTGCACATGCAGCTTAATATTACTAAAACAAACAACCCAGTACAAAAATGGGCAGAAGATCTAAATAGACGTTTCTTCAAAGAAGACACAGAGATGGCCAAGACGCACATGAAAAGCTGCTCAACATCACTAATTGTTAGAGAAATGCAAATCAAAACTACAATAAGGTATGACGTCACACCCATTAGAGTCGGCATCATCAGAAAATCTACAAACAAAAATTCTGGGGAGGGTGTGGACAAAAGGAACCCTCTTCCACTATTGGTGGGAATGTAAATTGATACTGTCACTATGGAGAACAGTATGGAGGTTCCTTTAAAAAACTAAAAAGAGGAGAACCATCTGATCCAGCAATCCCACTTCTGAGCATATACCCAGAGAAAAACAAAAATCAAAGAGACACATTCACCACAATGTTCATTGCAGCACTATTTACAATAGCCAGGTAATGGAAGCAACCTAAATGCCCACAGACAGAAGAACGGATAAAGATGTGGTACATATATAAAATGGAGTATTACTCAACCATATAAAGGAATGAAACTGGGTCATTTGTAGAGAACTCGATGTATCTAGAGACTGTCATACAGAGTGGAGTAAGTCAGAAACAGAAAAACAAATATTGTATATTAATGCCTATATTTGGTACCTAGAAAAGTGGTACAGATGAACTTGTTTGCAGGGCAGAAATAGAGACACACAGGTAGAGAACAAACGTATGGACACAAATAGGGGGAAGCCATGGGGTGGTGGTGGTGGTGGGATGAGTTGGGAGATTGGGATTGACCTGTATACATGTAAATGCATAAAATACATAACTAATAATAACCTGCTGTATAAGAAAATAAATTTAAATTTCAAAATTTTTAAAAATAAAACAGAAAAATGTTCTTGCATTCACACAGATGTATTTATATGAATGACTTATTTCCATGCTTATATCTATAAATACATAAAAGAGGAATAAAATTTAACTTGAAACAATGGAGAAAAAAAAATAACCTGAACCCAACAGTTATATAGAGGAAAACCCTATCAAGGCACTTACTCCAGCGGTAAACAATTCTGAAATTGGTCAGATGTGGAGAATCATCTCCAATACAGCCAGCAGCCCCACCCCACGCAAGGAGGGTCCTCATTGCAAAGCTGCGGGACCGTGCCGAGGCTTCTGTGAGTAAACGTGAGCTGAGCCCCAGGCCAGCTGCTGCTGAACTGTTCCCACCCTTCCCAGGTAAAACACCTGAATATGTACAAGGGCTTGAAAGCCTAGAGGAAGGGCAGTGGAGTCACACCAGCGACAGCACACAGGCCCACTTGGTGCCTGCAGGCCAGCCAGGATGGTCCTGGCCACAGGCGCTCTTCTGGAAGCTTTCCATTTTCCTGCCTGAGATACCCCTCCTATCCCGGCCCCCACTCCTTTTTTTCCTTCCTCACCTCAGCCCGGAGAGAAATTTCATCAGACGTTATGGGTGACGCATCCTCTTCTTTACAGGTGGCAGCCTGGCAACTCCTAAGCCTTGCCGTTACCTAACCCTAACCCTAGCCCGGAACGGAAACCCACCACCAGCCCTATACCTTTCCCTACGCCGTAGCGTATTCCTGGCCCGTACGCAGGCACTGAACCTTTCATCAGCACGTATCCTGACCCTGCCATTTTGCCGTACCCTCACCTGTGCCCTAAGCCTTGCCGTTCCCTAACCCTAACCCTAGCCCGGAACGGAAACCCACCACAAGACCTACAACTTACCCCCAAGCCGTAGCCTACTCCTGGTCCCTACGAGGGCACTGATTTGTGCGTCAGCACGTAGCCTGACCTTCCCACATTACCGTAACGTCACCTGTGCCCTAAGCCTTGCTGTTCCCTTACACTAACCCTAGCCCGGAACGGAAACCCACCACCAGCCCTACACCTAACCCCCAACCCGTGGCCTACACCTGGCCGGTATGCTGGCACTGACCCGTGCGTCAGCACGTAGCCTGACCCTCCCACGTTTCCGTACCCTCACCTGTGCCCAAAGGCTTGCCGTTCCCTAACCCTAACCCTAGCCCGGAACGGAAACCCACCAGCAGCCCTAGACCTTACCCTACGACATAGCCTACTCCTGGCCTGTACGCTGGCACTGGCCCATCCGTCAGCACGTAGCCTGACGCTCCCACGTTTCCGTACCCTCACCTGTGCCCTAAGCCTTGCCGTTCCCTAACCCTAACCCTAGCCCCCAACTGAAATGCCCCACCAGCCCTACAACTTACCCCAAGGCCGTAGCCTACTCCTGGCCCGTATTCTGGCACTGACACGTGCGTCAGCACGTAGCCTGACCCTTCCACGTTTCCGTATCCTCACCTGTGCCCTAAGCCTTGCCTTTCACTAACCCTAACCATAGCCCGGAACGGAAACCCACCACCAACCCTACACCTTACACTACGCTGTAGCCTACTCCTGGCCCGTATGCTGGCACTGACCCGTGTGTCAGCACGTAGCCTGACCTTCCCACATTTCCGTACCCTAACCTGTGCCCTTAGCCTTGCCGTTCCCTAACCCTAACCCTAGGACGGAACGGAAACCCACCACCAGCCCTACACCTAACACCCAAGCTATAGCCTAATCCTGGCCTGTACGTTGGCACTGACCCATGCGTCAGCACTTAGCCTGACCCTCCCACGTTTCCGTAACCTCACCTGTGCCCTAAGCCTTTCCGTTCCCTATCCCTAACCCTAGCCCAGAAAGGAAACCCACCACCAGCCATACACCTTTCTCTATGACGTAGCCTACTCCTGGCCCGTACGCTAGCATTGACACGTGCATTAGCACGTAGCCTGAACCTCCAACTTTTCTGTACCCTCACCTGAGCCCTAAGCCTTGCCGTTCCCTAACACTAACCCTAGCCCGGAACGGAAACCCATGACAAGCCCTAGATCTTACCCTACCCCGTAGCCTACTCCTTGCCCGTACGCTGGCACTGACCCGTGCGTCAGCACGTAGCCTGACCCTCCCACGTTTCCGTTCCCTCACCTATGCCCTAAGCCTTGCCGTTCCCTAACCCTAACCGTACCCCGCAATGAAAACCCACCAACAGCCCTACACGTTACCCTACACCGTAGCCTACTCCTGGCCCGTACGCTGGCACTGACCCATGCATCAGTACGTAGCCTGACCCTCCCACGTTTCCGTACCTGCACCTGTGCCCAAGCCTTGACGTTCCCTAACCCTAACCCTAGCCCGAAACGGAAACCCACCACCATCCCTAGACATTACCCTATGCCGTAGCCTACTCCTGGCGTGTACGTTGGCACTGACCCGTGCGTCATCACGTAGCCTGACACTCCCACGTTTCCGTACCCTCACCTGTGCCCTAAGCCATGCCATTCCCTCACCCTAACCCTAGCCAGGAAAGGAAACCCACCACCAGCCCTACACCTCACCCTACGCCGTAGCCTACTCCTGGCCCATACGCTGGCACTAAAACGCGCGTCAGCACGTAGCCTGACCCTCACACGTTTCCGTACCCTCACCTGTGCCCTAAGCCTTGCCTTTCCCTAACCCTAACCCTATTCCGAAAAGGAAACACACCACCAGCCCTACAGCTTACCCACAAGCCATAGCCTACTCCTGGCCCGTACGCTGACACTGACACGTGCGTCAGCATGTAGCCTGATCCTCCCACGTTTCTGTTCCCTCACCTGTGCCCTATGCCTTGCCGTTCCCTAACCCTATCCCTAGCCCGGAACGGAAACCCACCACCAGCCCTACACCTTACCCTACGCCGTAGCCTACTCCTGGCCCGAACGCTGGCACTGACCCTTGCGTCAGCACGTAGCCTGACCCTACCACGTTTCCGTACCCTCACCTGTGCCCTAAGTCTTGCAATTCCCTAAACCTATCCCTAGCCCGGAACGGAAACCCTGCACCAGCCCTACACATTACCCTACGCCGTAGCCTACTCCTGGCCCGTACGTTGGCACTGACCCGTGCGTCAGCACGTAGCCTGACCTTCACACATTTCCGTACCCTCACCTGTGCCCTAAGCCTTGCCGTTCCCTAACCCTAACCCTAGTACCGAACGGAAACCCACCACCAGCCCTACACCTAAACTCCATGCCATAGCCTACTCATGGCCCGTACGCTGGCACTGACCCGTGCGTCAGCACTTATCCTGACCCTCCCACGTTTCCGTACCCTCACCTGTGCACTAAGCCTTGCCGTTCCCTAACCCTAACCCTAGCCCGGAACGGAAACCCACCACCAGCCCTACACCTTACCCCCAAGCCGGAGCCTACTCCTGGCCGGTACGCTGGCACTGACACATGCGTCAGCACGTAGCCTGACTCTCCCACGTTTCTGTACCCTAAGCTGTGCCCTAAGCCTTGCCGTTCCCTAACCCTAACCCTAGCCCGGAACGGAAAACCACCAGCAGCCCTACACCTAACCCTACGCCGTAGCCTACTCTTGGCCTGTACGGTGGCACTGACACTTGCGTCAGCATGTAGCCTGACCCTCCCACGTTTCCGTACCCTCACCTGTGCCCTAAGGCTTGCCGTTCCGTAACCCTAACCCTAGCCCGGAATGGAAACCCACCACCAGCCCTGCATCTTACCCCCAAGCCGTAGCCTAATCCTGGCCCGTTCGGTGGCACTAACCTGAGCATCAGCAAGTAGCCTGACCCTCCCACGTTTCCGTACCCTCACCCGTGCCCTAAGCCTTGCCGTTCCGTAACCCTAAACCAAGCCCGGAACGGAAACCCACTACCAGCCCTACACCTTACCCTACGCCGTAGCCTACTCCTTGCCCATACGATGGCACTGACCAGTGCGTCAGCACTTAGCCTGACCCTCCCACGTTTCCGTACCCTCACCTGTGCCCTAAGCCTTGCCGTTCCCTATCCCTAACCGTGGTCCACAATGCCAACCCACCACCAGCCCTCCACCTTACCCTATGCCGTAGCCTACTCCTGGCCCATAGCTGGCACTGATCCATGCATCAGTACGTAGCCTGACCCTCCCACGTTTCCGTACCTTCACCTGTGCCCTAAACCTTGACGTTCCCTAACCCTAACCCTAACCCGGAACGGAAACCCACCACCATCCCTAGAAATTACCCTCCGCCGTAGCCTACTCCTGGCCTGTATGCTGGCACTGACCCGTGCGTCAGCACGTAGCCTGACCCTCCCACGTTTCCGTACACTCACCTGAGCACTAAGCCTTGCCATTCCGTAACCCTAACCCTAGCCTGGAATGGAAAGCCACCACCAGCCCAACACCTTAACCCCAAGCCGTAGCCTACTCCTGGCCCGTATTCTGGCACAGACACGTGCGTCAGCAAGTAGCCTGACCCTCCCACGTTTCAGGACCCTCAACTGTGCCCTAAGCCTGGCCGTTCCTAACACTAATCCTAGCCCAGAAAGGAAACCCACCACCAGCTCTACACCTTACCCCCAAGCCGTAGCCTATTCGTGGACCGTATGCTGACACTGACCCGTGCGTCAGCACGTAGCCTGACCCTCCCACGTTTCCGTACACTCACCTGTCCCCTAAGCCTTGCCGTTCCCTAACCCTAACCCTAGCCGGAACGGAAAACCACCACCAGCCCTACACCTTACCATATGTCGTAGCCTACACCTGGCCCGTACGCGGGCACTGAGCCGTGCGTCAGCACGTAGCCTGACCCTCCCACGTTTCCGTACCCTCACCTGTGCCGTAAGCCTTGCCGTTCCCTAACCCTAACCCTAGCCCCGAACGGAAACCCACCACCAGCTCTAAAACTTACCGACAAGCCGTAGCCTACTCCTGGCCCGTACACTGGCACTGACACGTGCGTCAGCACGTAGCCTGACCCTCCCACGTTTCCGTACCCTCACATGTGCCCTAAGCTTTGCCGTTGCCTAACCCTAAATGTAGCCCGGAACGGAAACCCACAACCAGCCCTACACCTTACCCTACGCCGTAGCCTATTCCTGGCCCGTACCCTGGCACTGACCCGTGCGTCAGTAAGTAGCCTGACCCTCCCATGTTTCCGTACCCTCACCTGTGCCCTAAGCCTTGACGTTCCCTAACCCTAACCCCATCCCTGAACGGAAACCCACCACATGCCCTACACCTTAACCTACGCCATAGCCTACTCCTGGCCTGTACGGTGGCACTGACCCTTGCGTCAGCATGTAGCCTGACCCTCCCACGTTTTCGTACCCTCACCTGTGCCCTAAGCCTTGCCGTTCCGTAACCCTAACCCTAGCCCGGAACGGAAACCGACCACCAGCCCTAAACCTTACCCTATGCCGTAGCCTACACCTGGCCCATACGCGGGCACTGACATGTGCTTCAGCACGTAGCCTGACCCTCCCATGTTACCGTACCCTCACATCTGCCCTAAGACTTGCCGTTCCCTAACTCTAACCCTAGCCCGGAATGGAAACCCACCACCATCCCTAAACCTTACCCACAAGCTGTAGCCTACTCCTGGCCCGTACGCTGGCACTGACGCATGCGTCAGCATGTAGCCTGACACTCCAACGTTTCCGTACCCTCACCTGTGCCCTAAGTCTTGCCGTTCCCTAACCCTAACCCTAGCCCCCAACGGAAACCCACCACCAGCCCTACAACTTACCCCCAAGCCGTAGCCTACTCCTGGTCCATACGCTGGCACTGACATGTGCGTCAGCACGTAGCGTGTCCTTCCCACATTAGCGTAACGTCACCTGTGCCCTAAGCCTTGCCGTTCCTTAACCCTAACACTAGTACGGAAGGGAAACACACCACAAGCACTATACCTAAGCCCCAAGCCATAGCCTACTCCTGGCCCATACGCTGGCACTGACCCGTGCGTCAGCACGTAGCCTGACCCTCCCACGTTACCTTACCCTCCCCTGTGCCCTAAGCCTTGCTGTTCCCTAACACTAATCCTAGCCTGGAACGGATACCCACCACCAGCCCTACAACTAACCCCCAAGCCGTAGCCTACTCCTGTCCGGTACGCTGGCACTGACACGTGCGTCAGCACGTATCCTGACCCTCCCACGTTTCCGTACACTCACCTGTGCCCTAAGCCTTGCTGTACCCTAACACTAACCGTAGCCTGGAACAGAAAACCACCACCAGCCCTACACCTTACCCTACGCCGTAGCCTACTCCTGGCACGTACGCTGACACTGATCCGTGCGTCAGCACGTAGCCTGACCCTCCCACGTTTCCGTTCCATCACCTGTGCCCTAAGCCTTGCCGTTCCCTAACCCTAACCCTAGCCCGGAACGGAAACCCACCACCAGTCCTACACTCTATCCAATGCCGTAGCCTATTCCTGGCCCGTACGCTGGCACTGACCCGTGCGTCAGCATGTAGCCTGACCCTCCCACGTTTCCGTACCCTCACCTGTGCCCTAAGCATTGATGTTCGCTAACCCTAACCCTAGCCCGGAACAGAAACCCACCACCAGTCCTACAACTTACCACCACGCCGTAGCCTACTCCTGGCACATATGCGGGCACTGACCCATGCGTCAGCACGTAGCCTGACCCTCCCACGTTTCTGTAACCTCAACTGTGCCCTAAGCCTTGCCGTTCCCTTACCCTAACCCTAGCCCGGAGCAAAAACCCACCACCAGCCCTACACCTTAACCTATGCCGTAGCCTACACCTGGCCCATACGCGGGTAATGACCTGTGCTTCAGCACGTAGCCTGACCCTCCCACGTTTCCGTTCCATCACCTGTGCCCTAAGCCTTGCCGTTCCCTAACCCTAACCCTAGCCCGGAACGGAAACCCACCACCAGTCCTACACTCTATCCAATGCCGTAGCCTATTCCTGGCCCGTACGCTGGCACTGACCCGTGCGTCAGCACGTAGCCTGACCCTCCCACGTTTCCGTACCCTCACCTGTGCCCTAAGCATTGATGTTCGCTAACCCTAACCCTAGCCCGGAACAGAAACCCACCACCAGTCCTACAACTTACCACCACGCCGTAGCCTACTCCTGGCCCATATGCGGGCACTGACCCATGCGTCAGCACGTAGCCTGACCCTCCCACGTTTCTGTAACCTCAACTGTGCCCTAAGCCTTGCCGTTCCCTTACCCTAACCCTAGCCCGGAGCAAAAACCCACCACCAGCCCTACACCTTAACCTATGCCGTAGCCTACACCTGGCCCATACGCGGGTAATGACCTGTGCTTCAGCACGTAGCCTAACCCTCCCATGTTACCGTACCCTCACCTGTGCCCTAAGCCTTGCCGTTCCCTAACCCTAACCCAAGCCCGGAACGGAAACCCACCACAAACCCTAAAACTTACCCACAAGCAGTAGCCTACTCCTGGCCCGTACGCTGGCACTGACACGTGCGTCAGCACTTAGCCTGACCCTCCCACGTTTCCGTACCCTCACCTGTGCCCTAAGTCTTGCCGTTCCCTAACCCTAACCATAGCCCGGAACGAAAACCCACCACCAGCCTTACACCTTACCCTACGCCGTAGCCTACTCCTGGCCCATACGCTGGCAGTGAACCGTACGTCAGCACATAGCTTGACCCTCCCACGTTTCCGTACCCTCACCTGGGCCCTAAGCCTTGCCGTTCCCTAACCCTATCCCTAGCCAGGAACGGAAAACCACCACCAGCCCTAAACCTTTCCCTACTCCGTAGCCTACTCCTCGCCCGAACGCTCGCACTAACCCGTGCGTCAGCATGTAGTTTGAGACTCCCACGTTTCCATACCCTCACCTGGGCCCTAAGCCTTGCCGTTCTCTAACACTAACCGTAGCCTGGAAAGGAAACCCACCAACAGCCCTATACTTTACCCTACGCCGTAGCCTACTCCTGGCCCGTACACTGGCACTGACCTGTGCGTCAGCACATAGCCTGACCTTCCCACATTTCCGTACCCTCACCTGCGCCCTAAGCCTTGCCGTTCCCTAACCCTAAACCTAGTACAGAACGGAAACCCACCAACAGCCCTACACCTAACGCCCAAGCCATAGCCTACTCCTGGCCCGTACGCTGGCACTGACACGTGCGTCAGCACGTAGCCTGACCCTCCCACGTTTCCGTACCCTCACCTGTGCCCTAAGCCTTGCCGTTCCCTAACCCTACCCATAGCCTGGAATGGAAACCCACCACCAGCCCTACACCGTATTGTATGCCGTAGCCTTGTCCTGGCCCGTACACTGGCACAGACCCATGCGTCAGCATGTAGCCTGACCCTCCCACGTTTCCGTACCCTCACCTGTGCCCTAAGCCTTGCCGTTCCCTAACACTAACCCTAGCCCGGAACGGAAACCCACCACAAGCCCTACACCTTACCATACGCCGTAGTGTTCTCCTGGCCCGTACGCTGTCACTGACCCGTGAGTCTGCACGTAGCCTCACCCTCCCACGTTTCCGTAACCTCAACTGTGCCCTAAGCCTTGCCGTTCCCTCACCCTAACCCTAGCCACAAACGGAAACCCACCAGCAGCCATACACCTAACCCTACGCCGTAGCCTACTCCTGGCCCGTACACTGGCACTGACCCGTGCGTCAGCACGTAGCCTGACCCTCCCACGTTTCCGTACCCTCACCTGTGCCCTAAGACTTGCTGTTCCCTAACCCTAACCCTAGCCCGGAATGGAAACCCACCACCAGCCCTGCATCTTACCCCCAAGCCGTAGCCTAATCCTGGCCCGTTCGGTGGCACTAACCTGAGCATCAGCAAGTAGCCTGACCCTCCCACGTTTCCGTACCCTCACCCGTGCCCTAAGCCTTGCCGTTCCGTAACCCTAAACCAAGCCCGGAACGGAAACCCACTACCAGCCCTACACCTTACCCTACGCCGTAGCCTACTCCTTGCCCATACGATGGCACTGACCAGTTCGTCAGCACGTAGCCTGACCCTCCCACGTTTCCGTACCTTCACCTGGGCCCTAAGCCTTGCCGTTCCCTATCCCTAACCGTGGTCCACAATGCCAACCCACCACCAGCCCTCCACCTTACCCTACGCCGTAGCCTACTCCTGGCGCGTAGCTGGCACTGATCCAGGCATCAGTACGTAGCCTGACCCTCCCACGTTTCCGTACCTTCACCTGTGCCCTAAACCTTGACGTTCCCTAACCCTAACCCTAACCCGGAACGGAAACCCACCACCATCCCTAGAAATTACCCTCCGCCGTAGCCTACTCCTGGCCTGTATGCTGGCACTGACCCGTGCGTCAGCACGTAGCCTGACCCTCCCACGTTTCCGTACACTCACCTGAGCACTAAGCCTTGCCATTCCGTAACCCTAACCCTAGCCCGGAATGGAAAGCCACCACCAGCCCAACAACTTAACCCCAAGCCGTAGCCTACTCCTGGCCCGTATTCTGGCACTGACACGTGCGTCAGCAAGTAGCCTGACCCTCCCACGTTTCAGGACCCTCAACTGTGCCCTAAGCCTGGCCGTTCCTAACACTAACCCTAGCCCAGAAAGGAAACCCACCACCAGCTCTACACCTTACCCCCAAGCCGTAGCCTACTCGTGGACCGTATGCTGACACTGGCCCGTGCGTCAGCACGTAGCCTGACCCTCCCACGTTTCCGTACACTCACCTGTCCCCTAAGCCTTGCCGTTCCCTAACCCTAACCCTAGCCGGAACGGAAAACCACCACCAGCCCTACACCTTACCATATGTCGTAGCCTACACCTGGCCCGTACGCGGGCACTGAGACGTGCGTCAGCACGTAGCCTGACCCTCCCACGTTTCCGTACCCTCACCCGTGCCGTAAGCATTGCCGTTCCCTAACCCTAACCCTTGCCCCGAACGGAAACCCACCACCAGCTCTAAAACTTACCGACAAGCCGTAGCCTACTCCTGGCCCGTACACTGGCACTGACCCGTGCGTCAGCACGTAGCCTGACCCTCCCACGTTTCCGTACCCTCACATGTGCCCTAAGCTTTGCCGTTCCCTAACCCTAAATGTAGCCCGGAACGGAAACCCACAACCAGCCCTACACCTTACCCTACGCCGTAGCCTACTCCTGGCCCGTACCCTGGCACTGACCCGTGCGTCAGTAAGTAGCCTGACCCTCCCATGTTTCCGTACCCTCACCTGTGCCCTAAGACTTGACGTTCCCTAACCCTAACCCTATCCCTGAACAGAAACCCACCACCTGCCCTACACCTTAACCTACGCCATAGCCTACTCCTGGCCTGTACGGTGGCACTGACCCTTGCGTCAGCATGTAGCCTGACCCGCCCACGTTTTCGTACCCTCACCTGTGCCCTAAGCCTTGCCGTTCCGTAACCCTAACCCTAGCCCGGAACGGAAACCGACCACCAGCCCTAAACCTTACCCTATGCCGTAGCCTACACCTGGCCCATACGCGGGCACTGACATGTGCTTCAGCACGTAGCCTGACCCTCCCATGTTACCGTACCCTCACCTCTGCCCTAAGACTTGCCGTTCCCTAACTCTAACCCTAGCCTGGAATGGAAACCCACCACCAGCCCTAAACCTTACCCACAAGCTGTAGCCTACTCCTGGCCCGTACGCTGGCACTGACGCATGCGTCAGCATGTAGCCTGACACTCCAACGTTTCCGTACCCTCACCTGTGCCCTAAGTCTTGCCGTTCCCTAACCCTAACCCTAGCCCCCAACGGAAACCCACCACCAGCCCTACAACTTACCCCCAAGCCGTAGCCTACTCCTGGTCCATACGCTGGCACTGACATGTGCGTCAGCACGTAGCGTGTCCTTCCCACATTAGCGTAACGTCACCTGTGCCCTAAGCCTTGCCGTTCCTTAACCCTAACACTAGTACGGAAGGGAAACACACCACAAGCACTATACCTAAGCCCCAAGCCATAGGCTACTCCTGGCCTGTACGCTGGCACTGACCCGTGCGTCAGAACGTAGCCTGACCCTCCCACGTTACCTTACCCTCCCCTGTGCCCTAAGCCTTGCTGTTCCCTAACACTAACCCTAGCCTGGAACGGAAACCCACCACCAGCCCTACAACTAACCCCCAAGCTGTAGCCTACTCCTGTCCGGTACGCTGGCACTGACCCGTGCGTCAGCACGTATCCTGACCCTCCCACGTTTCCGTACACTCACCTGTGCCCTAAGCCTTGCTGTTCCCAAACACTAACCGTAGCCCGGAACAGAAAACCACCACCAGCCCTACACCTTACCCTACGCCGTAGCCTACTCCTGGCACGTACGCTGACACTGATCCATGTGTCAGCACGTAGCCTGACCCTCCCACGTTTCCGTACCCTCACCTGTGCCCTAAGCCTTGCCGTTCCCTTACCCTAAACCTAGCCCAGAACGGAAACCCACCACCAGCCCTTCACCTTACCCTACGCCGTAGCCTACTCCTGGCCCGTACGCTGGCACTGACCCGTGCGTCAGCACGTAGCCTGACCCTCCCACGTTTCCGTTCCCTCACCTGTGCCCTAAGCCTTGCCGTTCCCTAACCCTAACCCTAGCCCGGAACGGAAACCCACCACCAGTCCTACACTCTATCCTATGCCGTAGCCTATTCCTGGCCCGTACGCGGGCACTGACCCATGCGTCAGCACGTAGCCTGACCCTCCCACGTTTCCGTACCCTCACCTGTGCCCTAAGCATTGACGTTCGCTAACCCTAACCCTAGCCCGGAACAGAAACACACCACCAGTCCTACAACTTACCACCACGCCGTAGCCTACTCCTGGCCCATATGCTGGCACTGACCCATGCGTCAAAACGTAGCCTGACCCTCCCACGTTTCCGTAACCTCAACTGTGCCCTAAGCCTTGCCGTTCCCTAACCCTAACCCTAGCCCGGAGCAAAAACCCACCACCAGCCCTACACCTTACCCTATGCCGTAGCCTACACCTTGCCCATACGAGGGTAATGACCTGTGCTTCAGCACGTAGCCTGACCCTCCCACGTTTCCGTACCCTCACCTGTGCCCTAAGACTTGCTGTTCCCTAACCCTAACCCTAGCCCGGAATGGAAACCCACCACCAGCCCTACACCTTACCCTCAAGCCGTAGCCTATTCCTGGCCCGTACGCTGGAAATGACCCGTGCGTCAGCACGTAGCCTGACCCTCCCACGTTTGCGGAACCTCACCTGAGCCCTAAGCCTTGCCGTTCCCTAACCCAAACCCTAGCCCTGAACGGAAACCCACCACCAGCCCTACACCTTTCCCTACACCGTAGTCTATTCCTGGCTCGTACGCAGGCACTGACACTTTCATCAGCATGTAGCCTGACACTCCCACGTTTCCGTACCCTCACCTGTGCCCTAAGCCTTGCCGTTCACTAACCCTAACCCTAGCCCAGAACAGAAACCCACCACCAGCCCTACAACTTACCCCCAAGCCGTAGCCTACTCCTGGTCCATACGCTGGCACTGACCCGTGCGTCAGAACGTATCCTGACCCTGCCACGTTGCCGTACCCTCACCTGTGCCCTAAGCCTTGCCGTTCCCTAACCCTAACCCTAGCCCGGAATGGAAAAGCACCACAAGCCCTACAGCTTACCCCCAAGCCGTAGCCTACTCCTGGTCCATACGCTGGCACTGAACTGTGTGTCAGCACGTAGCCTGACCTTCCAACATTACCGTACCCTCACCTGTGCCCTAAGCCTTGACGTTCCCTAACCATAACCCTAGCCCAAAACGGAAAACCACCACCAGCTCTAGACCTTACCCTACGGCGTAGCCTACTCCTGGCCTGTACGCTGACACTGACACGTGCGTCAGCATGTAGCCTGACCCTCCCACGTTTCCGTACCCTCACCTGTGCCCTAAGCTTTGCCGTTCCCTAACCCTAACCCTAGCCCGGAACGGAAACCCACCACCAGCCCTAAACCTTTCCCTACGCCGTAGCCTACTCCTGGCCCGTACGCTGGCACTGACCCGTGCGTCAGCATGTAGACTGACACCCCACGTTTCCATACCCTCACCTGGGCCCTAAACCTTGCCGTTCCCCAACTCTAACCCTAGCCCGGAATGGAAACCCACCACCAGCCCTAAAACTTACCCCCATGCCATAGCCTACTCCTGGCCCGTACACAGGCACTGACCCGTGCGTCAGCACGTAGCCTGACCCTCCCACTTTTCCGTACCCTCACCTGTGCCCTAAGCCTTGCCGTTCCCTAACACTAACCCTAGCCCGGAACGGAAACCCACCACAAGCCCTACACCTTACCATACGCCGTAGTGTTTTCCTGGCCCGTACGCTGTCACTGACCCGTGAGTCTGCACGTAGCCTCACCCTCCCACGTTTCCGTAACCTCAACTGTGCCCTAAGCCTTGCCGTTCCCTCACCCTAACCCTAGCCACGAACGGAAACCCACCAGCAGCCCTACACCTAACCCTACGCCGTAGCCTACTCCTGGCCCGTACACTGGCACTGACCCGTGCGTCAGCACGTAGCCTGACCCTCCCACGTTTCCGTACCCTCACCTGTGCCCTAAGACTGCTGTTCCCTAACCCTAACCCTAGCCCGGAATGGAAACCCACCACCAGCCCTGCATCTTACCCCCAAGCCGTAGCCTAATCCTGGCCCGTTCGGTGGCACTAACCTGAGCATCAGCAAGTAGCCTGACCCTCCCACGTTTCCGTACCCTCACCCGTGCCCTAAGCCTTGCCGTTCCGTAACCCTAAACCAAGCCCGGAACGGAAACCCACTACCAGCCCTACACCTTACCCTACGCCGTAGCCTACTCCTTGCCCATACGATGGCACTGACCAGTGCGTCAGCACATAGCCTGACCCTCCCACGTTTCCGTACCCTCACCTGTGCCCTAAGCCTTGCCGTTCCCTATCCCTAACCGTGGTCCACAATGACAACCCACCACCAGCCCTCCACCTTACCCTACGCCGTAGCCTACTCCTGGCGCGTAGCTGGCACTGATCCAGGCATCAGTACGTAGCCTGACCCTCCCACGTTTCCGTACCTTCACCTGTGCCCTAAACCTTGACGTTCCCTAACCCTAACCCTAACCCGGAACGGAAACCCACCACCATCCCTAGAAATTACCCTCCGCCGTAGCCTACTCCTGGCCTGTATGCTGGCACTGACCCGTGCGTCAGCACGTAGCCTGACCCTCCCACGTTTCCGTACACTCACCTGAGCACTAAGCCTTGCCATTCCGTAACCCTAACCCTAGCCCGGAATGGAAAGCCACCACCAGCCCAACACCTTAACCCCAAGCCGTAGCCTACTCCTGGCCCGTATTCTGGCACTGACACGTGCGTCAGCAAGTAGCCTGACCCTCCCACGTTTCAGGACCCTCAACTGTGCCCTAAGCCTGGCCGTTCCTAACACTAACCCTAGCCCAGAAAGGAAACCCACCACCAGCTCTACACCTTACCCCCAAGCCGTAGCCTACTCGTGGACCGTATGCTGACACTGGCCCGTGCGTCAGCACGTAGCCTGACCCTCCCACGTTTCCGTACACTCACCTGTCCCCTAAGCCTTGCCGTTCCCTAACCCTAACCCTAGCCGGAACGGAAAACCACCACCAGCCCTACACCTTACCATATGTCGTAGCCTACACCTGGCCCGTACGCGGGCACTGAGACGTGCGTCAGCACGTAGCCTGACCCTCCCACGTTTCCGTACCCTCACCCGTGCCGTAAGCCTTGCCGTTCCCTAACCCTAACCCTAGCCCCGAACGGAAACCCACCACCAGCTCTAAAACTTACCGACAAGCCGTAGCCTACTCCTGGCCCGTACACTGGCACTGACCCGTGCGTCAGCACGTAGCCTGACCCTCCCACGTTTCCGTACCCTCACATGTGCCCTAAGCTTTGCCGTTCCCTAACCCTAAATGTAGCCCGGAACGGAAACCCACAACCAGCCCTACACCTTACCCTACGCCGTAGCCTACTCCTGGCCCGTACCCTGGCACTGACCCGTGCGTCAGTAAGTAGCCTGACCCTCCCATGTTTCCGTACCCTCACCTGTGCCCTAAGACTTGACGTTCCCTAACCCTAACCCTATCCCTGAACAGAAACCCACCACCTGCCCTACACCTTAACCTACGCCATAGCCTACTCCTGGCCTGTACGGTGGCACTGACCCTTGCGTCAGCATGTAGCCTGACCCGCCCACGTTTTCGTACCCTCACCTGTGCCCTAAGCCTTGCCGTTCCGTAACCCTAACCCTAGCCCGGAACGGAAACCGACCACCAGCCCTAAACCTTACCCTATGCCGTAGCCTACACCTGGCCCATACGCGGGCACTGACATGTGCTTCAGCACGTAGCCTGACCCTCCCATGTTACCGTACCCTCACCTCTGCCCTAAGACTTGCCGTTCCCTAACTCTAACCCTAGCCTGGAATGGAAACCCACCACCAGCCC
Organism: Mesoplodon mirus; assembly: GCF_964341445.2. Taxonomy (NCBI): domain Eukaryota; kingdom Metazoa; phylum Chordata; class Mammalia; order Artiodactyla; family Ziphiidae; genus Mesoplodon; species Mesoplodon mirus. Next base: position 642,717 of record NW_028295773.1, read on the forward strand.
TAAACCTTACCCACAAGCTGTAGCCTACTCCTGGCCCGTACGCTGGCACTGACGCATGCGTCAGCATGTAGCCTGACACTCCAACGTTTCCGTACCCTCACCTGTGCCCTAAGTCTTGCCGTTCCCTAACCCTAACCCTAGCCCCCAACGGAAACCCACCACCAGCCCTACAACTTACCCCCAAGCCGTAGCCTACTCCTGGTCCATACGCTGGCACAGACATGTGCGTCAGCACGTAGCGTGTCCTTCCCACATTAGCGTAACGTCACCTGTGCCCTAAGCCTTGCCGTTCCTTAACCCTAACACTAGTACGGAAGGGAAACACACCACAAGCACTATACCTAAGCCCCAAGCCATAGGCAACTCCTGGCCCGTACGCTGGCACTGACCCGTGCGTCAGAACGTAGCCTGACCCTCCCACGTTACCTTACCCTCCCCTGTGCCCTAAGCCTTGCTGTTCCCTAACACTAACCCTAGCCTGGAACGGAAACCCACCACCAGCCCTACAACTAACCCCCAAGCTGTAGCCTACTCCTGTCCGGTACGCTGGCACTGACCCGTGCGTCAGCACGAATCCTGACCCTCCCACGTTTCCGTACACTCACCTGTGCCCTAAGCCTTGCTGTTCCCAAACACTAACCGTAGCCCGGAACAGAAAACCACCACCAGCCCTACACCTTACCCTACGCCGTAGCCTACTCCTGGCACGTACGCTGACACTGATCCATGCGTCAGCACGTAGCCTGACCCTCCCACGTTTCCGTACCCTCACCTGTGCCCTAAGCCTTGCCGTTCCCTTACCCTAAACCTAGCCCAGAACGGAAACCCACCACCAGCCCTTCACCTTACCCTACGCCGTAGCCTACTCCTGGCCCGTACGCTGGCACTGACCCGTGCGTCAGCACGTAGCCTGACCCTCCCACGTTTCCGTTCCCTCACCTGTGCCCTAAGCCTTGCCGTTCCCTAACCCTAACCCTAGCCCGGAACGGAAACCCACCACCAGTCCTACACTCTATCCTATGCCGTAGCCTATTCCTGGCCCGTACGCGGGCACTGACCCATGCGTCAGCACGTAGCCTGACCCTCCCACGTTTCCGTACCCTCACCTGTGCCCTAAGCATTGACGTTCGCTAACCCTAACCCTAGCCCGGAACAGAAACCCACCACCAGTCCTACAACTTACCACCACGCCGTAGCCTACTCCTGGCCCATATACTGGCACTGACCCATGCGTCAAAACGTAGCCTGACCCTCCCACGTTTCCGTAACCTCAACTGTGCCCTAAGCCTTGCCGTTCCCTAACCCTAACCCTAGCCCGGAGCAAAAACCCACCACCAGCCCTACACCTTACCCTATGCCGTAGCCTACACCTTGCCCATACGAGGGTAATGACCTGTGCTTCAGCACGTAGCCTGACCCTCCCACGTTTCCGTACCCTCACCTGTGCCCTAAGACTTGCTGTTCCCTAACCCTAACCCTAGCCCGGAATGGAAACCCACCACCAGCCCTACACCTTACCCTCAAGCCGTAGCCTATTCCTGGCCCGTACGCTGGAAATGACCCGTGCGTCAGCACGTAGCCTGACCCTCCCACGTTTGCGGAACCTCACCTGAGCCCTAAGCCTTGCCGTTCCCTAACCCAAACCCTAGCCCTGAACGGAAACCCACCACCAGCCCTACACCTTTCCCTACACCGTAGTCTATTCCTGGCTCGTACGCAGGCACTGACACTTTCATCAGCATGTAGCCTGACACTCCCACGTTTCCGTACCCTCACCTGTGCCCTAAGCCTTGCCGTTCACTAACCCTAACCCTAGCCCAGAACAGAAACCCACCACCAGCCCTACAACTTACCCCCAAGCCGTAGCCTACTCCTGGTCCATACGCTGGCACTGACCCGTGCGTCAGAACGTATCCTGACCCTGCCACGTTGCCGTACCCTCACCTGTGCCCTAAGCCTTGCCGTTCCCTAACCCTAACCCTAGCCCGGAATGGAAAAGCACCACAAGCCCTACAGCTTACCCCCAAGCCGTAGCCTACTCCTGGTCCATACGCTGGCACTGAACTGTGTGTCAGCACGTAGCCTGACCTTCCAACATTACCGTACCCTCACCTGTGCCCTAAGCCTTGACGTTCCCTAACCATAACCCTAGCCCAAAACGGAAAACCACCACCAGCTCTAGACCTTACCCTACGGCGTAGCCTACTCCTGGCCTGTACGCTGACACTGACACGTGCGTCAGCATGTAGCCTGACCCTCCCACGTTTCCGTACCCTCACCTGTGCCCTAAGCTTTGCCGTTCCCTAACCCTAACCCTAGCCCGGAACGGAAACCCACCACCAGCCCTAAACCTTTCCCTACGCCGTAGCCTACTCCTGGCCCGTACGCTGGCACTGACCCGTGCGTCAGCATGTAGACTGACACCCCACGTTTCCATACCCTCACCTGGGCCCTAAACCTTGCCGTTCCCCAACTCTAACCCTAGCCCGGAATGGAAACCCACCACCAGCCCTAAAACTTACCCCCATGCCATAGCCTACTCCTGGCCCATACACAGGCACTGACCCGGGCGTCAGCACGTAGCCTGACCCTCCCACTTTTCCGTACCCTCAGCTAAGCCCTAAGCCTTGGCCTTCCCTAACTCTAACCCAAGCCCGGAACGGAATCCCACCACCAGCACTACACCTAACCCCCAAGCCGTAGCCTACTCCTAGACGGTACGCTGGCACTGACCCATGCATCTGCACATAGCTTGACCCTCCCACGTTTCTGTACCCTCACCTGTGCCCTAAGACTTGCCGTTCCCTTACCCTAATCCTAGCCAGTAACGGAAACCCACCACCAGCCCTACACCTTACCCCCAAGCCGTAGGCTACTCCTGGACCTTACGCTGGCACTGACCCGTGCGTCAGCACGTAGCCTGTCCCTCCCACGTTTGCGGACCCTCACCTGTGCCCTAAGCCTTGCCATTCCCTAACCCTAACCCTAGCCCGGAACGGAAACCCACCACCAGCCCTACACCGTTCCCTACGCCGTAGCCTATTCCTGGCCCATACACAGGCACTGACACTTTCATCAGCACGTAGCCTGACCCTCCCACGTTTCCGTACCCTCACCTGTGCCCTAAGCCTTGCCGTTCCCAAACCCTAACCCTAGCCCGGAACGGAAACCCACCACCAGCCCTACACTCTATCCTACGCCGTAGCCTATACCTGGCCCGTACGCTGGCACTGACCCGTGCGTCAGCACGTAGCCTGACCCTCCAACGTTTGCATACCCTCACCTGTGCCCTAAGCATTGACGTTCGCTAACCCTAACCCTAGCCCGGAACACAAACCCACCACCAGCCCTACACCTTACCACCACGCCGTAGCCTACTCCTGGACCATATGCTGGCACTGACCCGTGCGTCAGCACGTAGCCTGACCCTCCCACGTTTCCGTAACCTCACCTGTGCCCTAAGCCTTGCCGTTCCCTAACCCTAACCCTAGCCCGGAACGGAAACACACCACCAGCCCTAAATCATACCCACAAGCCGTAGCCTACTCCTGGCCCATACGCTGGCAATGACCCGTGCGTCAGCACGTAGCCTGACACTCCCACGTTTCAGTACCCTCACCTGTGCCCTAAGCCTTGCCGTTCCCTAACCCTAACCATAGCCCGGAACGAAAACCCACCACCAGCCTTACACCTTACCCTACGCCGTAGCCTACTCCTGGTCCATATGCTGGCAGTGACCCGTACGTCAGCACGTAGCCTGACCCGCCCACGTTTCCGTACCCTCACCTGTGCCGTAAGCCTTGCCGTTCCCTAACCCTAACCCTAGCCCGGAACGGAAAACCACCAACAGCCCTAAACCTTTCCCTACTCCGTAGCCTACTCCTCGCCCGTACGCTCGCAATAACCCCTGCGTCAGCATTTAGCTTGACACTCCCACGTTTCCGTACCCTCACCTGGGCCCTAAGCCTTGCCGTTCCCTAACACTAACCGTAGCCCGGAACGGAAACCCACCACCAGCCCTACACCTTACCCTACGCCGTAGCCTACTCCTGGCCCGAACGCTGGCACTGACCCGTGCGTCAGCACGTAGCCTGACCCTCCCACGTTTCCGTAACCTCACCTGTGCCCTAAGCCTTGCCTTTCCCTAACCCTAACCCTAGCCCGGAACAAAAACCCACCACCAGCCCTACACCCGACACCAAGCCGTAGCCTATTCCTGGCCCGTACGCAGGCACTGACCCTTTCATCAGCACGTAGCCTGACCCTCCCACGTTTCCGTACCCACATCTGTGCCCTAAGCCTTGCAGTTCCCTAACCCTAACCCTAGCCCGGAACGGAAACCCACCACCAGCCCTACACCTTATCCTACACCGTAGCCTAGTCCTGGCCTGTACGGTGGCACTGACCCTTGCGTCAGCATGTAGCCTGACCCTCCCACGTTTCCGTACCCTCACCTGTGCCCTAAGCCTTGCCGTTCCGAATCCCTAACCCTAGCCCGGAACGGAAACCCACCACCAGCCCTACACCTTACCCCCAAGCCATAGCCTACTCCTGGCCCTTTCGGTGGCACTAACCCTAGCATCAGCAAGTAGCCTGACCCTCCCACGTTTCTGTACCCTCACACGTGCCCTAAGCCTTGCCGTTCTGTAACCCTAACCCTAGACCGGAACGGAAACCCACCACCAGCCCTACACCTTTCCCTACGCCGTAGCCTATTCCTGGCTCGTACGCAGGCACTGACACTTTCATCAGCACTTAGCCTGAACCTCCCAGGTTTCTGTACCCTCACCTGTGCCCTAAGCCTTGCCGTTCACTAACCCTAACCCTAGCCCGGAATGGAAACCCACCACCAGCCTTACAACTTACACCCAAGCCGTAGCCTACTCCTGGCCGGTATGCTGGCACTGACACGTGCGTCAGCACGTAGCCTGACCCTCACACGTTTCCGTACCCTCACCTGTGCCCTAAGCCTTGCCGTTTCCTATCCCTAACCCTAGCCCGGAACAGAAACCCACCACCAGCCCTACACTCTACCCTACGCCATAGCCTATTCCTGGCCCATACACTGGCACTGAGTCGTGCGTCAGCACGTAGCCTGACCCTCCCACGTTTCCGTACCCTCACCTGTGCCCTAAGCCTTGAGGTTCCCTAACCCTAACTCTAGCCCCGAACAGAAAACCACCAACAGCCCTACAACTTACGACCACGCCGTAGCCTACTCCTGGCCCATATGCTGGCACTGACACGTGCGTCAGCACGTAGCCTGTCCCTCCCACGTTTCCGTAACCTCACCTGTGCCCTAAGCCTTGCCGTTTCCTAACCTTAACCCTAGCCCGGAACGGAAACCCACCACCAGCCCTACACCTTACACTATGCCGTAGCCTACACCTGGCCCGTACGCGGGCACTGACCTGTGCTTCAGCACGTAGCCTGACCCTCCCATGTTACTGTACTCTCACCTGGGCCCTAAGCCTTGCCGTTCCCTAACCCTAACCCGAGCCTGGCACGGAATCCCACCCCCAGCCCTACACCTTATCGTATGCCGTAGCCTAGTCCTGGCCCGTACGCTGGCACTGACCCGTGCGTCAACATATAGCCTGACCCTCCCACGTTTCCGTACCCTCACCTGTGCCCTAAGCCTTGCCTTTCCCTAACCCTAACCCTAGCCCGGATCGGAAACCCACCACAATCCCTACACCTTACCATACGCCGTAGCCTACTCCTGGCCCGTACGCTGGCACTGACCCGTGAGTCAGCACGTAGACTGACCCTCCCACATTTCCGTACCCTCACCTGTGCCCTAAGCCTTGCCGTTCCCTCACCCTAACCCTAGCCAAGAATGGAAACCCACCAGCAGCCCTAAACCTTACCCTACACCATAGCCTACTCCTGGCCCGTACGGTGGCACTGACCAGTGTGTCAGCACGTAGCCTGACCCTCACACGTTTCCGTACCCTCACCTGTGCCCTAAGCCTTGTCGTTCCCTAACCCTAACCCTAGTCCGGAAAGGAAGCCCACCACCAGCCCTACAGCTTACCCCCGATCCATAGCCTATTCCTGGCCCGTACGCTGGCACTGACCCGTGCTTCAGCATGTAGCCTGACCCTCCCACGTTTCCGTACCCTCACCTGTGCCCTAAGCCTTGCCATTCCCTAACCCTAACCCTAGCCCGGAACGGAAACCCACCACCAGCCCTACACCTAACCCCCAAGCCGTAGCCTACTCCTGGCTGGTACGCTGGCACTGACCCGTTCATCAGCACGTAGCCTGACCCTCCCACGTTTCCGTACCCTCACCTGTGCCCTAAGCCTTGCCGTTCCCTATCCCTAACCCTAGCCCGGAACAGAAACCCACCACCAGCCCTAAAACTTACCCCAAAGCCGTAGCCTATTCCTGGACCTTATGCTGGCACTGACCCGTGCGTCAGCATGTAGCCTGACCCTCCCACGTTTGCGGACCCTCACCTGTGCCCTAAGCCTTGCCATTCCCTAACCCTAACCCTAGACCGGAACGGAAACCCACCACCAGCCCTACACCTTTCCCTACGCCGTAGCCTATTCCTGGCCCGTACGCAGGCACTGACCCTTTCATCAGCACGTAGCCTGACCCTCCCACGTTTCCGTACCCTCACCTGTGCCCTAAGCCTTGCCGTTCCCTAAGCCTAACCCTAGCCCGGAACGGAAACCCACCACCAGCCCTAAACCTTACCACCAAGCCGTAGCCTACTCCTGGTCCATACGCTGGCACTGACCCGTGCGTCAGCACGTAGCCTGACCCTCCCACGTTTCCGTACCCTCACCTGTGCCCTAAGCCTTGCCGTTCCCTAACCTTAACCCTAGCCCGGAACGGAAACCCACCACTAGCCCTAAACCTTTCCCTACGCTGTAGCCTACACCTGGCCCGTACGCTGGCACTGACCCATGCGTCAGCACGTTGTCTCACCCTCCCACTTTTCCGTACCCTCACCTAGGCCCTAAGCCTTGCCGTTTCCTAACCCTAACCCTAGCCCATGAACGGAAACCCACCACCAGCCCTACACTTTACCCTACGCCATAGCATACTCCTGGCCCGTACGCTGGCACTGACCCGTGTGTCAGCACGTAGCCTAACCCTCTCACGTTTCCGAACCCTCACCTGTGCTGTAAGCCTTGCCTTTCCCTAACCCTAACCCTAGCCCTGAACGGAAACCCACCACCAGCCCTACAACTTACCCCCAAGCCGTAGCCTACTCCTGGCCGGTACGCTGGCACTGACCCGTGTGTCAGCATGTAGCCTGACCCTCCCTCGTTTCCGTACCCTCACCTGTGCCCTAAGCCTTGCCGTTCCCTAACCCTAACCCTAGTCCGGAACGGAAACACACCACCAGCCCTACACCTAACCCCCAAGCCGTAGCTTACTCCCGGCCAGTACGCTGGCACTGAACCGTGCATCATCACGTAGCCTGACCCTCCCACGTTTCCGTACAATCACCTGTGCCCTAAGCCTTGCCGTTCCCTAACCCTAATCGTAGCCCGGAACGGAAACCCACCACCAGCCCTACACCTTACCCCCAAGCCGTAGCCTACTCCTGGCCCGTACGCTGGCACAGACCCGTGCGTCAGCACGAAGCCTGACCCTCCCACGTTTGCGGACACTCACCTGTGCCCTAAGCCTTGCCGTTCCCTAACCCTAACCCTAGCCCGGAACCGAAACCCACCACCAGCCCTACACCTTACCACCACGTCGTAGCCTACTCCTGGACCATATGCTGGCACTGACCCGTGCGTCACCACGTAGCCTGACCCTCCCACGTTTCCGTAACCTCACCTGTGCCCTAAGCCTTGCCGTTCCCTAACCCTAACCCTAGCCCGGAACAGAAATCCACCAACAGCCCTACAACTTACGACCACGCCGTAGCCTACTCCTGGCCCATACGGTGGCACTGACCAGTGCGTCAGCACGTAGCCTGACCCTCCCACGTTACCGTACAATCACCTGTGCCCTAAGCCTTGCCGTTCACTAACCCTAACCCTAGCCCGGAAGGGAAACCCACCACCAGCCCTACACCTTACTCTATGCCGTAGCGTACACCTGGCCCGTACGCGGGCACTGACCTGTGCTTCAGCACGTAGCCTGATCCTCCCATGTTACCGTACGCTCACCTGTGCCCTAAGCCTTGCCGTTCCCTAACCCTTACCCTAGCCCGGCACGGAATCGCACCACCAGCCGTAAACCTTATCGTACGCCGTAGCCTAGTCCTGGCCCGTACGCTGGCACTGACCCTTGCGTCAGCATGTAGCCTGACCCTCCCACGTTTCCGTAACCTCCCATGTGCCCTAAGCCTTGCCGTTCCCTAACCCTAACCCTAGCCCGGTATAGAAACCCACCACCAGCCCTACACCATTCCCTACGCCGTAGCCTATTCCTGGCCCGTACGCAGGCACTGACCCTTTCATCAGCATGTAGCCTGAACCTCCCACGTTTCCGTACCCTCACCTGTGCCCTAAGCCTTGCCGTTCCCTAACCCTAACCCTAGCCCGGAACGGAAACCCACCACCAGCCCTAAACCTTACCCCCAAGCCGTAGCCTACTCCTGGTCCATACGCTGGCACTGACCTGTGCGTCAGCACGTAGCCTGAACTTCCCACATTACCGTACCCTCACCTGTGCCCTAAGCCTTGCCGTTCCCTAACCCTAACCCTAGTACGGAACGGAAACACACCACAAGCCCTACACCTAACCCCCAAGCCGTAGCCTACTCCTGGCCCGTACGCTGGCACTGACCCGTGGGTCAGCACGTAGCCTGTCCCTCCCACGTTTCCGTAACCTCACCTGTGCCCTAAGCCTTGCCGTTCCCTAACCCTAACCTTAGCCCGGAACGGAAACCCACCACCAGCCCTACACCTTACCCTACGCCGTAGCATACTCTTGGCCCGTACGCTGGCACAGACCCGTGCGTCAGCATGAAACCTGACCCTCCCACGTTTGCGGACACTCACCTGTGCCCTAAGACTTGCCGTTCCCTAACCCTAACCCTAGCCCGGAACCAAAACCCACCACCAGCCCTACACCTTTCCCTACGCCGTAGCCTATTCCTGGCTTATACGCAGGCATTGACCCTTTCATCAGCAAGTAGACTGACCCTCCCACGTTTCCGTACCCTCACCTGTGCCCTAAGCCTTGCCATTCACTAACCCTAACCCTAGCCCGGAACGGAAACCCACCACCAGCCCTACACCTTACTCTATGCCGTAGCCTACACCTGGCCCGTACGCGGGCACTGACCTGTGCTTCAGCACGTAGCCTGACCCTCCCATGTTACCGTACGCTCACCTGTGCCCTAAGCCTTGTCGTTCCCTAACCCTAACCCTAGCCCGGCACGGAATCTCACCACCAGCTCTACAGCTTATCGTATGCCGTAGCCTAGTCCTGGCCCGTACGCTGGCACTGACACGTGTGTCAGCATGTAGCCTGACCCTCCCACGTTTCCGTAACCTCACCTGTGCCCTAAGCATTGCCGTTCCCTAACCCTAACCCTAGCCCGGAACAGAAACCCACCACCAGCCCTACACCTTACCATACGCCGTAGCCTACTCCTGGCCCGTACACTGGCACTGACCCGTGAGTCAGCACGTAGACTGACCCTCCCACATTTCCGTACCCTCACCTGTGCCCTAAGCCTTGCCGTTCCCTCACCCTAACCCTAGCCAAGAACGGAAACCCACCAGCAGCCCTAAACCTTACCCTACACCATAGCCTACTCCTGGCCCGTACGGTGGCACTGACCAGTGCGTCAGCACGTAGCCTGACCCTCACACGTTTCCATACCCTCACCTGTGCCCTAAGCCTTGTCGTTCCCTAACCCTAACCCTAGTCCGGAACGGAAGCCCACCACCAGCCCTACAGCTTACCCCCGATCCATAGCCTATTCCTGGCCCGTACGCTGGCACTGACCCGTGCTTCAGCATGTAGCCTGACCCTCCCACGTTTCCGTACCCTCACCTGTGCCCTAAGCCTTGCCATTCCCTAACCCTAACCCTAGCCTGGAACGGAAACCCACCACCAGCCCTACACCTAACCCCCAAGCCGTAGCCTACTCCTGGCTGGTACGCTGGCACTGACCCGTTCATCAGCACGTAGCCTGACCCTCCCACGTTTCCGTACCGTCACCTGTGCCCTAAGCCTTGCCGTTCCCTATCCCTAACCCTAGCCCGGAACGGAAACCCACCACCAGCCCTAAAACTTACCCCAAAGCCGTAGCCTATTCCTGGACCTTATGCTGGCACTGACCCGTGCGTCAGCACGTAGCCTGACCCTCCCACGTTTCCGTACCCTCACCTGTGCCCTAAGCCTTGCCATTCCCTAACCCTAACCCTAGACCGGAACGGAAACCCACCACCAGCCCTACACCTTTCCGTACGCTGTAGCCTATTCCTGGCCCGTACGCAGGCACTGACCCTTTCATCAGCACGTAGCCTGACCCTCCCACGTTTCCGTACCCTCACCTGTGCCCTAAGCCTTGCCGTTCCCTAAGCCTAACCCTAGCCCGGAACGGAAACCCACCACCAGCCCTAAACCTTACCCCCAAGCCGTAGCCTACTCCTGGTCCATACGCTGGCAATGACCTGTGCGTCAGCACGTAGCCTGAACTTCCCACATTACCGTACCCTCACCTGTGCCCTAAGCCTTGCCGTTCCCTAACCCTAACCCTAGTACGGAACGGAAACACACCACAAGCCCTACACCTAACCCCCAAGCCGTAGCCTACTCCTGGCCGGTACGCTGGCACTGACCCGTGCGTCAGCACGTAGCCTGACCCTCCCACGTTTCCGTACCCTCACCTGTGCCCTAAGCCTTGCCGTTCCCTAACCGTAACCCTAGCCCGGAACGGAAACCCACCACTAGCCCTAAACCTTTCCCTACGCCGTAGCCTACACCTGGCCTGTACGCTGGCACTGAACCATGCGTCAGCACGTTGTCTGACCCTCCCACGTTTCCGTACCCTCACCTGGGCCCTAAGCCTTGCCGTTTCCTAACCCTAACCCTAGCCCATGAACGGAAACCCACAACCAGCCCTACACCTTACCCTACGCCGTAGCATACTCCTGGCCCGTATGCTGGCACTGACCCGTGCGTCAGCACGTAGCCTAACCCTCTCACGTTTCCGAACCCTCACCTCTGTTGTAAGCCTTGCCGTTCCCTAACCCTAACCCTAGGCCTGAACGGAAACCCACCACCAGCCCTACACCTTACCCCCAAGCCGTAGCCTACTCCTGGCCGGTACGCTGGCACTGACCCGTGCGTCAGCATGTAGCCTGACCCTCCCTCGTTTCCGTACCCTCACCTGTGCCCTAAGCCTTGCCGTTCCCTAACCCTAACCCTAGTCCGGAACGGAAACACACCACCAGCCCTACACCTAACCCCCAAGCCGTAGCTTACTCCCGGCCAGTACGCTGGCACTGACCCGTGCATCATCACGTAGCCTGACCCTCCCACGTTTCCGTACAATCACCTGTGCCCTAAGCCTTGCCGTTCTCTAACCCTAATCGTAGCCCGGAACGGAAACCCACCACCAGCCCTACACCTTACCCCCAAGCCGTAGCCTATTCCTGGCTCATACGCAGCACTGACCCTTTCATCAGCAAGTAGACTGACCCTCCCACGTTTCCGTACCCTCACCTGTGCCCTAAGCCTTGCCATTCACTAACCCTAACCCTAGCCCGGAACGGAAACCCACCACCAGCCCTACACCTTACTCTATGCCGTAGCCAACACCTGGCCCGTACGCGGGCACTGACCTGTGCTTCAGCACGTAGCCTGACCCTCCCATGTTACCGTACGCTCACCTGTGCCCTAAGCCTTGTCGTTCCCTAACCCTAACCCTAGCACGGCACGGAATCTCACCACCAGCTCTACAGCTTATCGTATGCCGTAGCCTAGTCCTGGCCCGTACGCTGGCACTGACCCGTGTGTCAGCATGTAGACTGACCCTCCAACGTTTGCGTACCCTCACCTGTGCCCTAAGCATTGACGTTCGCTAACCCTAACCCTAGCCCGGAACACAAACCCACCACCAGGCCTACACCTTACCACCACGCCGTAGCCTACTCCTGGACCATATGCTGGCACTGACCCGTGCGTCAGCACGTAGCCTGACCCTCCCACGTTTCCGTAACCTCACCTGTGCCCTAAGCCTTGCCGTTCCCTAACCCTAACCCTAGCCCGGAACGGAAACACACCACCAGCCCTAAATCATACCCACAAGCCGTAGCCTACTCCTGGCCCATACGCTGGCAATGACCCGTGTGTCAGCACGTAGCCTGACCCTCCCACGTTTCAGTACCCTCACCTGTGCCCTAAGCCTTGCCGTTCCCTAACCCTAACCATAGCCCGGAACGAAAACCCACCACCAGCCTTACACCTTACCCTACGCCGTAGCCTACTCCTGGTCCATATGCTGGCAGTGACCCGTACGTCAGCACGTAGCCTGACCCGCCCACGTTTCCGTACCCTCACCTGTGCCGTAAGCCTTGCCGTTCCCTAACCCTAACCCTAGCCCGGAACGGAAAACCACCACCAGCCCTAAACCTTTCCCTACTCCGTAGCCTACTCCTCGCCCGTACGCTCGCAATAACCCCTGCGTCAGCATTTAGCTTGACACTCCCACGTTTCCGTACCCTCACCTGGGCCCTAAGGCTTGCCGTTCCCTAACACTAACCGTAGCCCGGAACGGAAACCCACCACCAGCCCTACACCTTACCCTACGCCGTAGCCTACTCCTGGCCCGAACGCTGGCACTGACCCGTGCGTCAGCACGTAGCCTGACCCTCCCACGTTTCCGTAACCTCACCTGTGCCCTAAGCCTTGCCTTTCCCTAACCCTAACCCTAGCCCGGAACAAAAACCCACCACCAGCCCTACACCCGACACCAAGCCGTAGCCTATTCCTGGCCCGTACGCAGGCACTGACCCTTTCATCAGCACGTAGCCTGACCCTCCCACGTTTCCGTACCCACATCTGTGCCCTAAGCCTTGCAGTTCCCTAACCCTAACCCTAGCCCGGAACGGAAACCCACCACCAGCCCTACACCTTATCCTACGCCGTAGCCTAGTCCTGGCCTGTACGGTGGCACTGACCCTTGCGTCAGCATGTAGCCTGACCCTCCCACGTTTCCGTACCCTCACCTGTGCCCTAAGCCTTGCCGTTCCGAATCCCTAACCCTAGCCCGGAACGGAAACCCACCACCAGCCCTACACCTTACCCCCAAGCCATAGCCTACTCCTGGCCCGTTCGGTGGCACTAATCCTAGCATCAGCAAGTAGCCTGACCCTCCCACGTTTCTGTACACTCACACGTGCCCTAAGCCTTGCCGTTCTGTAACCCTAACGCTAGACCGGAACGGAAAACCACCACCAGCCCTACACCTTTCCCTACGCCGTAGCCTATTCCTGGCTCGTACGCAGGCACTGACACTTTCATCAGCACTTAGCCAGAACCTCCCAGGTTTCTGTACCCTCACCTGTGCCCTAAGCCTTGCCGTTCACTAACCCTAACCCTAGCCTGGAATGGAAACCCACCACCAGCCTTACAACTTACCCTATGCCGTAACCTACACCTGACCCATACGCAGGCACTGACCTGTGATTCCGCACGTAGCCTGACCCTCCCAAGTTTGCGGACCCTCACCTGTGCCCTAAGACTTGCCGTTCCCTAACACTAACCCTAGCCCAGAACGGAATCCCACCACCAGCCCTACACCTTTCCCTACGCCGTAGCCTATTCCTGGCTCGTACGCAGGCACTGACACTTTCATCAGCACGTAGCCTGACCCTCCCACGTTTCTGTACCCTCACCTGTGCCCTAAGCCTTGCCGTTCACTAACCCTAACCCAAGCCCGGAACGGAAACCCACCACCAGCCCTACACCTTACCCCCAAGCCGTAGCCTACTCCTGGCCGGTACGCTGGCACTGACACGTGCGTCAGCACGTAGCCTGACCCTCACACGTTTCCGTACCCTCACCTGTGCCCTAAGCCTTGCCGTATCCTAACCCTAACCCTAGCCCGAAACAGAAACCCACCACCAGCCCTACACTCTACCCTACGCCATAGCCTATTCCTGGCCCGTACGCTGGCTCTGAGCCGTGCGTCATCACGTAGCCTGACCCTCCCACGTTTCCGTACCCTCACCTGTGCCCTAAGCCTTGAGGTTCCCTAACCCTAACTCTAGCCCCGAACAGAAAACCACCAACAGCCCTACAACTTACGACCACGCCGTAGCCTACTCCTGGCCCATATGCTGGCACTGACACGTGCGTCAGCACGTAGCCTGTCCCTCCCACGTTTCCGTAACCTCACCTGTGCCCTAAGCCTTGCCGTTTCCTAACCTTAACCCTAGCCCGGAACGGAAACCCACCACCAGCCCTACACCTTACACTATGCCGTAGCCTACACCTGGCCCGTACGCGGGCACTGACCTGTGCTTCAGCACGTAGCCTGACCCTCCCATGTTACTGTACTCTCACCTGGGCCCTAAGCCTTGCCGTTCCCTAACCCTAACCCGAGCCTGGCACGGAATCCCACCCCCAGGCCTACACCTTACCATACGCCGTAGCCTACTCCTGGCCCGTACGCTGGCACTGACCCGTGAGTCAGCACGTAGACTGACCCTCCCACATTTCCGTACCCTCACCTGTGCCCTAAGCCTTGCTGTTCCCTCACCCTAACCCTAGCCAAGAACGGAAACCCACCAGCAGCCCTAAACCTTACCCTACACCATAGCCTACTCCTGGCCCGTACGGTGGCACTGACCAGTGCGTCAGCACGTAGCCTGACCCTCACACGTTTCCGTACCCTCACCTGTGCCCTAAGCCTTGTCGTTCCCTAACCCTAACCCTAGTCCGGAACGGAAGCCCACCACCAGCCCTACAGTTTACCCCCGATCCATAGCCTATTCCTGGCCCGTACGCTGGCACTGACCCGTGCTTCAGCATGTAGCCTGACCCTCCCACGTTTCCGTACCCTCACCTGTGCCCTAAGCCTTGCCATTCCCTAACCCTAACCCTAGCCCGGAACGGAAACCCACCACCAGCCCTACACCTAACCCCCAAGCCGTAGCCTACTCCTGGCTGGTACGCTGGCACTGACCCTTTCATCAGCACGTAGCCTGACCCTCCCACGTTTCCGTACCCTCACCTGTGCCCTAAGCCTTGCCGTTCCCTATCCCTAACCCTAGCCCGGAACGGAAACCCACCACCAGCCCTAAAACTTACCCCAAAGCCGTAGCCTATTCCTGGACCTTATGCTGGCACTGACACGTGCGTCAGCAAGTAGCCTGACCCTCCCACGTTTGCGGACCCTCACCTGTGCCCTAAGCCTTGCCATTCCCTAACCCTAACCCTAGACCGGAACGGAAACCCACCACCAGCCCTACACCTTTCCCTACGCCGTAGCCTATTCCTGGCCCGTACGCAGGCACTGACCCTTTCATCAGCACGTAGCCTGACCCTCCCACGTTTCCGTACCCTCACCTGTGCCCTAAGCCTTGCCGTTCCCTAAGCCTATCCCTAGCCCGGAACGGAAACCCACCACCAGCCCTAAACCTTACCCCCAAGCCGTAGCCTACTCCTGGTCCATACGCTGGCACTGACCCGTGCGTCAGCACGTAGCCTGACCCTCCCACGTTTCCGTACCCTCACCTGTGCCCTAAGCCTTGCCGTTCCCTAACCCTAACCCTAGCCCAGAACGGAAACCCACCACTAGCCCTATACCTTTCCCTACGCCGTAGCCTACACCTGGCCCGTACGCTGGCACTGACCCATGCGTCAGCACGTTGTCTGACCCTCCCACGTTTCCGTACCCTCACCTGGGCCCTAAGCCTTGCCGTTTCCTAACCCTAACGCTAGCCCTTGAACGGAAACCCACCACCAGCCCTACACCTTACCCTACGCCGTAGCATACTCCTGGCCCGTACGCTGGCACTGACCCGTGGGTCAGCACGTAGCCTAACCCTCTCACGTTTCCGAACCCTCACCTGTGCTGTAAGCCTTGCCGTTCCCTAACCCTAACCCTAGCCCTGAACGGAAATCCACCACCAGCCCTACACCTTACCCCCAAGCCGTAGCCTACTCCTGGCCGGTACGCTGGCACTGACCCGTGCGTCAGCATGTAGCCTGACTCTCCCTCGTTTCCGTACCCTCACCTGTGCCCTAAGCCTTGCCGTTCCCTAACCCTAACCCTAGTCCGGAACGGAAACACACCACCAGCCCTACACCTAACCCCCAAGCCGTAGCTTACTCCCGGCCAGTACGCTGGCACTGACCCGTGCATCATCACGTAGCCTGACCCTCCCACGTTTCCGTACAATCACCTGTGCCCTAAGCCTTGCCGTTCCCTAACCCTAATCGTAGCCCGGAACGGAAACCCACCACCAGCCCTACACCTTACCCCCAAGCCGTAGCCTACTCCTGGCCCGTACGCTGGCACAGACCCGTGCGTCAGCACGAAGCCTGACCCTCCCACGTTTGCGGACACTCACCTGTGCCCTAAGCCTTGCCGTTCCCTAACCCTAACCCTAGCCCGGAACCGAAACCCACCACCAGCCCTACACCTTTCCCTACGCCGTAGCCTATTCCTGGCTCATACGCAGGCACTGACCCTTTCATCAGCAAGTAGACTGACCCTCCCACGTTTCCGTACGCTCACCTGTGCCCTAAGCCTTGCCATTCACTAACCCTAACCCTAGCCCGGAACGGAAACCCACCACCAGCCCTACACCTTACTCTATGCAGTAGCCTACACCTGGCCCGTACGCGGGCACTGACCTGTGCTTCAGCACGTAGCCTGACCCTCCCATGTTACCGTACGCTCACCTGTGCCCTAAGCCTTGTCGTTCCCTAACCCTAACCCTAGCTCGGCACGGAATCTCACCACCAGCTCTACAGCTTATCGTATGCCGTAGCCTAGTCCTGGCCCGTACACTGGCACTGACCCGTGTGTCAGCATGTAGCCTGACCCTCCAACGTTTGCGTACCCTCACCTGTGCCCTAAGCATTGACGTTCGCTAACCCTAACCCTAGCCCGGAACACAAACCCACCACCAGCCCTACACCTTACCACCACGCCGTAGCCTACTCCTGGACCATATGCTGGCACTGACCCGTGCGTCAGCACGTAGCCTGACCCTCCCACGTTTCCGTAACCTCACCTGTGCCCTAAGCCTTGCCGTTCCCTAACCCTAACCCTAGCCCGGAACGGAAACACACCACCAGCCCTAAATCACACCCACAAGCCGTAGCCTACTCCTGGCCCATTCGCTGGCAATGACCCGTGCGTCAGCACGTAGCCTGACCCTCCCACGTTTCAGTACCCTCACCTGTGCCCTAAGCCTTGCCGTTCCCTAACCCTAACCATAGCCCGGAACGAAAACCCACCACCAGCCTTACACCTTACCCTACGCCGTAGCCTACTCCTGGTCCATATGCTGGCAATGACCCGTACGTCAGCACGTAGCCTGACCCGCCCACGTTTCCGTTCCCTCACCTGTGCCGTAAGCCTTGCCGTTCCCTAACCCTAACCCTAGCCCGGAACGGAAAACCACCACCAGCCCTAAACCTTTCCCTACTCCGTAGCCTACTCCTCGCCCGTACGCTCGCAATAACCCCTGCGTCAGCATTTAGCTTGACACTCCCACGTTTCCGTACCCTCACCTGGGCCCTAAGCCTTGCCGTTCCCTAACACTAACCGTAGCCCGGAACGGAAACCCACCACCAGCCCTACACCTTACCCTACGCCGTAGCCTACTCCTGGCCCGAACGCTGGCACTGACCCGTGCGTCAGCACGTAGCCTGACCCTCCCACGTTTCCGTACCCTCACCTGTGCCCTAAGCCTTGTCGTTCCCTATCCCTAACCCTAGCCCGGAACGGAAACCCACCACCAGCCCTAAAACTTACCCCAAAGCCGTAGCCTATTCCTGGACCTTATGCTGGCACTGACCCGTGCGTCAGCACGTAGCCTGACCCTCCCACGTTTCCGTACCCTCACCTGTGCCCTAAGCCTTGCCATTCCCTAACCCTAACCCTAGACCGGAACGGAAACCCACCACCAGCCCTACACCTTTCCGTACGCCGTAGCCTATTCCTGGCCCGTACGCAGGCACTGACCCTTTCATCAGCACGTAGCCTGACCCTCCCACGTTTCCGTACCCTCACCTGTGCCCTAAGCCTTGCCGTTCCCTAAGCCTAACCCTAGCCCGGAACGGAAACCCACCACCAGCCCTAAACCTTACCCCCAAGCCGTAGCCTACTCCTGGTCCATACGCTGGCAATGACCTGTGCGTCAGCACGTAGCCTGAACTTCCCACATTACCGTACCCTCACCTGTGCCCTAAGCCTTGCCGTTCCCTAACCCTAACCCTAGTACGGAACGGAAACACACCACAAGCCCTACACCTAACCCCCAAGCCGTAGCCTACTCCTGGCCGGTACGCTGGCACTGACCCGTGCGTCAGCACGTAGCCTGACCCTCCCACGTTTCCGTACCCTCACCTGTGCCCTAAGCCTTGCCGTTCCCTAACCCTAACCCTAGCCCGGAACGGAAACCCACCACTAGCCCTAAACCTTTCCCTACGCCGTAGCCTACACCTGGCCTGTACGCTGGCACTGAACCATGCGTCAGCACGTTGTCTGACCCTCCCACGTTTCCGTACCCTCACCTGGGCCCTAAGCCTTGCCGTTTCCTAACCCTAACCCTAGCCCATGAACGGAAACCCACAACCAGCCCTACACCTTACCCTACGCCGTAGCATACTCCTGGCCCGTACGCTGGCACTGACCCGTGCGTCAGCACGTAGCCTAACCCTCTCACGTTTCCGAACCCTCAACTCTGTTGTAAGCCTTGCCGTTCCCTAACCCTAACCCTAGCCCTGAACGGAAACCCACCACCAGCCCTACACCTTACCCCCAAGCCGTAGCCTACTCCTGGCCGGTACGCTGGCACTGACCCGTGCGTCAGCATGTAGCCTGAACCTCCCTCGTTTCCATACCCTCACCTGTGCCCTAAGCCTTGCCGTTCCCTAACCCTAACCCTAGTCCAGAACCGAAACACACCACCAGCCCTACACCTAACCCCCAAGCCGTAGCTTACTCCCGGCCAGTACGCTGGCACTGACCCGTGCATCATCACGTAGCCTGACCCTCCCACGTTTCCGTACAATCACCTGTGCCCTAAGCCTTGCCGTTCTCTAACCCTAATCGTAGCCCGGAACGGAAACCCACCACCAGCCCTACACCTTACCCCCAAGCCGTAGCCTATTCCTGGCTCATACGCAGCACTGACCCTTTCATCAGCAAGTAGACTGACCCTCCCACGTTTCCGTACCCTCACCTGTGCCCTAAGCCTTGCCATTCACTAACCCTAACCCTAGCCCGGAACGGAAACCCACCACCAGCCCTACACCTTACTCTATGCCGTAGCCAACACCTGGCCCGTACGCGGGCACTGACCTGTGCTTCAGCACGTAGCCTGACCCTCCCATGTTACCGTACGCTCACCTGTGCCCTAAGCCTTGTCGTTCCCTAACCCTAACCCTAGCACGGCACGGAATCTCACCACCAGCTCTACAGCTTATCGTATGCCGTAGCCTAGTCCTGGCCCGTACGCTGGCACTGACCCGTGTGTCAGCATGTAGACTGACCCTCCAACGTTTGCGTACCCTCACCTGTGCCCTAAGCATTGACGTTCGCTAACCCTAACCCTAGCCCGGAACACAAACCCACCACCAGCCCTACACCTTACCACCACGCCGTAGCCTACTCCTGGACCATATGCTGGCACTGACCCGTGCGTCAGCACGTAGCCTGACCCTCCCACGTTTCCGTAACCTCACCTGTGCCCTAAGCCTTGCCGTTCCCTAACCCTAACCCTAGCCCGGAACGGAAACACACCACCAGCCCTAAATCACACCCACAAGCCGTAGCCTACTCCTGGCCCATTCGCTGGCAATGACCCGTGCGTCAGCACGTAGCCTGACCCTCCCACGTTTCAGTACCCTCACCTGTGCCCTAAGCCTTGCCGTTCCCTAACCCTAACCATAGCCCGGAACGAAAACCCACCACCAGCCTTACACCTTACCCTACGCCGTAGCCTACTCCTGGTCCATATGCTGGCAATGACCCGTACGTCAGCACGTAGCCTGACCCGCCCACGTTTCCGTACCCTCACCTGTGCCGTAAGCCTTGCCGTTCCCTAACCCTAACCCTAGCCCGGAACGGAAAACCACCACCAGCCCTAAACCTTTCCCTACTCCGTAGCCTACTCCTCGCCCGTACGCTCGCAATAACCCCTGCGTCAGCATTTAGCTTGACACTCCCACGTTTCCGTACCCTCACCTGGGCCCTAAGCCTTGCCGTTCCCTAACACTAACCGTAGCCCGGAACGGAAACCCACCACCAGCCCTACACCTTACCCTACGCCGTAGCCTACTCCTGGCCCGAACGCTGGCACTGACCCGTGCGTCAGCACGTAGCCTGACCCTCCCACGTTTCCGTACCCTCACCTGTGCCCTAAGCCTTGTCGTTCCCTATCCCTAACCCTAGCCCGGAACGGAAACCCACCACCAGCCCTAAAACTTACCCCAAAGCCGTAGCCTATTCCTGGACCTTATGCTGGCACTGACCCGTGCGTCAGCACGTAGCCTGACCCTCCCACGTTTCCGTACCCTCACCTGTGCCCTAAGCCTTGCCATTCCCTAACCCTAACCCTAGACCGGAACGGAAACCCACCACCAGCCCTACACCTTTCCGTACGCCGTAGCCTATTCCTGGCCCGTACGCAGGCACTGACCCTTTCATCAGCACGTAGCCTGACCCTCCCACGTTTCCGTACCCTCACCTGTGCCCTAAGCCTTGCCGTTCCCTAAGCCTAACCCTAGCCCGGAACGGAAACCCACCACCAGCCCTAAACCTTACCCCCAAGCCGTAGCCTACTCCTGGTCCATACGCTGGCAATGACCTGTGCGTCAGCACGTAGCCTGAACTTCCCACATTACCGTACCCTCACCTGTGCCCTAAGCCTTGCCGTTCCCTAACCCTAACCCTAGTACGGAACGGAAACACACCACAAGCCCTACACCTAACCCCCAAGCCGTAGCCTACTCCTGGCCGGTACGCTGGCACTGACACGTGCGTCAGCACGTAGCCTGACCCTCCCACGTTTCCGTACCCTCACCTGTGCCCTAAGCCTTGCCGTTCCCTAACCCTAACCCTAGCCCGGAACGGAAACCCACCACTAGCCCTAAACCTTTCCCTACGCCGTAGCCTACACCTGGCCTGTACGCTGGCACTGAACCATGCGTCAGCACGTTGTCTGACCCTCCCACGTTTCCGTACCCTCACCTGGGCCCTAAGCCTTGCCGTTTCCTAACCCTAACCCTAGCCCATGAACGGAAACCCACAACCAGCCCTACACCTTACCCTACGCCGTAGCATACTCCTGGCCCGTACGCTGGCACTGACCCGTGCGTCAGCACGTAGCCTAACCCTCTCACGTTTCCGAACCCTCAACTCTGTTGTAAGCCTTGCCGTTCCCTAACCCTAACCCTAGCCCTGAACGGAAACCCACCACCAGCCCTACACCTTACCCCCAAGCCGTAGCCTACTCCTGGCCGGTACGCTGGCACTGACCCGTGCGTCAGCATGTAGCCTGAACCTCCCTCGTTTCCATACCCTCACCTGTGCCCTAAGCCTTGCCGTTCCCTAACCCTAACCCTAGTCCAGAACGGAAACACACCACCAGCCCTACACCTAACCCCCAAGCCGTAGCTTACTCCCGGCCAGTACGCTGGCACTGACCCGTGCATCATCACGTAGCCTGACCCTCCCACGTTTCCGTACAATCACCTGTGCCCTAAGCCTTGCCGTTCTCTAACCCTAATCGTAGCCCGGAACGGAAACCCACCACCAGCCCTACACCTTACCCCCAAGCCGTAGCCTATTCCTGGCTCATACGCAGCACTGACCCTTTCATCAGCAAGTAGACTGACCCTCCCACGTTTCCGTACCCTCACCTGTGCCCTAAGCCTTGCCATTCACTAACCCTAACCCTAGCCCGGAACGGAAACCCACCACCAGCCCTACACCTTACTCTATGCCGTAGCCAACACCTGGCCCGTACGCGGGCACTGACCTGTGCTTCAGCACGTAGCCTGACCCTCCCATGTTACCGTACGCTCACCTGTGCCCTAAGCCTTGTCGTTCCCTAACCCTAACCCTAGCACGGCACGGAATCTCACCACCAGCTCTACAGCTTATCGTATGCCGTAGCCTAGTCCTGGCCCGTACGCTGGCACTGACCCGTGTGTCAGCATGTAGACTGACCCTCCAACGTTTGCGTACCCTCACCTGTGCCCTAAGCATTGACGTTCGCTAATCCTAACCCTAGCCCGGAACACAAACCCACCACCAGCCCTACACCTTACCACCACGCCGTAGCCTACTCCTGGACCATATGCTGGCACTGACCCGTGCGTCAGCACGTAGCCTGACCCTCCCACGTTTCCGTAACCTCACCTGTGCCCTAAGCCTTGCCGTTCCCTAACCCTAAACCTAGCCCGGAACGGAAACACACCACCAGCCCTAAATCATACCCACAAGCCGTAGCCTACTCCTGGCCCATACGCTGGCAATGACCCGTGTGTCAGCACGTAGCCTGACCCTCCCACGTTTCAGTACCCTCACCTGTGCCCTAAGCCTTGCCGTTCCCTAACCCTAACCATAGCCCGGAACGAAAACCCACCACCAGCCTTACACCTTACCCTACGCCGTAGCCTACTCCTGGTCCATATGCTGGCAGTGACCCGTACGTCAGCACGTAGCCTGACCCGCCCACGTTTCCGTACCCTCACCTGTGCCGTAAGCCTTGCCGTTCCCTAACCCTAACCCTAGCCCGGAACGGAAAACCACCACCAGCCCTAAACCTTTCCCTACTCCGTAGCCTACTCCTCGCCCGTACGCTCGCAATAAACCCTGCGTCAGCATTTAGCTTGACACTCCCACGTTTCCGTACCCTCACCTGGGCCCTAAGCCTTGCCGTTCCCTAACACTAACCGTAGCCCGGAACGGAAACCCACCACCAGCCCTACACCTTACCCTACGCCGTAGCCTACTCCTGGCCCGAACGCTGGCACTGACCCGTGCGTCAGCACGTAGCCTGACCCTCCCACGTTTCCGTAACCTCACCTGTGCCCTAAGCCTTGCCTTTCCCTAACCCTAACCCTAGCCCGGAACAAAAACCCACCACCAGCCCTACACCCGACACCAAGCCGTAGCCTATTCCTGGCCCGTACGCAGGCACTGACCCTTTCATCAGCACGTAGCCTGACCCTCCCACGTTTCCGTACCCACATCTGTGCCCTAAGCCTTGCAGTTCCCTAACCCTAACCCTAGCCCGGAACGGAAACCCACCACCAGCCCTACACCTTATCCTACGCCGTAGCCTAGTCCTGGCCTGTACGGTGGCACTGACCCTTGCGTCAGCATGTAGCCTGACCCTCCCACGTTTCCGTACCCTCACCTGTGCCCTAAGCCTTGCCGTTCCGAATCCCTAACCCTAGCCCGGAACGGAAACCCACCACCAGCCCTACACCTTACCCCCAAGCCATAGCCTACTCCTGGCCCGTTCGGTGGCACTAATCCTAGCATCAGCAAGTAGCCTGACCCTCCCACGTTTCTGTACACTCACACGTGCCCTAAGCCTTGCCGTTCTGTAACCCTAATGCTAGACCGGAACGGAAACCCACCACCAGCCCTACACCTTTCCCTATGCCGTAGCCTATTCCTGGCTCGTACGCAGGCACTGACACTTTCATCAGCACTTAGCCTGAACCTCCCAGGTTTCTGTACCCTCACCTGTGCCCTAAGCCTTGCCGTTCACTAACCCTAACCCTAGCCTGGAATGGAAACCCACCACCAGCCTTACAACTTACCCCCAAGCCGTAGCCTACTCTTGGCCGGTACGCTGGCACTGACACGTGCGTCAGCACGTAGCCTGACCCTCACACGTTTCCGTACCCTCACCTGTGCCCTAAGCCTTGCCGTTTCCTATCCCTATCCCTAGCCCGGAACAGAAACCCACCACCAGCCCTACACTCTACCCTACGCCATAGCCTATTCCTGGCCCGTACACTGGCACTGAGCCGTGCGTCAGCACGTAGCCTGACCCTCCCACGTTTCCGTACCCTCACCTGTGCCCTAAGCCTTGAGGTTCCCTAACCCTACCTCTAGCCCCGAACAGAAAACCACCAACAGCCCTACAACTTACGACCACGCCGTAGCCTACTCCTGGCCCATATGCTGGCACTGACACGTGCGTCAGCACGTAGCCTGTCCCTCCCACGTTTCCGTAACCTCACCTGTGCCCTAAGCCTTGCCGTTTCCTAACCTTAACCCTAGCCCGGAACGGAAACCCACCACCAGCCCTACACCTTACACTATGCCGTAGCCTACACCTGGCCCGTACGCGGGCACTGACCTGTGCTTCAGCACGTAGCCTGACCCTCCCATGTTACTGTACTCTCACCTGGGCCCTAAGCCTTGCCGTTCCCTAACCCTAACCCGAGCCTGGCACGGAATCCCACCCCCAGCCCTACACCTTATCGTATGCCGTAGCCTAGTCCTGGCCCGTACGCTGGCACTGACCCGTGTGTCAGCATGTAGCCTGACCCTCCCACGTTTCCGTAACCTCACCTGTGCCCTAAGCATTGCCGTTCCCTAACCCTAACCCTAGCCCGGAACGGAAACACACCACCAGCCCTAAATCATACCCACAAGCCGTAGCCTACTCCTGGCCCATACGCTGGCAATGAACCGTGTGTCAGCACGTAGCCTGACCCTCCCACGTTTCAGTACCCTCAACTGTGCCCTAAGCCTTGCCGTTCCCTAACCCTAACCATAGCCCGGAACGAAAACCCACCACCAGCCTTACACCATACCCTACGCCGTAGCCTACTCCTGGTCCATATGCTGGCAGTGACCCGTACATCAGCACGTAGCCTGACCCGCCCACGTTTCCGTACCCTCACCTGTGCCGTAAGCCTTGCCGTTCCCGAACCCTAACCCTAGCCCGGAACGGAAAACCACCACCAGCCCTAAACCTTTCCCTACTCCGTAGCCTACTCCTCGCCCGTACGCTCGCAATAACCCCTGCGTCAGCATTTAGCTTGACACTCCCACGTTTCCGTACCCTCACCTGGGCCCTAAGCCTTGCCGTTCCCTAACACTAACCGTAGCCCGGAACGGAAACCCACCACCAGCCCTACACCTTACCCTACGCCGTAGCCTACTCCTGGCCCGAACGCTGGCACTGACCCGTGCGTCAGCACGTAGCCTGACCCTCCCGCGTTTCCGTAACCTCACCTGTGCCCTAAGCCTTGCCTTTCCCTAACCCTAACCCTAGCCCGGAACAAAAACCCACCACCAGCCCTACACCCGACACCAAGCCGTAGCCTATTCCTGGCCCGTACGCAGGCACTGACCCTTTCATCAGCACGTAGCCTGACCCTCCCACGTTTCCGTACCCACATCTGTGCCCTAAGCCTTGCAGTTCCCTAACCCTAACCCTAGCCCGGAACGGAAACCCACCACCAGCCCTACACCTTATCCTACGCCGTAGCCTAGTCCTGGCCTGTACGGTGGCACTGACCCTTGCGTCAGCATGTAGCCTGACCTTCCCACGTTTCCGTACCCTCACCTGTGCCCTAAGCCTTGCCGTTCCGAATCCCTAACCCTAGCCCGGAACGGAAACCCACCACCAGCCCTACACCTTACCCCCAAGCCATAGCCTACTCCTGGCCCGTTCGGTGGCACTAATCCTAGCATCAGCAAGTAGCCTGACACTCCCACGTTTCTGTACCCTCACACGTGCCCTAAGCCTTGCCGTTCTGTAACCCTAACGCTAGACCGGAACGGAAACCCACCACCAGCCCTACACCTTTCCCTACGCCGTAGCCTATTCCTGGCTCGTACGCAGGCACTGACACTTTCATCAGCACTTAGCCTGAACCTCCCAGGTTTCTGTACCCTCACCTGTGCCCTAAGCCTTGCCGTTCACTAACCCTAACCCTAGCCTGGAATGGAAACCCACCACCAGCCTTACAACTTACCCCCAAGCCGTAGCCTACTCCTGGCCGGTACGCTGGCACTGACACGTGCGTCAGCACGTAGCCTGACCCTCACACGTTTCCGTACCCTCACCTGTGCCCTAAGCCTTGCCGTTTCCTATCCCTATCCCTAGCCCGGAACAGAAACCCACCACCAGCCCTACACTCTACCCTACGCCATAGCCTATTCCTGGCCCGTACACTGGCACTGAGCCGTGCGTCAGCACGTAGCCTGACCCTCCCACGTTTCCGTACCCTCACCTGTGCCCTAAGCCTTGAAGTTCCCTAACCCTACCTCTAGCCCCGAACAGAAAACCACCAACAGCCCTACAACTTACGACCACGCCGTAGCCTACTCCTGGCCCATATGCTGGCACTGACACGTGCGTCAGCACGTAGCCTGTCCCTCCCACGTTTCCGTAACCTCACCTGTGCCCTAAGCCTTGCCGTTTCCTAACCTTAACCCTAGCCCGGAACGGAAACCCACCACCAGCCCTACACCTTACACTATGCCGTAGCCTACACCTGGCCCGTACGCGGGCACTGACCTGTGCTTCAGCACGTAGCCTGACCCTCCCATGTTACTGTACTCTCACCTGGGCCCTAAGCCTTGCCGTTCCCTAACCCTAACCCGAGCCTGGCACGGAATCCCACCCCCAGCCCTACACCTTATCGTATGCCGTAGCCTAGTCCTGGCCCGTACGCTGGCACTGACCCGTGTGTCAGAATGTAGCCTGACCCTCCCACGTTTCCGTAACCTCACCTGTGCCCTAAGCATTGCCGTTCCCTAACCCTAACCCTAGCCCGGAACAGAAACCCACCACCAGCCCTACACCTTACCATACGCCGTAGCCTACTCCTGGCCCGTACGCTGGCACTGACCCGTGAGTCAGCAGGTAGACTGACCCTCCCACATTTCCGTACCCTCACCTGTGCCCTAAGCCTTGCCGTTCCCTCACCCTAACCCTAGCCAAGAACGGAAACCCACCAGCAGCCCTAAACCTTACCCTACACCATAGCCTACTCCTGGCCCGTACGGTGGCACTGACCTGTGCGTCAGCACGTAGCCTGACCCTCAAAGGTTTCCGTACCCTCACCTGTGCCCTAAGCCTTGTCGTTCCCTAACCCTAACCCTAGTCCGGAACGGAAGCCCACCACCAGCCCTAGAGTTTACCCCCGATCCATAGCCTATTCCTGGCCCGTACGCTGGCACTGACCCGTGCTTCAGCATGTAGCCTGACCCTCCCACGTTTCCGTACCCTCACCTGTGCCCTAAGCCTTGCCATTCCCTAACCCTAACCCTAGCCCGGAACGGAAACCCACCACCAGCCCTACACCTAACCCCCAAGCCGTAGCCTACTCCTGGCTGGTACGCTGGCACTGACCCGTTCATCAGCACGTAGCCTGACCCTCCCACGTTTCCGTACCCTCACCTGTGCCCTAAGCCTTGCCGTTCCCTATCCCTAACCCTAGCCCGGAACGGAAACCCACCACCAGCCCTAAAACTTACCCCAAAGCCGTAGCCTATTCCTGGACCTTATGCTGGCACTGACCCGTGCGTCAGCACGTAGCCTGACCCTCCCACGTTTGCGGACCCTCACCTGTGCCCTAAGCCTTGCCATTCCCTAACCCTAACCCTAGACCGGAACGGAAACCCACCACCAGCCCTACACCTTTCCCTACGCCGTAGCCTATTCCTGGCCCGTACGCAGGCACTGACCCTTTCATCAGCACGTAGCCTGACCCTCCCACGTTTCCGTACCCTCACCTGTGCCCTAAGCCTTGCCGTTCCCTAAGCCTATCCCTAGCACGGAACGGAAACCCACCACCAGCCCTAAACCTTACCCCCAAGCCGTAGCCTACTCCTGGTCCATACGCTGGCACTGACCCGTGCGTCAGCACGTAGCCTGATCCTCCCACGTTTCCGTACCCTCACCTGTGCCCTAAGCCTTGCCGTTCCCTAACCCTAACCCTAGCCCGGAACGGAAACCCACCACTAGCCCTATACCTTTCCCTACGCCGTAGCCTACACCTGGCCCGTACGCTGGCACTGACCCATGCGTCAGCACGTTGTCTGACCCTCCCACGTTTCCGTACCCTCACCTGGGCCCTAAGCCTTGCCGTTTCCTAACCCTAACCCTAGCCCTTGAACGGAAACCCACCACCAGCCCTACACCTTACCCTACGCCGTAGCATACTCCTGGCCCGTACGCTGGCACAGACCCGTGCGTCAGCACGAAGCCTGACCCTCCCACGTTTGCGGACACTCACCTGTGCCCTAAGCCTTGCCGTTCCCTAACCCTAACCCTAGCCCGGAACCGAAACCCACCACCAGCCCTACACCTTTCCCTACGCCGTAGCCTATTCCTGGCTCATACGCAGGCACTGACCCTTTCATCCGCAAGTAGACTGACCCTCCCACGTTTCCGTACCCTCACCTGTGCCCTAAGCCTTGCCATTCACTAACCCTAACCCTAGCCCGGAACGGAAACCCACCACCAGCCCTACACCTTACTCTATGCAGTAGCCTACACCTGGCCCGTACGCGGGCACTGACCTGTGCTTCAGCACGTAGCCTGACCCTCCCATGTTACCGTACGCTCACCTGTGCCCTAAGCCTTGTCGTTCCCTAACCCTAACCCTAGCTCGGCACGGAATCTCACCACCAGCTCTACAGCTTATCGTATGCCGTAGCCTAGTCCTGGCCCGTACGCTGGCACTGACCCGTGTGTCAGCATGTAGCCTGACCCTCCAACGTTTGCGTACCCTCACCTGTGCCCTAAGCATTGACGTTCGCTAACCCTAACCCTAGCCCGGAACACAAACCCACCACCAGCCCTACACCTTACCACCACGCCGTAGCCTACTCCTGGACCATATGCTGGCACTGACCCGTGCGTCAGCACGTAGCCTGACCCTCCCACGTTTCCGTAACCTCACCTGTGCCCTAAGCCTTGCCGTTCCCTAACCCTAACCCTAGCCCGGAACGGAAACACACCACCAGCCCTAAATCACACCCACAAGCCGTAGCCTACTCCTGGCCCATTCGCTGGCAATGACCCGTGCGTCAGCACGTAGCCTGACCCTCCCACGTTTCTGTACCCTCACACGTGCCCTAAGCCTTGCCGTTCTGTAACCCTAACCCTAGCCCGGAACGGAAACCCACCACCAGCCCTACACCTTACCCCCAAGCCATAGCCTTCTCCTGGCCCGTTCGGTGGCACTAACCCTAGCATCAGCAAGTAGCCTGACCCTCCCACGTTTCTGTACCCTCACACGTGCCCTAAGCCTTGCCGTTCTGTAACCCTAACCCTAGCCCGGAACGGAAACCCACCACCAGCCCTAAAACTTACCCACAAGCCGTAGCCTTCTCCTGGCCTGTATTCTGGCACTGACCCGTGCGTCAGCACATTGTCTAACCCTCCCACGTTTCCGTACCCTCACCTGTGCCCTAAGCCTTGCTGTTCCCTAACCCTAACCCTAGTCCCCAACGGAAACCCTCCACCAGCCCTAAACCTTACCCCCAAGCCGTAGCCTACTCCTGGCCCGTATTCTGGCACTGACACGTTCGTCAGCACGTAGCCTGACACTCCCACTTTTCTGTATCCTCACCTGTGCCCTAAGTCTTGCCTTTCACTAACCCTAACTATAGCCCGGAATGGAAACCCACCACCAACCCTACACCTTACCCTACGCCGTAGCCTACTCCTGGCCCGTACGCTGGCACTGACCCGTGTGTCAGCACGTGGCCTGACCTTCCCACATTTCCGTACCCTCACCTGTGCCCTAAGCCTTGCCGTTCCCTAACCCTAACCCTAGTACGGAACGGAAACACACCACCAGCCCTACACCTAACACCCAAGCCATAGCCTACTCCTGGCCTGTACGCTGGCACTGACCCATGCGTCAGCATGTAGACTGACCCTCCCACGTTTCCATACCCTCACCTCTGCCCTAAGCCTTGCCGATCCCTATCCCTAACCCTAGCCCCGAACGGAAACGAACCAGCAGCCATACACCTTTCTCTACGACGTAGCCTACTCCTGGCCCATACGCTGGCATTGACACGTGCATTAGCACGTAGCCTGAACCTCCTACGTTTCCGTACCCTCAGCTAAGCCCTAAGCCTTGGCCTTCCCTAACTCTAACCAAAGCCCGGAACGGAATCCCACCACCAGCCCTACACCTTACCCTATGCCGTAGCCTACACCTGGCCCGTTCGTGGGCAGTGACCTGTGCATCAGCACGTAGCCTGAACCTCCCATGTTACCGTACACTCACCTGTGCCCTAAGCCTTGCCGTTCCCTAACCCTAACCCTAGCCCGGAACGGAAACACACCACCAGCCCTAAACCTTACTCACAAGCCGTAGCCTACTCCTGGCCCGTACGCTGGCACTGACCCGTGCGTCAGCACGTAGCCTGACCCTCCCACGTTTCCGTACCATCACCTGTGCCCTAAGCCTGGCCGTTCCCTCACCCTCACCCTAGCCAGGAAAGGAAACCAACCAGCAACCCTACACCTTACCCTACGCCGTAGCTTACTCCTGGCGCGTATGCTTGCACTGACCCGTGCGTCAGCATGTAAACTGACACCCCACGTTTCCATACCCTCACCTGGGCCCTAAACCTTGCCGTTCCCTAACACTAACCCTAGCCCGGAATGGAAACCCACCACCAGCCCTAAAACTTACCCCCATGCCATAGCCTACTCCTGGCCCGTACACAGGCACTGACCCGTGCGTCAGCACGTAGCCTGACCCTCCCTCTTTTCCGTACCCTCTGCTAAGCCCTAAGCCTTGGCCTTCCCTAACTCTAACCCAAGCCCGGAACGGAATCCCACCACCAGCCCTACACCTTAATGTATGCCGTAGCCTATTCCTGGCCCGTACGCTGGCACTGACCCGTGCGTCAGCACGTAGCCTGACCCTCTCACGTTTCCGTACCCTCACCTGTGCCCTAAGCCTTGCCGTTCCCTAACCCTAACCCTAGCCCGGAACGGAAACACACCACCAGCCCTAAACCTTACCCACAAGCCGTAGCCTACTCCTGGCCCGTACGCTGGCACTGACCCGTGCGTCAGCACGTAGCCTGACCCTCCCACGTTTCCGTACCATCACCTGTGCCCTAAGCCTTGCCGTTCCCTCACCCTCACCCTAGCCAGGAAAGGAAACCAACCAGCAACCCTACACCTTACCATACGCCGTAGCTTACTCCTGGCGCGTATGCTGGCACTGACCCGTGCGTCAGCATGTAAACTGACACCCCACGTTTCCATACCCTCACCTGGGCCCTAAACCTTGCCGTTCCCTAACACTAACCCTAGCCCGGAATGGAAACCCACCACCAGCCCTAAAACTTACCCCCATGCCATAGCCTACTCCTGGCCCGTACACAGGCACTGACCCGTGCGTCAGCACGTAGCCTGACCCTCCCTCTTTTCCGTACCCTCTGCTAAGCCCTAAGCCTTGGCCTTCCCTAACTCTAACCCAAGCCCAGAACGGAATCCCACCACCACCCCTACACCTTAATGTATGCCATAGCCTATTCCTGGCCCGTACGCTGGCACTGACCCGTGCGTCAGCACGTAGCCTGACCCTCCCACGTTTCCGTACCCTCACCTGTGCCCTAAGCCTTGCCGTTCCCTAACCCTAACCCTAGCCCGGAACGGAAACCCACCACCAGCCATAAACCATTCCCTACGCCGTAGCCTACTCCTGGCCCGTACGCTGGCACTGACCCGTGCGTCAGCATGTAGTCTGACCCCCACACGTTTCCGTACCCTCACCTGGGCCCTAAGCCTTGCCGTTCCCTAACCCTAACCCTAGCCCGGAAAGGAAACCCACCACAAGCCCTACACCTTACCCTATGCCGTAGCCTACTCTTGGCCCGAACGCTGGCACTGAGCCGTGCGTCAGCACGTAGCCTGACCTTCCCACATTTCCGTACCTTCACCTGTGCCGTAAGCCTTGCTGTTCCCTAACCCTAACCCTAGTACGGAACGGAAAACCATCACCAGCCCTACAACTAACCTCCAAGCCATAGCCTACTTATGGCCCGTACGCTGGCACTGACCCATGCGTCAGCACGTAGCCTGTCCCTCCCACGTTTCCGTACCATCACCTTTGCCCTAAGCCTTGCCGTTCCCTAACCCTAACCCTAGCCCGGTACAGAAACCCACCACCAGCCCTACAACTAAACCCAAAGCCGTAGCCTACTCCTGGCCGGTACGATTGCACTGACCCGTGCGTCAGCACGTAGCCTGACCCTCCCACTTTTCCGTACCCTCACCTGTGCCCTAAGCCTTGCCGTTCCATAACCCTAACCCTAGCCCGGAACGGAAACCCACCACCAGCCCTACACCTTACCCTACGCCGTAGCCTACTCCTGGCCCGTACGCTGGCACTGATCCGTGCGTCAGCACCTAGCCTCACATTCCCACATTTCCGTAACCTCACCTGTGCCCTAAGCCTTGCCGTTCCCTAACCCTAAACCTAGCCCGGAATGGAAACCCACCACCAGCCCTACACCATACCCTACACCGTAGCCTACTCCTGGCCTTACGCTGGCACTGACCCTTGCATCAGCATGTAGCCTGACCCTCTCACGTTTCCGTACCCTCACCTGTGCCCTAAGCCTTGACATTCCCTAACCCTAACCCTAGCCCGGAACGCAAACCCACCACCAGCCCTACACATTTCCCTACGCCGTAGCCTACTCCTGGCCCGTACGCTGGCACTGACCCGTGCGTCAGCACGTAGCCTGACCCTCCCACGTTTCCGTACCCTCACCTGTGCCCTAAGCCTTGCCGTTCCCTAACCAAAACCCTAACCCGGAACGGAAACCCACCACCATCCCTAAACCTTTCCCTACTGGGTAGCCTACTCCTCGCCCGTACGCTCGCACTGACCCATGCGTCAGCATGTAGTTTGACCCTCCCACGATTCCGTACCCTCACCTGGGCCCTAAGCCTTGCAATTCCCTAACACTAACCTTAGTCCGGAAAGGAAACCCACCACCAGCCCTACACCTTACCCTATGCCGTAACCTACACCTGACCCATACGCAGGCACTGACCTGTGATTCCGCACGTAGCCTGACCCTCCCAAGTTTGCGGACCCTCACCTGTGCCCTAAGACTTGCCGTTCCCTAACACTAACCCTAGCCCAGAACGGAATCCCACCACCAGCCCTACACCTTTCCCTACGCCGTAGCCTATTCCTGGCTCGTACGCAGGCACTGACACTTTCATCAGCACGTAGCCTGACCCTCCCACGTTTCTGTACCCTCACCTGTGCCCTAAGCCTTGCCGTTCACTAACCCTAACCCAAGCCCGGAACGGAAACCCACCACCAGCCCTACACCTTACCCCCAAGCCGTAGCCTACTCCTGGCCGGTACGCTGGCACTGACACGTGCGTCAGCACGTAGCCTGACCCTCACACGTTTCCGTACCCTCACCTGTGCCCTAAGCCTTGCCGTATCCTAACCCTAACCCTAGCCCGAAACAGAAACCCACCACCAGCCCTACACTCTACCCTACGCCATAGCCTATTCCTGGCCCGTACGCTGGCTCTGAGCCGTGCGTCATCACGTAGCCTGACCCTCCCACGTTTCCGTACCCTCACCTGTGCCCTAAGCCTTGACGTTCCCTAACCTGAACCCTAGCCCGGAACAGAAAACCACCACCAGCCCTACAAATTACCACCACGCCGTAGCCTACTCCTGGCCCATATGCTGGCTCTGACACATGCGTCAGCACGTAGCCTGACCCTCCCACGTTTCCGTACCCTCACCTGTGCCCTATGCCTTGCCGTTCCCTAACCCTAACCCTAGCACAGAACGGAAACCCACCTCCAGCCCTACACCTTACCCTATGCCGTAGCCTACAACTGGCCCGTACGTTGGCACTGACACGTGCGTCAGCACATAGCCTAACCCGCCCACGTTTCCGTACCCTCACCTGTGCCCTAAGCCTTGACGTTCCCTTACCCTAACCCTAGCCCGGAACGGAAAGCCACCACCAGCCCTACAACTTACCCCCAAGCTGTAGCCTACTCTTGGCCCGTATGCTGGCACTGACACATGCGTCAGCACGTAGCCTGACCCTCCCAAGTTTCCGTACCCTCACCTGTGCCCTATGCCTTGCCGTTCCCTAACCCTAACCCTAGCACAGAACGGAAACCCACCTCCAGCCCTATACCTTACCCTGCGCTGTAGCCTACTGCTGGCCCGTATGCTGGCACTGACCCATGCGTAAGCATGAAGCCTGACCCTCCCAAGTTTCCGTACCCTCACCTGTGCCCTAAGCCTCGACATTCCCTAACCATAACCCTAGCCCGGAACGGAAACCCACCACCTGCCCTACACCTTACCCTATGACGTAGCCTATACCTGGCCCGTACGCGGGTAATAGCCTGTGCTTCAGCACGTAGCCTGACACTACCATGTTACCGTACCCACCGCTGTGCTCTAAGCCTTACCGTTCCCTTACCCTAACCCTAGCCCGGAACGGAAACCAACCACCAGCCCTAAAACTTACCCACAAGCCATAGCCTACTCCTGGCCCGTACGCTGGCACTGACCCGTGCGTCAGCACGTAGCCTGACCCTCCCACGTTTCCGTACCATCACCTGTGCCCTAAGCCTTGCCGTTCCCTAACACTAACCCTAGCCCGGAACGGAAACCCACCACCAGCACTAAACCTTACCCTACGCCGTAGCCTACTCCTGGCCCGTACGCTGGCACTGACACGTGCGTCAGCACGTAGCCTGACCCTCCCACGTTTCTGTACCCTCACATGTGCCCTAAGCCTTGCCGTTCCCTAACCCTAACCCTAGCCCGGAACGGAAACCCACCACCAGCCCTACACTCTATCCTATGCCGTAGCCTATACCTGGCCCATACGCTGTCCCTGATCCGTGCGTCTGCACGTAGCCTGACCCTCCCACGTTTCTGTACCCTCACCTGGGCCCTAAACCTTGCCGTTCCCTAACACTAACCCTAGCCCGGAATGGCAACCCACCACCAGCCCTAAAACTTACCCCCATGCCATAGCCTACTCCTGGCCCGTACACAGGCACTGACCCGTGCGTCAGCACGTAGCCTGACCCTCCCACTTTTCCGTACCGTCTGCTAAGCCCTAAGCCTTGGCCTTCCCTAACGCTAACCCAAGCCCGGAACGGAATCCCACCACCAGCCCTACACCTTAATGTATGCCGTAGCCTATTCCTGGCCCGTACGCTGGCACTGACACTTGCGTCAGCACGTAGCCTGACCCTCCCACGTTTCCGTACCCTCACCTGTGCCCTAAGCCTTGCCGTTCCCTAACCCTAACCCTAGCCCGGAACAGAAACCCACCACCAGCCCTAAACCTTTCCCTACGCCGTAGCCTACTCCTGGCCCGTACGCTGGCACTGACCCGTGCGTCAGCATGTAGTCTGACCCCCACACGTTTCCGTACCCTCACCTGGGCCCTAAGCCTTGCCGTTCCCTAACCCTAACCCTAGCCCGGAACGGAAACCCACCACAAGCCCTACACCTTACCCTATGCCATAGCCTACTCCTGGCCCGAACGCTGGCACTGACCCGTGCGTCAGCACATAGCCTGACCTTCCCACATTTCCGTACCTTCACCTGTGCCGTAAGCCTTGCTGTTCCCTAACCCTAACCCTAGTACGGAACGGAAAACCATCACCAGCCCTACACCTAACCTCCAAGCCATAGCCTAATTATGGCCCGTACGCTGGCACTGACCCATGCGTCAGCACGTAGCCTGACCCTCCCACGTTTCCATACCCTCACCTGTGCCCTAAGCCTTGCCGTTCCCTAAACATAACCCTAGCCTTGAATGGAAACACGCCACCAGCCCTACATCTAACCCCCAAGGCGTAGCCTACTCCTGGCCGGTACGCTGGCACTGACACGTGCGTCAGCACGTACCCTGACCCTCCCACGTTTCCGTACCCTCACCTGTGCCCTAAGCCTTACCGTTCCCTAACCCTAACCCTAGCCCGGAACAGAATCCAACCACCAGCACTACACTTTACCCTACGCTGTAGAATATTCCTGGCCCTTACGCTGGCACTGATCCTTGCGTCAGCACGTAGCCTGACCCTCCCAAATTTCCGTACCCTCACCTGTGCCCTAAGCCTTGATGTTCGCTAACCCTAACCCTAGCCCGGAACAGAAACCCACCACCAGCCCTACAACTTACCACCATGCCGTAGCCTACTCCTGGCCCATATGCTGGCACTGACCCGTGCGTCAGCACATAGCCTGACCCTCACACGTTTCCGTAACCTCACCTGTGCCCTAAGCCTTGCCGTTCCCTAACCCTAACCCTAGCCCGGAACGGAAACCCACCACCAGCCCTAAACCTTACCCTATGACGAAGCATATACCTGGCCCGTACGCGGGTAATAGCCTGTGCTTCAGCACGTAGCCTGACACTACCATGTTACCGTACCCTCAGCTGTGCTCTAAGCCTTGCCGTTCCCTTACCCTAACCCTAGCCCGGAACGGAAACCCACCACCAGCCCTAAAACTTACCCACAAGCCGTAGCCTACTCCTGGCCCGTACGCTGGCACTGACCCGTGCGTCAGCACGTAGCCTGACCCACCCACGTTTCCGTACCATCACCTGTGCCCTAAGCCTTGCCGTTCCCTAACTCTAACCCTAGCCCGGAACGGAAACCCACCACCAGCACTAAACCTTACCCTACGCCGTAGCCTATTCCTAGCCCGTACGCTGGCACTGACCCGTGCGTCAGCACGTAGCCTGACCCTCCCACGTTTCCGTACCCTCACATGTGCCCTAAGCCTTGCCGTTCCCTAACCCTAACCCTAGCCCGGAACGGAAACCCACCACCAGCCCTACACTCTATCCTACGCCGTAGCCTATACCTGGCCCGTACGCTGGCACTGATCCGTGCGTCAGCACGTAGCCTGACCCTCCAACGTTTCCGTACCCTCACCTGTGCCCTAAGCATTGACGTTCGCTAACCCTAACCCTAGCCCAGAACGGAAACCCACCACCAGCCCTACACTAACCCCCAAGCCGTAGCCTATTCCTGGCCGGTACGATGGCACTGACCCGTGCGTCAGCACGTAGCCTGACCCTCCCACGTTTCCGTACCCTCACCTGGGCCCTAAGCCTTGCCTTTCCCTAATCCTAACCCTAGCCCCGAACGGAAACCCACCACCAGCCCTAGACCTTAAACTATGCCGTAGCCTACTCCTGGCCTGTACGCTGGCACTGACCCATGCGTCAGCACGTAGCCTGACGCTCCCACGTTTCCATAACCCTCTCCAGTGCCCTAAGCCTTGCCGTTCCGTAACCCTAACCCTAGCCCGGCACGGAAACGGACCACCAGCCCTACATCTTACCCACAAGCCGTAGACTACTCCTGGCTCATACGCTGGCACTGACCGGTGGGTCAGCAAGTAGCCTGACCCTCCCACGTTTCCGTACCCTCACCTGTGCCCTAAGCCTTGCCGTTGCCTAACCCTAACCCTAGCCCGAAACGGAAAACCACCACCAGCCCTACAACTTACCCCCAAGCCGTAGCCTACTCCTGGTCCGTACACTGGCACTGACCTGTGCGTCAGCACGAAGCCTAACCCTCCCTCCTTTCCGTACCCTCACCTGTGCCCTAAACCTTGCCTTTCCCTAACCCTAACCCTAGCCCGGAATGGAAACCCACCACCAGCCCTAGACCATTCCCTACGCCGTAGCCTAATCCAGGCCCATACGCTGGCACTGACCCATGCGTCAGCACGTAGCCTGACCCTCCCACGTTTCCGTACCCTCACCTGTGCCCTATGCCTTGCCGTTCCCTAACCCTAACCCTAGCACAGAACGGAAACCCACCTCCAGCCCTACACCTTACCCTATGCCGTAGCCTACACCTGGCCCGTACGTTGGCACTGACCCGTGCGTCAGCACGTGGCCTGACCCGCCAACGTTTCCGTACCCTCACCTGTGCCCTAAGCCTTGACGTTCCCTTACCCTAACCCTAGCCCAGAACGGAAAGCCACCTCCAGCCCTACAACTTACCCCCAAGCTGTAGCCTACTCCTGGCCCGTATGCTGGCACTGACCCGTGCGTAAGCACGTATCCTGACCCTCCCACGTTTCCGTACCCTCACCTGTGCCCTAAGCCTTGACATTCCCTAACCATAACCCTAGCCCAGAACGGAAAATCACCACCAGCCCTAGACCTTACCCTACGGCGTAGCCTACTCCTGGCCTGTACGCTGACACTGACACGTGCGTCAGCACGTAGCCTGACCCTCCCACGTTTCCGTACCCTCACCTGTGCCCTAAGCTTTGTCGTTCCCTAACCCTAACCCTAGCCCGGAAAGGAAACCCACCACCAGCCCTA
Source organism: Mesoplodon mirus (assembly GCF_964341445.2). Taxonomy (NCBI): domain Eukaryota; kingdom Metazoa; phylum Chordata; class Mammalia; order Artiodactyla; family Ziphiidae; genus Mesoplodon; species Mesoplodon mirus. Next base: position 681,229 of record NW_028295773.1, read on the forward strand.
AACCTTTCCCTACGCCGTAGCCTACTCCTGGCCCGTACGCTGGCACTGACCCGTGCTTCAGCATGTAGTCTGACCTCCACACGTTTCCGTACCCTCACCTGGGCCCTAAGCCTTGCCGTTCCCTAACCCTAACCCTAGCCCGGAACGGAAACCCACCACAAGCCCTACACCTTACCCTATGCCGTAGCCTACTCCTGGCCCGAACGCTGGCACTGACCCGTGCGTCAGCACGTAGCCTGACCTTCCCACATTTCCGTACCTTCACCTGTGCCGTAAGCCTTGCTGTTCCCTAACCCTAACACTAGTACGGAACGGAAAACCATCACCAGCCCTACACCTAACCTCCAAGCCATAGCCTAATTATGGCCCGTACGCTGGCACTGACCCGTGTGTCAGCACGTAGCCTGAACCTCCCACGTTTCCGTACCATCACATTTGCCCTAAGCCTTGCCGTTCCCTAACCCTAACCCGAGCCCGGTACAGAAACCCACCACCAGCCCTACACCTAAACCCCAAGCCGTAGCCTACTCCTGGCCGGTACGATTGCACTGACCCGTGCATCAGCACGTAGCCTGACCCTCCCACGTTTCTGTATCCTCACCTGTGCCCTAAGCCTTGCCGTTCCCTAACCCTAACCCTAGCCCTGAAGGGAAAACCACCACCAGCCCTACACTTTACCCTACGCCGTAGCCTACTCCTGGCCCTTATGCTGGCTCTGACACATGCGTCAGCACGTAGCCTGACCCTCCCACGTTTCCGTACCCTCACCTGTGCCCTAAGCCTTGCCGTTACCTAACCCTAACCCTAGCCCGGAACGGAAACCCACCACCAGCCCTACACTCTATCCTACACCGTAGCCTACTCCTGGCCCGTACGCTGGCACTGACCCGTGCGTCAGCATGTAGCCTGACCCTCTCACGTTTCCGTACCCTCACCTGTGCCCTAAGCCTTGACGTTCCCTAACCCTAACCCTAGCCCGGCACGCAAACCCAACACCAGCCCTACACCTTTCCCTACGCCATAGCCTACTCCTTGCCCATACGCTGGCACTGACCCGTGCGTCAGCACGTAGCCTAACCCTCCCACGTTTCCGTACCCTCACCTGTGCCCTAAGCCTTGCCGTTCCCTAACCAAAACCCCAACGTGGAACGGAAACCCACCACCATCCCTAAACCTTTCCCTACTGGGTAGCCTACTCCTCGCCCGTACGCTCGCACTGACCCGTGCGTCAGCATGTAGTTTGACCCTCCCACGTTTCCGTGCCCTCACCTGGGCCCTAAGCCTTGCCATTCCCTAACACTAACCTTAGTCCGGAAAGGAAACCCACCACCAGCCCTACACCTTACCCTATGCCGTAGCCTACACCTGGCCCATACGCAGGCACTGACCTGTGCTTCAGCACGTAGCCTGACCCTCCCACGTTTGCGGACCCTCACCTGTGCCCTAAGACTTGTCGTTCCCTAACACTAACCCTAGCCCAGAACGGAATCCCACCACCAGCCCTACACCTTTCCCTACGCCATAGCCTATTCCTGGCTCGTACGCAGGCACTGACACTTTCATCAGCACTTAGCCTGACCCTCCCACGTTTCTGTACCCTCACCTGTGCCCTAAGCCTTGCCGTTCACTAACCCAAACCCTAGCCCGGAACGGAAACCCACCACTAGCCCTACACCTTACCCCCAAGCCGTAGCCTACTCCTGGCCGGTACGCTGGCACTGACACGTGCGTCAGCACGTAGCCTGACCCTCACACGTTTCCGTACCCTCACCTGTGCCCTAAGCCTTGCCGTTTCCTAACCCTAACCCTAGCCCGGAACAGAAACCCACCACCAGCCCTACACTCTACCCTACGCCATAGCCTATTCCTGGCCCGTACGCTGACTCTGAGCCATGCGTCATCACGTAGCCTGACCCTCCCACGTTTCCGTACCCTCACCTGTGCCCTAAGCCTTGCCGTTGCCTAACCCTAACCCTAGCCCGAAACGGAAACCGACCACCAGCCCTACAACTTACCCCCAAGCCGTAGCCTACTCCTGGTCCGTACACTGGCACTGACACTTGCGTCAGCACGTAGCCTGACCCTCCCTCCTTTCCGTACCCTCACCTGTGCCCTAAACCTTGCCTTTCCCTAACCCTAACCCTAGCCCGGAATGGAAACGCACCACCAGCCCTAGACCATTCCCTACGCCGTAGCCTAATCCAGGCCCATACGCTGGCACTGACCCATGCGTCAGCACGTAGCCTGACCCTCCCACGTTTCCGTACCCTCACCTGTGCCCTATGCCTTGCCGTTCCCTAACCCTAACCCTAGCACAGAACAGAAACCCACCTCCAGCACTACACCTTACCCTATGCCGTAGCCTACACCTGGCCCGTACGTTGGCACTGACCCGTGCGTCAGCACGTGGCCTGACCCGCCCACGTTTCCGTACCCTCACCTGTGCCCTAAGCCTTCACGTTCCCTTACCCTAACCCTAGCCCAGAACGGAAAGCCACCTCCAGCCCTACAACTTACCCCAAACTGTAGCCTACTCCTGGCCCGTATGCTGGCACTGACCCGTGCGTCAGCACGTAGCCTGACCCTCCCACGTTTCCGTACCCTCACCTGTGCCCTAAGCCTTGACATTCCCTAACCATAACCCTAGCCCAGAACGGAAAACCACCACCAGCCCTAGACCTTACCCTACGGCGTAGCCTACTCCTGGCCTGTACGCTGACACTGACACGTGCGTCAGCACGTAGCCTGACCCTCCCACGTTTCCGTACCCTCACCTGTGCCCTAAGATTTGTCGTTCCCTAACCCTAACCCTAGCCCGGAACGGAAACCCACCACCAGCCCTAAACCTTTCCCTACGCCGTAGCCTACTCCTGGCCCGTATGCTGGCACTGACCCGTGCGTCAGCATGTAGACTGACACCCCACGTTTCCATACCCTCACCTGGGCCCTAAACCTTGCCTTTCCCTAACACTAACCCTAGCCCGGAATGGAAACCCACCACCAGCCCTAAAACTTACCCCCATGCCATAGCCTACTCCTGGCCCGTACACAGGCACTGACCCATGCGTCAGCACGTAGCCTGACCCTCCCACTTTTCCGTACCCTCTGCTAAGCCCTAAGCCTTGGCCTTCCCTAACTCTAACCCAAGCCCGGAACGGAATCCCACCACCAGCCCTACACCTTAATGTATGCCGTAGCCTACTCCTGGCCCGTACACAGGCACTGACCCATGCGTCAGCATGTAGCCTGAACCTCCCACGTTTCCGTACCCTCACCTGTGCCCTAAGCCTTGCTGTTTCCTAACACTAACCCTAGCCTGGAATGGAAACCCACCACCAGCCCTACACCTAACCACCAAACCGTAGCCTACTCCTGGCCGGTACGCTGGCACTGACACCTGCGTCATCACGTAGCCTGAACCTCCCACGTTTCCGTACCCTCACATGTGCCCTAAGCTTTGCCGTTCCCTAACCCTAACTGTAGCCCAGAACGGAAACCCACCAACAGCCCTACACCTTACCCCCAAGCTGTAGCCTACTCCTGGTCCATACGCTGGCACTGACCCGTGCGTCAGAACGTATCCTGAACCTGCCACGTTGCTGTACCCTCACCTGTGCCCTAAACCTTGCCATTCACTAACCCTAACCCTAGCCCGGAACAGGAACCCACCACCAGCCCTAAACCTTACCCTACGCTGTAGCCTACTCCTGGCCCGTACGCTGGCACTGACCCGTGCGTCAGCACGTAGCCTGAACCTCCCACGTTTCCGTACCCTCACCTGGGTCCTAAGCATTGCCGTTACCTATCCCTAACCCTAGCCCGGAACAGGAACCCACCACCAGCCCTAAACCTTACCCTACGCTGTAGCCTACTCCTGGCCCTTATGCTGGCTCTGACACATGCGTCAGCACGTAGCCTGACCCTCCCACGTTTCCGTACCCTCACCTGTGCCCTAAGCCTTGCCGTTCCCTATCCCTAACCCTAGCCCGGAACGGAAACCCACCACCAGCCCTAAACCTTTCCCTACGCCGTAGCCTATTCCTGGCCCGTACGCAGGCACTGACCCTTTCATCAGCACGTAGCCTGACCCTCCCACGTTTCCGTACCCTCACCTGTGCCCTAAGCCTTGCCGTTCCCTAACCCTAACCCTAGACCGCAACGGAAACCCACCACCAGCCCTACACCTTACCCTAAGCCCTCGCCTACTACTGGACCGTACACTGGCACTGACATGTGCGTCAGCACTTAGCCTGACCTTACCACATTTCCGTACCCTCACCTGTGACCTAAGGCTTGCTGTTCCCTAACCCTAACCCTAGTACGGAACGGAAACCCACCACCAGCCCTAAACCTAACGCCCAAACCATAGCCTAATCCTGAACCGTACATGGCACTGACCCGTGCGTCACCATGTAGCCTGACCCTCGCACGTTTCCGTACCCTCACCTGTGCCCTAAGCCTTGCCGTTCCCTAACCATAACCCTAGCCTTGAATGAAAACCCGCCACCAGCCCTACATCTAACCCCCAAGCCGTAGCCTACTCCTGGCCGGTACGCTGGCACTGACACGTGCGTCAGCACGTACCCTGACCCTCACACGTTTCCGTACCCTCACCTGTGCCCTAAGCTTTGCCGTTCCCTAACCCTAACCCTAGCCCGGAACGCAAACCGACCACCAGCCCTACACCTTTCCCTATGCCGTAGCCTACTCCTGGCCCGTACGCTGGCATTGAACCGTGCGTCATCACGTAGCCTGACCCTCCCACTTTTATGTACCCTAACCTGTGCCCTAAGCCTTGCCGTTCCCTTACCCAAGCCCTAGCCCGGAACGGAAACCCACAACCAGCCCTACACTCTACCCTACGCCATAGCCTATTCCTGGCCCGTACGCTGGCTCTGAGCCGTGCGTCATCACGTAGCCTGACACTCCCACGTTTCCGTACCCTCACCTGTGCCCTAAGCCTTGACGTTCCCTAACCTTAACCCTAGCCCCTAACAGAAACCCACCACCAGCCCTACAACTTACCACCACGCCGTAGCCTACTCCTGGCCCATATGCTGGCACTGACCGGTGCGTCAGCATGTAGCCTGACCCTCCCACGTTTCCGTAACCTCAGCTGTGCCCTAAGCCTTGCCGTTCCCTAACCTTAACACTAGCCCGGAACGGAAACTCACCACCAGCCCTACACCTTACCCTATGCCATAGCCTACACCTGGCCCGTACACGGGCACTGACCTGTGCTTCAGCACGTAGCCTGACCCTCCCATGTTACCGTACCCTCACCTGTGCCCTAAGACTTGCCATTCCCTAACCCTAACCCTAGCCCGGAACGGAAACCCACCACCAGCCCTAAAACTTACCCACAAGCCGTAGCCTACTCCTGGCCCGTACGCTGGCACTGACCCGTGTGTCAGCACGTAGCCTGACCCTCCCACGTTTCTGTACCATCACCTGTGCCCTAAGCCTTGCCGTTTCCTCACCCTCACCCTAGCCAGGAATAGAAACCCTCCAGCAGCCCTACACCTTACCCTACGCCGTAGCCTACTCCTGGCACGTACGCTGGCACTGACACATGCGTCAGCATGTAGCCTGAACCTCCCACGTTTCCGTACCCTCACCTGTGCCCTAAGCCTGGCTGTTCCCTAACACTAACCCTAGACTGGAATGGAAACCCTAGCCTGGAATGGAAACCCACCACCAGCCCTACACCTAACCACCAAACCGTAGCCTACTCCTGGCCGGTACGCTGGCACTGACACGTGTGTCATCACGTAGCCTGAACCTCCCACGTTTCCGTACCCTCACATGTGCCCTAAGCTTTGCCGTTCCCTAACCCTAACTGTAGCCCGGAACGGAAACCCACCAACAGCCCTACACCTTACCCCCAAGCTGTAGCCTACTCCTGGTCCATACGCTGGCACTGACCCGTGCGTCAGAACGTATCCTGAACCTGCCACGTTGCTGTACCCTCACCTGTGCCCTAAACCTTGCCATTCCCTAACCCTAACCCTACCCCGGAACAGAAACCCACCACCAGCCCTAAACCTTACCCTACGCTGTAGCCTACTCCTGGCCCGTACGCTGGCACTGACCCGTGCGTCAGCACATAGCCTGAACCTCCCACGTTTCCGTACCCTCACCTGGGTCCTAAGCATTGCCGTTACCTAACACTAACCCTAGCCCGGAAAGGAAACCCACCACCAGCCCTACACCTTACCCTACGCCGTAGCCTACTCCTGGCCCGAACTCTGGCAGTGACCCGTGCGTCAGCACGTAGCCTGACCCTCCCACGTTTCCGTACCCTCACCTGTGCCCTAAGCCTTGTCGTTCCCTAACCCTAACCCTAGACCGCAACGGAAAGCCACCACCAGCCCTACACCTTACCCTACGCCCTCGCCTACTCCTGGCCCGTACACTGGCACTGACATGTGCGTCAGCACTTAGCCTGACCTTACCACATTTCCGTACCCTCACCTGTGACCTAAGGCTTGCCGTTCCCTAACCCTAAACCTAGTACGGAACGGAAACCCACCACCAGCCCTAAACCTAACGCCCAAACCATAGCCTACTCCTGAACCGTACATGGCACTGACCCGTGCGTCACCATGTAGCCTGACCCTCGCACGTTTCCGTACCCGCACCTGTGCCCTAAGGCTTGCCGTTCCCTAACCATAACCTTAACCCAGAACGGAAACCCATCACCATCCCTAAACATTTCCCTACTGGGTAGCCTACTCCTCGCCCATACGCTCGCACTGACCCGTGCGTCAGCATGGAGTTTGACCATCCCACGTTTCCGTACACTCACCTGGGCCCTAAGCCTTGCCATTCCCTAACACTAACCCTAGCCCTGAACGGAAACCCACAACCAGCCCTACACCGTACCCTATGCCGTAGCCTACACCTGGCCCATACGCGGGCAGTGACCTGTGCTTCAGCACGTAGCCTGACCCTCCCACGTTTGCGGACCCTCACCTGTGCCCTAAGCCTTGCCATTCCCTAACCCTAACCCTAGCCCGGAACGGAAACCCACCAACAGCCCTACACCTTACCCAACGCCGTAGCCTATTCCTGGCTCGTACGCCGGCACTCACCGTTTCATCAGCATGTAGCGTGACCCTCCCACGTTTCCGTACCCTCACCTGTGCCCTAAGCCTTGCCGTTCACTATCCCTAACCCTAGCTCGGAACGGAAACCCACCACCAGCCCTACACCTTACCCCCAAGCCGTAGCCTACTCCTGGCCGGTACGCTGGCACTGACCCGTGCGTCAGCACGTAGCCTGACCCTCACACGTTTCCGTACCCTCACCTGTGCCCTAAGCCTTGCCGTTCCCTAACCCTAACCCTAGCCCGGAACGGAAACCCACCACTAGCCCTAAACCTTTCCGTACGCCGTAGACTACACCTGGCCCGTACGATGGCAATGACCCATGCGTCAGCACGTAGTCTGACCCTCCCACGTTTCCGTACCCTCACTTGGGCCCTAAGCCTTGCCGTTTCCTAACCCTAACCCTAACCCTAGCCCATGAAAGGAAACCCACCACCAGCCCTATACCTTACCCTACGCCGTAGCATATTCCTGGCCCATACGCTGGCACTGACCCGTGCGTCAGCACGTAGCCAGATCCTCCCACGTTTCCCTACCCTCACCTGTGCCCTAAGCCTTGCCGTTCCCTAACCCTAACCCTAGCCCTGAACGGAAACCCACCACCAGCCCTACAACTTACCCCCAAGCCGTAGCCTACTCCTGGCCGGTACGCTGGCACTGACACGTGCGTCATCACGTAGCCTGACCCTCCCACGTTTCCGTATCCTCACCTGTGCCCTAAGCTTTGCCGTTCCCTAACCCTAACTGTAGCCCGGAACGGAAACCCACCACCAGCCCTACAATTTACCCCCAAGCCGTAGCCTACTCCTGGTCCATACGCTGGCACTGACCCGTGCGTCAGAACGTATCCTGACCCTGCCACGTTGCCGTACCCTCACATGTGCCCTAAAGCTTGCCGTTCCCTAACCCTAACCCTAGCCCGGAACGGAAACCCACCACAAGCCCTACACCTTACCCCCAAGACGTAGCCTACTCGTGGTCCATACGCTGGCAATGACCTGTGCGTCAGCACGTAGCCTGACCTTCCCACGTTACCGTAACGTCACCTGTGCCCTAAGCCTTCCTGTTCCCTAACACTAACCCTAGCCCGGAACGGAAACCCACCACCAGTCCTACACCTAACCCCCAAGCCGTAGCCTACTCCTGGCCGGTTCGCTGGCACTGACCCGTGCGTCAGCACGTAGCCTGACTCTCCCACGTTTCCATACCCTCACCTGTGCCCTAAGCCTTGCCGTTCCCTAACCCTTCCACTAGCCCGGAACGGAAACCCACCACCAGCCCTAAACCTTACCCACAATCCGTAGCCTACTCTTGGCCCGTACACTGGCACTCACACGTGCGTCAGCACGTAGCCTGACCCTCCCACTTTTCTGTACCCTTACCTGAACCCTAAGCCTTGCCGTTCCCTAACCCTAAACCTAGCCCGGAATGGAATCCCACCACCAGCCCTACACCTTACCATATGCCGTAGCCTACTCCTGCCCGGTACGGTGCCACTGAGCTGTACATCAGCACGTAGCCTGACCCTCCCACGTTTCCGTACCCTCAGCTGTGCCCTACGCCTTGCCGTTCCCTAACCCTATCCCTAGCCCGGAACGGAAACACACCACCAGCCCTACAACTTACCCCTAAGCCGTAGCCTACTCCTGGCCTGTACGGTGGCACTGACCCTTGCGTCAGCATGTAGCCTGACACTCCCACGTTTCCGTACCCTCACCTGTGCCCTAAGCCTTGCCGTTCCATAACCCTAACCCGAGCCCGGAACGGAAACCCACCACCAGCCCTACACCTTACCCTTTGCTGTAGCCTACACCTGGCCCGTATGCGGACACTGACATGTCCGTCAGCACGTAGCCTGACCCTCCCACGTTTCCGTACCCTCACCTGTGCCCTAAGCCTTGCCGTTCCCTAACCCTAACCCTAGCCCGGAACGCAAACCGACCACCAGCCCTACACCTTTCCCTATGCCGTAGCCTACTCCTGGCCCATACGCTGGCACTGAACCGTGCGTAATCACGTAGCCTGACCCTCCCACTTTTCTGTACCCTCACCTGTGCCCTAAGCCTTGCCGTTCCCTTACACTAGCCCTAGCCTGGAACGGAAACCCACCACCAGCCTTACTCCTTAGCCTATGCCGTAGCCTACTCCTTGCCTGTACCCTGGCACTGACCCGTGCGTCAGCACGTAGCCTGACCCTCCCACGTTTCCGTACCCTCACCTGTGCCCTAAGGCTTGCCGTTCCCTAACCCTAACCGTAGTCCGGAACGGAAACACACCACCAGCCCTACAACTAACCCCCAAGCCGTAGCTTACTCCTGGCCAGTACGCTGGCAGTGACCCGTGCATTATCACGTAGTCTGACCCTCCAACATTTCCGTACTCTCACCTGTGCCCTAAGCCTTGCCGTTCCCTAACCCTAACCCTAGCCCAGAACGGAAAACCACCACCAGGCCTACATCTTACCCCCAAGCCGTAGCCTACTCCTGGCCCGTACGCTGGCACAGACCCGTGCGTCAGCACGAAGCCTGACCCTCCCACGTTTGCGGACCCTCACCTGTGCCCTAAGCCTTGCCGTTCCCTAACACTAACCCTAGACTGGAACGGAAACCCTCCACCAGCCCTACACCTTTCCCTACGCCGTAGCCTATTCCTGGCTCATACGCAGGCACTGACCCTTTCATCAGCAAGTAGACTGACCCTCCCACGTTTCCGTACACTCACCTGTGCCCTAAGCCTTGCCGTTCACTAACCCTAACCCTAGCCCGGAACGGAAACCCACCACCAGACCTACACCTTACTCTATGCCGTAGCCTACACCTGGCCCCGTACGCGGGCACTGACCTGTGCTTCAGCACGTAGCCTGACCCTCCAATGTTACCGTACGCTCACCTGTGCCCTAAGCCTTGCCTTTCCCTAACCCTAACCCTAGCCCGGCACGGAATCCCACCACCAGCCCTTCACCTTATCGTATGCCGTAGCCTAGTCCTGGCCTGTACGCTGGCACTGACCCGTGCGTCAGCATGTAGCCTGACCCTCCCACGTTTCCGTAACCTCTCCTGTGCCCTAAGCCTTGCCGTTCCCTAACCCTAACCCTAGCCCAGAACAGAAACCCACCACTAGCCCTATACCTTTCCCTACGCCGTAGCCTATTCCTGGCCCGTACGCAGGCACTGACCCTTTCATCAGCACGAAGCCTGACCCTCCCACGTTTCCGTACCCTCACCTGTGCCCTAAGCCTTGCCGTTCCCTAACCCTAACCCTAGCCCGGAACGGAAACCCACCACCAGCCCTAAACCTTACCCCCAAGCCGTAGCCTACTCCTGGTCCATACGCTGGCACTGACCTTTGCGTCAGCACGTAGCCTGAACTTCCCACATTACCGTACCCTCACCTGTGCCGTAAGCCTTGCCGTTCCCTAACCCTAACCCTAATACTGAACGGAAACACACCATAAGCCCTACACCTAACCCCCAAGCCGTAGCCTACTCCTGGCCCGTATGCTGGCACTGACACGTGCGTCAGCACGTAGCCTGACACTCCCACGTTTCCGTACCCTCACATGTGCCCTAACACTTGCTGTTCCCTAACACTAACCCGAGCCTTGAACGGAAACCCACCACCAGCACTACACCTAACCCCCAAGCCGTAGCCTATTCCTGGCCCGTACGCTGGCACAGACCCATGTGTCAGCACGAAGCCTGACCCTCCCACGTTTGCGGACCCTCACCTGTGCCCTAAGCCTTGCCGTTCCCTAACACTAACCCTAGACCGGAACGGAATCCCACCACCAACCCTACACCTTTCTCTACGCCGTAGCCTATTCCTGGCTCATACGCAGGCACTGACACTTTCATCAGCAAGTAGCCTGACACGCCCTCGTTTCCGTACCCTCACCTGTGCCCTAAACCTTGCCGTTCACTAACCCTAACCCTAGCCCGGAACGGAAACCCACCACCAGCCATACACCTTACTCTATTCCGTAGCCTACACCTGGCCCGTACGCGGGCACTGACATGTCCTTCAGCACGTAGCCTGACCCTCCCATTTTACCGTACGCTCACCTGTGCCCTAAGCCTTGTCGTTCCCTAATCCTAACTCTAGCCCGGCACGGAATCTCACCACAAGCTGTACACCATATCGTATGCCGTAGCCTAGTCCTGGCCCGTACGCTGGCACTGACCCGTGTGTCAGCATGTAGCCTGATTCTCCCACGTTTCCGTACCCTCATCTGTGCCCTTATCCTTGCCGTTCCCTAACCCTAACCCTAGCCCGGAACGGAAACCCACCACTAGCCCTACACCTTACCCTATGCTGTAGCCTACACATGGCCCGTACGCGGGCACTGACCCGTGTGTCAGCATGTAGCCTGACCCTCCCACGTTTCCGTACCCTCATCTGTGCCCTAAGCCTTGCCGTTCCCTAACCCTAACCCTAGCCCGGAACGGAAACCCACCACCAGCCCTACACCTTAACCTACGCCGTAGCCTACTCCTGGACTGTACGGTGGCACTGCCCCTTGCGTCATCATGTAGCCTGATGCTCCCACGTTTCCGTACCCTCAACTCTGCCCTAAGCCTTGCCGTTCTGTAACCCTAACCCTAGCCCGGAACGGAAACCCACCACCAGCCCTACACCTTACCCCCAAGCCGTAGCCTACTCCTGGCACGTTCGGTGGCAGTAACCCTAGCATCAGCAAGTAGCCTGACCCTCCCACGTTTCTGTACCCTCAACCGTGCCCTAAGCCTTGCCGTTCCGAAAAACTAAACCTAGCCCGGAACGGAAACCCACCACCAGCCCTACACCTTACCCGCAAGCCGTAGCGTACTCCTGGCCCATATGCTGGCACTGACCCGTGCGTCAGCACGTAGCGTGACCCTCCCACGTTTCCGTACCCTCACCTGTGCCCTAAGCCTTGCCGTTCCCTAACCCTAACCCTAGCCCGGAACGGAAACCCACCACTAGCCCTACACCTTACCCTATGCTGTAGCCTACACATGGCCCGTACGCGGGCACTGACCCGTGCGTCAGCACGTAGCCTGACCCTCCCACGTTTCTGTACCCTCACCTGTGCCCTAAGCCTTGCCGTTCCCTAACCCTAACCCTAGCCCGGAACGGAAAGCCACCACCAGCCCTAAAACTTAGCCACAAGCCGTAGCCTACTCCTGGCTCGTACGCTGGCACTGACCCGTGCGTCAGCACGTAGCCTGACCCTCTCACTTTTCCGTACCCTCACATGTGCCCTAAGCCTTGACGTTCCCTATCCCTAACCCTAGCCCGGAACACAAACCCACCACCAGCCCTACACCTTTCCCTACGCCGTAGCATACTCCTGGCCCGTACGCTGGCACTGACCCGTGCATCATCACGTAGCCTGACCCTCCCACTTTTCCGTACCCTCACCTGTGCCCTAAGCCTTGCCGTTCCCTTACCCTAACCCTAGCCCGGAACGGAAAACCACCACCCGCCCTACACCTTACCCTATGCCGTAGCCGACTCCTTGCCCGTACCCTGGCACTGACCCGTGCTTCAGCACGTAGCCATACACTCCCACGTTTCCGTACCCTCACATGTGCCCTAAGCCTTGCCATTCCCTAACCGTAACCGTAGCCCGGAACGAAAACCCACCACCAGCCCTAAACCTTACACTACGCCGTAGCCTACTCCTGGCCCTTACGCTGGCACTGACCCGTGCGTCAGCATGTAGCCTGACCCTCTCACGTTTCCGTACCCTCACCTGTGCCCTAAGCCTTGCCGTTCCCTAACCCTAACCCTAACTCGGAACGGAAAACCACCACCATCCCTAAACCTTTCCCTAGTGGGTAGCATACTCCTCGCCCGTACGCTCACACTGACCCGTGCGTCAACATGTAGTTTGACCCTCCCACGTTTCCGTACCCTCACGTGGGCCCTCAGCCTTGCCATTCCCTAACACTAACCTTAGCCCGGAAGGGAAACCCACCACCAGCCCTACACCTTACCCTATGCCGTAGCCTACACCTGACCCATACGCGGGCACTGACCTGTGCTTCAGCACGTAGCCTGGCCAACCCATGTTTGCGGACCCTCACCTGTGCCCTAAGACTTGCCGTTCCCTAACCCTAACCCTAGCCCGGAACGGAAACCCACCACCAGCCCTACACATTTCCCTATGCCGTAGCCTACTCCTGGCCCGAACGCTGGCACTGACCCGTGCGTCAGCACGTAGCCTGACCTTCCCACATTTCCGTACCTTCACCTGTGCCGTAAGCCTTGCTGTTCCCTAACCCTAACCCTAGTACGGAACGGAAAACCATCAACAGCACTACACCTAACCTCCAAGCCATAGCCTAATTATGGCCCGTACGCTGGCACTGACCCGTGCGTCAGCACGTAGCCTGACCCTCCCACGTTTCCATACCATCACATTTGCCCTAAGCCTTGCCGTTCCCTAACCCTAACCCTAGCCCGGTACAGAAACCCACCACCAGCCCTACACCTAACCCCCAAGCCGTAGCCTACTCCTGGCCGGTACGATTGCACTGACCCGTGCGTCAGCACGTAGCCTGACCCTCCCACGTTTCTGTATCCTCACCTGTGCCCTAAGCCTTGCCGTTCCCTAACCCTAACCCTAGCCCTGAACGGAAAACCACCACTAGCCCTACACTTTACCCTACGCCGTAGCCTACTCCTGGCCCGTACGCTGGCACTGACCCATGCGTCAGCAACTAGCCTGACCCTCCCACTCTTCCGTACCCTCACCTGTGCCCTAAGCCTTGCCGTTGCCTAACCCTAACCCTAGCCCGGTACAGAAACCCACCACCTGCCCTACACCTAAACCCCAAGCCGTAGCCTACTCCTGGCCCGTACGCTGGCACTGACCCGTGCGTCAGCAAGTAGCCTGACCCTCCCACGTTTCTGTATCCTCACCTGTGCCCTAAGCCTTGCCGTTCCCTAACCCTAACCCTAGCCCTGAAGGGAAAACCACCACCAGCCCTACACTTTACCCTACGCCGTAGCCTACTCCTGGCCCGTACGCTGGCTCTGACACATGCATCAGCACGTAGCCTGACCCTCCCACGTTTCCGTACCCTCACCTGTGCCCTAAGCCTTGCCGTTCCCTAACCCTAACCCTAGCCCGGAACGGAAACCCACCACCAGCCCTACACCATACCCTACACCGTAGCCTACTCCTGGCCCGTACGCTGGCACTGACCCGTGCGTCAGCATGTAGCCTGACCCTCTCACGTTTCCGTACCCTCACCTGTGCCCTAAGCCTTGCCGTTCCCTATCCAAAACCCTAACCCAGAACGGAAACCCACCACCATCCCTAAACCTTTCCCTACTGGGTAGCCTACTCCTCGCCCGTACGCTCGCACTGACCCGTGCGTCAGCATGTAGTTTGACCCTCCCACGTTTCTGTACCCTCACCTGGGCCCTAAGCCTTGCCATTCCATAACACTAACCTTAGTCCGGAAAGGAAACCCACCACCAGCCCTACACCTTACCCTATGCCGTAGCTTACACCTGGCCCATACGCAGGCACTGACCTGTGCTTCAGCACGTAGCCTGACCCTACCTCGTTTGCGGACCCTCACCTGTGCCCTAAGACTTGTCGTTCCCTAACACTAACCCTAGCCTGGAACGGAAACCCACCACCAGCCCTACACCTTTCCCTACGCCGTAGCCTATTCCTGGCTCGTACGCAGGCACTGACACTTTCATCAGCACGTAGCCTGACGCTCCCACGTTTCTGTACCCTCACCTGTGCCCTAAGCCTTGCCGTTCACTAACCCAAACCCTAGCCCGGAACGGAAACCCACCACCAGCCCTACACCTTACCCCCAAGCCGTAGCCTACTCCTGGCCGGTACGCTGGCACTGACACGTGCGTCAGCACGTAGCCTGACCCTCACACGTTTCCGTACCTTCACCTGTGCCCTAAGCCTTGCCGTTTCCTAACCCTAACCCTAGCCCGGAACAGAAACCCACCACCAGCCCTACACTCTACCCTACGCCATAGCCTATTCCTGGCCCGTATGCTGGCTCTGAGCCATGCGTCATCACGTAGCCTGACCCTCCCACGTTTCCGTACCCTCACCTGTGCCCTAAGCTTTGACGTTCCCTAACCCTAACCCTAGCCCAGAACGGAAACCCACCACCAGCCCTAGACCTTACCCTATGGCGTAGCCTACTCCTGGCCTGTACGCTGACACAGACACATGCGTCAGCACGTAGCCGGACCCTACCACTCTTTTGTACCCTTACCTGAGCCCTAAGCCTTGCCGTTCCCTAACCCTAAACCTAGCCCGGAATGGAATCCCACCACCAGCCCTACACCTTACCATATGCCGTAGCCTACTCCTGCCCGGTACGGTGCCACTGATCTGTGCATCAGCACGTAGCCTGACCCTCCCACGTTTCCGTACCCTCAGCTGTGCCCTAAGCCTTGCCGTTCCCTAACCCTATCCCTAGCCCGGAACGGAAACACACCACCAGCCCTACAACTTACCCCTAAGTCGTAGACTACTCCTGGCCTGTACGGTGGCACTGACCCTTGCGTCATCATGTAGCCTGATGCTCCCACGTTTCCGTACCCTCACCTCTGCCCTAAGCCTTGCCGTTCTGTAACCCTAACCCTAGCCCGGAACCGAAACCCACCACCAGCCCTACACCTTACCCCCAAGCCGTAGCCTAATCCTGGCACGTTTGGTGGCAGTAACCCTAGCATCAGCAAGTAGCCTGACCCTCCCAAGTTTCTGTACCCTCACCCGTGCCCTAAGCCTTGCCGTTCCGAAACCCTAAACCTAGCCCGGAACGGAAACCCACCACCAGCCCTACACCTTACCCCCAAGCCGTAGCCTACACCTGGACCGTACGCTGGCACTGACCCGTGCGTCAGCACGTAGCCTGACCCTCCCACGTTTCCGTACCCTCACCTGTGCCCTAAGCCTTGCCGTTCCCTAACCCTAACCCTAGCCCGGAACGGAAACCCACCACTAGCCCTACACCTTACCCTATGCTGTAGCCTACACATGGCCCGTACGCGGGCACTGACCCGTGCGTCAGCACGTAGCCTGACCCTCCCACGTTTCTGTACCCTCACCTGTGCCCTAAGCCTTGCCGTTCCCTAACCCTAACCCTAGCTCGGAACGGAAAGCCACCACCAGCCCTAAAACTTAGCCACAATCCGTAGCCTACTCCTGGCCCGTACGCTGGCACTGACCCGTGCGTCAGCACGTAGCCTGACCCTCCCACTTTTCCGTACCCTCACCTGTGCCCTAAGCCTTGCCGTTCCCTAACCCTAACCCTAGCCCAGAACGGAAAACCACCACCAGCCCTACACCTTACCCCCAAGCCGTAGCCTACACCTGGACCGTACGCTGGCACTGACCCGTTCGTCAGCACGTAGCCTGACCCTCCCACGTTTCCGTACCCTCACCTGTGCCCTAAGCCTTGCCGTTCCCTAACCCTAACCCTAGCCCGGAACAGAAACCCACCACCAGCCCTATACCTTTCCCTACGCCGTAGCCTATTCCTGGCCCGTACGCAGGCACTGATACTTTCATCAGCACGTAGCCTGACCCTCCCAAGTTTCCGTACCCTCACCTGTGCCCTAAGCCTTGCCGTTCCCTAACCCTAACCCTAGCCCGGAACGGAATCCCACCACCAGCCCTAAACCTTACCCCCAAGCCGTAGCCTACTCCTGGTCCATACGCTGGCACTGACCTTTGCGTCAGCACGTAGCCTGAACTTCCCACATTACCGTACCCTCACCTGTGCCGTAAGGCTTGCCGTTCCCTAACCCTAACCCTAGTACTGAACGAAAACACACCATAAGCCCTACACCTAACCCCCAAGCCGTAGCCTACTCCTGGCCCGTATGCTGGCACTGACCCGTGTGTCAGCACGTAGCGTGACCCTCCCACGTTTCCGTACCCTCTCCTTAGCACTAAGCCTTGCCTTTCCGTAACCCTAACCGTAGCCCGGAACGGAAACCCACCACCAGCCTTACACATTACCCCCAAGCCGTAGCCTACTCCTGGCCCGTACGCTGGCACTGACCCGTGCGTCAGCACGTAGCCTGATCCTCACACGTTTCCGTACCCTCACCTGTGCCCTAAGCCTTACCGTTCCCTAACCCTAACCCTAGCCCGGAACTGAAACCCACCACCAGCCATACAGCTTATCCCCAAGCCATAGCCTATTCCTGGCCCGTACGATGGCACTGACACATGCGTCAGCATGTAGCCTAACCCTCCCAGGTTTCCGTACCCTCACCTGTGCCCTAAGCCTTGCCATTCCCTAACCCTAACTCTAGCCCGGAACGTAAACCCACCAGCAGCCCGACACCTTACCCTATGCTGTAGCCTACACCTGGCCCGTATGCGGGCACTGACACGTGCGTCAGCACGTAGCCTGACCCTCCCACGTTTCCGTACAATCACCTGTGCCCTAAGCCTTGCCGTTCCCTAACCCTAACGCTAGCCCGGAACGCAAACCCACCACCAGCCCTACACTTTTCCCTATGCCGTAGCCTACTCCTGGCCCGTACGCTGGCACAGACACGTGCGTCAGCACGAAGCCTGACCCTCCCACGTTTGCGGACCCTCACCTGTGCCCTAAGCCTTGCCGTTCCCTAACATTAACGCTAGAATGGAACGGAAACCCACCACCAGCCCTACACCTTTCCCTACGCCGTAGCCTATTCCTGGCTCATACGCAGGCACTGACCCTTTCATCAGCAAGTAGCCTGACCCTCCCACGTTTCCGTACCCTCACCTGTGCCCTAAGCCTTGCCGTTCACTAACCCTAACCCTAGCCCGGAACGGAAACCCACCACCAGACCTACACCTTACTCTATGCCGTAGCCTACACCTGGCCCGTACGCAGGCACTGACCTGTGCTTCAGCACGTAGCCTGACCCTGCAATGTTACCGTATTCTCACCTGTGCCCTAAGCCTTGCCTTCCCCTAACCCTAACCCTAGCCCAGCACGGAATCCCACCACCAGCCCTACACCTTATCGTATGCCGTAGCCTAGTCCTGGCCCGTACGCTGGCACTGACCCGTGCGTCAGCATGTAGCCTGACCCTCCCATGTTTCCGTACCCTCACCTGTGCCCTAAGCCTTGCCGTTCCCTAACCCTAACCCTAGCCGAGAACGGAAACCCACCACCAGCCCTACAACTTACCCTCAAGCCGTAGCCTACTCCTGGTCCATACGCTGGCACTGACCCGTGCCTCAGAACGTATCCTGACCCTGCCACGTTGCCGTACCCTCACATGTGCCCTAAACCTTGCCGTTCCCTAACCCTAACCCTAGTGCGGAATGGAAACCCACCACAAGCCCTACACCTTACCCCTAAGCCGTAGCCTACACGTGGTCCATACGCTGGCACTGACCTGTGCGTCAGCACGTAGCCTGACCTTCCCACGTTACCGTAACGTCACCTGTGCCCTAAGCCTTGCCCTTCCCTAACCCTAACCCTAGTACGGGACGGAAACACACCACAAGCCCTACACCTAACCCACAAACCATAGCATACTCCTGGCCCGTACGCTGGCACTGAACCGTGCGTGAGCACGTAGCCTGACCCTCCCAGGTTTCCGTACCCTCACCTATGCCCTAAGCCTTCCTGTTCCATAACACTAACCCTAGCCCGGAACGGAAACCCACCACCAGCCCTACACCTAACCCCCAAGCCGTAGCCTACTCCTGGCCGGTTCGCTGGCACTGACCTGTGCGTCAGCACGTAGCCTGACCCTCCCACGTTTCCGTACCCTCACCTGGGCCCTAAGCCTTGCCTTTCCCTAACCCTAACGCAAGCCCGGAACGGAAACGCACTACCAGACCTACACCTTGCCCTACGCCATAGCCTACTCCTGGCACGTACGTTGGCACTGACACGTGCGTCAGCACATAGCCTGACCCTCACACGTTTCCGTACCCTCAACTGTGCCCTAAGCCTTGCCGTTCCCTAACCCTATCCCTAGTCCGGAATGGAATCACACCACCAGCCCTACAGCTTACCCCCAAGCCATAGCCTATTCCTGGCCCGTACGCTGGCACTGACCCGTGCGTCAGCATGTAGCCTGACACTCCCACGTTTCCGTACCCTCACCTGTGCCGTAAGCCTTGCCGTTCCCTGACCCTAACCCTAGCCCTGAACGGAAACCCACCACCAGCCCAACAACTAACCCCCAAGCCGTAGCTTACTCCTGGCCAGTACGCTGGCAATGACCCGTGCATCATCACGTAGCCTGACCCTCCCACGTTTCTGTACCCTCACCTGTGCCCTAAGCCTTGCCGTTCCCTAACCCTAACCCTAGCCCAGAACGGAAAACCACCACCAGCCCCTACACCTTACCCCCAAGCCGTAGCCTACTCCTGGCCCGTACGCTGGCACAGACCCGTGCGTCAGCACGAAGCCTGACCCTCCCACGTTTGCGGACCCTCACCTGTGCCCTAAGCCTTGCCGTTCCCTAACACTAACCCTAGACCGGAATGGAAACCCACCACCAGCCCTACACCTTTCTCTACGCCGTAGCCTATTCCTGGCTCATACGCAGGCACTGACACTTTCATCAGCAACTAGCCTGACCCGCCCACGTTTCTGTACCCTCACATGTGCCCTAAGCCTTGCCGTTCACTAACCCTAACCCTAGCCCGGAACGGAAACACACCACCAGCCCTACACCTTACTCTATTCCGTAGCCTACACCTGGCCCGTACGCGGGCACTGACCTGTTCTTCAGCACGTAGCCTGACCCTCCCATTTTACCGTACGCTCACCTGTGCCCTAAGCCTTGTCGTTTCCTAACCCTAACCCTAGCCCGGCACGGAATCTCACCATCATCTCTACACCATATCGTATGCCGTAGCCTAGTCCTGGCCCGTACGCAGGCACTGACCCGTGTGTCAGCATGTAGCCTGACCCTCCCACGTTTCCGTACCCTCATCTGTGCCCTAAGCCTTGCCGTTCCCTAACCCTAACCCTAGCCCGGAACGGAAACCCACCACCAGCCCTACACCTTAACCTACGCCGTAGCCTACACCTGGACTGTACGGTGGCACTGCCCCTTGCGTCATCATGTAGCCTGACCCTCCCACGTTTCCGTACCCTCACCTCTGCCCTAAGCCTTGCCGTTCTGTAACCCTAACCCTAGCCCGGAACGGAAACCCATCACCAGGCCTACACCTTACCCCCAAGCCGTAGCCTACTCCTGGCACGTTCGGTGGCAGTAACCCTAGCATCAGCAAATAGCCTGACCCTCCCACGTTTCTGTACCCTCACCCGTGCCCTAAGCCTTGCCGTTCCGTAACCCTAACACTAGCCCGGAACGGAAACCCACCACCAGCCCTACACCTTACCCCCAAGCCGTAGCGTAATCCTGGCCCATATGCTGGCACTGACCCGTGCGTCAGCACGTAGCATGACCCTCCCACGTTTCCGTACCCTCACCTGTGCCCTAAGCCTTGCCGTTCCGTAACCCTAACCCTAGCCCGGAACGGAAACCCACCACTAGCCTTACACCTTACCCTATGCTGTAGCCTACACATGGCCCGTACGCGGGCACTGACCCGTGCGTCAGCACGTAGCCTGACCCTCCCACGTTTCCGTACCCTCACCTGTGCCCTAAGCCTTGCCGTTCCCTAACCCTAACCCTAGCCCGGAACGGAAAGCCACCACCAGCCCTAAAACTTAGCCACAAGCCGTAGCCTACTCCTGGCCCGTACGCTGGCACTGACCCGTGCATTCAGCAGGTAGCCTGACCCTCCCACTTTTCCGTACCCTCACCTGTGCCCTAAGCCTTGCCGTTCCCTAACCCTAACCCTAGCCCGGAACGGAAACCCACCACCAGCCCTACACCATACGCTACACCGTAGCCTACTCCTGGCTCGTACGCTGGCACTGACCCATGCGTCAGCATGTAGCCTGACCCTCTCACGTTTCCATACTTTCACATGTGCCCTAAGCCTTGACGTTCCCTATCCCTAACCCTAGCCCGGAATGCAAACCCACCACCAGCCCTAAACTTTTCCCTACGCCGTAGCATACTCCTGGCCCGTACGCTGGCACTGACCCGTGCGTCATCACGTAGCCTGACCCTCCCACTTTTCCGTACCCTCACCTGTGCCCTAAGCCTTGCTGTTCCCTTACCCTAACCCTAGCCCGGAACGGAAACCCACCACCCGCCCTACACCTTACCCTATGCCGTAGCCTACTCCTTGCCCGTACCCTGGCACTGACCCGTGCTTCAGCACGTAGCCATACACTCCCACGTTTCCGTACCCTCACATGTGCCCTAAGCCTTGCCATTCCCTAACCGTAACCGTAGCGCAGAACGAAAACCCACCACCAGCCCTAAACCTTACACTACGCCGTAGCCTACTCCTGGCCCTTACGCTGGCATTGACCCGTGCGTCAGCACGTAGCCTGACCCTCCCACGTTTCCGTACCCTCACCTGTGCCCTAAGCCTTGCCGTTCCCTAACCCTAACCCTAACTCGGAACGGAAACCCACCACCATCCCTAAACCTTTCCCTAGTGGGTAGCCTACTCCTCGCCCGTACGCTCGCACTGACCCGTGCGTCAACATGTAGTTTGACCCTCCCACGTTTCCGTACCCTCATGTGGGCCCTCAGCCTTGCCATTCCCTAACACTAACCTTAGCCCAGAAGGGAAACCCAACACCAGCCATACACATTACCCTATGCCGTAGCCTACACCTGGCCCATACGCGGGCACTGACCTGTGCTTCAGCACGTAGCCTGGCCATCCCACGTTTGCGGACCCTCACCTGTGCCCTAAGACTTGCCGTTCCCTAACCCTAACCCTAGCCCGGAACGGAAACCCACCACCAGCCCTACATATTTCCCTACGCCGTAGCCTATTCCTGGCTCGTACGCATGCACTGACACTTTCATCAGCACTTAGCCTGACCCTCCCACGTTTCTGTACCCTCACCTGTGCCCTAAGCCTTGCCGTTCACTAACCCTAACCCTAGACCGGAACGGAAAACCACCACCAGCCCTACAACTTACCCCCAAGCCGTAGCCTACTCCTGGCCAGTACGCTGGCACTGACACGTGCGTCAGCACGTAGCCTGACCCTCACACGTTTCCGTACCCTCACCTGTGCCCTAAGACTTGCCGTTTCCTAACCCTAACCCTAGCCCGGAACGGACACCCACCATCAGCCCTACACTTTACCCTACGCCGTAGCCTACTCCTGGCCCGTACGCTGGCACTGACCCGTGTGTCAGCACGTAGCGTGACCTTCCCACGTTTCCGTACCCTCTCCTTAGCAGTACGCCTTGCCTTTCCGTAACCCTAACCCTAGCCCGGAACGGAAACCCACCACCAGCCCTACACCTTACCCACAAGCCGTAGCCTACTCATGGCCCGTACGTCGGCACTGACCCGTGCGTCAGCACGTAGCCTGACCGGCCCACGTTTCCGTACCCTCACCTGTGCCCTAAGCCTTGCCGTTCCCTTACCCTAGCCCTAGCCCGGAACGGAAACCCACCACCAGCCCTAAACCTTACCCCCAAGCTGTAGCCTACTCCTGGCCCGTATGCTGGCACTGACACGTGCGTCAGCATGTAGCCTGAACCTCCCACGTTTCCGTACCCTCACCTGTGCCCTATGACTTGCCGTTCCCTAACCCTAACCCTAGCACTGAACGGATACCCACCTCCAGCCCTATACCTTACCCTACGCTGTAGCCTACTGCTGACCCGTATGCTGGCACTGACCCATGCGTAAGCACGTAGCCTGACCCTCCCACGTTTCCGTACCCTCACCTGTGCCCTAAGCCTTGACGTTCCCTAACCCTAAGCCTAGCCCAGAACGGAAACCCACCACCAGCCCTAGACCTTACCCTATGGCGTAGCCTACTCCTGGCCTGTACGCTGACACTGACACGTGCGTCAGCACGTAGCCGGACCCTCCCACGTTTCCGTACCCTCACCTGTGCCCTAAGCTTTGCCGTTCCCTAACCCTAACCCTAGCCCAGAACGGAAACCCACCACCAGCCCTAAACCTTTCCCTACGCCGTAGCCTACTCCTGGCACGTACACTGGCACTGACCCGTGCGTCAGCATGTACACTGACCCACCCACGTTTCCATACCCTCACCTGGGCCCTAAACTTTGCCGTTCCCTAACCCTAACCCTAGCCCGGCAGGAAAATCCACCACCAGCCCTACACCTTACCCAACGCCGTAGCCTACTCCTGGCCCACACGCTGGCACTGACCCGTGCGTCAGCACATAGCCTGACCCTACCACTTTTTTGTACCCTCACCTGTGCCCTAAGCCTTGCCGTTCCCTAACCCTAACCCTAGCCCGGAATGGAAACCCACCACCAGCCCTAAAACTTACCCCCATGCCATAGCCTACTCCGGGCCCGTACACAGGCACTGACCCGTGCGTCAGCACGTAGCCTGACCCTCCCACTTTTCCGTACCCTCAGCTAAGCCCTAAGCCTTGGCATTCACTAACTCTAACCCAAGCCCGGAACGGAATCCCACCACCAGCCCTACACCTTAACGTATGCCGTAGCCTATTCCTGGCCCATACGCTGGCACTGACATGTGCGTCAGCACGTAGCCTGACCCTCCCACGTTTCCGTACCCTCACCTGTGCCCTAAGCCTTGCCGATCCCTAACCCTAACCCAAGCCAGGAACGGAAACCCACAAGAAGCCCTACACCTTACCATACGCCGTAGCCCACTCCTGGCCCGTACGCTGGCACTGACCCGTGAGGCAGCCCGTAGCCTGACCCTCCCACGTTTCCGTACCCTCACCTGTGCCCTAAGCCTTGCCGTTCCCTCACCATAACCCTAGCCAGGAACGGAAATCCACCAGCAGCCCTACACCTTACCCTACGCCGCAGCCTACTCCTGGCCCGTACGCTGGCTCTGACACGTGCGTCAGCACGTAGCCTGACCCTCACACATTTCAGTACCCTCACATGTGCCCTAAGCCTTACCGTTCCCTAACCCTAAACCTAGTCCGGAACAGAAACCCACCACCAGCCCTACACCTAACCCCCAAGCCGTAGACTACTACTAGCCGGTATGCTGGCACTGACCCGTGCATCAGCACATAGCCTGACCCTCCCACGTTTCTGTACCCTCACCTGTGCCCTAAGCCTTGCCGTTCCCTAACCCTAATCCTAGCCAGGAACGGAAACCCACCACCAGCCCTACAACTTACCCCCAATCCGTAGGCTACTCCTGGACCTTACGCTGGCACTGACCAGTGCGTCAGCACGTAGCCTGACCCTCCCACGTTTGCGGACCCTCACCTGTGCCCTAAGCCTTGCCATTCCCTAACCCTAACCCTAGCCCGGAACGGAAACCCACCACCAGCCCTACAACTTTCCCTACGACCTAGCCTATTCCTGGCCCCTACGGAGGCACTGACACTTTCATCAGCACGTAGCCTGACCCTCCCACGTTTCCGTACCCTCACCTGTGCCCTAAGCCTTGCCGTTCCCTAACCCTAACCCTAGCCTGGAACGGAAACCCACCACCAGCCCTACATCTTACCCCCAAGCCGTAGCCTACTCCTGGCCCATACGCTGGCACTGACCTGTGCGTCAGCATGTAGCCTGAACTTCCCACATTACCGTAACCTCACCTGTGCCCTAAGCCTTGCCATTCCCTAACCCTAAACCTAGTACGGAACGGAAACACACCACCAGCCCTACACCTAACCCCCAAGCCATATCCTAATCCTGGCCCGTACGCTGGCACTGACCCGTGCGTCAGCACGTAGCCTGACCCTCCCACATTTCCGTACCCTCACCTGTGCCCTAAGCCTTGCTGTTCCCTAATACTAACCCTAGCCTGGAACGGAAACACACCACCAACCCTACACCTAACCACCAAGCCGTAGCCTACTCCTGGCCGGTACGCTGGCACTGATATGTGCCTCAGCATGTAGCCTGACCCTCCCACGTTTCCGTAACCTCACCTGTGCCCTACGCTTTGCCATTCCCTAACCCTAACTGTAGCCCGAAAGGGAAACAGCCCTACACCTTACCCTACGCAGTAGCCTACACCTGGCCGGTACGCTGGCACTGACACGTGCATCAGCATGTAGCCTGACCCTCACACGTTTCCTTACCATCACCTGTGCCCTAAGCCTTACCGTTCCCTAACCCTAAACCTAGTCCGGAACAGAAACCCACCACCAGCCCTACACCTAACCCCCAAGCCGTAGCCTACTCCTGGCTGGTACGCTGGCACTGACCCGTGCATCGACACATAGCCTGACCCTCCCCCGTTTCCGTACTCTCACCTGTGCCCTAAGCCTTGACGTTCCCTAACCCTAACCCTAGCCCGGAATGGAAACACACCACCAGCCCTACACATTTCCCTACGACGTAGCCTACTCCTGGCCCGTACGCTGGCACTGACCCATGCATCAGCACGTAGCCTGAACCTACAACTTTTCTGTACCCTCACCTGTGCCCTAAGCCTTGACGTTCCCTAACACTAACCCTAGCCCGGAACGGAAACCCACCACCAGCCCTACACCTTACCCTACGCCGTAGCCTACATCAGGCCCGTACGTTGGCACTTACCTGTGCGTCAGCACGTAGCCTGACCTGCCCACGTTTCCGTACCCTCACCTGTGCCCTAAGCCTTGCCGTTCCCTTACCCTAACCGTAGCCCGGAACGGAAACACACCACCAGCCCTACAACTTACCCCCAAGATGTAGCCTACTCCTGGCCCGTATGCTGGCACTGACCCGTGCGTCAGCACGTAGCCTGACCCTCCCACGTTTCCGTACCGTCACCTGTGCCCTATGCCTTGCCGTTCCCTAACCCTAACCCTAGCACAGAACGGAAAACCACCACCAGCCCTACACTTTACCTATGCCGTAGCCTACACCTGGCCCGTACGTGGGCACTGACCCATGTGTCAGCATGTAGCCTAACCCTCCCACGATTCCGTACCCTCACCTCTGCCCTAAGCCTTGCCGTTCCCTAACCCTAACCCTAGCCCGGAACGGAAACCCACCACCAGCCCTAAACATTACCCACAAGCCGTAGCCTACACCTGGCCCGTATGCTGGCACTGAACCGTGTGTCAGCACGTAGCCTGACCCTCCCACGCTTATGTACACTCACCTGTGCCCTAAGCCTTGCCGTTCCCTAACCCTAACCCTAGCCCGGAACGGAAACCCACCACCAGCCCTATACCTTACCCTACGCTGTAGCCTACTGCTGGCCCATACGCTGGCACTGACTCATGCGTAAGCACGTAGCCTGATGCTCCCACGTTTCCGTTCCCTCACCTGTGCACTAAGCCTTGAGGTTCCCTAACCCTAACCCTAGCCCGGAACGGAAACCCACCACCAGCCCTAGACCTTACCCTACGGCGTAGCCTACTCCTGGCCTGTACGCTGACACTGACACGTGCGTCAGCACGTAGCCGGACCCTCCCACGTTTCCGTACCCTCACCTGTGCCCTAAGCTTTGCCGTTCCCTAACCCTAACCCTAGCCCGGAACGGAAACCCACCACCAGCCCTAAACCTTTCCCTACGCCGTAGCCTACTCCTTGCCCGTACGCTGGCACTGACCCGTGTGTCAGCATGTAGCCTGAACCTCCCACGTTTCCATACCCTCACCTGTGCCCTAAGCCTTGCCGTTCCCTAACCCTAACCCTAGCCCGGAACGGAAAACCACCACCAGCCCTACACCTAACCCCCAAGCCGTAGCCTACTCCTGGCCGGTACGATGGCACTGACCCGTGTGTCAGCACGTAGCCTGACCCTCCCACGTTTCCGTACCCTCACCTGTGCCCTAAGCCTTGCCGTTCCCCAACCCTAACCCTAGCCCGGAACGGAAACCCACCACCAGCCCTACACCTTACCGTACGCCGTAGCCTACTCCTGGACCGTACGCGGACACTGACCCGTGCGTCAGCACGTAGCCTGACCCGCCCACGTTTCCGTACCCTCACCTGTGCCCTAAGCCTTGCCGTTCCCTAACTCTAACCCTGGCCCGGAACGGAAACCCACAACCAGCCCTAAACCTTTCCCTAAGCCGTAGCCTACTCCTGGCCCGTACGCTGGCACTGACCCATGCGTCCGCATGTAGTCTAACCCCCACATGTTTCCATACCCTCACCTGGGCCCTAAGCCTTGCCGTTACCTAGCCCTAACCCTAGCCCGGAAAGGAAACCCACCACCAGCCCTATACCTTTCCCTACGCCGTAGCCTATTCCTGGCCCGTACACAGGCACTGACCCTTTCATCAGCACGTAGCCTGACCCTCCCACGTTTCCGTACCCTCACCTGTGCCCTAAGCCTTGCCGTTCACTAACCCTAACCCTAGCCCGGAACGAAAACCCACCACCAGCTCTACACCTTACCACAAAGCCGTAGCCTACTCCTGGAAGGTACGCTGGCACTGACACGTGCGTCAGCACGTAGCCTGACCCTCACACGTTTCCGTACCCTCACCTGTGCCCTAAGCCTTGCCGTTCCCTAAACCTAACCTTAGCCCGGAACAGAAACCCACCACCAGCCCTACACTATACCTTACGCCGTAGCCTATTCCTGGCCCGTACTCTGGCACTGACGCGTGCGTCAGCACGTAGCCTGATCCTCCCACGTTTCCGTACCCTCTCCTGTGCCCTAAGCCTTGACGTTCCCTAACCCTAACCCTAGCCCGGAACGGAAATCCACCAACAGCCCTACACCTTACCACCACGCCGTAGCCTACTCCTGGCCCATATGCTGGCACTGACCCGTGCGTCAGCACGTAGACTGACCCTCCCACATTTCCGTAACCTCACATGTGCCCTAAGCCTTGCCATTCCTTAACCCTAACCCTATCCCGGAACAGAAACCCACCACCAGCCCTAAACCTTACTCTATGCCTTAGACTACACCTGGTCCGTACGCGGGCACTGACCTGTTCTTCAGCACGTAGCCTGACACTCCAATGTTACTGTACCCTGAACTGTGACCTAAGCCTTGCCGTTCCCTAACCCTAACCCGAGCCCGGCACGGAATCCCACCACCAGCCCTACACCTTATCATATGCCGTAGCCTAGTCCTAGCCCGTACGCTGGCACTGACCCGTGCGTCAGCATGTAGCCTGACCCTCCCACGTTTCCGTACCCTCACCTGTGCCCTAAGCCTTGCCGTTCCCTAACCCTAACCCTAGCCCGTAACGGAAACCCACCACAATCCCTACACCTTACCATACGCCGTAGCCTACTCCTGGCCCGTACGCTGGCAATGACCCGTGAGTCAGCACGTAGACTGACCCTCCCACGTTTCCGTACCCTCACCTGTGCCCTAAGCCTTGCCGTTCCCTCACCCTAACACTAGCCAAGAACGGAAACCCACCAGCAGCCCTAAACCTTACCCTACACCGTAGCCTACTCCTGGCCCGTACGCTGGCACTGACTCGTGCGTCAGCACGTAGCCTAACCCTCCCACGTTTCCGTACCCTCACCTGTGCCGTAAGACTTTCTGTTCCCTAACACTAACCCTAGCCTGGAACGGAAACACACCATCAGCCCTACACCTAACCACCAAGACGTAGCCTAATCCTGGCCGGTACGCTGGCACTGACCCGTGCCTCAGCACGTAGCCTGACACTCCCAAGTTTCCGTACCCTCACCTGGGCCCTAAGCCTTGCCGTTCCCTAACCCTAACCCTAGCCCATGAACGGAAACCGACCACCAGCCCTACACCTTACCCTACGCCGTAGCCTACTCCTGGCCCGTATGCTGGCACTGACCCGTGCGTCAGCACGTAGCCTGATCCTCACACGTTTCCGTACCCTCACCTGTGCCCTAAGCCTTACCGTTCCCTAACCCTAACCCTAGCCCGGAACTGAAACCCACCACCAGCCATACAGCTTATCCCCAAGCCATAGCCTATTCCTGGCCCGTACGATGGCACTGACACATGCGTCAGCATGTAGCCTAACCCTCCCAGGTTTCCGTACCCTCACCTGTGCCCTAAGCCTTGCCGTTCCCTAACCCTAACTCTAGCCCGGAACGTAAACCCACCAGCAGCCCGACACCTTACCCTATGCTGTAGCCTACACCTGGCCCGTATGCGGGCACTGACACGTGCGTCAGCACGTAGCCTGACCCTCCCACGTTTCCGTACAATCACCTGTGCCCTAAGCCTTGCCGTTCCCTAACCCTAACGCTAGCCCGGAACGCAAACCCACCACCAGCCCTACACTTTTCCCTATGCCGTAGCCTACTCCTGGCCCGTACGCTGGCACAGACACGTGCGTCAGCACGAAGCCTGACCCTCCCACCTTTGCGGACCCTCACCTGTGCCCTAAGCCTTGCCGTTCCCTAACATTAACGCTAGAATGGAACGGAAACCCACCACCAGCCCTACACCTTTCCCTACGCCGTAGCCTATTCCTGGCTCATACGCAGGCACTGACCCTTTCATCAGCAAGTAGCCTGACCCTCCCACGTTTCCGTACCCTCACCTGTGCCCTAAGCCTTGCCGTTCACTAACCCTAACCCTAGCCCGGAACGGAAACCCACCACCAGACCTACACCTTACTCTATGCCGTAGCCTACACCTGGCCCGTACGCAGGCACTGACCTGTGCTTCAGCACGTAGCCTGACCCTGCAATGTTACCGTATTCTCACCTGTGCCCTAAGCCTTGCCTTTCCCTAACCCTAACCCTAGCCCAGCACGGAATCCCACCACCAGCCCTACACCTTATCGTATGCCGTAGCCTAGTCCTGGCCCGTACGCTGGCACTGACCCGTGCGTCAGCATGTAGCCTGACCCTCCCACGTTCCCGTACCCTCACCTGTGCCCTAAGCCTTGCCGTTCCCTAACCCTAACCCTAGCCCGGAACTGAAACCCACCACCAGCCATACAGCTTATCCCCAAGCCATAGCCTATTCCTGGCCCGTACGATGGCACTGACACATGCGTCAGCATGTAGCCTAACCCTCCCAGGTTTCCGTACCCTCACCTGTGCCCTAAGCCTTGCCGTTCCCTAACCCTAACTCTAGCCCGGAACGTAAACCCACCAGCAGCCCGACACCTTACCCTATGCTGTAGCCTACACCTGGCCCGTATGCGGGCACTGACACGTGCGTCAGCACGTAGCCTGACCCTCCCACGTTTCCGTACAATCACCTGTGCCCTAAGCCTTGCCGTTCCCTAACCCTAACGCTAGCCCGGAACGCAAACCCACCACCAGCCCTACACTTTTCCCTATGCCGTAGCCTACTCCTGGCCCGTACGCTGGCACAGACACGTGCGTCAGCACGAAGCCTGACCCTCCCACGTTTGCGGACCCTCACCTGTGCCCTAAGCCTTGCCGTTCCCTAACATTAACGCTAGAATGGAACGGAAACCCACCACCAGCCCTACACCTTTCCCTACGCCGTAGCCTATTCCTGGCTCATACGCAGGCACTGACCCTTTCATCAGCAAGTAGCCTGACCCTCCCACGTTTCCGTACCCTCACCTGTGCCCTAAGCCTTGCCGTTCACTAACCCTAACCCTAGCCCGGAACGGAAACCCACCACCAGACCTACACCTTACTCTATGCCGTAGCCTACACCTGGCCCGTACGCAGGCACTGACCTGTGCTTCAGCACGTAGCCTGACCCTGCAATGTTACCGTATTCTCACCTGTGCCCTAAGCCTTGCCTTTCCCTAACCCTAACCCTAGCCCAGCACGGAATCCCACCACCAGCCCTACACCTTATCGTATGCCGTAGCCTAGTCCTGGCCCGTACGCTGGCACTGACCCGTGCGTCAGCATGTAGCCTGACCCTCCCACGTTCCCGTACCCTCACCTGTGCCCTAAGCCTTGCCGTTCCCTAACCCTAACCCTAGCCGAGAACGGAAACCCACCACCAGCCCTACAACTTACCCCCAAGCCGTAGCCTACTCCTGGTCCATACGCTGGCACTGACCCGTGCCTCAGAACGTATCCTGACCCTGCCACGTTGCCGTACCCTCACATGTGCCCTAAACCTTGCCGTTCCCTAACCCTAACCCTAGTGCGGAACGGAAACCCACCACAAGCCCTACACCTTACCCCTAAGCCGTAGCCTACACGTGGTCCATACGCTGGCACTGACCTGTGCGTCAGCACGTAGCCTGACCTTCCCACGTTACCGTAACGTCACCTGTGCCCTAAGCCTTGCCCTTCCCTAACCCTAACCCTAGTACGGGACGGAAACACACCACAAGCCCTACACCTAACCCACAAACCATAGCATACTCCTGGCCCGTACGCTGGCACTGAACCGTGCGTGAGCACGTAGCCTGACCCTCCCAGGTTTCCGTACCCTCACCTATGCCCTAAGCCTTCCTGTTCCATAACACTAACCCTAGCCCGGAACGGAAACACACCACCAGCCCTACACCTAACCCCCAAGCCGTAGCCTACTCCTGGCCGGTTCGCTGGCACTGACCTGTGCGTCAGCACGTAGCCTGACCCTCCCACGTTTCCGTACCCTCACCTGGGCCCTAAGCCTTGCCTTTCCCTAACCCTAACGCAAGCCCGGAACGGAAACGCACTACCAGACCTACACCTTGCCCTACGCCATAGCCTACTCCTGGAACGTACGTTGGCACTGACACGTGCGTCAGCACATAGCCTGACCCTCACACGTTTCCGTACCCTCACCTGTGCCCTAAGCCTTGCCGTTCCCTAACCCTATCCCTAGTCCGGAATGGAAACACACCACCAGCCCTACAGCTTACCCCCAAGCCATAGCCTATTCCTGGCCCGTACGCTGGCACTGACCCGTGCGTGAGCATGTAGCCTGACACTCCCACGTTTCCGTACCCTCACCTGTGCCCTAAGCCTTGCCGTTCCCTGACCCTAACCCTAGCCCTGAACGGAAACCCACCACCAGCCCAACAACTAACCCCCAAGCCGTAGCTTACTCCTGGCCAGTACGCTGGCACTGACCCATGCATCATCACGTAGCCTGACCCTCCCACGTTTCTGTACCCTCACCTGTGCCCTAAGCCTTGCCGTTCCCTAACCCTAACCCTAGCCCAGAACGGAAAACCACCACCAGCCCTACACCTTACCCCCAAGCCGTAGCCTACTCCTGGCCCGTACGCTGGCACAGACCCGTGCGTCAGCACGAAGCCTGACCCTCCCACGTTTGCGGACCCTCACCTGTGCCCTAAGCCTTGCCGTTCCCTAACACTAACCCTAGACTGGAACGGAAACCCACCACCAGCCCTACACCTTTCTCTACGCCGTAGCCTATTCCTGGCTCATACGCAGGCACTGACACTTTCATCAGCAACTAGCCTGACCCGCCCACGTTTCTGTACCCTCACATGTGCCCTAAGCCTTGCCGTTCACTAACCCTAACCCTAGCCCGGAACGGAAACACACCACCAGCCCTACACCTTACTCTATTCCGTAGCCTACACCTGGCCCGTACGCGGGCACTGACCTGTTCTTCAGCACGTAGCCTGACCCTCCCATTTTACCGTACGCTCACCTGTGCCCTAAGCCTTGTCGTTTCCTAACCCTAACCCTAGCCCTGCACGGAATCTCACCATCATCTCTACACCATATCGTATGCCGTAGCCTAGTCCTGGCCCGTACGCAGGCACTGACCTGTGTGTCAGCATGTAGCCTGACCCTCCCACGTTTCCGTACCCTCATCTGTGCCCTAAGCCTTGCCGTTCCCTAACCCTAACCCTAGCCCGGAACGGAAACCCACCACCAGCCCTACACCTTAACCTACGCCGTAGCCTACTCCTGGACTGTACGGTGGCACTGCCCCTTGCGTCATCATGTAGCCTGACCCTCCCACGTTTCCGTACCCTCACCTCTGCCCTAAGCCTTGCCGTTCTGTAACCCTAACCCTAGCCCGGAATGGAAACCCATCACCAGGCCTACACCTTACCCCCAAGCCGTAGCCTACTCCTGGCACGTTCGGTGGCAGTAACACTAGCATCAGCAAATAGCCTGACCCTCCCACGTTTCTGTACCCTCACCCGTGCCCTAAGCCTTGCCGTTCCGTAACCCTAACACTAGCCCGGAACGGAAACCCACCACCAGCCCTACACCTTACCCCCAAGCCGTAGCGTAATCCTGGCCCATATGCTGGCACTGACCCATGCGTCAGCACGTAGCCTGACCCTCCCACGTTTCCGTACCCTCACCTGTGCCCTAAGCCTTGCCGTTCCCTAACCCTAACCCTAGCCCGGAACGGAAAGCCACCACCAGCCCTAAAACTTAGCCACAAGCCGTAGCCTACTCCTGGCCCGTACGCTGGCACTGACCCGTGCATTCAGCAGGTAGCCTGACCCTCCCACTTTTCCGTACCCTCACCTGTGCCCTAAGCCTTGCCGTTCCCTAACCCTAACCCTAGCCCGGAACGGAAACCCACCACCAGCCCTACACCATACGCTACACCGTAGCCTACTCCTGGCTCGTACGCTGGCACTGACCCATGCGTCAGCATGTAGCCTGACCCTCTCACGTTTCCATACCCTCACATGTGCCCTAAGCCTTGACGTTCCCTATCCCTAACCCTAGCCCGGAATGCAAACCCACCACCAGCCCTAAACTTTTCCCTACGCCGTAGCATACTCCTGGCCCGTACGCTGGCACTGACCCGTGCGTCATCACGTAGCCTGACCCTCCCACTTTTCCGTACCCTCACCTGTGCCCTAAGCCTTGCTGTTCCCTTACCCTAACCCTAGCCCGGAACGGAAACCCACCACCCGCCCTACACCTTACCCTATGCCGTAGCCTACTCCTTGCCCGTACCCTGGCACTGACCCGTGCTTCAGCACGTAGCCATACACTCCCACGTTTCCGTACCCTCACATGTGCCCTAAGCCTTGCCATTCCCTAACCGTAACCGTAGCGCAGAACGAAAACCCACCACCAGCCCTAAACCTTACACTACGCCGTAGCCTACTCCTGGCCCTTACGCTGGCATTGACCCGTGCGTCAGCACGTAGCCTGACCCTCCCACGTTTCCGTACCCTCACCTGTGCCCTAAGCCTTGCCGTTCCCTAACCCTAACCCTAACTCGGAACGGAAACCCACCACCATCCCTAAACCTTTCCCTAGTGGGTAGCCTACTCCTCGCCCGTACGCTCGCACTGACCCGTGCGTCAACATGTAGTTTGACCCTCCCACGTTTCCGTACCCTCATGTGGGCCCTCAGCCTTGCCATTCCCTAACACTAACCTTAGCCCAGAAGGGAAACCCAACACCAGCCATACACATTACCCTATGCCGTAGCCTACACCTGGCCCATACGCGGGCACTGACCTGTGCTTCAGCACGTAGCCTGGCCATCCCACGTTTGCGGACCCTCACCTGTGCCCTAAGACTTGCCGTTCCCTAACCCTAACCCTAGCCCGGAACGGAAACCCACCACCAGCCCTACATATTTCCCTACGCCGTAGCCTATTCCTGGCTCGTACGCATGCACTGACACTTTCATCAGCACTTAGCCTGACCCTCCCACGTTTCTGTACCCTCACCTGTGCCCTAAGCCTTGCCGTTCACTAACCCTAACCCTAGACCGGAACGGAAAACCACCACCAGCCCTACAACTTACCCCCAAGCCGTAGCCTACTCCTGGCCGGTACGCTGGCACTGACACGTGCGTCAGCACGTAGCCTGACCCTCACACGTTTCCGTACCCTCACCTGTGCCCTAAGCCTTGCCGTTTCCTAACGCTAACCCTAGCCCGGAACGGACACCCACCATCAGCCCTACACTTTACCCTACGCCGTAGCCTACTCCTGGCCCGTACGCTGGCACTGACCCGTGTGTCAGCACGTAGCGTGACCTTCCCACGTTTCCGTACCCTCTCCTTAGCAGTACGCCTTGCCTTTCCGTAACCCTAACCCTAGCCCGGAACGGAAACCCACCACCAGCCCTACACCTTACCCACAAGCCGTAGCCTACTCCTGGCCCGTACGTCGGCACTGACCCGTGCGTCAGCACGTAGCCTGACCGGCCCACGTTTCCGTACCCTCACCTGTGCCCTAAGCCTTGCCGTTCCCTTACCCTAGCCCTAGCCCGGAACGGAAACCCACCACCAGCCCTAAACCTTACCCCCAAGCTGTAGCCTACTCCTGACCCGTATGCTGGCACTGACACGTGCGTCAGCATGTAGCCTGAACCTCCCACGTTTCCGTACCCTCACCTGTGCCCTATGACTTGCCGTTCCCTAACCCTAACCCTAGCACAGAACGGATACCCACCTCCAGCCCTATACCTTACCCTACGCTGTAGCCTACTGCTGACCCGTATGCTGGCACTGACCCATGCGTAAGCACGTAGCCTGACCCTCCCACGTTTCCGTACCCTCACCTGTGCCCTAAGCCTTGACGTTCCCTAACCCTAAGCCTAGCCCAGAACGGAAACCCACCACCAGCCCTAGACCTTACCCTATGGCGTAGCCTACTCCTGGCCTGTACGCTGACACTGACACGTGCGTCAGCACGTAGCCGGACCCTCCCACGTTTCCGTACCCTCACCTGTGCCCTAAGCTTTGCCGTTCCCTAACCCTAACCCTAGCCCAGAACGGAAACCCACCACCAGCCCTAAACCTTTCCCTACGCCGTAGCCTACTCCTGGCACGTACACTGGCACTGACCCGTGCGTCAGCATGTACACTGACCCACCCACGTTTCCATACCCTCACCTGGGCCCTAAACTTTGCCGTTCCCTAACCCTAACCCTAGCCCGGCAGGAAAATCCACCACCAGCCCTACACCTTACCCAACGCCGTAGCCTACTCCTGGCCCACACGCTGGCACTGACCCGTGCGTCAGCACATAGCCTGACCCTACCACTTTTTTGTACCCTCACCTGTGCCCTAAGCCTTGCCGTTCCCTAACCCTAACCCTAGCCCGGAATGGAAACCCACCACCAGCCCTAAAACTTACCCCCATGCCATAGCCTACTCCGGGCCCGTACACAGGCACTGACCCGTGCGTCAGCACGTAGCCTGACCCTCCCACTTTTCCGTAACCTCAGCTAAGCCCTAAGCCTTGGCATTCACTAACTCTAACCCAAGCCCGGAACGGAATCCCACCACCAGCCCTACACCTTAACGTATGCCGTAGCCTATTCCTGGCCCATACGCTGGCACTGACATGTGCGTCAGCACGTAGCCTGACCCTCCCACGTTTCCGTACCCTCACCTGTGCCCTAAGCCTTGCCGATCCCTAACCCTAACCCAAGCCAGGAACGGAAACCCACAAGAAGCCCTACACCTTACCATACGCCGTAGCCCACTCCTGGCCCGTACGCTGGCACTGACCCGTGAGGCAGCCCGTAGCCTGACCCTCCCACGTTTCCGTACCCTCACCTGTGCCCTAAGCCTTGCCGTTCCCTCACCATAACCCTAGCCAGGAACGGAAATCCACCAGCAGCCCTACACCTTACCCTATGCCGCAGCCTACTCCTGGCCCGTACGCTGGCTCTGACACGTGCGTCAGCACGTAGCCTGAGCCTCACACATTTCAGTACGCTCACATGTGCCCTAAGCCTTACCGTTCCCTAACCCTAAACCTAGTCCGGAACAGAAACCCACCACCAGCCCTACACCTAACCCCCAAGCCGTAGACTACTACTAGCCGGTATGCTGGCACTGACCCGTGCATCAGCACATAGCCTGACCCTCCCACGTTTCTGTACCCTCAACTGTGCCCTAAGCCTTGCCGTTCCCTAACCCTAATCCTAGCCAGGAACGGAAACCCACCACCAGCCCTACAACTTACCCCCAAGCCGTGGGCTACTCCTGGACCTTACGCTGGCACTGACCAGTGCGTCAGCACGTAGCCTGACCCTCCCACGTTTGCGGACCCTCACCTGTGCCCTAAGCCTTGCCATTCCCTAACCCTAACCCTAGCCCGGAACGGAAACCCACCACCAGCCCTACAACTTTCCCTACGACGTAGCCTATTCCTGGCCCCTACGGAGGCACTGACACTTTCATCAGCACGTAGCCTGACCCTCCCACGTTTCCGTACCCTCACCTGTGCCCTAAGCCTTGCCGTTCCCTAACCCTAACCCTAGCCTGGAACGGAAACCCACCACCAGCCCTACACCTTACCCCCAAGCCGTAGCCTACTCCTGGCCCATACGCTGGCACTGACCTGTGCGTCAGCATGTAGCCTGAACTTCCCACATTACCGTAACCTCACCTGTGCCCTAAGCCTTGCCATTCCCTAACCCTAAACCTAGTACGGAACGGAAACACACCACCAGCCCTACACCTAACCCCCAAGCCATAGCCTACTCCTGGCCCGTACGCTGGCACTGACCCGTGCGTCAGCACGTAGCCTGACCCTCCCACATTTCCGTACCCTCACCTGTGCCCTAAGCCTTGCTGTTCCCTAATACTAACCCTAGCCTGGAACGGAAACACACCACCAACCCTACACCTAACCACCAAGCCGTAGCCTACTCCTGGCCGGTACGCTGGCACTGATATGTGCCTCAGCATGTAGCCTGACCCTCCCACGTTTCCGTAACCTCACCTGTGCCCTACGCTTTGCCATTCCCTAACCCTAACTGTAGCCCGAAAGGGAAACAGCCCTACACCTTACCCTACGCAGTAGCCTACACCTGGCCGGTACGCTGGCACTGACACGTGCATCAGCATGTAGCCTGACCCTCACACGTTTCCGTACCATCACCTGTGCCCTAAGCCTTACCGTTCCCTAACCCTAAACCTAGTCCGGAACAGAAACCCACCACCAGCCCTACACCTAACCCCCAAGCCGTAGCCTACTCCTGGCTGGTACGCTGGCACTGACCCGTGCATCGACACATAGCCTGACCCTCCCCCGTTTCCGTACTCTCACCTGTGCCCTAAGCCTTGACGTTCCCTAACCCTAACCCTAGCCCGGAATGGAAACACACCACCAGCCCTACACATTTCCCTACGACGTAGCCTACTCCTGGCCCGTACGCTGGCACTGACCCATGCATCAGCACGTAGCCTGAACCTACAACTTTTCTGTACCCTCACCTGTGCCCTAAGCCTTGACGTTCCCTAACACTAACCCTAGCCCGGAACGGAAACCCACCACCAGCCCTACACCTTACCCTACGCCGTAGCCTACATCAGGCCCGTACGTTGGCACTTACCTGTGCGTCAGCACGTAGCCTGACCTGCCCACGTTTCCGTACCCTCACCTGTGCCCTAAGCCTTGCCGTTCCCTTACCCTAACCGTAGCCCGGAACGGAAACACACCACCAGCCCTACAACTTACCCCCAAGATGTAGCCTACTCCTGGCCCGTATGCTGGCACTGACCCGTGCGTCAGCACGTAGCCTGACCCTCCCACGTTTCCGTACTGTCACCTGTGCCCTATGCCTTGCCGTTCCCTAACCCTAACCCTAGCACAGAACGGAAAACCACCACCAGCCCTACACTTTACCTATGCCGTAGCCTACACCTGGCCCGTACGTGGGCACTGACCCATGTGTCAGCATGTAGCCTAACCCTCCCACGATTCCGTACCCTCACCTCTGCCCTAAGCCTTGCCGTTCCCTAACCCTAACCCTAGCCCGGAACGGAAACCCACCACCAGCCCTAAACATTACCCACAAGCCGTAGCCTACACCTGGCCCGTATGCTGGCACTGAACCGTGTGTCAGCACGTAGCCTGACCCTCCCACGCTTATGTACACTCACCTGTGCCCTAAGCCTTGCCGTTCCCTAACCCTAACCCTAGCCCGGAACGGAAACCCACCACCAGCCCTATACCTTACCCTACGCTGTAGCCTACTGCTGGCCCATACGCTGGCACTGACTCATGCGTAAGCACGTAGCCTGATGCTCCCACGTTTCCGTTCCCTCACCTGTGCACTAAGCCTTGAGGTTCCCTAACCCTAACCCTAGCCCGGAACGGAAACCCACCACCAGCCCTAGACCTTACCCTACGGCGTAGCCTACTCCTGGCCTGTACGCTGACACTGACACGTGCGTCAGCACGTAGCCGGACCCTCCCACGTTTCCGTACCCTCACCTGTGCCCTAAGCTTTGCCGTTCCCTAACCCTAACCCTAGCCCGGAACGGAAACCCACCACCAGCCCTAAACCTTTCCCTACGCCGTAGCCTACTCCTTGCCCGTACGCTGGCACTGACCCGTGTGTCAGCATGTAGCCTGAACCTCCCACGTTTCCATACCCTCACCTGTGCCCTAAGCCTTGCCGTTCCCTAACCCTAACCCTAGCCCGGAACGGAAAACCACCACCAGCCCTACACCTAACCCCCAAGCCGTAGCCTACTCCTGGCCGGTACGATGGCACTGACCCGTGTGTCAGCACGTAGCCTGACCCTCCCACGTTTCCGTACCCTCACCTGTGCCCTAAGCCTTGCCGTTCCCCAACCCTAACCCTAGCCCGGAACGGAAACCCACCACCAGCCCTACACCTTACCGTACGCCGTAGCCTACTCCTGGACCGTACGCGGACACTGACCCGTGCGTCAGCACGTAGCCTGACCCGCCCACGTTTCCGTACCCTCACCTGTGCCCTAAGCCTTGCCGTTCCCTAACTCTAACCCTGGCCCGGAACGGAAACCCACAACCAGCCCTAAACCTTTCCCTAAGCCGTAGCCTACTCCTGGCCCGTACGCTGGCACTGACCCATGCGTCCGCATGTAGTCTAACCCCCACATGTTTCCATACCCTCACCTGGGCCCTAAGCCTTGCCGTTACCTAGCCCTAACCCTAGCCCGGAACGGAAACCCACCACCAGCCCTATACCTTTCCCTACGCCGTAGCCTATTCCTGGCCCGTACACAGGCACTGACCCTTTCATCAGCACGTAGCCTGACCCTCCCACGTTTCCGTACCCTCACCTGTGCCCTAAGCCTTGCCGTTCACTAACCCTAACCCTAGCCCGGAACGAAAACCCACCACCAGCTCTACACCTTACCACAAAGCCGTAGCCTACTCCTGGAAGGTACGCTGGCACTGACACGTGCGTCAGCACGTAGCCTGACCCTCACACGTTTCCGTACCCTCACCTGTGCCCTAAGCCTTGCCGTTCCCTAAACCTAACCTTAGCCCGGAACAGAAACCCACCACCAGCCCTACACTATACCCTACGCCGTAGCCTATTCCTGGCCCGTACTCTGGCACTGACGCGTGCGTCAGCACGTAGCCTGATCCTCCCACGTTTCCGTACCCTCTCCTGTGCCCTAAGCCTTGACGTTCCCTAACCCTAACCCTAGCCCGGAACGGAAATCCACCAACAGCCCTACACCTTACCACCACGCCGTAGCCTACTCCTGGCCCATATGCTGGCACTGACCCGTGCGTCAGCACGTAGACTGACCCTCCCACATTTCCGTAACCTCACATGTGCCCTAAGCCTTGCCATTCCTTAACCCTAACCCTATCCCGGAACAGAAACCCACCACCAGCCCTAAACCTTACTCTATGCCTTAGACTACACCTGGTCCGTACGCGGGCACTGACCTGTTCTTCAGCACGTAGCCTGACACTCCAATGTTACTGTACCCTGAACTGTGACCTAAGCCTTGCCGTTCCCTAACCCTAACCCGAGCCCGGCACGGAATCCCACCACCAGCCCTACACCTTATCATATGCCGTAGCCTAGTCCTAGCCCGTACGCTGGCACTGACCCGTGCGTCAGCATGTAGCCTGACCCTCCCACGTTTCCGTACCCTCACCTGTGCCCTAAGCCTTGCCGTTCCCTAACCCTAACCCTAGCCCGTAACGGAAACCCACCACAATCCCTACACCTTACCATACGCCGTAGCCTACTCCTGGCCCGTACGCTGGCAATGACCCGTGAGTCAGCACGTAGACTGACCCTCCCACGTTTCCGTACCCTCACCTGTGCCCTAAGCCTTGCCGTTCCCTCACCCTAACACTAGCCAAGAACGGAAACCCACCAGCAGCCCTAAACCTTACCCTACACCGTAGCCTACTCCTGGCCCGTACGCTGGCACTGACTCGTGCGTCAGCACGTAGCCTAACCCTCCCACGTTTCCGTACCCTCACCTGTGCCGTAAGACTTTCTGTTCCCTAACACTAACCCTAGCCTGGAACGGAAACACACCATCAGCCCTACACCTAACCACCAAGACGTAGCCTAATCCTGGCCGGTACGCTGGCACTGACCCGTGCCTCAGCACGTAGCCTGGCACTCCCAAGTTTCCGTACCCTCACCTGGGCCCTAAGCCTTGCCGTTTCCTAACCCTAACCCTAGCCCATGAACGGAAACCGACCACCAGCCCTACACCTTACCCTACGCCGTAGCCTACTCCTGGCCCGTATGCTGGCACTGACCCGTGCGTCAGCATGTAGCCAGACCCTCCCACGTTTCCGTACCCTCACCTGTGCCCTAAGCCTTGCCGTTCCCTAACCCTAAGCCTAGCCCGGAAGGGAA
This sequence comes from Mesoplodon mirus, assembly GCF_964341445.2. Classification (NCBI taxonomy): domain Eukaryota; kingdom Metazoa; phylum Chordata; class Mammalia; order Artiodactyla; family Ziphiidae; genus Mesoplodon; species Mesoplodon mirus. The sequence continues at coordinate 722,735 of NW_028295773.1, forward strand.
ACCCACCACCAGCCCTACACCTTACCCCAAGCCGTAGCCTACTCCTGGCCCGTACGCTGGCACTGACCCGTGCATCAGCAAGTAGCCTGACCCTCCCACGTTTCCGTACCCTCACCTGTGCCCTAAGACTTGCTGTTCCCTAACACTAACCCTAGCCTGGAACGGAAAACCACCACCAGCCCTACACCTAACCGCCAAGCCGTAGCCTACTCCTGGCCGGTATGCTGGCACTGACCCATGCATCATCACGTAGCCTGACCCTCCCACGTTTCCGTACCCTCACCTGTGCCCTAAGCTTTGCCGTTCCCTAACCCTAACTGTAGCCCGGAACGGAAACCCACCACCAGCCCTACAACTTACCCCCAAGCCGTAGCCTACTCGTGGTCCATACGCTGGCACTGACCTCTGCGTCAGCACATAGCCTGACCTTCCCACGTTACCGTAACGTCACCTGTGCCCTAAGCCTTGCCTTTCCCTAACCATAACCCTAGTACGGGACAGAAACACACCACAAGCCCTAAACATTACCCCCAAGCTGAAGCCTACTGCTGGCCCGTACGCTGGCACTGACACGTGCGTCAGCATGTAGCCTGAACCTCCCACGTTTCCGTACCATCACCTGGGCCCTAAGCCTTGCAGTTCCCTAAACCTAACCCTAGCCTGGAACGGAAAACCACGACCAGCCCTAAACCATACCCTACGCCATAACCTACTCCTGGCCCATACGCTGGCACTGACCCGTGAATCCGCACGTAGCCTGACCCTCCCACGTTTCCGTACCCTCACCAGTGTCCTAAGCCTTGCAGTTCCCTCACCCTAACCCTAGCCCGGAACGGAAACCAACCACCAGCCCTATATCTAACCCTATGCCGTAGCCTACTCCTGTCCCGTACGCTGGCACTGACCTGTGCGTCAGCACGAAGCCTGACCTTCCCACATTTCCGAACCCTCATCTGTGCCCTAAGCCTTGACGTTCCCTAACACTAACCCTAACCCGGAACGGAAACCCACCAACAGCCCTACAACTTACCCCCAAGCCGTAGCCTATTCCTATCCCGTACGCTGGCACTGACCCGTGCGTCAGCACATAGCCTGACTCTCCCACGTTTCCGTACCCTCACCTGTGCCCTAAGCCTTGCGGTTCCCTAACTCTAACCCTAGCCCGGAACGGAAAACCACCACCAGCCCTACACCTTACCCTACACCGTAGCCTACTCCGGGCCCGTACGCTGGCACTGACCCATGCGTCAGCATGTAGCCTGACCCTCCCACGTTTCCGGAGCCTCACCTGTGCCCTAAGACTTGACGTTCCCCAACTCTAACCATAGCCCGGAACGGAAACACACCACCAGCCCTACACCTTACCCCCAAGCCATAGCCTACTCCTGGCCCGTACGCTGGCACTGATGCGTGCGTCACCACGTAGCAATGAAACTCCCACGTTTCCGTACCCTCAAGTGTGCCCTAAGCCTTGCGGTTCCCTAACCCTAACCCTAACCCAGAAGGGAAACCCACCACCAACCCTACACCTTACCTTGCGCCGTAGCCTACTCCTGGCCCATACGCGGGCACTGACCCGTGCATTCAGCAGGTAGCCTGACCCTCCCACGTTTCCGTACCCTCACCTGTGCCCTAAGCCTTGCCGTTCCCTAACCCTAACCCTAGCCCAGAACAGAAACCCATCACCAGCCTAAAACTTACCCACAACCTATAGCCTACTCCTGGCCCGTACGCTGGCACTGACCCGTGCGTCAGCACGGAGCCTGACCTTCCCACGTTTCCGTATCCTCACGTGGGCCCTAAGCCTTGCCGTTCCCTAACACTAACCCTAGCCCGGAACGAAAACCAACCACCAGCCCTACAACTTACCCCCAAGCCTTAGCCTACACCTTGCCCATACGCTGGCACTGACCCATGCGTCAGCACGTAGCCTGACCCTCCCACGTTTCCGTACCCTCACCTGTGCCCTAAGCCTTGCCGTTCCCTAACCCTAACCCTAGCCCTGAATGGAAACACACCACCAGCCCTATACCTAACCCCCAAGCCGTAGCCTACTCCTGGCACGTACGCGGGCACTGACCTGTGCTTCAGCACATAGCCTGACACACCCATGTTACTCTACCCTCACTTGTGCCCTAAGCCTTGCCGTTCCCTTATCCTAACCGTAGCCCCGAACGGAAACCCACCACCAGCCCTACACTCTACCCTACGCTGTAGCCAAATCCTGGCCCGTATGCTGGCACTGAGACGTGTGTCAGCACTTAGCCTGACCCTCCCACGTTTCCGTACCATCACCTGTGCCCTAAGCCTTGACCTTCCTTAACCCTAACCCTAGCCCATCACAGAAACCCACCACCAGCCCTACACCTTACACTACGCCGTAGCCTAATCCTGGCCCATACGCTGGCACTGACCCGTGCGTCAGCACGTAGCCGGACCCTCACTCGTTTCCGTACCCTCACCTGTGCCCTAAGCCTTGCCGTTCCCTAACCCTAACCCTAGTCCGGAATGGAAACCCACCACCAGCCATACAGCTTACCCCCAAGCCATAGCCTACTCGTGACCCATACGCTGGCACTGACCGGTGTGTCAGCATATAGCCTGACGAGGCACACAAGGGGAGGGCGGGCCGGCAGGGTAAGGCTACACAGGTCAGCTAATCCACAACCCTCAGGAAATCACATTGGTGAAAATGGACCTCGCTAAGGCAGAAGAGAAGCCAAGGGAAAAAAGGACACGGTGCCATTTGCAGCACCGTAGATGAGTCTAGAAATAATCACGTGACTTGTAGTAAGTCAGAAAGTGAAAGACACATATCATATCATATCACTTATAGGTGTTACCTAAAAATGGATACCAGGGCAGATATTTCCACGGAGAAGGGCAATCACAGATTCATTAAACAAACTTATGGTTCACCAATGGAAAGGTGTGAGGATTGGTTTCATTATGATATCGGGGTTAACAGACATATACAAACACAGGTGACATATATAATCACCAAAGACCTACAGAATACCAAGAGAGGACTACTCAACATTCTGTCATAACGTACATGGGAAAAGGATCCCAGGAAGAACAGACATCTGTATATGTGTAAAAGAACCACATCTTCCACACCTACAACAAGCCAAACATTGTAATCAAACTTGCTGTAATAAAAAATAAAAAAATAAATTAAAAACACGAACAAGAAGTAGTGAGACAAACGTGAGGGGCTTTCTCCTGGCACATTCCATTCTAAATTCCAATCTAGAACACCACTTCCACTGAGGCTCTCTTGCCCTAGTAACCAGATTTGGTAAGGGTGAACTGCTGCCACCTTGTGGCCGTTTCACACAACAGCAGCTTTAATCCCAGCGCTAATGGTCAGTTGATATTCAAAATCATTGCAGGCCTGTAAATGACACCTGCCCTGAAAACAAATCCTGGGGTCACATATCGACCAAAAAATTCAAAGGACGTCCATATTTCAAAATGACCGTTTCAAAAGGCATATTTTACGCACATTAGTGTTCTGCTTCTTTTCCTTTCTTTCCTTTTTTTGTTAAAAAACACGGGAATGGAAAAAGGTATCCCTCAGAATGGGCAAAAATCGTTGCAAACGAATCAATGGACAGAGGTTTAATCTCCAATATATATAAACAGCGCATGCAGCTTAATATTAAAAAAACAAACAACCCAATACAAAAATGGGCAGAAGATCTAAAGAGACGTTTCTTCAAAGGAGACACAGAGATGGCCAAGACGCACATGAAAAGCTGCTCAACAGCACTAATTATTAGAGAAATGCAAATCAAAACTACAATGAGGTATCACCTCACACCTGTTAGAATCGGCATCATTAGAAAATCTACAAACAACAAATTCTGGGGAGGGTGTGGACAAAAGGAGCCCTCTTCCACTATTGGTGGGAATGTAACTTGATACAGTCACTATGGAGAACAGTATGGAGTTTCCTTAAAAAAACTAGAAATAGAATTACCATCTGATCCAGCAATCCCACTTCTGGGCATATACCCAGAGAAAACCGTAAATCAAAAACGCACATTCACCACAATATTCATTGCAGCACTATTTACAATATCCAGGTAATGGAAGCAACCTAAATGCCCACAGACAGATGAATGGATAAAGATGTGGTACATATATAAAATGGAATATTACTCGGCCATAAAAAGGAATGAAACTGGGTCATTTATAGAGACATCGATGGATCGAGAGACTGTCATACAGAATGAAGTAAGTCAGAAAGCAGAAAACAAATATTGTATATTAATGCATATATGTGGAACCTAAAAAAATGGTACAGATGAACTGGTTTGCAGGGAAGAAATAGAGACACAGAGGTAGAGAACAAACGTATGGACACCAAGTGTGGGAAACCATGGGGTGGTGCTGGTGGGATGAGTTGGGAGATTTGGATTGACCTGTATACATATATATGCATAAAATACATAACTAATAAAAACCTGCTGTATAAAAACATAAATAAAATTATATTTCAAAATTTAAAAAAAATAGAATTTAACAATAAAACAGAAAAAATTTCTTCTGTCACACAGATGTATTTATAGGAATGAATTATTACAATGCTTATATCTATAAATACATAAAAGAGGAATATAATCTAACTGGAACCATAAAAGAAAAAAAAAACCTGAACCCACGAGTTATACAGAGGAAAACCCTATCCGGGCACAATTGCTCCAGCGGTAAACAATTCTGAAATTGGTCAGAGGTGGGGAACCATCTCCCATACAGCCAGCAACCCACCCCCCACGCAAGGAGCGTCCTCATTGCAAAGCTGGGGGACTGTGCCGAGGCATCTGTGAGTAAACGTGAGCTGAGCCCCAGGCCAGCTGCTGCTGAACTGTTCCCAACCTTTCCAGGTAAAACACCTGAATATGTACAAGGGCTTGAAAGCCTAGAGGAAGGACCGTGGAGCCACACCAGCGACAGCACGCAGGCCAACTTGGTGCCTCCAGGACAGCCAGGGTGGTCCTGGCCCCGGGCGCTCCTCCAGAAGCTTTCCATTGCCCTGCCTGAGATACCCCTCCTGTCCTGGCCCCCACTGCTTTTTTCCTTCCTCATCTCTGACCGGAGAGAAATTCCAGCGGAAGGTATGGGTGACACATCCTCTTCTTTAGAGGCGGCAGTCTGGCAACTCCTGCAGAAAGGCCAGCAGAACCCCACTCACACCGGGCCACCCACAAAGCTGTGGCACCTCTCTCCCTCCCACCAGCACAGCCCCGAGACTGCTGATGGGGCAGAGAATATGGAGTCAGGCACAGCTTCAGGGGCTATTGCTGCCTGGAGCGCTGTTTATATTGACCTCAACGAGGCACACCTGGGGAGGGCGGGCCGGCAGGGTAAGGCTGCCCAGGTCAGCTAACCCACAACCCTCAGGGAATCACATTGTTGAAAGTGGACCTCGCTAAGGCAGAATAGGAGCCAAGGAAAAAAAGGACACAATGCCATTTGCAGCCCCTTAGATGAGTCTAGAAGTAATCACATGACTTGTAGTAAGTCAGAAAGTGAAAGACACATATCATATCATATCACTTATAGGTGTTACCTAAAAATGGATAGCAGGGCAGATTTTTCCACGGAGAAGGGCAATCACAGATTCATTAAACAAACTTATGGTTCACCAATGGAAAGGTGTGAGGATTGGTTTCATTACGATATCAGCGTTAACACACATATACAAACAAAGGTGACATATATAATCACCAAAGACCTACAGAACACCAAGAGAGCACTACTCAACTCTGTCATAACGTACATGGGAAAAGGATCCCAGGAAGAACAGACATCTGTATATGTGTAAAAGAACCACATCTTCCACACCTACAACAAGCCAAACATTGTAATCAAACTTGCTGTAATAAAAAATATAAAAAATTAAATTAAAAACACGAACAAGATGCAGTGAGACAAACTTGAGGGGCTTTCTCCTGGCACATTCCATTCTAAATTCCAATCTAGAACACCACTTCCACTGAGGCTCTCTTGCCCTAGTATCCAGATTTGGTAAGGGAGAACTGCTGCCACCTTGTGGCCGTTTCACACAACAGCAGCTTTAATCCCAGTGCTAATGGTCAGTTGATATTCAAAATCATTGCAGGCCTGTAAATGACACCTGCCCTGAAAACAAATCCTGGGGTCACATATCGACCAAAAAATTCAAAGGACGTCCGTATTTCAAAACGACCGTTTCAAAAGGCATATTTTACGCACATTAGTGTTCTGCTTCTTTTCCTTTCTTTCCTTTTTTGTTAAAAAAAACGGGAATGGAAAAAGGCATCCCTCAGAATGGGCGAAAATCGTTGCAAACGAATCAATGGACAGAGGTTTAATCTCCAATATATATAAACAGCTCATGCAGCTTAATATTAAAAAACAAACAACCCAATACAAAAATGGGCAGAAGATCTAAAGAGACGTTTCTTCAAAGGAGACACAGAGATGGCCAAGACGCACATGAAAAGCTGCTCAACAGCACTAATTATTAGAGAAATGCAAATCAAAACTACAATGAGGTATCACCTCACACCTGTTAGAATCAGCATCATCAGAAAATCTACAAACAACCAATTCTGGGGAGGGTGTGGACAAAAGCAGCCCTCTTCCACAATTGGTGGGAATGTAAATTGATACAGTCACTATGGAGAACAGTGTGGAGTTTCCTTAAAAAAACTAGAAATAGAATTACCATCTGATCCAGCAATCCCACTTCTGGGCATATACCCAGAGAAAACCGTATTTCAAAAAGGCACATTCACCACAATGTTCGTTGCAGCACTATTTACAATAGCCAGGTAATGGAAGCAACCTAAATGCCCACAGACAGATGAATGGATAATGATGTGGTACATATATAAAATGGAATATTACTCGGCCATAAAAAGGAATGAAACTGGGTCATTTGTAGAGACATCGATGGATCGAGAGACTGTCATACAGAATGAAGTAAGTCAGAAAGCGGAAAACAAATATTGTATATTAATGTATAAATGTGGAACCTAAAAAAATGGTACAGATGAACTGGTTTGCAGGGAAGAAATAGAGACACAGAGGTAGAGAACAAACGTATGGACACCAAGTGTGGGAAACCATGGGGTGGTGGTGGTGGGATAAGTTGGGAGATTGGGATTGACCTGTATACATGTATATGCATAAAATACATAACTAATAAAAACCTGCTGTATAAAAATATAAATAAAATTATCTTTCAAATTTAAAAAAAAATAGAATTTAACAATAAAACAGAAAAAAGTTCTTCTGTCACACAGATGTATTTATAGGAATGAATTATTTCAATGCTTATATCTATAAATACATAAAAGAGGAATAAAATATAACTTGAAACATAAAAGAAAAAAAAACACCTGAACTCACGAGTTTTGCAGAGGAAAACCCTATCTGGGCACTTGCTCCAGCGGTAAACAATTCTGAAATTGGTCAGAGGTGGGGAACCATCTCCCATACAGCCAGCAACCCACCACCCACGCAAGGAGCGTCCTCATTGCAAAGCTGGGGGACCGTGCCGAGGCATCTGTGAGTAAACGTGAGCTGAGCCCCAGGCCAGCTGCTGCTGAACTGTTCCCAACCTTTCCAGGTAAAACACCTGAATATGTACAAGGGCTTGAAAGCCTAGAGGAAGGAGTGTGGAGCCACACCAGTGACAGCACGCAGGCCAACTTGGTGCCTGCAGGCCAGCCAGTGTGGTACTGGACCCTGGCGCTCTTCCAGAAGCTTTCCATTGCCCTGCCTGAGATACCCCTCCTGTCCCGGCCCCCACTGCTTTTTTCCTTCCTCACCTCTGTCCGGAGAGAAATTCCAGCGGAAGGTATGGGTGACACATCCTCTTCTTTACAGGCGGCAGCCTGGCATCTCCTGCAGAAAGGCCAGCAGAACCCCACTCACACCGGGCCACCCACAAAGCTGTGGCCCCTCACTCCCTCCCACCAGCACAGCCCCTAGACTGCTCACGAGGCAGAGAATATGGAGTCAGGCACAGCTTCAGGGGCTATTGCTGCCTGGAGCGCTGTTTATATTGACCTCAACGAGGCACACCTGGGGAGGGCGGGCCGGCAGGGTAAGGCTGCCCAGGTCAGCTAATCCACAACCCTCAGGGAATCACATTGTTGAAAATGGACCCCGCTAAGGCAGAAGAGAAGCCAAGGGAAAAAAGGACCCAATGCCATTTGCAGCACCGTAGATGAGTCTAGAAGTAATCACGTGACTTGTAGTAAGTCAGAAAGTGAAAGACACATATCATATCATATCACTTATAGGTGTTACCTAAAAATGGATACCAGGGCAGATATTTCCACGGAGAAGGGCAATCACAGATTCATTAAACAAACTTATGGTTCACCAATGGAAAGGTGTGAGGATTGGTTTCATTACGATATCGGGGTTAACAGACCTATACAAACACAGGTGACATATATAATCACCAAAGACCTACAGAATACCAAGAGAGGAGTACTCAACATTCTGTTATAACGTACATGGGAAAAGGATCCCAGGAAGAACAGACATCTGTATATGTGTAAAAGACCACATCTTCCACACCTACAACAAGCCAAACATTGTAATCAAACTTGCTGTAATAAAAAATAAAAAAATAATTAAATTAAAAACACGAACAAGAAGTAGTGAGACAAACGTGAGGGGCTTTCTCCTGGCACATTCCATTCTAAACTCCAATCTAGAACACCACTTCCACTGAGGCTCTCTTGCCCTAGTAACCAGATTTGGTAAGGGTGAACTGCTGCCACCTTGTGGCCGTTTCACACAACAGCAGCTTTAATCCCAGCGCTAATGGTCAGTTGATATTCAAAATCATTGCAGGCCTGTAAATGACACCTGCCCTGAAAACAAATCCTGGGGTCACATATCGACCAAAAAATTCAAAGGACGTCCATATTTCAAAACGACCGTTTCAAAAGGCATATTTTACGCACATTAGTGTTCTGCTTCTTTTCCTTTGTTTCCTTTTTTGTTAAAAAACACGGGAATGGAAAAAGGCATCCCTCAGAATGGGCGAAAATCGTTGCAGACGAATCAATGGACAGAGGTTTAATCTCCAATATATATAAACAGATCATGCAGCTTAATATTAAAAAAACAAACAACCCAAAAAAATGGGCAGAAGATCTAAAGAGACGTTTCTTCAAAGGAGACACAGAGATGGCCAAGACACACATGAAAAGCTGCTCAACAGCACTAATTATTAGAGAAATGCAAATCAAAACTACAATGAGGTATCACCTCACACCGGTTAGAATCGGCATCATCAGAAAATATACAAACAACCAATTCTGGGGAGCGTGTGGACAAAAGGAGCCCTCTTCCACTATTGGTGGGAATGTAAATTGATACAGTCACTATGGAGAACAGTATGGAGTTTCCTTAAAAAAACTAGAAATAGAATTACCATCTGATCCAGCAATCGCACTTATGGGCATATACCCAGAGAAAACCGAATTTCAAAAAGGCACATTCACCACAATGTTCGTTGCAGCACTATTTACAATAGCCAGGTAATGGAAGCAACCTAAATGCCCATAGACGGATGAATGGATAAAGATGTGGTACATATATAAAATAGAATATTACTCGGCCATAAAAAGGAATGAAACTGGGTCATTTGTAGAGACATCGATGGATCGAGAGACTGTCATACAGAATGAAGTAAGTCAGAAAGAGGAAAACAAATATTGTATATTAATGCATATATGTGGAGCCTAAAAATGGTACAGATGAACTGGTTTGCAGGGAAGAAATAGAGACATAGAGGTAGAGAACAAACGTATGGACACCAAGTGTGGGAAGCCTTAGGGTGGTGGTGGTGGGATGAGTTGGGAGTTTGGGATTTTCCTGTATACATGTATATGCATAAAATACATAACTAATAATAACGTGCTGTATAAAAAATAAATAAAATTAAATTTCAAAATTTAAAAAAATAAAATTTAAAAATAAAACAGATAAAAGTTCTTCCCGTGACACAGATGTATTTATAGGAATGAATTATTTCCATTATTATATCTATAAATACATAAAAGAGGAATAAAATCTAACTTGAACGATAAAAGAAGAAAAAAGTGAACCCACGAGTTATACAGAGGAAAACCCTATCACGGCACTTGCTCCAGCGGTAAACAATTCTGAAATTGGTCAGAGGTGGGGAACCCTCTCCCATACAGCCTGCAACCCACCCCCCACGCAAGGAGCGTCCTCATTGCAAAGCTGGGGGACCGTGCCGAGGCATCTGTGAGTAAACGTGAGTTGAGCCCCAGGCCAGCTGCTGCTGAACTGTCCCCACCCTTTCCAGGTAAAACACCTGAATATGTACAAGGGCTTGAAACCCAAGAGGAAGGACTGTGGAGCCACACCAGCGACAGCACGCAGGCCAACTTGGTGCCTGCAGGCCAGCCATGGAGGTCCTGGACCCTGGCGCTCTTCCAGAAGCTTTCCATTGCCCTTCCTGAGATACCCCTCCTGTCCCGGCCCCCACTGCTTTTTTCCTTCCTCACCTCTGTCCGGAGAGAAATTCCAGCGGAAGGTATGGGTGACACATCCTCTTCTTTACAGGTGGCAGCCTGGCAACTCCTGCAGAAAGGCCAGCAGGACCCCACTCACACCGGGCCACCCACAAAGCTGTGGCCCCTCACTCCTTCCAACCAGCACAGCCCCGAGGCTGCTGATGGGGCAGAGAATATGGAGTCAGGCACAGCTTCAGTGGCTATTGCTTCCTGGAGCTCTGTTTATATTGACCTCAACGAGGCACACCTGGGGAGGGCGGGCCGGCAGGGTAAGGCTGCCCAGGTCAGCTAATCCACAACCCTCAGGGAATCACATTGTTGAAAATGGACCCCGCTAAGGCAGAAGAGATGCCAAGGAAAAAAAGGACACAATGCCATTTGCCGCACCGTAGATGAGTCTAAAAGTAATCACGTGACTTGTAGTAAGTCAGAAAGTGAAAGACACATATCATATCATATCACTTATAGGTGTTACCTAAAAATGGATACCAGGGCAGATATTTCCACGGAGAAGGGCAATCACAGATTCATTAAACAAACTTATGGTTCACCAATGGAAAGGTGTGAGGATTGGTTTCATTACGATATCGGGGTTAACAGACATATACAAACACAGGTGACATATATAATCACCAAAGACCTACAGAATACCAAGAGAGGACTACTCAACATTCTGTCATAACGGACATGGGAAAAGGATCCCAGGAAGATCAGTCATCTGTATATGTGTAAAAGAACCACATCTTCCACACCTACAAGAAGCCAAACATTGTAATCAAACTTGCTGTAATAAAAAATAAAAAAATTAAATTAAAAACACGAACAAGAAGTAGTGAGACAAACGTGAGGGGCTTTCTCCTGGCACATTCCATTCTAAACTCCAATCTAGAACACCACTTCCACTGAGGCTCTCTTGCCCTAGTAACCAGATTTGGTAAGGGTGAACTGCTGCCACCTTGTGGCCATTTCACACAACAGCAGCTTTAATCCCAACGCTAATGGTCAGTTGATATTCAAAATCATTGCAGGCCTGTAAATGACACCTGCCCTGAAAACAAATCCTGGGGTCACATATCGACCAAAAAATTCAAAGGACGTCCATATTTCAAAACGACCGTTTCAAAAGGCATATTTTATGCACATTAGTGTTCTGCTTCTTTTCCTTTCTTTCCTTTTTTGTTAAAAAACACGGGAATGGAAAAAGGCATCCCTCAGAATGGGCGAAAATCGTTGCAAACGAATCAATGGACAGAGGTTTAATCTCCTATATATATAAACAGCTCATGCAGCTTAATATTAAAAAAACAAACAACCCCAAAAAAATGGGCAGAAGATCTAAAGAGACGTTTCTTCAAAGGAGACACAGAGATGGCCAAGACGCACATGAAAAGCTGCTCAACAGCACTAATTATTAGAGAAATGCAAATCAAAACTACAATGAGGTATCACCTCACACCTGTTAGAATCGGCATCATCAGAATATCTACAAACAACCAATTCTGGGGAGGGTGTGGACAAAAGGAGCCCTCTTCCACTATTGGTGGGAATGTAAATTGATACAGTCACTATGGAGAACAGTATGGAGTTTCCTTAAAAAAACTAGAAATAGAATTACCATCTGATCCAGCAATCCCACTTCTGGGCATATACCCAGAGAAAACCGTATTTCAAAAAGGCACATTCACCACAATGTTCGTTGCAGCACTATTTACAATAGCCAGGTAATGGAAGCAACCTAAATGCCCACAGACAGATGAATGGATAAAGATGTGGTACATATATAAAATGGAATATGACTCGGCCATAAAAAGGAATGAAACTGGGTCATTTGTAGAGACATCGATGGATCGAGAGACTGTCATACAGAATGAAGTAAGTCAGAAAGAGGAACACAAATATTGTATATTAATGCATATATGTGGAGCCTAAAAATGGTACAGATGAACTGGTTTGCAGGGAAGAAATAGAGACACAGAGGTAGAGAACAAACGTATGGACACCAAGTGTGGGAAGCCATGGGGTGGTGGTGGTGGGATGAGTTGGGAGTTTGGGATTGACCTGTATACATGTATATGCATAAAATACATAACTAATAATAACGTGCTGTATAAAAAAAAATAAATAAAATTAAATTTCAAAATTTAAAAAAATAAAATTTAAAAATAAAACAGAAAAATGTTCTTCCCATCACACAGATGTATTTATAGGAATGAATTATTTCCATGCTTATATCTATAAATACATAAAAGTAGAATAAAATCTAACTTGAATGATAAAAGAAAAAAAAGTGAACCCACGAGTTATACAGAGGAAAACCCTATCAGGGCACTTGCTCCAGTCGTAAACAAATATGAAATTGGTCAGAGGTGGGGAAGCATCTCCCATACAGCCATCAACCCACCCCCCACTCAAGGAGCGACCTCATTGCAAAGCTTGGGGACAGGGCCGAGGCATCTGTGAGTAAACGTGAGCTGAGCCCCAGGCCAGCTGCTGCTGAACTGTTCCCACCCTTTCCAGGTAAAACACCTGAATATGTACAAGGGCTTGAAAGCCTAGTGGAAGAACCGTGGAGCCACACCAGCGACAGCACGCAGGCCAACTTGGTGCCTGCAGGCCAGCCAGGGTGGTCTTGTCCCCGGGCGCTCTTCCAGAAGCTTTCCATTGCCCTGCCTGAGATACCCCTCCTGTCCCGGCCCCCACTGCTTTTTTCCTTCCTCACCTCTGTCCGGAGAGAAATTCCAGCGGAAGGTATGTGTGACACATCCTCTTCTTTACAGGCGGCAGCCTGGCAACTCCTGCAGAAAGGCCAGCAGAACCCCACTCACACCGGGCCACCAACAAAGCTGTGGCCCCTCACTCCCTCCCACCAACACAGCCCCGAGACTGCTGACGGGGCAGAGAATATGGAGTCAGGCACAGCTTCAGGGGCTATTGCTGCCTGGAGCTCTGTTTATATTGACCTCAACGAGGCACACCTGGGGAGGGCGGGCCGGCAGGGTAAGGCTGCCCAGGTCAGCTAATCCACAACCCTCAGGGAATCACATTGTTGAATATGGACCCCGCCAAGGCAGAAGAGAAGCCAAGGGAAAAAAGGACACAATGCCATTTGCAGCACCGTAGATGAGTCTAGAAATAATCACGTGACTTGTAGTAAGTCAGAAAGTGGAAGACATATCATATCATATCACTTATAGGTGTTACCTAAAAATGGATACCAGGGCAGATATTTCCACGGAGATGGGCAATCACAGATTCATTAAACAGACTTATGGTTCACCAATGGAAAGGTGTGAGGATTGGTTTCATTACGATATCGGGGTTAACAGACATATACAAACACAGGTGACATATATAATCACCAAAGACCTACAGAATACCAAGAGAGGACTACTCAACATTCTGTCATAACGGACATGGGAAAAGGATCCCAGGAAGATCAGTCATCTGTATATGTGTAAAAGAACCACATCTTCCACACCTACAAGAAGCCAAACATTGTAATCAAACTTGCTGTAATAAAAAATAAAAAAATTAAATTAAAAACACGAACAAGAAGTAGTGAGACAAACGTGAGGGGCTTTCTCCTGGCACATTCCATTCTAAACTCCAATCTAGAACACCACTTCCACTGAGGCTCTCTTGCCCTAGTAACCAGATTTGGTAAGGGTGAACTGCTGCCACCTTGTGGCCATTTCACACAACAGCAGCTTTAATCCCAACGCTAATGGTCAGTTGATATTCAAAATCATTGCAGGCCTGTAAATGACACCTGCCCTGAAAACAAATCCTGGGGTCACATATCGACCAAAAAATTCAAAGGACGTCCATATTTCAAAACGACCGTTTCAAAAGGCATATTTTATGCACATTAGTGTTCTGCTTCTTTTCCTTTCTTTCCTTTTTTGTTAAAAAACACGGGAATGGAAAAAGGCATCCCTCAGAATGGGCGAAAATCGTTGCAAACGAATCAATGGACAGAGGTTTAATCTCCTATATATATAAACAGCTCATGCAGCTTAATATTAAAAAAACAAACAACCCCAAAAAAATGGGCAGAAGATCTAAAGAGACGTTTCTTCAAAGGAGACACAGAGATGGCCAAGACGCACATGAAAAGCTGCTCAACAGCACTAATTATTAGAGAAATGCAAATCAAAACTACAATGAGGTATCACCTCACACCTGTTAGAATCGGCATCATCAGAAAATCTACAAACAACCAATTCTGGGGAGGGTGTGGACAAAAGGAGCCCTCTTCCACTATTGGTGGGAATGTAAATTGATACAGTCACTATGGAGAACAGTATGGAGTTTCCTTAAAAAAACTAGAAATAGAATTACCATCTGATCCAGCAATCCCACTTCTGGGCATATACCCAGAGAAAACCGTATTTCAAAAAGGCACATTCACCACAATGTTCGTTGCAGCACTATTTACAATAGCCAGGTAATGGAAGCAACCTAAATGCCCACAGACAGATGAATGGATAAAGATGTGGTACATATATAAAATGGAATATGACTCGGCCATAAAAAGGAATGAAACTGGGTCATTTGTAGAGACATCGATGGATCGAGAGACTGTCATACAGAATGAAGTAAGTCAGAAAGAGGAACACAAATATTGTATATTAATGCATATATGTGGAGCCTAAAAATGGTACAGATGAACTGGTTTGCAGGGAAGAAATAGAGACACAGAGGTAGAGAACAAACGTATGGACACCAAGTGTGGGAAGCCATGGGGTGGTGGTGGTGGGATGAGTTGGGAGTTTGGGATTGACCTGTATACATGTATATGCATAAAATACATAACTAATAATAACGTGCTGTATAAAAAAAATAAATAAAATTAAATTTCAAAATTTAAAAAAATAAAATTTAAAAATAAAACAGAAAAATGTTCTTCCCATCACACAGATGTATTTATAGGAATGAATTATTTCCATGCTTATATCTATAAATACATAAAAGTAGAATAAAATCTAACTTGAATGATAAAAGAAAAAAAAGTGAACCCACGAGTTATACAGAGGAAAACCCTATCAGGGCACTTGCTCCAGTCGTAAACAAATATGAAATTGGTCAGAGGTGGGGAAGCATCTCCCATACAGCCATCAACCCACCCCCCACTCAAGGAGCGACCTCATTGCAAAGCTTGGGGACAGGGCCGAGGCATCTGTGAGTAAACGTGAGCTGAGCCCCAGGCCAGCTGCTGCTGAACTGTTCCCACCCTTTCCAGGTAAAACACCTGAATATGTACAAGGGCTTGAAAGCCTAGTGGAAGAACCGTGGAGCCACACCAGCGACAGCACGCAGGCCAACTTGGTGCCTGCAGGCCAGCCAGGGTGGTCTTGTCCCCGGGCGCTCTTCCAGAAGCTTTCCATTGCCCTGCCTGAGATACCCCTCCTGTCCCGGCCCCCACTGCTTTTTTCCTTCCTCACCTCTGTCCGGAGAGAAATTCCAGCGGAAGGTATGTGTGACACATCCTCTTCTTTACAGGCGGCAGCCTGGCAACTCCTGCAGAAAGGCCAGCAGAACCCCACTCACACCGGGCCACCAACAAAGCTGTGGCCCCTCACTCCCTCCCACCAACACAGCCCCGAGACTGCTGACGGGGCAGAGAATATGGAGTCAGGCACAGCTTCAGGGGCTATTGCTGCCTGGAGCTCTGTTTATATTGACCTCAACGAGGCACACCTGGGGAGGGCGGGCCGGCAGGGTAAGGCTGCCCAGGTCAGCTAATCCACAACCCTCAGGGAATCACATTGTTGAATATGGACCCCGCCAAGGCAGAAGAGAAGCCAAGGGAAAAAAGGACACAATGCCATTTGCAGCACCGTAGATGAGTCTAGAAATAATCACGTGACTTGTAGTAAGTCAGAAAGTGGAAGACATATCATATCATATCACTTATAGGTGTTACCTAAAAATGGATACCAGGGCAGATATTTCCACGGAGATGGGCAATCACAGATTCATTAAACAGACTTATGGTTCACCAATGGAAAGGTGTGAGGATTGGTTTCATTACGATATCGGGGTTAACAGACATATACAAACACAGGTGACATATATAATCACCAAAGACCTACAGAATACCAAGAGAGGACTACTCAATATTCTGTCATAACATACATGGGAAAAGGATCCCAGGAAGAACAGACATCTGTATATGAGTAAAAGAACCACATCTTCCACACCTACAACAAGCCAAACATTGTAATCAAACTTGCTGTAATAAAAAAATAAAAAATTAAATTAAAAACACGAACAAGAAGTAGTGAGACAAACTTGAGGGGCTTTCTCCTGGCACATTCCATTCTAAATTCCAATCTAGAACACCACTTCCACTGAGGCTCTCTTGCCCTAGTAACCAGATTTGGTAAGGGAGAACTGCTGCCACATTGTGGCCGTTTCACACAACAGCAGCTTTAATCCCAGTGCTAATGGTCAGTTGATATTCAAAATCATTGCAGGCCTGTAAATGACACCTGCCCTGAAAACAAATCCTGGGGTCACATATCGACCAAAAAATTCAAAGGACGTCCATATTTCAAAACGACCGTTTCAAAAGGCATATTTTACGCACATTAGTGTTCTGCTCCTTTTCCTTTCTTTCCTTTTTTGTTAAAAAACACGGGAATGGAAAAAGGCATCCCTCTGAATGGGCGAAAATCGTTGCAGACTAATAAATTGACAGAGGTTTAATCTCCAATATATATAAACAGCTCATGCAGCTTAATATTAAAAAAACAAACAACCCAAAAAAAATGGGCAGAAGATCTAAAGAGACGTTTCTTCAAAGGAGACACAGAGATGGCCAAGACGCACATGAAAAGCTGCTCAACAGCAATAATTATTAGAGAAATGCAAATCAAAACTACAATGAGGTATCACCTCACACCTGTTAGAATCGGCATCATCAGAAAATCTACAAACAACCAATTCGGGGAGGGTGTGGACAAAAGGAGCCCTCTTCCACTATTGGTGGGAATGTAAATTGATACAGTCACTATGGAGAACAGTATGGAGTTTCCTTAAAAAAACTAGAAATAGAATTACCATCTGATCCAGCAATCCTACTTCTGGGCATATACCCAGAAAAACCGTAAATCAAAAAGGCACATTCACCACAAGGTTCGTTGCAACACTATTTACATTAGCCAAGTAATGGAGGCAACCAATATGCCCACAGACAGATGAATGGATAAAGATGTGGTACATATATAAAATGGAATATTACTCGGCCATAAAAAGGAATGAAACTGAGTCATTTGTAGAGACATCGATGGATGGAGAGACTGTTATACAGAATGAAGTAAGTCAGAAAGAGGAAAACAAATATTGTATATTAATGCATATAAGTGGAGCCTAAAAAATGGTACAGATGAACTGGTTTGCAGGGAAGAAATAGAGACACAGAGGTAGAGAACAAACGTATGGACACCAAGTGTGGGAAGCCATGGGGTGGTGTTGGTGGGATGAGATGGGAGATTGGGCTTGACCTATATACATGTATATGCATAAAATACATAACTAATAATAACGTGCTCTTTAAAAATATAAATAAAATTAAATTTCAAAATTTTAAAAAATAAAATTTAAAAATAAAACAGAAAAAAGTTCTTCCCTTCACACAGATGTATTTATAGGAATGAATTATTTCCATGCTTATATCTATAAATACATAAAAGAGGAATAAAATCTAACTTGAACGATAAAAGAAAAAAAAAGTGAACCCACGAGTTATACAGAGGAAAACCCTATCATGGCACTTGCTCCAGCGGTAAACAATTCTGAAATTGGTCAGAGGTGGGGAACCATCTCCCATACAGCCAGCAACCCCCCCTCCATGCAAGGAGCGTCCTCATTGCAAAGCTGGGGGACCGTGCCGAGGCATCTGTGAGTAAACGTGAGCTGAGCCCCAGGCCAGCTGCTGCTGAACTGTCCCCACCCTTTCCAGGTAAAACACATGAATATGTACAAGGGCTTGAAAGCCTAGAGGAAGGACGGTGGAGCCACACCAGCGACAGCACGCAGGCCAACTTGGTGTCTGCAGGCCAGCCAGTGTGTTCCTGGAGCCTGGCGCTCTTCCAGAAGCTTTCCATTGCCCTGCCTGAGATAACCCTCTTGTCCCAGCCCCCACTGCTTTTTTCCTTCATCACCTCTGTCCGGAGAGAAATTCCAGTGGAAGGTATGTGTGACACATCCTCTTCTTTACAGGCGGCAGCCTGGCAACTCCTGCAGAAAGGCCAGCAGAACCCCACTCACTCCGGGCCACCCACAAAGCTGTGGCCCCTCACTCCCTCCCATCAGCACAGCCCCGAGACTGCTGACGGGGCAGAGAATATGGAGTCAGGCACAGCTTCAGGGGCTATTGCTGCCTGGAGCTCTGTTTATATAGACCTCAACGAGGCACACTTGGGGAGGTCGGGCCGGCAGGGTAAGGCTGCCCAGGTCAGCTAATCCACAACCCTCAGGGAATCACATTGTTGAAAATGGACCCCGCTAAGGCAGAAGAGAAGCCAAGGGAAAAAAGGACACAATGCCATTTGCAGCACCGTAGATGAGTCTAGAAGTATTCACGTGACTTGTAGTAAGTCAGAAAGTGAAAGACACATATCATATCATATCACTTATAGGTGTTACCTAAAAATGGATAGCAGGGCAGATATTTCCAGGGAGAAGGGCAATCACAGATTCATTAAACAAACTTATGGTTCAACAATGGAAAGGTGTGAGGATTGGTTTCATTACGATATCGGGGTTAACAGACATATACAAACACAGGTGACATATATAATCACCAAAGACCTACAGAATACCAAGAGAGGACTACTCAACATTCTGTCATAACGTACATGGGAAAAGGATCCCAGGAAGAACAGTCATCTGTATATGTGTAAAAGAACCACATCTTCCACACCTACAACAAGCCAAACATTGTAATCAAACTTGCTGTAATAAAAAATAAAAACTTCAATTAAAAACACGAACAAGAAGTAGTGAGACAAACGTGAGGGGCTTTCTCCTGGCACATTCCATTCTAAACTCCAATCTAGAACACCACTTCCACTGAGGCTCTCTTGCCCTAGTAACCAGATTTGGTAAGGGTGAACTGCTGCCACCTTGTGGCCGTTTCACACAACAGCAGCTTTAATCCCAGCGCTAATGGTCAGTTGATATTCAAAATCATTGCAGGCCTGTAAATGACACCTGCCCTGAAAACAAATCCTGGGGTCACATATCGACCAAAAAATTCAAAGGACGTCCATATTTCAAAACGACCGATTCAAAAGGCATATTTTACGCACATTAGTGTTCTGCTTCTTTTCCTTTCTTTCCTTTTTTGTTAAAAAACACGGGAATGGAAAAAGGCATCCCTCAGAATGGGCGAAAATCGTTGCAGACGAATCAATGGACAGAGGTTTAATCTCCAATATATATAAACAGCTCATGCAGCTTAATATTAAAAAAACAAACAACCCAAAAAAAATGGGCAGAAGATCTAAAGAGACGTTTCTTCAAAGGAGACACAGAGATGGCCAAGACGCACATGAAAAGCTGCTCAACAGCAATAATTATTAGAGAAATGCAAATCAAACCTACAATGAGGTATCACCTCACACCTGTTAGAATCGGCATCATCAGAAAATCTACAAACAACCAATTCGGGGAGGGTGTGGACAAAAGGAGCCCTCTTCCACTATTGGTGGGAATGTAAATTGATACAGTCACTATGGAGAACAGTATGGAGTTTCCTTAAAAAAACTAGAAATAGAATTACCATCTGATCCAGCAATCCTACTTCTGGGCATATACCCAGAAAAACCGTAAATCAAAAAGGCACATTCACCACAATGTTCGTTGCAACACTATTTACATTAGCCAAGTAATGGAGGCAACCAATATGCCCACAGACAGATGAATGGATAAAGATGTGGTACATATATAAAATGGAATATTACTCGGCCATAAAAAGGAATGAAACTGAGTCATTTGTAGAGACATCGATGGATGGAGAGACTGTTATACAGAATGAAGTAAGTCAGAAAGAGGAAAACAAATATTGTATATTAATGCATATAAGTGGAGCCTAAAAAATGGTACAGATGAACTGGTTTGCAGGGAAGAAATAGAGACACAGAGGTAGAGAACAAACGTATGGACACCAAGTGTGGGAAGCCATGGGGTGGTGTTGGTGGGATGAGATGGGAGATTGGGATTGACCTATATACATGTATATGCATAAAATACATAACTAATAATAACGTGCTCTTTAAAAATATAAATAAAATTAAATTTCAAAATTTTAAAAAATAAAATTTAAAAATAAAACAGAAAAAAGTTCTTCCCTTCACACAGATGTATTTATAGAAATGAATTATTTCCATGCTTATATCTATAAATACATAAAAGAGGAATAAAATCTAACTTGAACGATAAAAGAAAAAAAAAGTGAACCCACGAGTTATACAGAGGAAAACCCTATCATGGCACTTGCTCCAGCGGTAAACAATTCTGAAATTGGTCAGAGGTGGGGAACCATCTCCCATACAGCCAGCAACCCCCCCTCCATGCAAGGAGCGTCCTCATTGCAAAGCTGGGGGACCGTGCCGAGGCATCTGTGAGTAAACGTGAGCTGAGCCCCAGGCCAGATGCTGCTGAACTGTCCCCACCCTTTCCAGGTAAAACACATGAATATGTACAAGGGCTTGAAAGCCTAGAGGAAGGACGGTGGAGCCACACCAGCGACAGCACGCAGGCCAACTTGGTGCCTGCAGGCCAGCCAGTGTGGTCCTGGACCCTGGCGCTCTTCCAGAAGCTTTCCATTGCCCTGCCTGAGATAACCCTCTTGTCCCGGCCCCCACTGCTTTTTTCCTTCATCACCTCTGTCCGGAGAGAAATTCCAGTGGAAGGTATGTGTGACACATCCTCTTCTTTACAGGCGGCAGCCTGGCAACTCCTGCAGAAAGGCCAGCAGAACCCCACTCACACCGGGCCACCCACAAAGCTGTGGCCCCTCACTCCCTCCCACCAGCACAGCCCCGAGACTGCTGATGGGGCAGAGAATATGGAGTCAGGCACAGCTTCAGGGGCTATTGCTGCCTGGAGCTCTGTTTATATAGACCTCAACGAGGCACACTTGGGGAGGTCGGGCCGGCAGGGTAAGGCTGCCCAGGTCAGCTAATCCACAACCCTCAGGGAATCACATTGTTGAAAATGGACCCCGCGAAGGCAGAAGAGGAGCCAAGGGAAAAAAGGACACAATGCCATTTGCAGCACCGTAGATGAGTCTAGAAGTATTCACGTGACTTGTAGTAAGTCAGAAAGTGAAAGACACATATCATATCATATCACTTATAGGTGTTACCTAAAAATGGATAGCAGGGCAGATATTTCCACGGAGAAGGGCAATCACAGATTCATTAAACAAACTTATGGTTCAACAATGGAAAGGTGTGAGGATTGGTTTCATTACGATATCGGGGTTAACAGACATATACAAACACAGGTGACATATATAATCACCAAAGACCTACAGAATACCAAGAGAGGACTACTCAACATTCTGTCATAACGTACATGGGAAAAGGATCCCAGGAAGAACAGTCATCTGTATATGTGTAAAAGAACCACATCTTCCACACCTACAACAAGCCAAACATTGTAATCAAACTTGCTGTAATAAAAAATAAAAACTTCAATTAAAAACACGAACAAGAAGTAGTGAGACAAACGTGAGGGGCTTTCTCCTGGCACATTCCATTCTAAACTCCAATCTAGAACACCACTTCCACTGAGGCTCTCTTGCCCTAGTAACCAGATTTGGTAAGGGTGAACTGCTGCCACCTTGTGGCCGTTTCACACAACAGCAGCTTTAATCCCAGCGCTAATGGTCAGTTGATATTCAAAATCATTGCAGGCCTGTAAATGACACCTGCCCTGAAAACAAATCCTGGGGTCACATATCGACCAAAAAATTCAAAGGACGTCCATATTTCAAAACGACCGTTTCAAAAGGCATATTTTACGCCCATTAGTGTTCTGCTTCTTTTCATTTCTTTCCTTTTTTGTTAAAAAACACGGGAATGGAAAAAGGCATCCCTCAGAATGGGCGAAAATCGTTGCAGACTAATAAATTGACAGAGGTTTAATCTCCAATATATATAAACAGCTCATGCAGCTTAATATTAAAAAAACAAACAACCCCAAAAAAATGGGCAGAAGATCTAAAGAGACGTTTCTTCAAAGGAGACACAGAGATGGCCAAGACGCACATGAAAAGCTGCTCAACAGCACTAATTATTAGAGAAATGCAAATCAAAACTACAATGAGGTTTCACCTCACACCTGTTAGAATCGGCATCATCAGAAAATCTACAAACAACCAATTCCGGGGAGGGTGTGGACAAAAGGAGCCCTCTTCCACTATTGGTGGGAATGTAAATTGATACAGTCACTATGGAGAACAGTATGGAGTTTCCTTAAAAAAATTAGAAATAGAATTACCATCTGATCCAGCAATCGCACTTCTGGGCATATACCCAGAGAAAACCGTATTTCAAAAAGGCACATTCACCACAATGTTCGTTGCAGCACTATTTACAATAGCCAGGTAATGGAAGCAACCTAAATGTCCACAGACAGATGAATGGATAAAGATGTGGTACATATATAAAATGGAATATTACTCGGCCATAAAAAGGAATGAAACTGGGTCATTTGTAGAGACATCGATGGATCGAGAGACTGTCATTCAGAATGAAGTAAGTCAGAAAGAGGAAAACAAATATTGTATATTAATGCATATATGTGGAGCCTAAAAATGGTACAGATGAACTGGTTTGCAGGGAAGTAATAGAGACATAGAGGTAGAGAACAAACGTATGGACACCAAGTGTGGGAAGCCATCGGGTGGTGGTGGTGGGATGAGTTGGGAGTTTGGGATTGACCTGTATACATGTATGTGCATAAAATACATAACTAATAATAATGTGCTGTATAAAAAAAATAAATAAAATTTAATTTCAAAATTTTAAAAAATAAAATTTAAAAATAAAACAGAAAAAAGTTCTTCCCGTCACACAGATGTATTTATAGGAATGAATTTTTTCCATGCTTATATCTATAAATACATAAAAGAGGAATAAAATCTAACTTGAACGATAAAAGAAGAAAAAAGTGAACCCACTAGTTATACAGAGGAAAACCCTATCACAGCACTTGCTCCAGCGGTAAACAATTCTGAAATTGGTCAGAGGTGGGGAACCCTCTCCCATACAGCCAGCAACCCAGCCCCCACGCAAGGAGTGTCCTTATTGCAAAGCTGGGGGACCGTGCCGTGGCATCTGTGAGTAAACGTGAGTTGAGCCACAGGCCAGCTGCTGCTGAACTGTCCCCACCCTTTCCAGGTAAAACACCTGAATATGTACAAGGGCTTGAAACCCTAGAGGAAGGACTGTTGAGCCACACCAGCGACAGCACGCAGGCCAACTTGGTGCCTGCAGGCCAGCCAGGGTGGTCCTGGACCCTGGCGCTCTTCCAGAAGCTTTCCATTGCCCTTCCTGAGATACCCCTCCTGTCCCGGCCCCCACTGCTTTTTTCCTTCCTCACCTCTGTCCGGAGAGAAATTCCAGCGGAAGGTATGTGTGACACCTCCTCTTCTTTACAGGCGGCAGCCTGGCAACTCCTGCAGAAAGGCCAGCAGAACCCCACTCACACCGGGCCACCCACAAAGCTGTGGCCCCTCACTCCCTCCCACCAGCACAGCCCCGAGACTGCTGACGGGGCAGAGAATATGGTGTCAGGCACAGCTTCAGGGGCTATTGCTGCCTGGAGCTCTGTTTATATTGACCTCAACGAGGCACACCTGGGGAGGGCGGGCCGGCAGGGTAAGGCTGCCCAGGTCAGCTAATCCACAACCCTCAGGGAATCACATTGTTGAAAATGGACCCCACTAAGGCAGAAGAGAAGCCAAGGAAAAAAAGGACACAATGCCATTTGCAGCACCGTAGATGTGTCTAGAAGTAATCACGTGACTTGTAGTAAGTCAGAAAGTGAAAGACACATATCATATCATATCACTTATAGGTGTTACCTAAAAATGGATACCAGGGCAGATATTTCCACGGAGAAGGGCAATCACAGATTCATTAAACAAACTTATGGTTCACCAATGGAAAGGTGTGAGGATTGGTTTCGTTACGATATCGGGGTTAACAGACATATACAAACACAGGTGACATATATAATCACCAAAGACCTACAGAATACCAAGAGAGGACTACTCAACATTCTGTCATAAGGTACATGGGAACAGGTTCCCAGGAAGAACAGTCATCTGTATATGTGTAAAAGAACCACATCTTCCACACCTACAAGAAGCCAAACATTGTAATCAAACTTGCTGTAATAAAAAATAAAAATTAAATTAAAAACATGAACAAGAAGTAGTGAGACAAACGTCAGGGGCTTTCTCCTGGCACATTCCATTCTAAACTCCAATCTAGAACACCACTTCCACTGAGGCTCTCTTGCCCTAGTAACCACATTTGGTAAGGGTGAACTGCTGCCACCTTGTGGCCATTTCACACAACAGCAGCTTTAATCCCAGCGCTAATGGTCAGTTGATATTCAAAATCATTGCAGGCCTGTAAATGACACCTGCCCTGAAAACAAATCCTGGGGTCACATATCGACCAAAAAATTCAAAGGACGTCCATATTTCAAAACGACCGTTTCAAAAGGCATATTTTACGCACATTAGTGTTCTGCTTCTTTTCCTTTCTTTCCTTTTTCGTTAAAAAACACGGGAATGGAAAAAGGCATCCCTCAGAATGGGCGAAAATCATTGCAGACGAATCAATGGACAGAGGTTTAATCTCCAATATATATAAACAGCTCATGCAGCTTAATATTAAAAAAAACAAACAACCCCCAAGAAAATGGGCAGAAGATCTAAAGAGACGTTTCTTCAAAGGGGACACAGAGATGGCCAAGACGCACATGAAAAGCTGCTCAACAGCACTAATTATTAGAGAAATGCAAATCAAAACTACAATGAGGTTTCACCTCACACCTGTTAGAATCGGCATCATCAGAAAATCTACAAACAACCAATTCCGGGGAGGGTGTGGACAAAAGGAGCCCTCTTCCACTATTGGTGGGAATGTAAATTGATACAGTCACTATGGAGAACAGTATGGAGTTTCCTTAAAAAAATTAGAAATAGAATTACCATCTGATCCAGCAATCGCACTTCTGGGCATATACCCAGAGAAAACCGTATTTCAAAAAGGCACATTCACCACAATGTTCGTTGCAGCACTATTTACAATAGCCAGGTAATGGAAGCAACCTAAATGTCCACAGACAGATGAATGGATAAAGATGTGGTACATATATAAAATGGAATATTACTCGGCCATAAAAAGGAATGAAACTGGGTCATTTGTAGAGACATCGATGGATCGAGAGACTGTCATACAGAATGAAGTAAGTCAGAAAGAGGAAAACAAATATTGTATATTAATGCATATATGTGGAGGTAAAAATGGTACAGATGAACTGGTTTGCAGGGAAGTAATAGAGACATAGAGGTAGAGAACAAACGTATGGACACCAAGTGTGGGAAGCCATCGGGTGGTGGTGGTGGGATGAGTTGGGAGTTTGGGATTGACCTGTATACATGTATGTGCATAAAATACATAACTAATAATAATGTGCTGTATAAAAAAAATAAATAAAATTTAATTTCAAAATTTTAAAAAATAAAATTTAAAAATAAAACAGAAAAAAGTTCTTCCCGTCACACAGATGTATTTATAGGAATGAATTTTTTCCATGCTTATATCTATAAATACATAAAAGAGGAATAAAATCTAACTTGAACGATAAAAGAAGAAAAAAGTGAACCCACTAGTTATACAGAGGAAAACCCTATCACAGCACTTGCTCCAGCGGTAAACAATTCTGAAATTGGTCAGAGGTGGGGAACCCTCTCCCATACAGCCAGCAACCCAGCCCCCACGCAAGGAGCGTCCTTATTGCAAAGCTGGGGGACCGTGCCGTGGCATCTGTGAGTAAACGTGAGTTGAGCCCCAGGCCAGCTGCTGCTGAACTGTCCCCACCCTTTCCAGGTAAAACACCTGAATATGTACAAGGGCTTGAAACCCTAGAGGAAGGACTGTTGAGCCACACCAGCGACAGCACGCAGGCCAACGTGGTGCCTGCAGGCCAGCCAGGGTGGTCCTGGACCCTGGCGCTCTTCCAGAAGCTTTCCATTGCCCTTCCTGAGATACCCCTCCTGTCCCGGCCCCCACTGCTTTTTTCCTTCCTCACCTCTGTCCGGAGAGAAATTCCAGCGGAAGGTATGTGTGACACCTCCTCTTCTTTACAGGCGGCAGCCTGGCAACTCCTGCAGAAAGGCCAGCAGAACCCCACTCACACCGGGCCACCCACAAAGCTGTGGCCCCTCACTCCCTCCCACCAGCACAGCCCCGAGACTGCTGACGGGGCAGAGAATATGGTGTCAGGCACAGCTTCAGGGGCTATTGCTGCCTGGAGCTCTGTTTATATTGACCTCAACGAGGCACACCTGGGGAGGGCAGGCCGGCAGGGTAAGGCTGCCCAGGTCAGCTAATCCACAACCCTCAGGGAATCACATTGTTGAAAATGGACCCCACTAAGGCAGAAGAGAAGCCAAGGAAAAAAAGGACACAATGCCATTTGCAGCACCGTAGATGTGTCTAGAAGTAATCACGTGACTTGTAGTAAGTCAGAAAGTGAAAGACACATATCATATCATATCACTTATAGGTGTTACCTAAAAATGGATACCAGGGCAGATATTTCCACGGAGAAGGGCAATCACAGATTCATTAAACAAACTTATGGTTCACCAATGGAAAGGTGTGAGGATTGGTTTCGTTACGATATCGGGGTTAACAGACATATACAAACACAGGTGACATATATAATCACCAAAGACCTACAGAATACCAAGAGAGGACTACTCAACATTCTGTCATAAGGTACATGGGAACAGGTTCCCAGGAAGAACAGTCATCTGTATATGTGTAAAAGAACCACATCTTCCACACCTACAAGAAGCCAAACATTGTAATCAAACTTGCTGTAATAAAAAATAAAAATTAAATTAAAAACATGAACAAGAAGTAGTGAGACAAACGTCAGGGGCTTTCTCCTGGCACATTCCATTCTAAACTCCAATCTAGAACACCACTTCCACTGAGGCTCTCTTGCCCTAGTAACCACATTTGGTAAGGGTGAACTGCTGCCACCTTGTGGCCATTTCACACAACAGCAGCTTTAATCCCAGCGCTAATGGTCAGTTGATATTCAATATCATTGCAGGCCTGTAAATGACACCTGCCCTGAAAACAAATCCTGGGGTCACATATCGACCAAAAAATTCAAAGGACGTCCATATTTCAAAACGACCGTTTCAAAAGGCATATTTTACGCACATTAGTGTTCTGCTTCTTTTCCTTTCTTTCCTTTTTTGTTAAAAAACACGGGAATGGAAAAAGGCATCCCTCAGAATGGGCGAAAATCGTTGCAGACGAATCAATGGACAGAGGTTTAATCTCCAATATATATAAACAGCTCATGCAGCTTAATATTAAAAAAAAACAAACAACCCCCATGAAAATGGGCAGAAGATCTAAAGAGACGTTTCTTCAAAGGAGACACAGAGATGGCCAAGACGCACATGAAAAGCTGCTCAACAGCACTAATTATTAGAGAAATGCAAATCAAAACTACAATGAGGTTTCACCTCACACCTGTAAGAATCGGCATCATCAGAAAATCTACAAACAACCAATTCTGGGGAGGGTGTGGACAAAAGGAGCCCTCTTCCACTATTGGTGGGAATGTAAATTGATACAGTCACTATGGAGAACAGTATGGAGTTTCCTTAAAAAAACTTGAAATAGAATTACCATCTGATCCAGCAATCCCACTTCTGGGCATATACCCAGAGAAAACCGTATTTCAAAAAGGCACATTCACCACAATGTTCGTTGCAGCACTCTTTACAATAGCCAGGTAATGGAAGCCACCTAAATGCCCACAGACAGATGAATGGATAAAGATGTGGTACATATATAAAATGGAATATGACTCGGCCATAAAAAGGAATGAAACTGGGTCATTTGTAGAGACATCGATGGATCGAGAGACTGTCATACAGAATGAAGTAAATCAGAAAGAGGAAAACAAATATTGTATATTAATGCATATATGTGGAGCCTAAAAATAGTACAGATGAACTGGTTTGCAGGGAAGTAATAGAGACACAGAGGTAGAGAACAAACGTATGGACACCAAGTGTGGGAAGCCATCGGGTGGTGGTGGTGGGATGAGTTGGGAGTTTGGGATTGACCTGTATACATGTATATGCATAAAATACATAACTAATAATAACGTGGTGTATAAAAAAAATAAATAAAATTAAATTTCAAAATTTTAAAAAATAAAATTTAAAAATAAAACAGAAAAAAGTTCTTCCCGTCACACAGATGTATTTATAGGAATGAATTATTTCCATGCTTATATCTATAAATACATAAAAGAGGAATAAAATCTAACTTGAACCATAAAAGAAAAGAAAACCTGAACCCACGAGTTATACAGAGGAAAACCCTATCAGGGCACTTGCTCCAGTGGTAAACAATTCTGAAATTGGTCAGAGGTGGGGAAGCATCTCCCATACAGCCATCAACCCACCCCCCACGCAAGGAGCGTCCTCATTGCAAAGCTGGGGGACCGTGCCGAGGCATCTGTGAGTAAACGTGAGCTGAGCCCCAGGCCAGCTGCTGCTGAACTGTTCCCACCCTTTCCAGGTAAAACACCTGAATATGTACAAGGGCTTGAAAGCCTAGAGGAAGGACCGTGGAGCCACACCAGCGACAGCACGCAGGCCAACTTGGTGCCTGCAGGCCAGCCAGGGTGGTCGTCGCATGGAAAGCACAGTAAGAGGGGCACAACTTCGACAATGATGCACTTGGCCAAAAAGGGCGTATGCGTTTTCTCCTAAATATATTCAGGAGAAAACGCATACGCCCTTTTTGGCCAAGCAAGCAAGCGGGCAATGCAAATCTGCACTACAAAGAAGTGTCACTTCCCACCGGTCAAAAGGGACGTCCACAAAATGTGTAAAAACCAGAAAGGCAAGACAGGCCCTGGAGAACAGGGAGCCTTGTTATGCTGATGGGCGGGATGAAAGTTGCCAACTGCCTCACTGGAGGAGTGCATTGTATTCCCTAAAACAAGTAAACAACAGAGCTACAGAGCCAAGGGCACTTCCAGTCTAGGGAATATACCTTGGGAAAACTGAAAATCAATAAGCCAGAGCCACCCCGAAATTGAGGGCTGCACTGCTTACAAGAACCTCAACCTGGGTACACCTGAAATATCCCAGGAAATATAAAAATGGTTCAAAACATTGTGGAATTTACGAACGATGGAATATCCCTCAGCCATGAAATCAATGTGATAAGACCAGTAGCAGCAAAATGAGTGGATTCAGGTACGATGATTCTAAGTGAAAGAAGTCACACAGAAAAAGAAACTTATTATAAGATATCACTTAGGAAGATCCTGTAAACATGGCAACACATGAACTGAGTTAGGAAAGAGAACAGAGTCTCACATTTAGAAAACACTCTTATGCCTGCTTAAGGGGGAAGGAGAGGTGGGGTGATGCATCAAACCAGAGTTTGATATAAGCACATGTATCATTCCAAAAACCAACTATGGAATAGACAAGACCTACACCTTCCTCAGTGAAAGGGACTAAAAACCCCATATTTCCTACAGAGGAATAGATCTGACTAGTAAGAATCTTAAAACCTATGTATTGATATGTCTCCGTAAGGGGATCAATTGTGTCTAGACTGGCATAAACAGGGCAGCGAGAATCAGCTCAAACCCACGATAAGAAGGAATTTCAAAAACAAAACAAAGAAACAGGGAAATTCTTTACAATTCCTTCAGGGTCTCTGATGCAACCTGGAATGACCCTATCTACGATGACAGCTGGATGCGGCATGAGGCTGGACACTTGGGACTGAGAGGATTGGTGAGATTGGGTGAGCAAATGCAGACCCTTTAAAGCAATAATGCATGGCACCCATTCCATGGGTCCCAACTCTCCAGGTTGTAGGGAATATTTCTAAAGCTATAACATGTACGGGAAACCTAGAGAATGGACACACTGTGAATACAAAAGGTTTCTAAAACTCAACGAAGAGTCCCTCTCCTGGTGCTCCGGTTTGATTTTCCAACTGCTTTCCTATCAATCTCCCAACTTGGAGAGACAGCCCCTTTAAGCTCCTGGTTCACACAGGTTGCCAATTTGGCCGAGGATGAAAGGGAAGAGGGAGAACCAATGAGAGAGTAGCTGTTAGGCATTTGGATGGGCACATGTCACTCTAATTTCCCGGCAGGAAGAAGAATTAACCAAAGTCTCAGCCACCCACCGGGAACCAGTATAGGTCCTGAACCAAATGTTTGGACTTGCGTTCAGCTCACAAAAAACGAGTTGAAAAATGGAGCTCAGGGGCACAGCAATTCACAAACTGGCAGAGTAATCAAGGCCAACTATCGTCCAAAAATCTGTTGAGGGAAAGCAACGAGGCGGACTTGAATGCGAGGCAGAATAGCAGGAAACAGATTTCAAGAGGTACGTTAGAATCGCCTGTAAAGCACAGGAAGAGGGGCACAACTTCGACAATGATGCACTTGGCCAAAAAGGGCGTATGCGTTTTCTCCTGAATATATTCAGGAGAAAACGCATACGCCCTTTTTGGCCAAGCAAGCAAGCGGGCAATGCAAATCTGCACTACAAAGAAGTATCACTTCCCAACGGTCAAAAGGGACATCCACAAAATGTGTAAAAACCAGAAAGGCAAGACAGGCCCTGGAGAACAGGGAGCCTTGTTATGCTGATGGGCGGGATGTAAGTTGCCAACTGCCTCACTGGAGGAGTGCATTGTGTTCCCTAAAACAAGTAAACAACAGAGCTACAGAGCCAAGGGCACTTCCAGTCTAGGGAATATACCTTGGGAAAACTGAAAATCCATAAGACAGATCCACCCCCAAATTGGGGGCTGCACTGCTTACAAGAACCTCAACCTGGGTACACCTGAAATATCCCAGGAAATATAAAAATGGTTCAAAAAATTGTGGAAATTATATACGATGGAATATCCCTCAGCCATGAAATCAATGTCATAAGACCAGTAGCAGCAAAATGAGGGGATTCAGGTACGATGATTCTAAGTGAAAGAAGTCACACAGAAAAAGAAACTTATCATAAGATATCACTTAGGAAGATCCTGTAAACATGGCTACACATGAACTGAGTCAGGAAAGAGAACAGAGTCTCACATTTAGAAAACACTCTTATGCCTGCTTAAGGGGGAAGGAGAGGTGGGGTGATGCATCAAACCAGAGTTTGATATAAGCACAGGTACTGTTGCAAAAACCAACTATGGAATAGACAAGACCTACACCTTCCTCAGTGAAAGGGACTCAAAACCCCATATTTCCCACAGAGGAAGAGATCTGACTAGTAAGAATCTTAAAACCTATGTATTGATATGTCTCCGTAAGGGAATCAAGTGTGTCTAGACTGGCATAAACATGGCAGCGAGAATCAGCTCAAACCCACTCTAAAAAGGAATTTCAAAAACAGAACAAAGAAACAGGGAAATTCTTTACAATTCCTTCAGGGTCTCTGATGCAACCTGGAATGACCCTATCTACGATGACAGCTGGATGTGGCATGAGGCTGGACACTTGGGACTGAGAGGATTGGTGAGATTGGGTGAGCAAATGCAGACCCTTTAAAGCAATAATGCATGGCAACCATTCCATGGGTCCCACCTCTCCAGGTTGAAGGGAATATTACTACAGCTATAACATGTACGGGAAACCTAGAGAATGGACACACTGTGAATACGAAAGGTTTCTAAAACTCAAGGAAGAGTCCCTCTCCTGGTGCTCCGGTTTGACGTTCCAACAGCTTTACTATCAATCTCCCAACTTGGAGAGACAGCCCCTTTAAGCTCCTGGTTCACACAGGTTGCCCATTTGGCAGAGGAGGAAAGGGAAGAGGGAGAACCAATGAGAGAGTAGCTGTTAGGCATTTGGATGGGCACATGTCACTCTAATTTCCCGGCAGGAAGAAGAATTAACCAAAGTCTCAGCCACCCACCGGGAACCAGTATAGGTCCTGAACCAAATGTTTGGACTTGCGTTCAGCTCACAAAAAACGAGTTGAAAAATGGAGCTCAGGGGCACAGCAATTCACAAACTGGCAGAGTAATCAAGGCCAACTATCGTCCAAAAATCTGTTGAGGGAAGGCAACGAGGCGGACTTGAATGCGAGGCAGAATAGCAGGAAACAGATTTCAAGAGGTACGTTAGAATCGCCTGTAAAGCACAGGAAGAGGGGCACAACTTCGACAATGATGCACTTGGCCAAAAAGGGCGTATGCGTTTTCTCCTGAATATATTCAGGAGAAAACGCATACGCCCTTTTTGGCCAAGCAAGCAAGCGGGCAATGCAAATCTGCACTACAAAGAAGTATCACTTCCCACCGGTCAAAAGGGACATCCACAAAATGTGTAGAAACCAGAAAGGCAAGACAGGCCCTGGAGAACAGGGAGCCTTGTTATGCTGATGGGCGGGATGTAAGTTGCCAACTGCCTCACTGGAGGAGTGCATTGTGTTCCCTAAAACAAGTAAACAACAGAGCTACAGAGCCAAGGGCACTTCCAGTCTAGGGAATATACCTTGGGAAAACTGAAAATCCATAAGACAGAGCCACCCCCAAATTGAGGGCTGCACTGCTTACAAGAACCTCAACCTGGGTACACCTGAAATATCCCAGGAAATATAAAAATGGTTCAAAACATTGTGGAACTTACGTACGATGGAATATCCCTCAGCCATGAAATCAATGTCATAAGACCAGTAGCAGCAAAATGAGTGGATTCAGGTACGATGATTCTAAGTGAAAGAAGTCACACAGGAAAAGAAACTTATCATAAGATATCACTTAGGAAGATCCTGTAAACATGGCTACACATGAACTGAGTTAGGAAAGAGAACAGAGTCTCACATTTAGAAAACACTCTTATGCCTGCTTAAGGGGGAAGGAGAGGTGGGGTGATGCATCAAACCAGAGTTTGATATAAGCACAGGTACTGTTCCAAAAACCAACTATGGAATAGACAAGACCTACACCTTCCTCAGTGAAAGGGACTCAAAACCCCATATTTCCCGCAGAGGAATAGATCTGACTAGTAAGAATCTTAAAACCTATGTATTGATATGTCTCCGTAAGGGAATCAAGTGTGTCTAGACTGGCATAAACATGGCAGCGAGAATCAGCTCAAACCCACTCTAAAAAGGAATTTCAAAAACAGAACAAAGAAACAGGGAAATTCTTTACAATTCCTTCAGGGTCTCTGATGCAACCTGGAATGACCCTATCTACAATGACAGCTGGATGCGGCATGAGGCTGGACACTTGGGACTGAGAGGATTGGAGAGATTGGGTGAGCAAAGGCAGACCCTTTATAGCAATAATGCATGGCACCCATTCCATGATTCCCAACTCTCCAGGTTGAAGGGAATATTACTACAGCTTTAACATGTACGGGAAACCTAGAGAATGGACACACTGTGAATACGAAAGGTTTCTAAAACTCAATGAAGAGTCCCTCTCCTGGTGCTCCGGTTTGACTTTCCAACAGCTTTACTATCAATCTCCCAACTTGGAGAGACAGCCCCTTTAAGCTCCTGGTTCACACAGGTTGCCAATTTGGCAGAGGATGAAAGGGAAGAGGGAGAACCAATGAGAGAGTCGCTGTTAGGCATTTGGATGGGCACATGTCACTCTAATTTCCCGGCAGGAAGAAGAATTAACCAAAGTCTCAGCCACCCACCGGGAACCAGTATAGGTCCTGAACCAAAAGTTTGGACTTGCGTTCAGCTCACAAAAAACGAGTTTGAAAATGGAGCTCAGGGGCACAGCAATTCACAAACAGGCAGAGTAATCAAGGCCAACAATCGTCCAAAAATCTGTTGAGGGAAGGCAACGAGGCGGACTTGAAATCGAGGAAGAATAGCAGGAAACAGATTTCAAGAGGTACGTTGGAATCACCTGTAAAGCACAGGAAGAGGGGCACAACTTCGACAATGATGCACTTGGCCAAAAAGGGCGTATGCGTTTTCTCCTGAATATATTCAGGAGAAAACGCATACGCCCTTTTTGGCCAAGCAAGCAAGCGGGCAATGCAAATCTGCACTACAAAGAGGTATCACTTCCCACGGGTCAAAAGGGACATCCACAAAATGTGTAAAAACCAGAAAGGCAAGACAGGCCGTGGCAAAATGGGAGCCTTGTTATGCTGATGGGCAGGATGTAAGTTGCCAACTGCCTCACTGGAGGAGTGCATTGTGCTCCCTAAAACAAGTAAACAACAGAGCTACAGAGCCAAGGGCACTTCCAGACTAGGGAATATACCTTGGGAAAACTGAAAATCAATAAGACAGAGCCACCCCCAAATTGAGGGCTGCACTGCTTACAAGAACCTCAACCTGGGTACACCTGAAATATCCCAGGAAATATAAAAATGGTTCAAAAAATTGTGGAAATTACATACGATGGAATATCCCTCAGCCATGAAATAAATGTCATAAGACCAGTAGCAGCAAAATGAGTGGATTCAGGTACGATGATTCTAAGTGAAAGAAGTCACACAGAAAAAGAAACTTATCATAAGATATCACTTAGGAAGATCCTGTAAACATGGCTACACATGAACTGAGTTAGGAAAGAGAACAGAGTCTCACATTTAGAAAACACTCTTATGCCTGCTTAAGGGGGAAGGAGAGGTGGGGTGATGCATCAAACCAGAGTTTGATATAAGCACAGGTACTGTTGCAAAAACCAACTATGGAATAGACAAGACCTACACCTTCCTCAGTGAAAGGGACTCAAAACCCCATATTTCCCACAGAGGAAGAGATCTGACTAGTAAGAATCTTAAAACCTATGTATTGATATGTCTCTGTAAGGGAATCAAGTGTGTCTAGACTGGCATAAACATGGCAGCGAGAATCAGCTCAAACCCACTCTAAAAAGGAATTTCAAAAACAGAACAAAGAAACAGGGAAATTCTTTACAATTCCTTCAGGGTCTCTGATGCAACCTGGAATGACCCTATCTACGATGACAGCTGGATGTGGCATGAGGCTGGACACTTGGGACTGAGAGGATTGGTGAGATTGGGTGAGCAAATGCAGACCCTTTAAAGCAATAATGCATGGCAACCATTCCATGGGTCCCACCTCTCCAGGTTGAAGGGAATATTACTACAGCTATAACATGTACGGGAAACCTAGAGAATGGACACACTGTGAATACGAAAGGTTTCTAAAACTCAATGAAGAGTCCCTCTCCTGGTGCTCCGGTTTGACTTTCCAACAGCTTTACTATCAATCTCCCAACTTGGAGAGACAGCCCCTTTAAGCTCCTGGTTCACACAGGTTGCCCATTTGGCAGAGGAGGAAAGGGAAGAGGGAGAACCAATGAGAGAGTAGCTGTTAGGCATTTGGATGGGCACATGTCACTCTAATTTCCCGGCAGGAAGAAGAATTAACCAAAGTCTCAGCCACCCACCGGGAACCAGTATAGGTCCTGAACCAAATGTTTGGACTTGCGTTCAGCTCACAAAAAACGAGTTGAAAAATGGAGCTCAGGGGCACAGCAATTCACAAACTGGCAGAGTAATCAAGGCCAACTATCGTCCAAAAATCTGTTGAGGGAAGGCAACGAGGCGGACTTGAATGCGAGGCAGAATAGCAGGAAACAGATTTCAAGAGGTACGTTAGAATCGCCTGTAAAGCACAGGAAGAGGGGCACAACTTCGACAATGATGCACTGGGCCAAAAAGGGCGTATGCGTTTTCTCCTGAATATATTCAGGAGAAAACGCATACGCCCTTTTTGGCCAAGCAAGCAAGCGGGCAATGCAAATCTGCACTACAAAGAAGTATCACTTCCCAACGGTCAAAAGGGACATCCACAAAATGTGTAAAAACCAGAAAGGCAAGACAGGCCCTGGAGAACAGGGAGCCTTGTTATGCTGATGGGCGGGATGTAAGTTGCCAACTGCCTCACTGGAGGAGTGCATTGTGTTCCCTAAAACAAGTAAACAACAGAGCTACAGAGCCAAGGGCACTTCCAGTCTAGGGAATATACCTTGGGAAAACTGAAAATCCATAAGACAGAGCCACCCCCAAATTGAGGGCTGCACTGCTTACAAGAACCTCAACCTGGGTACACCTGAAATATCCCAGGAAATATAAAAATGGTTCAAAACATTGTGGAACTTACGTACGATGGAATATCCCTCAGCCATGAAATCAATGTCATAAGGCCAGTAGCAGCAAAATGAGTGGATTCAGGTACGATGATTCTAAGTGAAAGAAGTCACACAGAAAAAGAAACTTATCATAAGATATCACTTAGGAAGATCCTGTAAACATGGCTACACATGAACTGAGTTAGGAAAGAGAACAGAGTCTCACATTTAGAAAACACTCTTATGCCTGCTTAAGGGGGAAGGAGAGGTGGGGTGATGCATCAAACCAGAGTTTGATATAAGCACAGGTACTGTTCCAAAAACCAACTATGGAATAGACAAGACCTACACCTTCCTCAGTGAAAGGGACTCAAAACCCCATATTTCCCGCAGAGGAATAGATCTGACTAGTAAGAATCTTAAAACCTATGTATTGATATGTCTCCGTAAGGGAATCAAGTGTGTCTAGACTGGCATAAACATGGCAGCGAGAATCAGCTCAAACCCACTCTAAAAAGGAATTTCAAAAACAGAACAAAGAAACAGGGAAATTCTTTACAATTCCTTCAGGGTCTCTGATGCAACCTGGAATGACCCTATCTACAATGACAGCTGGATGCGGCATGAGGCTGGACACTTGGGACTGAGAGGATTGGAGAGATTGGGTGAGCAAAGGCAGACCCTTTATAGCAATAAAGCATGGCACCCATTCCATGATTCCCAACTCTCCAGGTTGAAGGGAATATTACTACAGCTTTAACATGTACGGGAAACCTAGAGAATGGACACACTGTGAATACGAAAGGTTTCTAAAACTCAATGAAGAGTCCCTCTCCTGGTGCTCCGGTTTGACTTTCCAACTGCTTTACTATCAATCTCCCAACTTGGAGAGACAGCCCCTTTAAGCTCCTGGTTCACACAGGTTGCCAATTTGGCAGAGGATGAAAGGGAAGAGGGAGAACCAATGAGAGAGTCGCTGTTAGGCATTTGGATGGGCACATGTCACTCTAATTTCCCGGCAGGAAGAAGAATTAACCAAAGTCTCAGCCACCCACCGGGAACCAGTATAGGTCCTGAACCAAAAGTTTGGACTTGCGTTCAGCTCACAAAAAACGAGTTTGAAAATGGAGCTCAGGGGCACAGCAATTCACAAACAGGCAGAGTAATCAAGGCCAACAATCGTCCAAAAATCTGTTGAGGGAAGGCAACGAGACGGACTTGAAATCGAGGCAGAATAGCAGGAAACAGATTTCAAGAGGTACGTTGGAATCTCCTGTAAAGCACAGGAAGAGGGGCACAACTTCGACAATGATGCACTTGGCCAAAAAGGGCGTATGCGTTTTCTCCTGAATATATTCAGGAGAACACGCATACGCCCTTTTGGCCAAGCAAGCAAGCGGGCAATGCAAATCTGCACTACAAAGAAGTATCACTTCCCACGGGTCAAAAGGGACATCCACAAAATGTGTAAAAACCAGAAAGGCAAGACAGGCCGTGGCGAAATGGGAGCCTTGTTATGCTGATGGGCAGGATGTAAGTTGCCAACTGCCTCACTGGAGGAGTGCATTGTGCTCCCTAAAACAAGTAAACAACAGAGCTACAGAGCCAAGGGCACTTCCAGTCTAGGGAATATACCTTGGGAAAACTGAAAATCAATAAGACAGAGCCACCCCCAAATTGAGGGCTGCACTGCTTACAAGAACCTCAACCTGGGTACACCGGAAATATCCCAGGAAATATAAAAATGGTTCAAAACATTGTGGAACTTACGTACGATGGAATATCCCTCAGCCATGAAATCAATGTCATAAGACCAGTAGCAGCAAAATGAGTGGATTCAGGTACGATGATTCTAAGTGAAAGAAGTCACACAGAAAAAGAAACTTATCATAAGATATCACTTAGGAAGATCCTGTAAACATGGCTACACATGAACTGAGTCAGGAAAGAGAACAGAGTCTCACATTTAGAAAACACTCTTATGCCTGCTTAAGGGGGAAGGAGAGGTGGGGTGATGCATCAAACCAGAGTTTGATATAAGCACAGGTACTGTTCCAAAAACCAACTATGGAATAGACAAGACCTACACCTTCCTCAGTGAAAGGGACTCAAAACCCCATATTTCCCGCAGAGGAATAGATCTGACTAGTAAGAATCTTAAAACCTATGTATTGATATGTCTCCGTAAGGGAATCAAGTGTGTCTAGACTGGCATAAACATGGCAGCGAGAATCAGCTCAAACCCACTCTAAAAAGGAATTTCAAAAACAGAACAAAGAAACAGGGAAATTCTTTACAATTCCTTCAGGGTCTCTGATGCAACCTGGAATGACCCTATCTACGATGACAGCTGGATGTGGCATGAGGCTGGACACTTGGGACTGAGAGGATTGGTGAGATTGGGTGAGCAAATGCAGACCCTTTAAAGCAATAATGCATGGCAACCATTCCATGGGTCCCAACTCTCCATGTTGAAGGGAATATTACTACAGCTATAACATGTACGGGAAACCTAGAGAATGGACACACTATGAATATGAAAGGTTTCTAAAACTCAACGAAGAGTCCCTCTCCTGGTGCTCCGGTTTGACTTTCCAACAGCTTAACTATCAATCTCCCAACTTGGAGAAACAGCCCCTTTAAGCTCCTGGTTCACACAGGTTGCCCATTTGGCAGAGGAAGAAAGGGAAGAGGGAGAACCAATGAGAGAGTAGCTGTTAGGCATTTGGATGGGCACATGTCACTCTAATTTCCCGGCAGGAAGAAGAATTAACCAAAGTCTCAGCCACCCACCGGGAACCAGTATAGGTCCTGAACCAAATGTTTGGACTTGCGTTCAGCTCACAAGAAACGAGTTGAAAAATGGAGCTCAGGGGCACAGCAATTCACAAACTGGCAGAGTAATCAAGGCCAACTATCGTCCAAAAATCTGTTGAGGGAAGGCAACGAGGCGGACTTGAATGCGAGGCAGAATAGCAGGAAACAGATTTCAAGAGGTACGTTAGAATCGCCTGTAAAGCACAGGAAGAGGGGCACAACTTCGACAATGATGCACTTGGCCAAAAAGGGCGTATGCGTTTTCTCCTGAATATATTCAGGAGAAAACGCATACGCCCTTTTTGGCCAAGCAAGCAAGCGGGCAATGCAAATCTGCACTACAAAGAAGTATCACTTCCCAACGGTCAAAAGGGACATCCACAAAATGTGTAAAAACCAGAAAGGCAAGACAGGCCCTGGAGAACAGGGAGCCTTGTTATGCTGATGGGCGGGATGTAAGTTGCCAACTGCCTCACTGGAGGAGTGCATTGTGTTCCCTAAAACAAGTAAACAACAGAGCTACAGAGCCAAGGGCACTTCCAGTCTAGGGAATATACCTTGGGAAAACTGAAAATCCATAAGACAGAGCCACCCCCAAATTGAGGGCTGCACTGCTTACAAGAACCTCAACCTGGGTACACCGGAAATATCCCAGGAAATATAAAAATGGTTCAAAACTTTGTGGAACTTACGTACGATGGAATATCCCTCAGCCATAAAATCAATGTCATAAGACCAGTAGCAGCAAAATGAGTGGATTCAGGTACGATGATTCTAAGTGAAAGAAGTCACACAGAAAAAGAAACTTATCATAAGATATCACTTAGGAAGATCCTGTAAACATGGCTACACATGAACTGAGTCAGGAAAGAGAACAGAGTCTCACATTTAGAAAACACTCTTATGCCTGCTTAAGGGGGAAGGAGAGGTGGGGTGATGCATCAAACCAGAGTTTGATATAAGCACAGGTACTGTTCCAAAAACCAACTATGGAATAGACAAGACCTACACCTTCCTCAGTGAAAGGGACTCAAAACCCCATATTTCCCGCAGAGGAATAGATCTGACTAGTAAGAATCTTAAAACCTATGTATTGATATGTCTCCGTAAGGGAATCAAGTGTGTCTAGACTGGCATAAACATGGCAGCGAGAATCAGCTCAAACCCACTCTAAAAAGGAATTTCAAAAACAGAACAAAGAAACAGGGAAATTCTTTACAATTCCTTCAGGGTCTCTGATGCAACCTGGAATGACCCTATCTACAATGACAGCTGGATGCGGCATGAGGCTGGACACTTGGGACTGAGAGGATTGGAGAGATTGGGTGAGCAAAGGCAGACCCTTTATAGCAATAATGCATGGCACCCATTCCATGATTCCCAACTCTCCAGGTTGAAGGGAATATTACTACAGCTTTAACATGTACGGGAAACCTAGAGAATGGACACACTGTGAATACGAAAGGTTTCTAAAACTCAATGAAGAGTCCCTCTCCTGGTGCTCCGGTTTGACTTTCCAACAGCTTTACTATCAATCTCCCAACTTGGAGAGACAGCCCCTTTAAGCTCCTGGTTCACACAGGTTGCCCATTTGGCAGAGGATGAAAGGGAAGAGGGAGAACCAATGAGAGAGTCGCTGTTAGGCATTTGGATGGGCACATGTCACTCTAATTTCCCGGCAGGAAGAAGAATTAACCAAAGTCTCAGCCACCCACCGGGAACCAGTATAGGTCCTGAACCAAATGTTTGGACTTGCATTCAGCTCACAATAAACGAGTTTGAAAATGGAGCTCAGGGGCACAGCAATTCACAAACAGGCAGAGTAATCAAGGCCAACAATCGTCCAAAAATCTGTTGAGGGAAGGCAACGAGGCGGACTTGAAATCGAGGCAGAATAGCAGGAAACAGATTTCAAGAGGTACGTTGGAATCACCTGTAAAGCACAGGAAGAGGGGCACAACTTCGACAATGATGCACTTGGCCAAAAAGGGCGTATGCGTTTTCTCCTGAATATATTCAGGAGAACACGCATACGCCCTTTTGGCCAAGCAAGCAAGCGGGCAATGCAA
This sequence comes from Mesoplodon mirus, assembly GCF_964341445.2. Taxonomy (NCBI): domain Eukaryota; kingdom Metazoa; phylum Chordata; class Mammalia; order Artiodactyla; family Ziphiidae; genus Mesoplodon; species Mesoplodon mirus. The sequence continues at coordinate 764,597 of NW_028295773.1, forward strand.
ATCTGCACTACAAAGAAGTATCACTTCCCACGGGTCAAAAGGGACATCCACAAAATGTGTAAAAACCAGAAAGGCAAGACAGGCCGTGGCGAAATGGGAGCCTTGTTATGCTGATGGGCAGGATGTAAGTTGCCAACTGCCTCACTGGAGGAGTGCATTGTGCTCCCTAAAACAAGTAAACAACAGAGCTACAGAGCCAAGGGCACTTCCAGTCTAGGGAATATACCTTGGGAAAACTGAAAATCAATAAGACAGAGCCACCCCCAAATTGAGGGCTGCACTGCTTACAAGAACCTCAACCTGGGTACACCGGAAATATCCCAGGAAATATAAAAATGGTTCAAAAAATTGTGGAAATTACATACGATGGAATATCCCTCAGCCATGAAATCAATGTCATAAGACCAGTAGCAGCAAAATGAGTGGATTCAGGTACGATGATTCTATGTGAAAGAAGTCACACAGAAAAAGAAACTTATCATAAGATATCACTTAGGAAGATCCTGTAAACATGGCTACACATGAACTGAGTTAGGAAAGAGAACAGAGTCTCACATTTAGAAAACACTCTTATGCCTGCTTAAGGGGGAAGGAGAGGTGGGGTGATGCATCAAACAAGAGTTTGATATAAGCACAGGTACTGTTCCAAAAACCAACTATGGAATAGACAAGACCTACACCTTCCTCAGTGAAAGGGACTCAAAACCCCATATTTCCCACAGAGGAAGAGATCTGACTAGTAAGAATCTTAAAACCTATGTATTGATATGTCTCCGTAAGGGAATCAAGTGTGTCTAGACTGGCATAAACATGGCAGCGAGAATCAGCTCAAACCCACTCTAAAAAGGAATTTCAAAAACAGAACAAAGAAACAGGGAAATTCTTTACAATTCCTTCAGGGTCTCTGATGCAACCTGGAATGACCCTATCTACGATGACAGCTGGATGTGGCATGAGGCTGGACACTTGGGACTGAGAGGATTGGTGAGATTGGGTGAGCAAATGCAGACCCTTTAAAGCAATAATGCATGGCAACCATTCCATGGGTCCCACCTCTCCAGGTTGAAGGGAATATTACTACAGCTATAACATGTACGGGAAACCTAGAGAATGGACACACTGTGAATACGAAAGGTTTCTAAAACTCAACGAAGAGTCCCTCTCCTGGTGCTCCGGTTTGACTTTCCAACAGCTTTACTATCAATCTCCCAACTTGGAGAGACAGCCCCTTTAAGCTCCTGGTTCACACAGGTTGCCCATTTGGCAGAGGATGAAAGGGAAGAGGGAGAACCAATGAGAGAGTCGCTGTTAGGCATTTGGATGGGCACATGTCACTCTAATTTCCCGGCAGGAAGAAGAATTAACCAAAGTCTCAGCCACCCACCGGGAACCAGTATAGGTCCTGAACCAAATGTTTGGACTTGCATTCAGCTCACAATAAACGAGTTTGAAAATGGAGCTCAGGGGCACAGCAATTCACAAACAGGCAGAGTAATCAAGGCCAACAATCGTCCAAAAATCTGTTGAGGGAAGGCAACGAGGCGGACTTGAAATCGAGGCAGAATAGCAGGAAACAGATTTCAAGAGGTACGTTGGAATCACCTGTAAAGCACAGGAAGAGGGGCACAACTTCGACAATGATGCACTTGGCCAAAAAGGGCGTATGCGTGTTCTCCTGAATATATTCAGGAGAACACGCATACGCCCTTTTGGCCAAGCAAGCAAGCGGGCAATGCAAATCTGCACTACAAAGAAGTATCACTTCCCAACGGTCAAAAGGGACATCCACAAAATGTGTAAAAACCAGAAAGGCAAGACAGGCCGTGGCGAAATGGGAGCCTTGTTATGCTGATGGGCAGGATGTAAGTTGCCAACTGCCTCACTGGAGGAGTGCATTGTGCTCCCTAAAACAAGTAAACAACAGAGCTACAGAGCCAAGGGCACTTCCAGTCTAGGGAATATACCTTGGGAAAACTGAAAATCAATAAGACAGAGCCACCCCCAAATTGAGGGCTGCACTGCTTACAAGAACCTCAACCTGGGTACACCGGAAATATCCCAGGAAATATAAAAATGGTTCAAAAAATTGTGGATATTACATACGATGGAATATCCCTCAGCCATGAAATCAATGTCATAAGACCAGTAGCAGCAAAATGAGTGGATTCAGGTACGATGATTCTAAGTGAAAGAAGTCACACAGAAAAAGAAACTTATCATAAGATATCACTTAGGAAGATCCTGTAAACATGGCTGCACATGAACTGAGTTAGGAAAGAGAACAGAGTCTCACATTTAGAAAACACTCTTATGCCTGCTTAAGGGGGAAGGAGAGGTGGGGTGATGCATCAAACCAGAGTTTGATATAAGCACAGGTACTGTTGCAAAAACCAACTATGGAATAGACAAGACCTACACCTTCCTCAGTGAAAGGGACTCAAAACCCCATATTTCCCACAGAGGAAGAGATCTGACTAGTAAGAATCTTAAAACCTATGTATTGATATGTCTCCGTAAGGGAATCAAGTGTGTCTAGACTGGCATAAACATGGCAGCGAGAATCAGCTCAAACCCACTCTAAAAAGGAATTTCAAAAACAGAACAAAGAAACAGGGAAATTCTTTACAATTCCTTCAGGGTCTCTGATGCAACCTGGAATGACCCTATCTACGATGACAGCTGGATGTGGCATGAGGCTGGACACTTGGGACTGAGAGGATTGGTGAGATTGGGTGAGCAAATGCAGACCCTTTAAAGCAATAATGCATGGCAACCATTCCATGGGTCCCACCTCTCCAGGTTGAAGGGAATATTACTACAGCTATAACATGTACGGGAAACCTAGAGAATGGACACACTGTGAATACGAAAGGTTTCTAAAACTCAACGAAGAGTCCCTCTCCTGGTGCTCCGGTTTGACTTTCCAACAGCTTTACTATCAATCTCCCAACTTGGAGAGACAGCCCCTTTAAGCTCCTGGTTCACACAGGTTGCCCATTTGGCAGAGGAGGAAAGGGAAGAGGGAGAACCAATGAGAGAGTAGCTGTTAGGCATTTGGATGGGCACATGTCACTCTAATTTCCCGGCAGGAAGAAGAATTAACCAAAGTCTCAGCCACCCACCGGGAACCAGTATAGGTCCTGAACCAAATGTTTGGACTTGCGTTCAGCTCACAAAAAACGAGTTGAAAAATGGAGCTCAGGGGCACAGCAATTCACAAACTGGCAGAGTAATCAAGGCCAACTATCGTCCAAAAATCTGTTGAGGGAAGGCAACGAGGCGGACTTGAATGCGAGGCAGAATAGCAGGAAACAGATTTCAAGAGGTACGTTAGAATCGCCTGTAAAGCACAGGAAGAGGGGCACAACTTCGACAATGATGCACTTGGCCAAAAAGGGCGTATGCGTTTTCTCCTGAATATATTCAGGAGAAAACGCATACGCCCTTTTTGGCCAAGCAAGCAAGCGGGCAATGCAAATCTGCACTACAAAGAAGTATCACTTCCCAACGGTCAAAAGGGACATCCACAAAATGTGTAAAAACCAGAAAGGCAAGACAGGCCCTGGAGAACAGGGAGCCTTGTTATGCTGATGGGCGGGATGTAAGTTGCCAACTGCCTCACTGGAGGAGTGCATTGTGTTCCCTAAAACAAGTAAACAACAGAGCTACAGAGCCAAGGGCACTTCCAGTCTAGGGAATATACCTTGGGAAAACTGAAAATCCATAAGACAGAGCCACCCCCAAATTGAGGGCTGCACTGCTTACAAGAACCTCAACCTGGGTACACCGGAAATATCCCAGGAAATATAAAAATGGTTCAAAACTTTGTGGAACTTACGTACGATGGAATATCCCTCAGCCATGAAATCAATGTCATAAGACCAGTAGCAGCAAAATGAGTGGATTCAGGTACGATGATTCTAAGTGAAAGAAGTCACACAGAAAAAGAAACTTATCATAAGATATCACTTAGGAAGATCCTGTAAACATGGCTACACATGAACTGAGTTAGGAAAGAGAACAGAGTCTCACATTTAGAAAACACTCTTATGCCTGCTTAAGGGGGAAGGAGAGGTGGGGTGATGCATCAAACCAGAGTTTGATATAAGCACAGGTACTGTTGCAAAAACCAACTATGGAATAGACAAGACCTACACCTTCCTCAGTGAAAGGGACTCAAAACCCCATATTTCCCACAGAGGAAGAGATCTGACTAGTAAGAATCTTAAAACCTATGTATTGATATGTCTCCGTAAGGGAATCAAGTGTGTCTAGACTGGCATAAACATGGCAGCGAGAATCAGCTCAAACCCACTCTAAAAAGGAATTTCAAAAACAGAACAAAGAAACAGGGAAATTCTTTACAATTCCTTCAGGGTCTCTGATGCAACCTGGAATGACCCTATCTACGATGACAGCTGGATGTGGCATGAGGCTGGACACTTGGGACTGAGAGGATTGGTGAGATTGGGTGAGCAAATGCAGACCCTTTAAAGCAATAATGCATGGCAACCATTCCATGGGTCCCACCTCTCCAGGTTGAAGGGAATATTACTACAGCTATAACATGTACGGGAAACCTAGAGAATGGACACACTGTGAATACGAAAGGTTTCTAAAACTCAACGAAGAGTCCCTCTCCTGGTGCTCCGGTTTGACTTTCCAACAGCTTTACTATCAATCTCCCAACTTGGAGAGACAGCCCCTTTAAGCTCCTGGTTCACACAGGTTGCCCATTTGGCAGAGGAGGAAAGGGAAGAGGGAGAACCAATGAGAGAGTAGCTGTTAGGCATTTGGATGGGCACATGTCACTCTAATTTCCCGGCAGGAAGAAGAATTCACCAAAGTCTCAGCCACCCACCGGGAACCAGTATAGGTCCTGAACCAAATGTTTGGACTTGCGTTCAGCTCACAAAAAAACGAGTTGAAAAATGGAGCTCAGGGGCACAGCAATTCACAAACTGGCAGAGTAATCAAGGCCAACTATCGTCCAAAAATCTGTTGAGGGAAGGCAACGAGGCGGACTTGAATGCGAGGCAGAATAGCAGGAAACAGATTTCAAGAGGTACGTTAGAATCGCCTGTAAAGCACAGGAAGAGGGGCACAACTTCGACAATGATGCACTTGGCCAAAAAGGGCGTATGCGTTTTCTCCTGAATATATTCAGGAGAAAACGCATACGCCCTTTTTGGCCAAGCAAGCAAGCGGGCAATGCAAATCTGCACTACAAAGAAGTATCACTTCCCAACGGTCAAAAGGGACATCCACAAAATGTGTAAAAACCAGAAAGGCAAGACAGGCCCTGGAGAACAGGGAGCCTTGTTATGCTGATGGGCGGGATATAAGTTGCCAACTGCCTCACTGGAGGAGTGCATTGTGTTCCCTAAAACAAGTAAACAACAGAGCTACAGAGCCAAGGGCACTTCCAGTCTAGGGAATATACCTTGGGAAAACTGAAAATCCATAAGACAGAGCCACCCCCAAATTGAGGGCTGCACTGCTTACAAGAACCTCAACCTGGGTACACCTGAAATATCCCAGGAAATATAAAAATGGTTCAAAACATTGTGGAACTTACGTACGATGGAATATCCCTCAGCCATGAAATCAATGTCATAAGACCAGTAGCAGCAAAATGAGTGGATTCAGGTACGATGATTCTAAGTGAAAGAAGTCACACAGAAAAAGAAACTTATCATAAGATATCACTTAGGAAGATCCTGTAAACATGGCTACACATGAACTGAGTTAGGAAAGAGAACAGAGTCTCACATTTAGAAAACACTCTTATGCCTGCTTAAGGGGGAAGGAGAGGTGGGGTGATGCATCAAACCAGAGTTTGATATAAGCACAGGTACTGTTCCAAAAACCAACTATGGAATAGACAAGACCTACACCTTCCTCAGTGAAAGGGACTCAAAACCCCATATTTCCCGCAGAGGAATAGATCTGACTAGTAAGAATCTTAAAACCTATGTATTGATATGTCTCCGTAAGGGAATCAAGTGTGTCTAGACTGGCATAAACATGGCAGCGAGAATCAGGTCAAACCCACTCTAAAAAGGAATTTCAAAAACAGAACAAAGAAACAGGGAAATTCTTTACAATTCCTTCAGGGTCTCTGATGCAACCTGGAATGACCCTATCTACGATGACAGCTGGATGTGGCATGAGGCTGGACACTTGGGACTGAGAGGATTGGTGAGATTGGGTGAGCAAATGCAGACCCTTTAAAGCAATAATGCATGGCAACCATTCCATGGGTCCCAACTCTCCAGGTTGAAGGGAATATTACTACAGCTATAACATGTATGGGAAACCTAGAGAATGGACACACTGTGAATATGAAAGGTTTCTAAAACTCAACGAAGAGTCCCTCTCCTGGTGCTCCGGTTTGACTTTCTAACAGCTTAACTATCAATCTCCCAACTTGGAGAGACAGCCCCTTTAAGCTCCTGGTTCACACAGGTTGCCCATTTGGCAGAGGAAGAAAGGGAAGAGGGAGAACCAATGAGAGAGTAGCTGTTAGGCATTTGGATGGGCACATGTCACTCTAATTTCCCGGCAGGAAGAAGAATTCACCAAAGTCTCAGCCACCCACCGGGAACCAGTATAGGTCCTGAACCAAATGTTTGGACTTGCGTTCAGCTCACAAAAAACGAGTTGAAAAATGGAGCTCAGGGGCACAGCAATTCACAAACTGGCAGAGTAATCAAGGCCAACTATCGTCCAAAAATCTGTTGAGGGAAGGCAACGAGGCGGACTTGAATGCGAGGCAGAATAGCAGGAAACAGATTTCAAGAGGTACGTTAGAATCGCCTGTAAAGCACAGGAAGAGGGGCACAACTTCGACAATGATGCACTTGGCCAAAAAGGGCGTATGCGTTTTCTCCTGAATATATTCAGGAGAACACGCATACGCCCTTTTTGGCCAAGCAAGCAAGCGGGCAATGCAAATCTGCACTACAAAGAAGTATCACTTCCCAACGGTCAAAAGGGACATCCACAAAATGTGTAAAAACCAGAAAGGCAAGACAGGCCCTGGAGAACAGGCAGCCTTGTTATGCTGATGGGCGGGATGTAAGTTGCCAACTGCCTCACTGGAGGAGTGCATTGTGTTCCCTAAAACAAGTAAACAACAGAGCTACAGAGCCAAGGGCACTTCCAGTCTAGGGAATATACCTTGGGGAAACTGAAAATCCATAAGACAGAGCCACCCCCAAATTGAGGGCTGCACTGCTTACAAGAACCTCAACCTGGGTACACCTGAAATATCCCAGGAAATATAAAAATGGTTCAAAACATTGTGGAACTTACGTACGATGGAATATCCCTCAGCCATGAAATCAATGTCATAAGACCAGTAGCAGCAAAATGAGTGGATTCAGGTACGATGATTCTAAGTGAAAGAAGTCACACAGAAAAAGAAACTTATCATAAGATATCACTTAGGAAGATCCTGTAAACATGGCTACACATGAACTGAGTCAGGAAAGAGAACAGAGTCTCACATTTAGAAAACACTCTTATGCCTGCTTAAGGGGGAAGGAGAGGTGGGGTGATGCATCAAACCAGAGTTTGATATAAGCACAGGTACTGTTCCAAAAACCAACTATGGAATAGACAAGACCTACACCTTCCTCAGTGAAAGGGACTCAAAACCCCATATTTCCCGCAGAGGAATAGATCTGACTAGTAAGAATATTAAAACCTATGTATTGATATGTCTCCGTAAGGGAATCAAGTGTGTCTAGACTGGCATAAACATGGCAGCGAGAATCAGCTCAAACCCACTCTAAAAAGGAATTTCAAAAACAGAACAAAGAAACAGGGAAATTCTTTACAATTCCTTCAGGGTCTCTGATGCAACCTGGAATGACCCTATCTACGATGACAGCTGGATGTGGCATGAGGCTGGACACTTGGGACTGAGAGGATTGGTGAGATTGGGTGAGCAAATGCAGACCCTTTATAGCAATAATGCATGGCACCCATTCCATGATTCCCAACTCTCCAGGTTGAAGGGAATATTACTACAGCTTTAACATGTACGGGAAACCTAGAGAATGGACACACTGTGAATACGAAAGGTTTCTAAAACTCAATGAAGAGTCCCTCTCCTGGTGCTCCGGTTTGACTTTCCAACTGCTTTACTATCAATCTCCCAACTTGGAGAGACAGCCCCTTTAAGCTCCTGGTTCACACAGGTTGCCAATTTGGCAGAGGATGAAAGGGAAGAGGGAGAACCAATGAGAGAGTCGCTGTTAGGCATTTGGATGGGCACATGTCACTCTAATTTCCTGGCAGGAAGAAGAATTAACCAAAGTCTCAGCCACCCACCGGGAACCAGTATAGGTCCTGAACCAAAAGTTTGGACTTGCGTTCAGCTCACAAAAAACGAGTTTGAATATGGAGCTCAGGGGCACAGCAATTCACAAACAGGCAGAGTAATCAAGGCCAACAATCGTCCAAAAATCTGTTGAGGGAAGGCAACGAGGCGGACTTGAAATCGAGGCAGAATAGCAGGAAACAGATTTCAAGAGGTACGTTGGAATCACCTGTAAAGCACAGGAAGAGGGGCACAACTTCGACAATGATGCACTTGGCCAAAAAGGGCGTATGCGTTTTCTCCTGAATATATTCAGGAGAACACGCATACGCCCTTTTGGCCAAGCAAGCAAGCGGGCAATGCAAATCTGCACTACAAAGAAGTATCACTTCCCACGGGTCAAAAGGGACATCCACAAAATGTGTAAAAACCAGAAAGGCAAGACAGGCCGTGGCGAAATGGGAGCCTTGTTATGCTGATGAGCGGTATGTAAGTTGCCAACTGCCTCACTGGAGGAGTGCATTGTGCTCCCTAAAACAAGTAAACAACAGAGCTACAGAGCCAAGGGCACTTCCAGTCTAGGGAATATACCTTGGGAAAACTGAAAATCCATAAGACAGAGCCACCCCCAAATTGAGGGCTGCACTGCTTACAAGAACCTCAACCTGGGTACACCGGAAATATCCCAGGAAATATAAAAATGGTTCAAAAAATTGTGGAAATTACATACGATGGAATATCCCTCAGCCATGAAATCAATGTCATAAGACCAGTAGCAGCAAAATGAGTGGATTCAGGTACGATGATTCTAAGTGAAAGAAGTCACACAGAAAAAGAAACTTATCATAAGATATCACTTAGGAAGATCCTGTAAACATGGCTACACATGAACTGAGTTAGGAAAGAGAACAGAGTCTCACATTTAGAAAACACTCTTATGCCTGCTTAAGGGGGAAGGAGAGGTGGGGTGATGCATCAAACCAGAGTTTGATATAAGCACAGGTACTGTTGCAAAAACCAACTATGGAATAGACAAGACCTACACCTTCCTCAGTGAAAGGGACTCAAAACCCCATATTTCCCACAGAGGAAGAGATCTGACTAGTAAGAATCTTAAAACCTATGTATTGATATGTCTCCGTAAGGGAATCAAGTGTGTCTAGACTGGCATAAACATGGCAGCGAGAATCAGCTCAAACCCACTCTAAAAAGGAATTTCAAAAACAGAACAAAGAAACAGGGAAATTCTTTACAATTCCTTCAGGGTCTCTGATGCAACCTGGAATGACCCTATCTACGATGACAGCTGGATGTGGCATGAGGCTGGACACTTGGGACTGAGAGGATTGGTGAGATTGGGTGAGCAAATGCAGACCCTTTAAAGCAATAATGCATGGCAACCATTCCATGGGTCCCACCTCTCCAGGTTGAAGGGAATATTACTACAGCTATAACATGTACGGGAAACCTAGAGAATGGACACACTGTGAATACGAAAGGTTTCTAAAACTCAACGAAGAGTCCCTCTCCTGGTGCTCCGGTTTGACTTTCCAACAGCTTTACTATCAATCTCCCAACTTGGAGAGACAGCCCCTTTAAGCTCCTGGTTCACACAGGTTGCCCATTTGGCAGAGGAGGAAAGGGAAGAGGGAGAACCAATGAGAGAGTAGCTGTTAGGCATTTGGATGGGCACATGTCACTCTAATTTCCCGGCAGGAAGAAGAATTAACCAAAGTCTCAGCCACCCACCGGGAACCAGTATAGGTCCTGAACCAAATGTTTGGACTTGCGTTCAGCTCACAAAAAACGAGTTGAAAAATGGAGCTCAGGGGCACAGCAATTCACAAACTGGCAGAGTAATCAAGGCCAACTATCGTCCAAAAATCTGTTGAGGGAAGGCAACGAGGCGGACTTGAATGCGAGGCAGAATAGCAGGAAACAGATTTCAAGAGGTACGTTAGAATCGCCTGTAAAGCACAGGAAGAGGGGCACAACTTCGACAATGATGCACTTGGCCAAAAAGGGCGTATGCGTTTTCTCCTGAATATATTCAGGAGAAAACGCATACGCCCTTTTTGGCCAAGCAAGCAAGCGGGCAATGCAAATCTGCACTACAAAGAAGTATCACTTCCCAACGGTCAAAAGGGACATCCACAAAATGTGTAAAAACCAGAAAGGCAAGACAGGCCCTGGAGAACAGGGAGCCTTGTTATGCTGATGGGCGGGATGTAAGTTGCCAACTGCCTCACTGGAGGAGTGCATTGTGTTCCCTAAAACAAGTAAACAACAGAGCTACAGAGCCAAGGGCACTTCCAGTCTAGGGAATATACCTTGGGAAAACTGAAAATCAATAAGACAGAGCCACCCCCAAATTGAGGGCTGCACTGCTTACAAAAACATCAACCTGGGTACACCTGAAATATCCCAGGAAATATAAAAATGGTTCAAAACTTTGTGGAACTTACGTACGATGGAATATCCCTCAGCCATGAAATCAATGTCATAAGACCAGTAGTAGCAAAATGAGTGGATTCAGGTACGATGATTCTAAGTGAAAGAAGTCACACAGAAAAAGAAACTTATCATAAGATATCACTTAGGAAGATCCTGTAAACATGGCTGCACATGAACTGAGTTAGGAAAGAGAACAGAGTCTCACATTTAGAAAACACTCTTATGCCTGCTTAAGGGGGAAGGAGAGGTGGGGTGATGCATCAAACCAGAGTTTGATATAAGCACAGGTACTGTTCCAAAAACCAACTATGGAATAGACAAGACCTACACCTTCCTCAGTGAAAGGGACTCAAAACCCCATATTTCCCGCAGAGGAAGAGATCTGACTAGTAAGAATCTTAAAACCTATGTATTGATATGTCTCCGTAAGGGAATCAAGTGTGTCTAGACTGGCATAAACATGGCAGCGAGAATCAGCTCAAACCCACTCTAAAAAGGAATTTCAAAAACAGAACAAAGAAACAGGGAAATTCTTTACAATTCCTTCAGGGTCTCTGATGCAACCTGGAATGACCCTATCTACAATGACAGCTGTATGCGGCATGAGGCTGGACACTTGGGACTGAGAGGATTGGAGAGATTGGGTGAGCAAAGGCAGACCCTTTATAGCAATAATGCATGGCACCCATTCCATGATTCCCAACTCTCCAGGTTGAAGGGAATATTACTACAGCTATAACATGTACGGGAAACCTAGAGAATGGACACACTGTGAATACGAAAGGTTTCTAAAACTCAATGAAGAGTCCCTCTCCTGGTGCTCCGGTTTGACTTTCCAACAGCTTTACTATCAATCTCCCAACTTGGAGAGACAGCCCCTTTAAGCTCCTGGTTCACACAGGTTGCCAATTTGGCAGAGGATGAAAGGGAAGAGGGAGAACCAATGAGAGAGTCGCTGTTAGGCATTTGGATGGGCACATGTCACTCTAATTTCCCGGCAGGAAGAAGAATTAACCAAAGTCTCAGCCACCCACCGGGAACCAGTATAGGTCCTGAACCAAAAGTTTGGACTTGCGTTCAGCTCACAAAAAACGAGTTTGAAAATGGAGCTCAGGGGCACAGCAATTCACAAACAGGCAGAGTAATCAAGGCCAACAATCGTCCAAAAATCTGTTGAGGGAAGGCAACGAGGCGGACTTGAAATCGAGGCAGAATAGCAGGAAACAGATTTCAAGAGGTACGTTGGAATCACCTGTAAAGCACAGGAAGAGGGGCACAACTTCGACAATGATGCACTTGGCCAAAAAGGGCGTATGCGTTTTCTCCTGAATATATTCAGGAGAACACGCATACGCCCTTTTTGTCAAGCAAGCAAGCGGGCAATGCAAATCTGCACTACAAAGAAGTATCACTTCCCACGGGTCAAAAGGGACATCCACAAAATGTGTAAAAACCAGAAAGGCAAGACAGGCCGTGGCGAAATGGGAGCCTTGTTATGCTGATGGGCAGGATGTAAGTTGCCAACTGCCTCACTGGAGGAGTGCATTGTGCTCCCTAAAACAAGTAAACAACAGAGCTACAGAGCCAAGGGCACTTCCAGTCTAGGGAATATACCTTGGGAAAACTGAAAATCAATAAGACAGAGCCACCCCCAAATTGAGGGCTGCACTGCTTACAAGAACCTCAACCTGGGTACACCGGAAATATCCCAGGAAATATAAAAATGGTTCAAAACATTGTGGAACTTACGTACGATGGAATATCCCTCAGCCATGAAATCAATGTCATAAGACCAGTAGCAGCAAAATGAGTGGATTCAGGTACGATGATTCTAAGTGAAAGAAGTCACACAGAAAAAGAAACTTATCATAAGATATCACTTAGGAAGATCCTGTAAACATGGCTACACATGAACTGAGTCAGGAAAGAGAACAGAGTCTCACATTTAGAAAACACTCTTATGCCTGCTTAAGGGGGAAGGAGAGGTGGGGTGATGCATCAAACCAGAGTTTGATATAAGCACAGGTACTGTTGCAAAAACCAACTATGGAATAGACAAGACCTACACCTTCCTCAGTGAAAGGGACTCAAAACCCCATATTTCCCACAGAGGAAGAGATCTGACTAGTAAGAATCTTAAAACCTATGTATTGATATGTCTCCGTAAGGGAATCAAGTGTGTCTAGACTGGCATAAACATGGCAGCGAGAATCAGCTCAAACCCACTCTAAAAAGGAATTTCAAAAACAGAACAAAGAAACAGGGAAATTCTTTACAATTCCTTCAGGGTCTCTGATGCAACCTGGAATGACCCTATCTACGATGACAGCTGGATGTGGCATGAGGCTGGACACTTGGGACTGAGAGGATTGGTGAGATTGGGTGAGCAAATGCAGACCCTTTAAAGCAATAATGCATGGCAACCATTCCATGGGTCCCACCTCTCCAGGTTGAAGGGAATATTACTACAGCTATAACATGTACGGGAAACCTAGAGAATGGACACACTGTGAATACGAAAGGTTTCTAAAACTCAACGAAGAGTCCCTCTCCTGGTGCTCCGGTTTGACTTTCCAACAGCTTTACTATCAATCTCCCAACTTGGAGAGACAGCCCCTTTAAGCTCCTGGTTCACACAGGTTGCCCATTTGGCAGAGGAGGAAAGGGAAGAGGGAGAACCAATGAGAGAGTAGCTGTTAGGCATTTGGATGGGCACATGTCACTCTAATTTCCCGGCAGGAAGAAGAATTAACCAAAGTCTCAGCCACCCACCGGGAACCAGTATAGGTCCTGAACCAAATGTTTGGACTTGCGTTCAGCTCACAAAAAACGAGTTGAAAAATGGAGCTCAGGGGCACAGCAATTCACAAACTGGCAGAGTAATCAAGGCCAACTATCGTCCAAAAATCTGTTGAGGGAAGGCAACGAGGTGGAATTGAATGCGAGGCAGAATAGCAGGAAACAGATTTCAAGAGGTACGTTAGAATCGCCTGTAAAGCACAGGAAGAGGGGCACAACTTCGACAATGATGCACTTGGCCAAAAAGGGCGTATGCGTTTTCTCCTGAATATATTCAGGAGAAAACGCATACGCCCTTTTTGGCCAAGCAAGCAAGCGGGCAATGCAAATCTGCACTACAAAGAAGTATCACTTCCCAACTGTCAAAAGGGACATCCACAAAATGTGTAAAAACCAGAAAGGCAAGACAGGCCCTGGAGAACAGGGAGCCTTGTTATGCTGATGGGCGGGATGTAAGTTGCCAACTACCTCACTGGAGGAGTGCATTGTGTTCCCTAAAACAAGTAAACAACAGAGCTACAGAGCCAAGGGCACTTCCAGTCTAGGGAATATACCTTGGGAAAACTGAAAATCCATAAGACAGAGCCACCCCCAAATTGAGGGCTGCACTGCTTACAAGAACCTCAACCTGGGTACACCTGAAATATCCCAGGAAATATAAAAATGGTTCAAAACATTGTGGAAATTACGTACGATGGAATATCCCTCAGCCATGAAATCAATGTCATAAGACCAGTAGCAGCAAAATGAGTGGATTCAGGTACGATGATTCTAAGTGAAAGAAGTCACACAGAAAAAGAAACTTATCATAAGATATCACTTAGGAAGATCCTGTAAACATGGCTACACATGAACTGAGTTAGGAAAGAGAACAGAGTCTCACATTTAGAAAACACTCTTATGCCTGCTTAAGGGGGAAGGAGAGGTGGGGTGATGCATCAAACCAGAGTTTGATATAAGCACAGGTACTGTTCCAAAAACCAACTATGGAATAGACAAGACCTACACCTTCCTCAGTGAAAGGGACTCAAACCCCCATATTTCCCGCAGAGGAATAGATCTGACTAGTAAGAATCTTAAAACCTATGTATTGATATGTCTCCGTAAGGGAATCAAGTGTGTCTAGACTGGCATAAACATGGCAGCGAGAATCAGCTCAAACCCACTCTAAAAAGGAATTTCAAAAACAGAACAAAGAAACAGGGAAATTCTTTACAATTCCTTCAGGGTCTCTGATGCAACCTGGAATGACCCTATCTACGATGACAGCTGGATGTGGCATGAGGCTGGACACTTGGGACTGAGAGGATTGGTGAGATTGGGTGAGCAAATGCAGACCCTTTAAAGCAATAATGCATGGCAACCATTTCATGGGTCCCAACTCTCCAGGTTGAAGGGAATATTACTACAGCTATAACATGTACGGGAAACCTAGAGAATGGACACACTGTGAATATGAAAGGTTTCTAAAACTCAACGAAGAGTCCCTCTCCTGGTGCTCCGGTTTGACTTTCCAACAGCTTAACTATCAATCTCCCAACTTGGAGAGACAGCCCCTTTAAGCTCCTGGTTCACACAGGTTGCCCATTTGGCAGAGGAAGAAAGGGAAGAGGGAGAACCAATGAGAGAGTAGCTGTTAGGCATTTGGATGGGCACATGTCACTCTAATTTCCCGGCAGGAAGAAGAATTCACCAAAGTCTCAGCCACCCACCGGGAACCAGTATAGGTCCTGAACCAAATGTTTGGACTTGCGTTCAGCTCACAAAAAACGAGTTGAAAAATGGAGCTCAGGGGCACAGCAATTCACAAACTGGCAGAGTAATCAAGGCCAACTATCGTCCAAAAATCTGTTGAGGGAAGGCAACGAGGCGGACTTGAATGCGAGGCAGAATAGCAGGAAACAGATTTCAAGAGGTACGTTAGAATCGCCTGTAAAGCACAGGAAGAGGGGCACAACTTCGACAATGATGCACTTGGCCAAAAAGGGCGTATGCGTTTTCTCCTGAATATATTCAGGAGAAAACGCATACGCCCTTTTTGGCCAAGCAAGCAAGCGGGCAATGCAAATCTGCACTACAAAGAAGTATCACTTCCCAACGGTCAAAAGAGACATCCACAAAATGTGTAAAAACCAGAAAGGCAAGACAGGCCCTGGAGAACAGGGAGCCTTGTTATGCTGATGGGCGGGATGTAAGTTGCCAACTGCCTCACTGGAGGAGTGCACTGTTTTCCCTAAAACAAGTAAACAACAGAGCTACAGAGCCAAGGGCACTTCCAGTCTAGGGAATATACCTTGGGAAAACTGAAAATCCATAAGACAGAGCCACCCCCAAATTGAGGGCTGCACTGCTTACAAGAACCTCAACCTGGGTACACCTGAAATATCCCAGGAAATATAAAAATGGTTCAAAACTTTGTGGAACTTACGTACGATGGAATATCCCTCAGCCATGAAATCAATGTCATAAGACCAGTAGCAGCAAAATGAGGGGATTCAGGTACGATGATTCTAAGTGAAAGAAGTCACACAGAAAAAGAAACTTATCATAAGATATCACTTAGGAAGATCCTGTAAACATGGCTACACATGAACTGAGTTAGGAAAGAGAACAGAGTCTCACATTTAGAAAACACTCTTATGCCTGCTTAAGGGGGAAGGAGAGGTGGGGTGATGCATCAAACCAGAGTTTGATATAAGCACAGGTACTGTTCCAAAAACCAACTATGGAATAGACAAGACCTACACCTTCCTCAGTGAAAGGGACTC
Source organism: Mesoplodon mirus (assembly GCF_964341445.2). Lineage (NCBI taxonomy): Eukaryota > Metazoa > Chordata > Mammalia > Artiodactyla > Ziphiidae > Mesoplodon > Mesoplodon mirus. Next base: position 780,947 of record NW_028295773.1, read on the forward strand.
AAAACCCCATATTTCCCGCAGAGGAATAGATCTGACTAGTAAGAATCTTAAAACCTATGTATTGATATGTCTCCGTAAGGGAATCAAGTGTGTCTAGACTGGCATAAATATGGCAGCGAGAATTAGCTCAAACCCACTCTAAAAAGGAATTTCAAAAACAGAACAAAGAAACAGGGAAATTCTTAACAATTCCTTCAGGGTCTCTGATGCAACCTAGAATGACCCTATCTACAATGATAGCTGGATGCGGCATGAGGCTGGATACTTGGGACTGAGAGGATTGGAGAGATTGGGTGAGCAAAGGCAGACCCTTTATAGCAATAATGCATGGCACCCATTCCATGATTCCCAACTCTCCAGGTTGAAGGGAATATTACTACAGCTTTAACATGTACGGGAAACCTGGAGAATGGACACACTGTGAATACGAAAGGTTTCTAAAACTCAATGAAGTGTCCCTCTCCTGGTGCTCCGGTTTGACTTTCCAACTGCTTTACTATCAATCTCCCAACTTGGAGAGACAGCCCCTTTAAGCTCCTGGTTCACACAGGTTGCCCATTTGGCAGAGGAGGAAAGGGAAGAGGGAGAACCAATGAGAGAGTCGCTGTTAGGCATTTGGATGGGCACATGTCACTCTAATTTCCCGGCAGGAAGAAGAATTAACCAAAGTCTCAGCCACCCACCGGGAACCAGTATAGGTCCTGAACCAAAAGTTTGGACTTGTGTTCAGCTCACAAAAAAACGAGTTTGAAAATGGAGCTCAGGGGCACAGCAATTCACAAACAGGCAGAGTAATCAAGGAAAACAATCGTCCAAAAATCTGTTGAGGGAAGGCAACGAGGCGGACTTGAAATCGAGGCAGAATAGCAGGAAACAGATTTCAAGAGGTACGTTGGAATCACCTGTAAAGCACAGGAAGAGGGGCACAACTTCGACAATGATGCACTTGGCCAAAAAGGGCGTATGCGTTTTCTCCTGAATATATTCAGGAGAACACGCATACGCCCTTTTGGCCAAGCAAGCAAGCGGGCAATGCAAATCTGCACTACAAAGAAGTATCACTTCCCAACGGTCAAAAGGGACATTCACAAAATGTGTAAAAACCAGAAAGGCAAGACAGGCCCTGGAGAACAGGGAGCCTTGTTATGCTGATGGGCGGGATGTAAGTTGCCAACTGCCTCACTGGAGGAGTGCATTGTGTTCCCTAAAACAAGTAAACAACAGAGCTACAGAGCCAAGGGCACTTCCAGTCTAGGGAATATACCTTGGGAAAACTGAAAATCCATAAGAGAGAGCCACCCCCAAATTGAGGGCTGCACTGCTTACAAGAACCTCAACCTGGGTACACCTGAAGTATCCCAGGAAATATAAAAATGGTTCAAAACATTGTGGAACTTACATACGATGGAATATCCCTCAGCCATGAAATCAATGTCATAAGACCAGTAGCAGCAAAATGAGTGGATTCAGGTACGATGATTCTAAGTGAAAGAAGTCACACAGAAAAAGAAACTTATCATAAGATATCACTTAGGAAGATCCTGTAAACATGGCTACACATGAACTGAGTTAGGAAAGAGAACAGAGTCTCACATTTAGAAAACACTCTTATGCCTGCTTAAGGGGGAAGGAGAGGTGGGGTGATGCATCAAACCAGAGTTTGATATAAGCACAGGTACTGTTCCCAAAACCAACTATGGAATAGACAAGACCTACACCTTCCTCAGTGAAAGGGACTCAAAACCCCATATTTCCCGCAGAGGAATAGATCTGACTAGTAAGAATCTTAAAACCTATGTATTGATATGTCTCCGTAAGGGAATCAAGTGTGTCTAGACTGGCATAAACATGGCAGCGAGAATCAGCTCAAACCCACTCTAAAAATGAATTTCAAAAACAGAACAAAGAAACAGGGAAATTCTTTACAATTCCTTCAGGGTCTCTGATGCAACCTGGAATGACCCTATCTACGATGACAGCTGGATGAGGCATGAGGCTGGACACTTGGCACTGAGAGGATAGGAGAGATTGGGTGAGCAAAGGCAGACCCTTTATAGCAATAATGCATGGCACACATTCCATGGTTCCCAACTCTCCAGGTTGAAGGGAATATTACTACAGCTTTAACATGTACGGGAAACCTAGAGAATGGACACACTGTGAATACGAAAGGTTTCTAAAACTCAATGAAGAGTCCCTCTCCTGGTGCTCCGGTTTGACTTTCCAACTGCTTTACTATCAATCTCCCTACTTGGAGAGACAGCCCCTTTAAGCTCCTGGTTCACACAGGTTGCCCATTTGGCAGAGGATGAAAGGGAAGAGGGAGAACCAATGAGAGAGTCGCTGTTAGGCATTTGGATGGGCACATGTCACTCTAATTTCCCGGCAGGAAGAAGAATTAACCAAAGTCTCAGCCACCCACCGGGAACCAGTATAGGTCCTGAACCAAAAGTTTGGACTTAGGTTCAGCTCACAAAAAACGAGTTTGAAAATGGAGCTCAGGGGCACAGCAATTCACAAACAGGCAGAGTAATCAAGCCCAACAATCGTCCAAAAATCTGTTGAGGGAAGGCAACGAGGCGGACTTGAAAGCGAGGCAGAATAGCAGGAAACAGATTTCAAGAGGTACGTTGGAATTGTCTGTAAAGCACAGGAAGAGGGGCACAACTTCGACAATGATGCACTTGGCCAAAAAGGGTGTATGCGTTTTCTCCTGAATATATTCAGGAGAAAACGCATACGCCCTTTTTGGCCAAGCAAGCAAGCGGGCAATGCAAATCTGCACTACAAAGAAGTATCACTTCCCACGGGTCAAAAGGGACATCCACAAAATGTGTAAAAACCAGAAAGGCAAGACAGGCCGTGCCGAAATGGGAGCCTTGTTATGCTGATGGGCGGGATGTAAGTTGCCAACTGCCTCACTGGAGGAGTGCATTGAGTTCCCTAAAACAAGTAAACAACAGAGCTACAGAGCCAAGGGCACTTCCAGTCTAGGGAATATACCTTGGGAAAACTGAAATTCAATAAGACAGAGCCACCCCCATATTGAGGGCTGCACTGCTTACAAGAACCTCAACCTGGGTACACCGGAAATATCCCAGGAAATATATAAATGGTTCAAAACTTTGTGGAACTTACGTACGATGGAATATCCCTCAGCCACGAAATCAATGTCATAAGACCAGTAGCAGCAAAATGAGTGGATTCAGGTATGATGATTCTAAGTGAAAGAAGTCACACAGAAAAAGAAACTTATCATAAGATATCACTTAGGAAGATCCTGTAAACATGGCTACACATGAACTGAGTTAGGAAAGAGAACAGAGTCTCACATTTAGAAAACACTCTTATGCCTGCTTAAGGGGCAAGGAGAGGTGGGGTGATGCATCAAACCAGATTTTGATATAAGCACAGGTACCGTTCCAAAAACCAACTATGGAATAGACAAGACCTACACCTTCCTCAGTGAAAGGGACTCAAAATCCCATATTTCCCGCAGAGGAATAGATCTGACTAGTAAGAATCTTAACACCTATGTATTGATATGTGTCCGTAAGGGAATCAAGGGTGACTAGACTGGCATAAACAAGGCAGCGAGAATCAGCTCAAACCCACTCTAAAAAGGAATTTCAAAAACAAAACAAAGAAACAGGGAAATTCTTTACAATTCCTTCAGGGTCTCTGATGCAACCTGGAATGACCCTATCTACAATGACAGCTGGATGTGGCATGAGGCTGGACACTTGGGACTGAGAGGATTGGTGAGATTGGGTGAGCAAATGCAGACCCTTTAAAGCAATAATGCATGGCACCCATTCCATGGGTACCAACTCTCCAGGTTGAAGGGAATATTACTACAGCTATAACATGTACGGGAAACCTAGAGAATGGACACACTGTGAATACAAAAGGTTTCTAAAACTCAACGAAGAGTCCCTCTCCTGGTGCTCCGGTTTGATATTCCAACTGCTTTCCTATCAATCTCCCAACTTGGAGAGACAGCCCCTTTAAGCTCCTGGTTCACACAGGTTGCCAATTTGGCCGATGCTGAAAGGAAGAGGGAGAACCAATGAGAGAGTAGCTGTTAGGCATTTGGATGGGCACATGTCACTCTAATTTCCCGGCAGGAAGAAGAATTAACCAAAGTCTCAGCCACCCACCGGGAACCAGTATAGGTCCTGAACCAAAAGTTTGGACTTGCGTTCAGCTCACAAAAAACGAGTTGAAAAATGGAGCTCAGGGGCACAGCAATTCACAAACTGGCAGAGTAATCAAGGCCAACTATCGTCCAAAAATCTGTTGAGGGAAGGCAACGAGGCGGACTTGAATGCGAGGCAGAATAGCAGGAAACAGATTTCAAGAGGTACGTTAGAATCGCCTGTAAAGCACAGGAAGAGGGGCACAACTTCGACAATGATGCACTTGGCCAAAAAGGGCGTATGCGTTTTCTCCTGAATATATTCAGGAGAAAACGCATACGCCCTTTTTGGCCAAGCAAGCAAGCGGGCAATGCAAATCTGCACTACAAAGAAGTATCACTTCCCAACGGTCAAAAGGGACATCCACAAAATGTGTAAAAACCAGAAAGGCAAGACAGGCCCTGGAGAACAGGGAGCCTTGTTATGCTGATGGGCGGGATGTAAGTTGCCAACTGCCTCACTGGAGGAGTGCATTGTGTTCCCTAAAACAAGTAAACAACAGAGCTACAGAGCCAAGGGCACTTCCAGTCTAGGGAATATACCTTGGGAAAACTGAAAATCCATAAGACAGAGCCACCCCCAAATTGAGGGCTGCACTGCTTACAAGAACCTCAACCTGGGTACACCTGAAATATCCCAGGAAATATAAAAATGGTTCAAAACATTGTGGAACTTACGTACGATGGAATATCCCTCAGCCACGAAATCAATGTCATAAGACCAGTAGCAGCAAAATGAGTGGATTCAGGTACGATGATTCTAAGGGAAAGAAGTCACACAGGAAAAGAAACTTATCATAACATATCACTTAGGAAGTTCCTGTAAACATGGCTACACATGAACTGAGTTAGGAAAGAGAACAGAGTCTCACATTTAGAAAACACTCTTATGCCTGCTTAAGGGGGAAGGAGAGGTGGGGTGATGCATCAAACCAGAGTTTGATATAAGCACAGGTACTGTTCCAAAAACCAACTATGGAATAGACAAGACCTACACCTTCCTCAGTGAAAGGGACTCAAAACCCCATATTTCCCGCAGAGGAATAGATCTGACTAGTAAGAATCTTAAAACCTATGTATTGATATGTCTCCGTAAGGGAATCAAGTGTGTCTAGACTGGCATAAACATGGCAGCGAGAATCAGCTCAAACCCACTCTAAAAAGGAATTTCAAAAACAGAACAAAGAAACAGGGAAATTCTTTACAATTCCTTCAGGGTCTCTGATGCAACCTGGAATGACCCTATCTACGATGACAGCTGGATGTGGCATGAGGCTGGACACTTGGGACTGAGAGGATTGGTGAGATTGGGTGAGCAAATGCAGACCCTTTAAAGCAATAATGCATGGCAACCATTCCATGGGTCCCACCTCTCCAGGTTGAAGGGAATATTACTACAGCTATAACATGTACGGGAAACCTAGAGAATGGACACACTGTGAATACGAAAGTTTTCTGAAACTCAACGAAGAGTCCCTCTCCTGGTGCTCCGGTTTGACTTTCCAACAGCTTTACTATCAATCTCCCAACTTGGAGAGACAGCCCCTTTAAGCTCCTGGTTCACACAGGTTGCCCATTTGGCAGAGGAGGAAAGGGAAGAGGGAGAACCAATGAGAGAGTAGCTGTTAGGCATTTGGATGGGCACATGTCACTCTAATTTCCCGGCAGGAAGAAGAATTAACCAAAGTCTCAGCCACCCACCGGGAACCAGTATAGGTCCTGAACCAAAAGTTTGGACTTAGGTTCAGCTCACAAAAAACGAGTTTGAAAATGGAGCTCAGGGGCACAGCAATTCACAAACAGGCAGAGTAATCAAGGCCAACAATCGTCCAAAAATCTGTTGAGGGAAGGCAACGAGGCGGACTTGAAAGCGAGGCAGAATAGCAGGAAACAGATTTCAAGAGGTACTTTGGAATTGCCTGTAAAGCACAGGAAGAGGGGCACAACTTCGACAATGATGCACTTGGCCAAAAAGGGCGTATGCGTTTTCTCCTGAATATATTCAGGAGAAAACGCATACGCCCTTTTTGGCCAAGCAAGCAAGCGGGCAATGCAAATCTGCACTACAAAGAAGTATCCCTTCCCATGGGTCAAAAGGGACATCCACAAAATGTGTAAAAACCAGAAAGGCAAGACAGGCCGTGCCGAAATGGGAGCCTTGTTATGCTGATGGGCGGGATGTAAGTTGCCAACTGCCTCACTGGAGGAGTGCATTGAGTTCCCTAAAACAAGTAAACAACAGAGCTACAGAGCCAAGGGCACTTCCTGTCTAGGGAATATACCTAGGGAAAACTGAAATTCAATAAGACAGAGCCACCCCCATATTGAGGGCTGCACTGCTTACAAGAACCTCAACCTGGGTACACCGGAAATATCCCAGGAAATATATAAATGGTTCAAAACTTTGTGGAACTTATGTACGATGGAATATCCCTCAGCCACGAAATCAATGTCATAAGACCAGTAGCAGCAAAATGAGTGGATTCAGGTACGATGATTCTAAGTGAAAGAAGTCACACAGAAAAAGAATCTTATCATAAGATATCACTTAGGAAGATCCTGTAAACATGGCTACACATGAACTGAGTTAGGAAAGAGAACAGAGTCTCACATTTAGAAAACACTCTTATGCCTGCTTAAGGGGGAAGGAGAGGTGGGGTGATGCATCAAACCAGATTTTGATATAAGCACAGGTACCGTTCCAAAAACCAACTATGGAATAGACAAGACCTACACCTTCCTCAGTGAAAGGGACTCAAAACCCCATATTTCCCGCAGAGGAATAGATCTGACTAGTAAGAATCTTAACACCTATGTATTGATATGTGTCCGTAAGGGAATCAAGGGTGACTAGACTGGCATAAACAAGGCAGCGAGAATCAGCTCAAACCCACTCTAAAAAGGAATTTCAAAAACAAAACAAAGAAACAGGGAAATTCTTTACAATTCCTTCAGGGTCTCTGATGCAACCTGGAATGACCCTATCTACAATGACAGCTGGATGTGGCATGAGGCTGGACACTTGGGACTGAGAGGATTGGTGAGATTGGGTGAGCAAATGCAGACCCTTTAAAGCAATAATGCATGACACCCATTCCATGGGTACCAACTCTCCAGGTTGAAGGGAATATTACTACAGCTATAACATGTACGGGAAACCTAGAGAATGGACACACTGTGAATACAAAAGGTTTCTAAAACTCAACGAAGAGTCCCTCTCCTGGTGCTCCGGTTTGATATTCCAACTGCTTTCCTATCAATCTCCCAACTTGGAGAGACAGCCCCTTTAAGCTCCTGGTTCACACAGGTTGCCAATTTGGCCGATGCTGAAAGGAAGAGGGAGAACCAATGAGAGAGTAGCTGTTAGGCATTTGGATGGGCACATGTCACTCTAATTTCCCGGCAGGAAGAAGAATTCACCAAAGTCTCAGCCACCCACCGGGAACCAGTATAGGTCCTGAACCAAAAGTTTGGACTTGCGTTCAGCTCACAAAAAACGAGTTGAAAAATGGAGCTCAGGGGCACAGCAATTCACAAACTGGCAGAGTAATCAAGGCCAACTATCGTCCAAAAATCTGTTGAGGGAAGGCAACGAGGCGGACTTGAATGCGAGGCAGAATAGCAGGAAACAGATTTCAAGAGGTACGTTAGAATCGCCTGTAAAGCACAGGAAGAGGGGCACAACTTCGACAATGATGCACTTGGCCAAAAAGGGCGTATGCGTTTTCTCCTGAATATATTCAGGAGAAAACGCATACGCCCTTTTTGGCCAAGCAAGCAAGCGGGCAATGCAAATCTGCACTACAAAGAAGTATCACTTCCCAACGGTCAAAAGGGACATCCACAAAATGTGTAAAAACCAGAAAGGCAAGACAGGCCCTGGAGAACAGGGAGCCTTGTTATGCTGATGGGCGGGATGTAAGTTGCCAACTGCCTCACTGGAGGAGTGCATTGTGTTCCCTAAAACAAGTAAACAACAGAGCTACAGAGCCAAGGGCACTTCCAGTCTAGGGAATATACCTTGGGAAAACTGAAAATCCATAAGACAGAGCCACCCCCAAATTGAGGGCTGCACTGCTTACAAGAACCTCAAACTGGGTACACCTGAAATATCCCAGGAAATATAAAAATGGTTCAAAACATTGTGGAACTTACGTACGATGGAATATCCCTCAGCCACGAAATCAATGTCATAAGACCAGTAGCAGCAAAATGAGTGGATTCAGGTACGATGATTCTAAGTGAAAGAAGTCACACAGAAAAAGAAACTTATCATAAGATATCACTTAGGAAGATCCTGTAAACATGGCAACACATGAACTGAGTTAGGAAAGAGAACAGAGTCTCACATTTAGAAAACACTCTTATGCCTGCTTAAGGGGGAAGGAGAGGTGGGGTGATGCATCAAACCAGAGTTTGATATAAGCACAGGTACTGTTCCAAAAACCAACTATGGAATAGACAAGACCTACACCTTCCTCAGTGAAAGGGACTCAAAACCCCATATTTCCCGCAGAGGAATAGATCTGACTAGTAAGAATCTTAAAACCTATGTATTGATATGTCTCCGTAAGGGAATCAAGTGTGTCTAGACTGGCATAAACATGGCAGCGAGAATCAGCTCAAACCCACTCTAAAAAGGAATTTCAAAAACAGAACAAAGAAACAGGGAAATTCTTTACAATTCCTTCAGGGTCTCTGATGCAACCTGGAATGACCCTATCTACGATGACAGCTGGATGTGGCATGAGGCTGGACACTTGGGACTGAGAGGATTGGTGAGATTGGGTGAGCAAATGCAGACCCTTTAAAGCAATAATGCATGGCAACCATTCCATGGGTCCCACCTCTCCAGGTTGAAGGGAATATTACTACAGCTATAACATGTACGGGAAACCTAGAGAATGGACACACTGTGAATACGAAAGTTTTCTGAAACTCAACGAAGAGTCCCTCTCCTGGTGCTCCGGTTTGACTTTCCAACAGCTTTACTATCAATCTCCCAACTTGGAGAGACAGCCCCTTTAAGCTCCTGGTTCACACAGGTTGCCCATTTGGCAGAGGAGGAAAGGGAAGAGGGAGAACCAATGAGAGAGTAGCTGTTAGGCATTTGGATGGGCACATGTCACTCTAATTTCCCGGCAGGAAGAAGAATTAACCAAAGTCTCAGCCACCCACCGGGAACCAGTATAGGTCCTGAACCAAAAGTTTGGACTTAGGTTCAGCTCACAAAAAACGAGTTTGAAAATGGAGCTCAGGGGCACAGCAATTCACAAACAGGCAGAGTAATCAAGCCCAACAATCGTCCAAAAATCTGTTGAGGGAAGGCAACGAGGCTGACTTGAAAGCGAGGCAGAATAGCAGGAAACAGATTTCAAGAGGTACGTTGGAATCGTCTGTAAAGCACAGGAAGAGGGGCACAACTTCGACAATGATGCACTTGGCCAAAAAGGGTGTATGCGTTTTCTCCTGAATATATTCAGGAGAAAACGCATACGCCCTTTTTGGCCAAGCAAGCAAGCGGGCAATGCAAATCTGCACTACAAAGAAGTATCACTTCCCACGGGTCAAAAGGGACATCCACAAAATGTGTAAAAACCAGAAAGGCAAGACAGGCCGTGCCGAAATGGGAGCCTTGTTATGCTGATGGGCGGGATGTAAGTTGCCAACTGCCTCACTGGAGGAGTGCATTGAGTTCCCTAAAACAAGTAAACAACAGAGCTACAGAGCCAAGGGCACTTCCAGTCTAGGGAATATACCTTGGGAAAACTGAAATTCAATAAGACAGAGCCACCCCCATATTGAGGGCTGCACTGCTTACAAGAACCTCAACCTGGGTACACCGGAAATATCCCAGGAAATATATAAATGGTTCAAAATTTTGTGGAACTTACGTACGATGGAATATCCCTCAGCCACGAAATCAATGTCATAAGACCAGTAGCAGCAAAATGAGTGGATTCAGGAATGATGATTCTAAGTGAAAGAAGTCACACAGAAAAAGAAACTTATCATAAGATATCACTTAGGAAGATCCTGTAAACATGGCTACACATGAACTGAGTTAGGAAAGAGAACAGAGTCTCACATTTAGAAAACACTCTTATGCCTGCTTAAGGGGGAAGGAAAGGTGGGGTGATGCATCAAACCAGATTTTGATATAAGCACAGGTACCGTTCCAAAAACCAACTATGGAATAGACAAGACCTACACCTTCCTCAGTGAAAGGGACTCAAAATCCCATATTTCCCGCAGAGGAATAGATCTGACTAGTAAGAATCTTAACACCTATGTATTGATATGTGTCCGTAAGGGAAGCAAGGGTGACTAGACTGGCATAAACAAGGCAGCGAGAATCAGCTCAAACCCACTCTAAAAAGGAATTTCAAAAACAAAACAAAGAAACAGGGAAATTCTTTACAATTCCTTCAGGGTCTCTGATGCAACCTGGAATGACCCTATCTACAATGACAGCTGGATGTGGCATGAGGCTGGACACTTGGGACTGAGAGGATTGGTGAGATTGGGTGAGCAAATGCAGACCCTTTAAAGCAATAATGCATGGCACCCATTCCATGGGTACCAACTCTCCAGGTTGAAGGGAATATTACTACAGCTATAACATGTACGGGAAACCTAGAGAATGGACACACTGTGAATACAAAAGGTTTCTAAAACTCAACGAAGAGTCCCTCTCCTGGTGCTCCGGTTTGATATTCCAACTGCTTTCCTATCAATCTCCCAACTTGGAGAGACAGCCCCTTTAAGCTCCTGGTTCACACAGGTTGCCAATTTGGCCGAGGCTGAAAGGAAGAGGGAGAACCAATGAGAGAGTAGCTGTTAGGCATTTGGATGGGCACATGTCACTCTAATTTCCCGGCAGGAAGAAGAATTAACCAAAGTCTCAGCCACCCACCGGGAACCAGTATAGGTCCTGAACCAAATGTTTGGACTTGCGTTCAGCTCACAAAAAACGAGTTGAAAAATGGAGCTCAGGGGCACAGCAATTCACAAACTGGCAGAGTAATCAAGGCCAACTATCGTCCAAAAATCTGTTGAGGGAAGGCAACGAGGCGGACTTGAATGCGAGGCAGAATAGCAGGAAACAGATTTCAAGAGGTACGTTAGAATCGCCTGTAAAGCACAGGAAGAGGGGCACAACTTCGACAATGATGCACTTGGCCAAAAAGGGCGTATGCGTTTTCTCCTGAATATATTCAGGAGAAAACGCATACGCCCTTTTTGGCCAAGCAAGCAAGCGGGCAATGCAAATCTGCACTACAAAGAAGTATCACTTCCCACCGGTCAAAAGGGACATCCACAAAATGTGTAAAAACCAGAAAGGCAAGACAGGCCCTGGAGAACAGGGAGCCTTGTTATGCTGATGGGCGGGATGTAAGTTGCCAACTGCCTCACTGGAGGAGTGCATTGTGTTCCCTAAAACAAGTAAACAACAGAGCTACAGAGCCAAGGGCACTTCCAGTCTAGGGAATATACCTTGGGAAAACTGAAAATCCATAAGACAGAGCCACCCCCAAATTGAGGGCTGCACTGCTTACAAGAACCTCAACCTGGGTACACCTGAAATATCCCAGGAAATATAAAAATGGTTCAAAACATTGTGGAACTTACGTACGATGGAATATCCCTCAGCCACGAAATCAATGTCATAAGACCAGTAGCAGCAAAATGAGTGGATTCAGGTACGATGATTCTAAGGGAAAGAAGTCACACAGGAAAAGAAACTTATCATAAGATATCACTTAGGAAGTTCCTGTAAACATGGCTACACATGAACTGAGTTAGGAAAGAGAACAGAGTCTCACATTTAGAAAACACTCTTATGCCTGCTTAAGGGGGAAGGAGAGGTGGGGTGATGCATCAAACCAGAGTTTGATATAAGCACAGGTACTGTTCCAAAAACCAACTATGGAATAGACAAGACCTACACCTTCCTCAGTGAAAGGGACTCAAAACCCCATATTTCCCGCAGAGGAATAGATCTGACTAGTAAGAATCTTAAAACCTATGTATTGATATGTCTCCGTAAGGGAATCAAGTGTGTCTAGACTGGCATAAACATGGCAGCGAGAATCAGCTCAAACCCACTCTAAAAAGGAATTTCAAAAACAGAACAAAGAAACAGGGAAATTCTTTACAATTCCTTCAGGGTCTCTGATGCAACCTGGAATGACCCTATCTACGATGACAGCTGGATGTGGCATGAGGCTGGACACTTGGGACTGAGAGGATTGGTGAGATTGGGTGAGCAAATGCAGACCCTTTAAAGCAATAATGCATGGCAACCATTCCATGGGTCCCACCTCTCCAGGTTGAAGGGAATATTACTACAGCTATAACATGTACGGGAAACCTAGAGAATGGACACACTGTGAATACGAAAGGTTTCTGAAACTCAACGAAGAGTCCCTCTCCTGGTGCTCCGGTTTGACTTTCCAACAGCTTTACTATCAATCTCCCAACTTGGAGAGACAGCCCCTTTAAGCTCCTGGTTCACACAGGTTGCCCATTTGGCAGAGGAGGAAAGGGAAGAGGGAGAACCAATGAGAGAGTAGCTGTTAGGCATTTGGATGGGCACATGTCACTCTAATTTCCCGGCAGGAAGAAGAATTAACCAAAGTCTCAGCCACCCACCGGGAACCAGTATAGGTCCTGAACCAAAAGTTTGGACTTAGGTTCAGCTCACAAAAAACGAGTTTGAAAATGGAGCTCAGGGGCACAGCAATTCACAAACAGGCAGAGTAATCAAGGCCAACAATCGTCCAAAATCTGTTGAGGGAAGGCAACGAGGCGGACTTGAAAGCGAGGCAGAATAGCAGGAAACAGATTTCAAGAGGTACGTTAGAATCGCCTGTAAAGCACAGGAAGAGGGGCACAACTTCGACAATGATGCACTTGGCCAAAAAGGGCGTATGCGTTTTCTCCTGAATATATTCAGGAGAAAACGCATACGCCCTTTTTGGCCAAGCAAGCAAGCGGGCAATGCAAATCTGCACTACAAAGAAGTATCCCTTCCCATGGGTCAAAAGGGACATCCACAAAATGTGTAAAAACCAGAAAGGCAAGACAGGCCCTGGAGAACAGGGAGCCTTGTTATGCTGATGGGCGGGATGTAAGTTGCCAACTGCCTCACTGGAGGAGTGCATTGTGTTCCCTAAAACAAGTAAACAACAGAGCTACAGAGCCAAGGGCACTTCCAGTCTAGGGAATATACCTTGGGAAAACTGAAAATCCATAAGACAGAGCCACCCCCAAATTGAGGGCTGCGCTGCTTACAAGAACCTCAACCTGGGTACACCTGAAATATCCCAGGAAATATAAAAATGGTTCCAAACATTGTGGAACTTACGTACGATGGAATATCCCTCAGCCACGAAATCAATGTCATAAGACCAGTAGCAGCAAAATGAGTGGATTCAGGTACGATGATTCTAAGGGAAAGAAGTTACACAGGAAAAGAAACTTATCATAAGATATCACTTAGGAAGTTCCTGTAAACATGGCTACACATGAACTGAGTTAGGAAAGAGAACAGAGTCTCACATTTAGAAAACACTCTTATGCCTGCTTAAGGGGGAAGGAGAGGTGGGGTGATGCATCAAACCAGAGTTTGATATAAGCACAGGTACTGTTCCAAAAACCAACTATGGAATAGACAAGACCTACACCTTCCTCAGTGAAAGGGACTCAAAACCCCATATTTCCCGCAGAGGAATAGATCTGACTAGTAAGAATCTTAAAACCTATGTATTGATATGTCTCCGTAAGGGAATCAAGTGTGTCTAGACTGGCATAAACATGGCAGCGAGAATCAGCTCAAACCCACTCTAAAAAGGAATTTCAAAAACAGAACAAAGAAACAGGGAAATTCTTTACAATTCCTTCAGGGTCTCTGATGCAAACTGGAATGACCCTATCTACGATGACAGCTGGATGTGGCATGAGGCTGGACACTTGGGACTGAGAGGATTGGTGAGATTGGGTGAGCAAATGCAGACCCTTTAAAGCAATAATGCATGGCAACCATTCCATGGGTCCCACCTCTCCAGGTTGAAGGGAATATTACTACAGCTATAACATGTACGGGAAACCTAGAGAATGGACACACTGTGAATACGAAAGGTTTCTAAAACTCAACGAAGAGTCCCTCTCCTGGTGCTCCGGTTTGACTTTCCAACAGCTTTACTATCAATCTCCCAACTTGGAGAGACAGCCCCTTTAAGCTCCTGGTTCACACAGGTTGCCCATTTGGCAGAGGAGGAAAGGGAAGAGGGAGAACCAATGAGAGAGTAGCTGTTAGGCATTTGGATGGGCACATGTCACTCTAATTTCCCGGCAGGAAGAAGAATTCACCAAAGTCTCAGCCACCCACCGGGAACCAGTATAGGTCCTGAACCAAATGTTTGGACTTGCGTTCAGCTCACAAAAAACGAGTTGAAAAATGGAGCTCAGGGGCACAGCAATTCACAAACTGGCAGAGTAATCAAGGCCAACTATCGTCCAAAAATCTGTTGAGGGAAGGCAACGAGGCGGACTTGAATGCGAGGCAGAATAGCAGGAAACAGATTTCAAGAGGTACGTTAGAATCGCCTGTAAAGCACAGGAAGAGGGGCACAACTTCGACAATGATGCACTTGGCCAAAAAGGGCGTATGCGTTTTCTCCTGAATATATTCAGGAGAAAACGCATACGCCCTTTTTGGCCAAGCAAGCAAGCGGGCAATGCAAATCTGCACTACAAAGAAGTATCACTTCCCAACGGTCAAAAGGGACATCCACAAAATGTGTAAAAACCAGAAAGGCAAGACAGGCCCTGGAGAACAGGGAGCCTTGTTATGCTGATGGGCGGGATGTAAGTTGCCACCTGCCTCACTGGAGGAGTGCATTGTGTTCCCTAAAACAAGTAAACAACAGAGCTACAGAGCCAAGGGCACTTCCAGTCTAGGGAATATACCTTGGGAAAACTGAAAATCCATAAGACAGAGCCACCCCCAAATTGAGGGCTGCACTGCTTACAAGAACCTCAACCTGGGTACACCTGAAATATCCCAGGAAATATAAAAATGGTTCAAAACATTGTGGAACTTACGTACGATGGAATATCCCTCAGCCATGAAATCAATGTCATAAGACCAGTAGCAGCAAAATGAGTGGATTCAGGTACGATGATTCTAAGTGAAAGAAGTCACACAGAAAAAGAAACTTATCATAAGATATCACTTAGGAAGATCCTGTAAACATGGCAACACATGAACTGAGTTAGGCAAGAGAACAGAGTCTCACATTTAGAAAACACTCTTATGCCTGCTTAAGGGGGAAGGAGAGGTGGGGTGATGCATCAAACCAGAGTTTGATATAAGCACAGGTACTGTTCCAAAAACCAACTATGGAATAGACAAGACCTACACCTTCCTCAGTGAAAGGGACTCAAAACCCCATATTTCCCGCAGAGGAATAGATCTGACTAGTAAGAATCTTAAAACCTATGTATTGATATGTCTCCGTAAGGGAATCAAGTGTGTCTAGACTGGCATAAACATGGCAGCGAGAATCAGCTCAAACCCACTCTAAAAAGGAATTTCAAAAACAGAACAAAGAAACAGGGAAATTCTTTACAATTCCTTCAGGGTCTCTGATGCAACCTGGAATGACCCTATCTACGATGACAGCTGGATGTGGCATGAGGCTGGACACTTGGGACTGAGAGGATTGGTGAGATTGGGTGAGCAAATGCAGACCCTTTAAAGCAATAATGCATGGCAACCATTCCATGGGTCCCACCACTCCAGGTTGAAGGGAATATTACTACAGCTATAACATGTACGGGAAACCTAGAGAATGGACACACTGTGAATACGAAAGGTTTCTATAACTCAACGAAGAGTCCCTCTCCTGGTGCTCCGGTTTGACTTTCCAACAGCTTTACTATCAATCTCCCAACTTGGAGAGACAGCCCCTTTAAGCTCCTGGTTCACACAGGTTGCCCATTTGGCAGAGGAGGAAAGGGAAGAGGGAGAACCAATGAGAGAGTAGCTGTTAGGCATTTGGATGGGCACATGCCACTCTAATTTCCCGGCAGGAAGAAGAATTCACCAAAGTCTCAGCCACCCACCGGGAACCAGTATAGGTCCTGAACCAAATGTTTGGACTTGCGTTCAGCTCACAAAAAACGAGTTGAAATATGGAGCTCAGGGGCACAGCAATTCACAAACTGGCAGAGTAATCAAGGCCAACTATCGTCCAAAAATCTGTGGAGGGAAGGCAACGAGACGGACTTGAATGCGAGGCAGAATAGCAGGAAACAGATTTCAAGAGGTACGTTAGAATCGCCTGTAAAGCACAGGAAGAGGGGCACAACTTCGACAATGATGCACTTGGCCAAAAAGGGCGTATGCGTTTTCTCCTGAATATATTCAGGAGAAAACGCATACGCCCTTTTTGGCCAAGCAAGCAAGCGGGCAATGCAAATCTGCACTACAAAGAAGTATCACTTCCCACCGGTCAAAAGGGACATCCACAAAATGTGTAAAAACCAGAAAGGCAAGACAGGCCCTGGAGAACAGGGAGCCTTGTTATGCTGATGGGCGGGATGTAAGTTGCCAACTGCCTCACTGGAGGAGTGCATTGTGTTCCCTAAAACAAGTAAACAACAGAGCTACAGAGCCAAGGGCACTTCCAGTCTAGGGAATATACCTTGGGAAAACTGAAAATCCATAAGACAGAGCCACCCCCAAATTTAGGGCTGCACTGCTTACAAGAACCTCAACCTGGGTACACCTGAAATATCCCAGGAAATATAAAAATGGTTCCAAACATTGTGGAACTTACGTACGATGGAATATCCCTCAGCCACGAAATCAATGTCATAAGACCAGTAGCAGCAAAATGAGTGGATTCAGGTACGATGATTCTAAGGGAAAGAAGTCACACAGGAAAAGAAACTTATCAAAAGATATCACTTAGGAAGATCCTGTAAACATGGCTACACATGAACTGAGTTAGGAAAGAGAACAGAGTCTCACATTTAGAAAACACTCTTATGCCTGCTTAAGGGGGAAGGAGAGGTGGGGTGATGCATCAAACCAGAGTTTGATATAAGCACAGGTACTGTTCCAAAAACCAACTATGGAATAGACAAGACCTACACCTTCCTCAGTGAAAGGGACTCAAAACCCCATATTTCCCGCAGAGAAATAGATCTGACTAGTAAGAATCTTAAACCCTATGTATTGATATGTCTCCGTAAGGGAATCAAGTGTGTCTAGACTGGCATAAACATGGCAGCGAGAATCAGCTCAAACCCACTCTAAAAAGGAATTTCAAAAACAGAACAAAGAAACAGGGAAATTCTTTACAATTCCTTCAGGGTCTCTGATGCAACCTGGAATGACCCTATCTACGATGACAGCTGGATGTGGCATGAGGCTGGACACTTGGGACGGAGAGGATTGGTGAGATTGGGTGAGCAAATGCAGACCCTTTAAAGCAATAATGCATGGCAACCATTCCATGGGTCCCACCTCTCCAGGTTGAAGGGAATATTACTACAGCTATAACATGTACGGGAAACCTAGAGAATGGACACACTGTGAATACGAAAGGTTTCTAAAACTCAACGAAGAGTCCCTCTCCTGGTGCTCCGGTTTGACTTTCCAACAGCTTTACTATCAATCTCCCAACTTGGAGAGACAGCCCCTTTAAGCTCCTGGTTCACACAGGTTGCCCATTTGGCAGAGGAGGAAAGGGAAGAGGGAGAACCAATGAGAGAGTAGCTGTTAGGCATTTGGATGGGCACATGTCACTCTAATTTCCCGGCAGGAAGAAGAATTCACCAAAGTCTCAGCCACCCACCGGGAACCAGTATAGGTCCTGAACCAAATGTTTGGACTTGCGTTCAGCTCACAAAAAACGAGTTGAAAAATGGAGCTCAGGGGCACAGCAATTCACAAACAGGCAGAGTAATCAAGGCCAACTATCGTCCAAAAATCTGTTGAGGGAAGGCAACGAGGCGGACTTGAATGCGAGGCAGAATAGCAGGAAACAGATTTCAAGAGGTACGTTAGAATCGCCTGTAAAGCACAGGAAGAGGGGCACAACTTCGACAATGATGCACTAGGCCAAAAAGGGCGTATGCGTTTTCTCCTGAATATATTCAGGAGAAAACGCATACGCCCTTTTTGGCCAAGCAAGCAAGCGGGCAATGCAAATCTGCACTACAAATAAGTATCACTTCCCAACGGTCAAAAGGGACATCCACAAAATGTGTAAAAACCAGAAAGGCAAGACAGGCCCTGGAGAACAGGGAGCCTTGTTATGCTGATGGGCGGAATGTAAGTTGCCAACTGCCTCACTGGAGGAGTGCATTGTGTTCCCTAAAACAAGTAAACAACAGAGCTACAGAGCCAAGGGCACTTCCAGTCTAGGGAATATACCTTGGGAAAACTGAAAATCCATAGAACAGAGCCACCCCCAAATTGAGGGCTGCACTGCTTACAAGAACCTCAACCTGGGTACACCTGAAATATCCCAGGAAATATAAAAATGGTTCCAAACATTGTGGAACTTACGTACGATGGAATATCCCTCAGCCACGAAATCAATGTCATAAGACCAGTAGCAGCAAAATGAGTGGATTCAGGTACGATGATTCTAAGGGAAAGAAGTCACACAGGAAAAGAAACTTATCATAAGATATCACTTAGGAAGATCCTGTGAACATGGCTACACATGAACTGAGTTAGGAAAGAGAACAGAGTCTCACATTTAGAAAACACTCTTATGCCTGCTTAAGGGGGAAGGAGAGGTGGGGTGATGCATCAAACCAGAGTTTGATATAAGCACAGGTACTGTTCCAAAAACCAACTATGGAATAGACAAGACCTACACCTTCCTCAGTGAAAGGGACTCAAAACCCCATATTTCCCGCAGAGGAATAGATCTGACTAGTAAGAATCTTAAAACCTATGTATTGATATGTCTCCGTAAGGGAATCAAGTGTGTCTAGACTGGCATAAACATGGCAGCGAGAATCAGCTCAAACCCACTCTAAAAAGGAATTTCAAAAACAGAACAAAGAAACAGGGAAATTCTTTACAATTCCTTCAGGGTCTCTGATGCAACCTGGAATGACCCTATCTACGATGACAGCTGGATGTGGCATGAGGCTGGACACTTGGGACTGAGAGGATTGGTGAGATTGGGTGAGCAAATGCAGACCCTTTAAAGCAATAATGCATGGCAACCATTCCATGGGTCCCACCTCTCCAGGTTGAAGGGAATATTACTACAGCTATAACATGTACGGGAAACCTAGAGAATGGACACACTGTGAATACGAAAGGTTTCTAAAACTCAACGAAGAGTCCCTCTCCTGGTGCTCCGGTTTGACTTTCCAACAGCTTTACTATCAATCTCCCAACTTGGAGAGACAGCCCCTTTAAGCTCCTGGTTCACACAGGTTGCCCATTTGGCAGAGGAGGAAAGGGAAGAGGGAGAACCAATGAGAGAGTAGCTGTTAGGCATTTGGATGGGCACATGTCACTCTAATTTCCCGGCAGGAAGAAGAATTAACCAAAGTCTCAGCCACCCACCGGGAACCAGTATAGGTCCTGAACCAAATGTTTGGACTTGCGTTCAGCTCACAGAAAACGAGTTGAAAAATGGAGCTCAGGGGCACAGCAATTCACAAACTGGCAGAGTAATCAAGGCCAACTATCGTCCAAAAATCTGTTGAGGGAAGGCAACGAGGCGGACTTGAATGCGAGGCAGAATAGCAAGAAACAGATTTCAAGAGGTACGTTAGAATCGCCTGTAAAGCACAGGAAGAGGGGCACAACTTCGACAATGATGCACTTGGCCAAAAAGGGCGTATGCGTTTTCTCCTGAATATATTCAGGAGAAAACGCATACGCCCTTTTTGGCCAAGCAAGCAAGCGGGCAATGCAAATCTGCACTACAAAGAAGTATCACTTCCCACCGGTCAAAAGGGACATCCACAAAATGTGTAAAAACCAGAAAGGCAAGACAGGCCCTGGAGAACAGGGAGCCTTGTTATGCTGATGGGCGGGATGTAAGTTGCCAACTGCCTCACTGGAGGAGTGCATTGTGTTCCCTAAAACAAGTAAACAACAGAGCTACAGAGCCAAGGGCACTTCCAGTCTAGGGAATATACCTTGGGAAAACTGAAAATCCATAAGACAGAGCCACCCCCAAATTGAGGGCTGCACTGCTTACAAGAACCTCAACCTGGGTACACCTGAAATATCCCAGGAAATATAAAAATGGTTCCAAACATTGTGGAACTTACGTACGATGGAATATCCCTCAGCCACGAAATCAATGTCATAAGACCAGTAGCAGCAAAATGAGTGGATTCAGGTACGATGATTCTAAGGGAAAGAAGTCACACAGGAAAAGAAACTTATCATAAGATATCACTTAGGAAGATCCTGTAAGAATGGCTACACATGAACTGAGTTAGGAAAGAGAACAGAGTCTCACATTTAGAAAACACTCTTATGCCTGCTTAAGGGGGAAGGAGAGGTGGGGTGATGCATCAAACCAGAGTTTGATATAAGCACAGGTACTGTTCCAAAAACCAACTATGGAATAGACAAGACCTACACCTTCCTCAGTGAAAGGGACTCAAACCCCCATATTTCCCGCAGAGGAATAGATCTGACTAGTAAGAATCTTAAAACCTATGTATTGATATGTCTCCGTAAGGGAATCAAGTGTGTCTAGACTGGCATAAACATGGCAGCGAGAATCAGCTCAAACCCACTCTAAAAAGGAATTTCAAAAACAGAACAAAGAAACAGGGAAATTCTTTACAATTCCTTCAGGGTCTCTGATGCAACCTGGAATGACCCTATCTACGATGACAGCTGGATGTGGCATGAGGCTGGACACTTGGGACTGAGAGGATTGGTGAGATTGGGTGAGCAAATGCAGACCCTTTAAAGCAATAATGCATGGCAACCATTCCATGGGTCCCACCTCTCCAGGTTGAAGGGAATATTACTACAGCTATAACATGTACGGGAAACCTAGAGAATGGACACACTGTGAATACGAAAGGTTTCTAAAACTCAACGAAGAGTCCCTCTCCTGGTGCTCCGGTTTGACTTTCCAACAGCTTTACTATCAATCTCCCAACTTGGAGAGACAGCCCCTTTAAGCTCCTGGTTCACACAGGTTGCCCATTTGGCAGAGGAGGAAAGGGAAGAGGGAGAACCAATGAGAGAGTAGCTGTTAGGCATTTGGATGGGCACATGTCACTCTAATTTCCCGGCAGGAAGAAGAATTAACCAAAGTCTCAGCCACCCACCGGGAACCAGTATAGGTCCTGAACCAAATGTTTGGACTTGCGTTCAGCTCACAGAAAACGAGTTGAAAAATGGAGCTCAGGGGCACAGCAATTCACAAACTGGCAGAGTAATCAAGGCCAACTATCGTCCAAAAATCTGTTGAGGGAAGGCAACGAGGCGGACTTGAATGCGAGGCGGAATAGCAGGAAACAGATTTCAAGAGTTACGTTAGAATCGCCTGTAAAGCACAGGAAGAGGGGCACAACTTCGACAATGATGCACTTGGCCAAAAAGGGCGTATGCGTTTTCTCCTGAATATATTCAGGAGAAAACGCATACGCCCTTTTTGGCCAAGCAAGCAAGCGGGCAATGCAAATCTGCACTACAAAGAAGTATCACTTCCCACGGGTCAAAAGGGACATCCACAAAATGTATAAAAACCAGAAAGGCAAGACAGGCCCTGGAGAACAGGGAGCCTTGTTATGCTGATGGGCGGTATGTAAGTTGCCAACTGCCTCACTGGAGGAGTGCATTGTGTTCCCTAAAACAAGTAAACAACAGAGCTACAGAGCCAAGGGCACTTCCAGTCTAGGGAATATACCTTGGGGAAACTGAAAATCCATAAGACAGAGCCACCCCCAAATTGAGGGCTGCACTGCTTACAAGAACCTCAACCTGGGTACACCTGAAATATCCCAGGAAATATAAAAATGGTTCCAAACATTGTGGAACTTACGTACGATGGAATATCCCTCAGCCACGAAATCAATGTCATAAGACCAGTAGCAGCAAAATGAGTGGATTCAGGTACGATGATTCTAAGGGAAAGAAGTCACACAGGAAAAGAAACTTATCATAAGATATCACTTAGGAAGATCCTGTAAACATGGCTACACATGAACTGAGTTAGGAAAGAGAACAGAGTCTCACATTTAGAAAACACTCTTATGCCTGCTTAAGGGGGAAGGAGAGGTGGGGTGATGCATCAAACCAGAGTTTGATATAAGCACAGGTACTGTTCCAAAAACCAACTATGGAATAGACAAGACCTACACCTTCCTCAGTGAAAGGGACTCAAAACCCCATATTTCCCGCAGAGGAATAGATCTGACTAGTAAGAATCTTAAAACCTATGTATTGATATGTCTCCGTAAGGGAATCAAGTGTGTCTAGACTGGCATAAACATGGCAGCGAGAATCAGCTCAAACCCACTCTAAAAAGGAATTTCAAAAACAGAACAAAGAAACAGGGAAATTCTTTACAATTCCTTCAGGGTCTCTGATGCAACCTGGAATGACCCTATCTACGATGACAGCTGGATGTGGCATGAGGCTGGACACTTGGGACTGAGAGGATTGGTGAGATTGGGTGAGCAAATGCAGACCCTTTAAAGCAATAATGCATGGCAACCATTCCATGGGTCCCACCTCTCCAGGTTGAAGGGAATATTACTACAGCTATAACATGTACGGGAAACCTAGAGAATGGACACACTGTGAATACGAAAGGTTTCTAAAACTCAACGAAGAGTCCCTCTCCTGGTGCTCCGGTTTGACTTTCCAACAGCTTTACTATCAATCTCCCAACTTGGAGAGACAGCCCCTTTAAGCTCCTGGTTCACACAGGTTGCCCATTTGGCAGAGGAGGAAAGGGAAGAGGGAGAACCAATGAGAGAGTAGCTGTTAGGCATTTGGATGGGCACATGTCACTCTAATTTCCCGGCAGGAAGAAGAATTAACCAAAGTCTCAGCCACCCACCGGGAACCAGTATAGGTCCTGAACCAAATGTTTGGACTTGCGTTCAGCTCACAGAAAACGAGTTGAAAAATGGAGCTCAGGGGCACAGCAATTCACAAACTGGCAGAGTAATCAAGGCCAACTATCGTCCAAAAATCTGTTGAGGGAAGGCAACGAGGCGGACTTGAATGCGAGGCAGAATAGCAGGAAACAGATTTCAAGAGGTACGTTAGAATCGCCTGTAAAGCACAGGAAGAGGGGCACAACTTCGACAATGATGCACTTGGCCAAAAAGGGCGTATGCGTTTTCTCCTGAATATATTCAGGAGAAAACGCATACGCCCTTTTTGGCCAAGCAAGCAAGCGGGCAATGCAAATCTGCACTACAAAGAAGTATCACTTCCCAACGGTCAAAAGGGACATCCACAAAATGTGTAAAAACCAGAAAGGCAAGACAGGCCCTGGAGAACAGGGAGCCTTGTTATGCTGATGGGAGGGATGTAAGTTGCCAACTGCCTCACTGGAGGAGTGCATTGTGTTCCCTAAAACAAGTAAACAACAGAGCTACAGAGCCAAGGGCACTTCCAGTCTAGGGAATATACCTTGGGAAAACTGAAAATCCATAAGACAGAGCCACCCCCAAATTGAGGGCTGCACTGCTTACAAGAACCTCAACCTGGGTACACCTGAAATATCCCAGGAAATATAAAAATGGTTCCAAACATTGTGGAACTTACGTACGATGGAATATCCCTCAGCCATGAAATCAATGTCATAAGACCAGTAGCAGCAAAATGAGTGGATTCAGGTACGATGATTCTAAGTGAAAGAAGTCACACAGAAAAAGAAACTTATCATAAGATATCACTTAGGAAGATCCTGTAAACATGGCAACACATGAACTGAGTTAGGAAAGAGAACAGAGTCTCACATTTAGAAAACACTCTTATGCCTGCTTAAGGGGGAAGGAGAGGTGGGGTGATGCATCAAACCAGAGTTTGATATAAGCACAGGTACTGTTCCAAAAACCAACTATGGAATAGACAAGACCTACACCTTCCTCAGTGAAAGGGACTCAAAACCCCATATTTCCCGCCGAGGAATAGATCTGACTAGTAAGAATCTTAAAACCTATGTATTGATATGTCTCCGTAAGGGAATCAAGTGTGTCTAGACTGGCATAAACATGGCAGCGAGAATCAGCTCAAACCCACTCTAAAAAGGAATTTCAAAAACAGAACAAAGAAACAGGGAAATTCTTTACAATTCCTTCAGGGTCTCTGATGCAACCTGGAATGACCCTATCTACGATGACAGCTGGATGTGGCATGAGGCTGGACACTTGGGACTGAGAGGATTGGTGAGATTGGGTGAGCAAATGCAGACCCTTTAAAGCAATAATGCATGGCAACCATTCCATGGGTCCCACCTCTCCAGGTTGAAGGGAATATTACTACAGCTATAACATGTACGGGAAACCTAGAGAATGGACACACTGTGAATACGAAAGGTTTCTAAAACTCAACGAAGAGTCCCTCTCCTGGTGCTCCGGTTTGACTTTCCAACAGCTTTACTATCAATCTCCCAACTTGGAGAGACAGCCCCTTTAAGCTCCTGGTTCACACAGGTTGCCCATTTGGCAGAGGAGGAAAGGGAAGAGGGAGAACCAATGAGAGAGTAGCTGTTAGGCATTTGGATGGGCACATGTCACTCTAATTTCCCGGCAGGAAGAAGAATTCACCAAAGTCTCAGCCACCCACCGGGAACCAGTATAGGTCCTGAACCAAATGTTTGGACTTGAGTTCAGCTCACAAAAAACGAGTTGAAAAATGGAGCTCAGGGGCACAGCAATTCACAAACTGGCAGAGTAATCAAGGCCAACTATCGTCCAAAAATCTGTTGAGGGAAGGCAACGAGGCGGACTTGAATGCGAGGCAGAATAGCAGGAAACAGATTTCAAGAGGTACGTTAGAATCGCCTGTAAAGCACAGGAAGAGGGGCACAACTTCGACAATGATGCACTTGGCCAAAAAGGGCGTATGCGTTTTCTCCTGAATATATTCAGGAGAAAACGCATACGCCCTTTTTGGCCAAGCAAGCAAGCGGGCAATGCAAATCTGCACTACAAAGAAGTATCACTTCCCAACGGTCAAAAGGGACATCCACAAAATGTGTAAAAACCAGAAAGGCAAGACAGGCCCTGGAGAACAGGGAGCCTTGTTATGCTGATGGGCGGGATGTAAGTTGCCAACTGCCTCACTGGAGGAGTGCATTGTGTTCCCTAAAACAAGTAAACAACAGAGCTACAGAGCCAAGGGCACTTCCAGTCTAGGGAATATACCTTGGGAAAACTGAAAATCCATAAGACAGAGCCACCCCCAAATTGAGGGCTGCACTGCTTACAAGAACCTCAACCTGGGTACACCTGAAATATCCCAGGAAATATAAAAATGGTTCAAAACATTGTGGAACTTACGTACGATGGAATATCCCTCAGCCATGAAATCAATGTCATAAGACCAGTAGCAGCAAAATGAGTGGATTCAGGTACG
Source organism: Mesoplodon mirus (assembly GCF_964341445.2). Classification (NCBI taxonomy): domain Eukaryota; kingdom Metazoa; phylum Chordata; class Mammalia; order Artiodactyla; family Ziphiidae; genus Mesoplodon; species Mesoplodon mirus. The sequence goes on from NW_028295773.1 coordinate 806,764, forward strand.
ATGATTCTAAGTGAAAGAAGTCACACAGAAAAAGAAACTTATCATAAGATATCACTTAGGAAGATCCTGTAAACATGGCAACACATGAACTGAGTTAGGAAAGAGAACAGAGTCTCACATTTAGAAAACACTCTTATGCCTGCTTAAGGGGGAAGGAGAGGTGGGGTGATGCATCAAACCAGAGTTTGATATAAGCACAGGTACTGTTCCAAAAACCAACTATGGAATAGACAAGACCTACACCTTCCTCAGTGAAAGGGACTCAAAACCCCATATTTCCCGCAGAGGAATAGATCTGACTAGTAAGAATCTTAAAACCTATGTATTGATATGTCTCCGTAAGGGAATCAAGTGTGTCTAGACTGGCATAAACATGGCAGCGAGAATCAGCTCAAACCCACTCTAAAAAGGAATTTCAAAAACAGAACAAAGAAACAGGGAAATTCTTTACAATTCCTTCAGGGTCTCTGATGCAACCTGGAATGACCCTATCTACGATGACAGCTGGATGTGGCATGAGGCTGGACACTTGGGACTGAGAGGATTGGTGAGATTGGGTGAGCAAATGCAGACCCTTTAAAGCAATAATGCATGGCAACCATTCCATGGGTCCCACCTCTCCAGGTTGAAGGGAATATTACTACAGCTATAACATGTACGGGAAACCTAGAGAATGGACACACTGTGAATACGAAAGGTTTCTAAAACTCAACGAAGAGTCCCTCTCCTGGTGCTCCGGTTTGACTTTCCAACAGCTTTACTATCAATCTCCCAACTTGGAGAGACAGCCCCTTTAAGCTCCTGGTTCACACAGGTTGCCCATTTGGCAGAGGAGGAAAGGGAAGAGGGAGAACCAATGAGAGAGTAGCTGTTAGGCATTTGGATGGGCACATGTCACTCTAATTTCCCGGCAGGAAGAAGAATTCACCAAAGTCTCAGCCACCCACCGGGAACCAGTATAGGTCCTGAACCAAATGTTTGGACTTGCGTTCAGCTCACAAAAAACGAGTTGAAAAATGGAGCTCAGGGGCACAGCAATTCACAAACTGGCAGAGTAATCAAGGCCAACTATCGTCCAAAAATCTGTTGAGGGAAGGCAACGAGGCGGACTTGAATGCGAGGCAGAATAGCAGGAAACAGATTTCAAGAGGTACGTTAGAATCGCCTGTAAAGCACAGGAAGAGGGGCACAACTTCGACAATGATGCACTTGGCCAAAAAGGGCGTATGCGTTTTCTCCTGAATATATTCAGGAGAAAACGCATACGCCCTTTTTGGCCAAGCAAGCAAGCGGGCAATGCAAATCTGCACTACAAAGAAGTATCACTTCCCAACGGTCAAAAGGGACATCCACAAAATGTGTAAAAACCAGAAAGGCAAGACAGGCCCTGGAGAACAGGGAGCCTTGTTATGCTGATGGGCGGGATGTAAGTTGCCAACTGCCTCACTGGAGGAGTGCATTGTGTTCCCTAAAACAAGTAAACAACAGAGCTACAGAGCCAAGGGCACTTCCAGTCTAGGGAATATACCTTGGGAAAACTGAAAATCCATAAGACAGAGCCACCCCCAAATTGAGGGCTGCACTGCTTACAAGAACCTCAACCTGGGTACACCTGAAATATCCCAGGAAATATAAAAATGGTTCAAAACATTGTGGAAGTTACGTACGATGGAATATCCCTCAGCCATGAAATCAATGTCATAAGACCAGTAGCAGCAAAATGAGTGGATTCAGGTACGATGATTCTAAGTGAAAGAAGTCACACAGAAAAAGAAACTTATCATAAGATATCACTTAGGAAGATCCTGTAAACATGGCAACACATGAACTGAGTTAGCAAAGAGAACAGAGTCTCACATTTAGAAAACACTCTTATGCCTGCTTAAGGGGGAAGGAGAGGTGGGGTGATGCATCAAACCAGAGTTTGATATAAGCACAGGTACTGTTCCAAAAACCAACTATGGAATAGACAAGACCTACACCTTCCTCAGTGAAAGGGACTCAAAACCCCATATTTCCCGCAGAGGAATAGATCTGACTAGTAAGAATCTTAAAACCTATGTATTGATATGTCTCCGTAAGGGAATCAAGTGTGTCTAGACTGGCATAAACATGGCAGCGAGAATCAGCTCAAACCCACTCTAAAAAGGAATTTCAAAAACAGAACAAAGAAACAGGGAAATTCTTTACAATTCCTTCAGGGTCTCTGATGCAACCTGGAATGACCCTATCTACGATGACAGCTGGATGTGGCATGAGGCTGGACACTTGGGACTGAGAGGATTGGTGAGATTGGGTGAGCAAATGCAGACCCTTTAAAGCAATAATGCATGGCAACCATTCCATGGGTCCCACCTCTCCAGGTTGAAGGGAATATTACTACAGCTATAACATGTACGGGAAACCTAGAGAATGGACACACTGTGAATACGAAAGGTTTCTAAAACACAACGAAGAGTCCCTCTCCTGGTGCTCCGGTTTGACTTTCCAACAGCTTTACTATCAATCTCCCAACTTGGAGAGACAGCCCCTTTAAGCTCCTGGTTCACACAGGTTGCCCATTTGGCAGAGGAGGAAAGGGAAGAGGGAGAACCAATGAGAGAGTAGCTGTTAGGCATTTGGATGGGCACATGTCACTCTAATTTCCCGGCAGGAAGAAGAATTCACCAAAGTCTCAGCCACCCACCGGGAACCAGTATAGGTCCTGAACCAAATGTTTGGACTTGCGTTCAGCTCACAAAAAACGAGTTGAAATATGGAGCTCAGGGGCACAGCAATTCACAAACTGGCAGAGTAATCAAGGCCAACTATCGTCCAAAAATCTGTTGAGGGAAGGCAACGAGGCGGACTTGAATGCGAGGCAGAATAGCAGGAAACAGATTTCAAGAGGTACGTTAGAATCGCCTGTAAAGCACAGGAAGAGGGGCACAACTTCGACAATGATGCACTTGGCCAAAAAGGGCGTATGCGTTTTCTCCTGAATATATTCAGGAGAAAACGCATACGCCCTTTTTGGCCAAGCAAGCAAGCGGGCAATGCAAATCTGCACTACAAAGAAGTATCACTTCCCAACGGTCAAAAGGGACATCCACAAAATGTGTAAAAACCAGAAAGGCAAGACAGGCCCTGGAGAACAGGGAGCCTTGTTATGCTGATGGGCGGGATGTAAGTTGCCAACTGCCTCACTGGAGGAGTGCATTGTGTTCCCTAAAACAAGTAAACAACAGAGCTACAGAGCCAAGGGCACTTCCAGTCTAGGGAATATACCTTGGGAAAACTGAAAATCCATAAGACAGAGCCACCCCCAAATTGAGGGCTGCACTGCTTACAAGAACCTCAACCTGGGTACACCTGAAATATCCCAGGAAATATAAAAATGGTTCAAAACATTGTGGAACTTACGTACGATGGAATATCCCTCAGCCATGAAATCAATGTCATAAGACCAGTAGCAGCAAAATGAGTGGATTCAGGTACGATGATTCTAAGTGAAAGAAGTCACACAGAAAAAGAAACTTATCATAAGATATCACTTAGGAAGATCCTGTAAACATGGCAACACATGAACTGAGTTAGCAAAGAGAACAGAGTCTCACATTTAGAAAACACTCTTATGCCTGCTTAAGGGGGAAGGAGAGGTGGGGTGATGCATCAAACCAGAGTTTGATATAAGCACAGGTACTGTTCCAAAAACCAACTATGGAATAGACAAGACCTACACCTTCCTCAGTGAAAGGGACTCAAAACCCCATATTTCCCGCAGAGGAATAGATCTGACTAGTAAGAATCTTAAAACCTATGTATTGATATGTCTCCGTAAGGGAATCAAGTGTGTCTAGACTGGCATAAACATGGCAGCGAGAATCAGCTCAAACCCACTCTAAAAAGGAATTTCAAAAACAGAACAAAGAAACAGGGAAATTCTTTACAATTCCTTCAGGGTCTCTGATGCAACCTGGAATGACCCTATCTACGATGACAGCTGGATGTGGCATGAGGCTGGACACTTGGGACTGAGAGGATTGGTGAGATTGGGTGAGCAAATGCAGACCCTTTAAAGCAATAATGCATGGCAACCATTCCATGGGTCCCACCTCTCCAGGTTGAAGGGAATATTACTACAGCTATAACATGTACGGGAAACCTAGAGAATGGACACACTGTGAATACGAAAGGTTTCTAAAACTCAACGAAGAGTCCCTCTCCTGGTGCTCCGGTTTGACTTTCCAACAGCTTTACTATCAATCTCCCAACTTGGAGAGACAGCCCCTTTAAGCTCCTGGTTCACACAGGTTGCCCATTTGGCAGAGGAGGAAAGGGAAGAGGGAGAACCAATGAGAGAGTAGCTGTTAGGCATTTGGATGGGCACATGTCACTCTAATTTCCCGGCAGGAAGAAGAATTAACCAAAGTCTCAGCCACCCACTGGGAACCAGTATAGGTCCTGAACCAAATGTTTGGACTTGCGTTCAGCTCACAGAAAACGAGTTGAAAAATGGAGCTCAGGGGCACAGCAATTCACAAACTGGCAGAGTAATCAAGGCCAACTATCGTCCAAAAATCTGTTGAGGGAAGGCAACGAGGCGGACTTGAATGCGAGGCAGAATAGCAGGAAACAGATTTCAAGAGGTACGTTAGAATCGCCTGTAAAGCACAGGAAGAGGGGCACAACTTCGACAATGATGCACTTGGCCAAAAAGGGCGTATGCGTTTTCTCCTGAATATATTCAGGAGAAAACGCATACGCCCTTTTTGGCCAAGCAAGCAAGCGGGCAATGCAAATCTGCACTACAAAGAAGTATCACTTCCCACCGGTCAAAAGGGACATCCACAAAATGTGTAAAAACCAGAAAGGCAAGACAGGCCCTGGAGAACAGGGAGCCTTGTTATGCTGATGGGCGGGATGTAAGTTGCCAACTGCCTCACTGGAGGAGTGCATTGTGTTCCCTAAAACAAGTAAACAACAGAGCTACAGAGCCAAGGGCACTTCCAGTCTAGGGAATATACCTTGGGAAAACTGAAAATCCATAAGACAGAGCCACCCCCAAATTGAGGGCTGCACTGCTTACAAGAACCTCAACCTGGGTACACCTGAAATATCCCAGGAAATATAAAAATGGTTCAAAACATTGTGGAACTTACGTACGATGGAATATCCCTCAGCCATGAAATCAATGTCATAAGACCAGTAGCAGCAAAATGAGTGGATTCAGGTACGATGATTCTAAGTGAAAGAAGTCACACAGAAAAAGAAACTTATCATAAGATATCACTTAGGAAGATCCTGTAAACATGGCAACACATGAACTGAGTTAGGAAAGAGAACAGAGTCTCACATTTAGAAAACACTCTTATGCCTGCTTAAGGGGGAAGGAGAGGTGGGGTGATGCATCAAACCAGAGTTTGATATAAGCACAGGTACTGTTCCAAAAACCAACTATGGAATAGACAAGACCTACACCTTCCTCAGTGAAAGGGACTCAAAACCCCATATTTCCCGCAGAGGAATAGATCTGACTAGTAAGAATCTTAAAACCTATGTATTGATATGTCTCCGTAAGGGAATCAAGTGTGTCTAGACTGGCATAAACATGGCAGCGAGAATCAGCTCAAACCCACTCTAAAAAGGAATTTCAAAAACAGAACAAAGAAACAGGGAAATTCTTTACAATTCCTTCAGGGTCTCTGATGCAACCTGGAATGACCCTATCTACGATGACAGCTGGATGTGGCATGAGGCTGGACACTTGGGACTGAGAGGATTGGTGAGATTGGGTGAGCAAATGCAGACCCTTTAAAGCAATAATGCATGGCAACCATTCCATGGGTCCCACCTCTCCAGGTTGAAGGGAATATTACTACAGCTATAACATGTACGGGAAACCTAGAGAATGGACACACTGTGAATACGAAAGGTTTCTAAAACTCAACGAAGAGTCCCTCTCCTGGTGCTCCGGTTTGACTTTCCAACAGCTTTACTATCAATCTCCCAAATTGGAGAGACAGCCCCTTTAAGCTCCTGGTTCACACAGGTTGCCCATTTGGCAGAGGAGGAAAGGGAAGAGGGAGAACCAATGAGAGAGTAGCTGTTAGGCATTTGGATGGGCACATGTCACTCTAATTTCCCGGCAGGAAGAAGAATTAACCAAAGCCTCAGCCACCCACCGGGAACCAGTATAGGTCCTGAACCAAATGTTTGGACTTGCGTTCAGCTCACAGAAAACGAGTTGAAAAATGGAGCTCAGGGGCACAGCAATTCACAAACTGGCAGAGTAATCAAGGCCAACTATCGTCCAAAAATCTGTTGAGGGAAGGCAACGAGGCGGACTTGAATGCGAGGCAGAATAGCAGGAAACAGATTTCAAGAGGTACGTTAGAATCGCCTGTAAAGCACAGGAAGAGGGGCACAACTTCGACAATGATGCACTTGGCCAAAAAGGGCGTATGCGTTTTCTCCTGAATATATTCAGGAGAAAACGCATACGCCCTTTTTGGCCAAGCAAGCAAGCGGGCAATGCAAATCTGCACTACAAAGAAGTATCACTTCCCAACGGTCAAAAGGGACATCCACAAAATGTGTAAAAACCAGAAAGGCAAGACAGGCCCTGGAGAACAGGGAGCCTTGTTATGCTGATGGGCGGGATGTAAGTTGCCAACTGCCTCACTGGAGGAGTGCATTGTGTTCCCTAAAACAAGTAAACAACAGAGCTACAGAGCCAAGGGCACTTCCAGTCTAGGGAATATACCTTGGGAAAACTGAAAATCCATAAGACAGAGCCACCCCCAAATTGAGGGCTGCACTGCTTACAAGAACCTCAACCTGGGTACACCTGAAATATCCCAGGAAATATAAAAATGGTTCAAAACATTGTGGAACTTACGTACGATGGAATATCCCTCAGCCATGAAATCAATGTCATAAGACCAGTAGCAGCAAAATGAGTGGATTCAGGTACGATGATTCTAAGTGAAAGAAGTCACACAGAAAAAGAAACTTATCATAAGATATCACTTAGGAAGATCCTGTAAACATGGCAACACATGAACTGAGTTAGGAAAGAGAACAGAGTCTCACATTTAGAAAACACTCTTATGCCTGCTTAAGGGGGAAGGAGAGGTGGGGTGATGCATCAAACCAGAGTTTGATATAAGCACAGGTACTGTTCCAAAAACCAACTATGGAATAGACAAGACCTACACCTTCCTCAGTGAAAGGGACTCAAAGCCCCATATTTCCCGCAGAGGAATAGATCTGACTAGTAAGAATCTTAAAACCTATGTATTGATATGTCTCCGTAAGGGAATCAAGTGTGTCTAGACTGGCATAAACATGGCAGCGAGAATCAGCTCAAACCCACTCTAAAAAGGAATTTCAAAAACAGAACAAAGAAACAGGGAAATTCTTTACAATTCCTTCAGGGTCTCTGATGCAACCTGGAATGACCCTATCTACGATGACAGCTGGATGTGGCATGAGGCTGGACACTTGGGACTGAGAGGATTGGTGAGATTGGGTGAGCAAATGCAGACCCTTTAAAGCAATAATGCATGGCAACCATTCCATGGGTCCCACCTCTCCAGGTTGAAGGGAATATTACTACAGCTATAACATGTACGGGAAACCTAGAGAATGGACACACTGTGAATACGAAAGGTTTCTAAAACTCAACGAAGAGTCCCTCTCCTGGTGCTCCGGTTTGACTTTCCAACAGCTTTACTATCAATCTCCCAACTTGGAGAGACAGCCCCTTTAAGCTCCTGGTTCACACAGGTTGCCCATTTGGCAGAGGAGGAAAGGGAAGAGGGAGAACCAATGAGAGAGTAGCTGTTAGGCATTTGGATGGGCACATGTCACTCTAATTTCCCGGCAGGAAGAAGAATTCACCAAAGTCTCAGCCACCCACCGGGAACCAGTATAGGTCCTGAACCAAATGTTTGGACTTGCGTTCAGCTCACAAAAAACGAGTTGAAAAATGGAGCTCAGGGGCACAGCAATTCACAAACTGGCAGAGTAATCAAGGCCAACTATCGTCCAAAAATCTGTTGAGGGAAGGCAACGAGGCGGACTTGAATGCGAGGCAGAATAGCAGGAAACAGATTTCAAGAGGTACGTTAGAATCGCCTGTAAAGCACAGGAAGAGGGGCACAACTTCGACAATGATGCACTTGGCCAAAAAGGGCGTATGCGTTTTCTCCTGAATATATTCAGGAGAAAACGCATACGCCCTTTTTGGCCAAGCAAGCAAGCGGGCAATGCAAATCTGCACTACAAAGAAGTATCACTTCCCAACGGTCAAAAGGGACATCCACAAAATGTGTAAAAACCAGAAAGGCAAGACAGGCCCTGGAGAACAGGGAGCCTTGTTATGCTGATGGGCGGGATGTAAGTTGCCAACTGCCTCACTGGAGGAGTGCATTGTGTTCCCTAAAACAAGTAAACAACAGAGCTACAGAGCCAAGGGCACTTCCAGTCTAGGGAATATACCTTGGGAAAACTGAAAATCCATAAGACAGAGCCACCCCCAAATTGAGGGCTGCACTGCTTACAAGAACCTCAACCTGGGTACACCTGAAATATCCCAGGAAATATAAAAATGGTTCAAAACATTGTGGAACTTACGTACGATGGAATATCCCTCAGCCATGAAATCAATGTCATAAGACCAGTAGCAGCAAAATGAGTGGATTCAGGTACGATGATTCTAAGTGAAAGAAGTCACACAGAAAAAGAAACTTATCATAAGATATCACTTAGGAAGATCCTGTAAACATGGCAACACATGAACTGAGTTAGGAAAGAGAACAGAGTCTCACATTTAGAAAACACTCTTATGCCTGCTTAAGGGGGAAGGAGAGGTGGGGTGATGCATCAAACCAGAGTTTGATATAAGCACAGGTACTGTTCCAAAAACCAACTATGGAATAGACAAGACCTACACCTTCCTCAGTGAAAGGGACTCAAAACCCCATATTTCCCGCAGAGGAATAGATCTGACTAGTAAGAATCTTAAAACCTATGTATTGATATGTCTCCGTAAGGGAATCAAGTGTGTCTAGACTGGCATAAACATGGCAGCGAGAATCAGCTCAAACCCACTCTAAAAAGGAATTTCAAAAACAGAACAAAGAAACAGGGAAATTCTTTACAATTCCTTCAGGGTCTCTGATGCAACCTGGAATGACCCTATCTACGATGACAGCTGGATGTGGTATGAGGCTGGACACTTGGGACTGAGAGGATTGGTGAGATTGGGTGAGCAAATGCAGACCCTTTAAAGCAATAATGCATGGCAACCATTCCATGGGTCCCACCTCTCCAGGTTGAAGGGAATATTACTACAGCTATAACATGTACGGGAAACCTAGAGAATGGACACACTGTGAATACGAAAGGTTTCTAAAACTCAACGAAGAGTCCCTCTCCTGGTGCTCCGGTTTGACTTTCCAACAGCTTTACTATCAATCTCCCAACTTGGAGAGACAGCCCCTTTAAGCTCCTGGTTCACACAGGTTGCCCATTTGGCAGAGGAGGAAAGCGAAGAGGGAGAACCAATGAGAGAGTAGCTGTTAGGCATTTGGATGGGCACATGTCACTCTAATTTCCCGGCAGGAAGAAGAATTCACCAAAGTCTCAGCCACCCACCGGGAACCAGTATAGTTCCTGAACCAAATGTTTGGACTTGCGTTCAGCTCACAAAAAACGAGTTGAAAAATGGAGCTCAGGGGCACAGCAATTCACAAACTGGCAGAGTAATCAAGGCCAACTATCGTCCAAAAATCTGTTGAGGGAAGGCAACGAGGCGGACTTGAATGCGAGGCAGAATAGCAGGAAACAGATTTCAAGAGGTACGTTAGAATCGCCTGTAAAGCACAGGAAGAGGGGCACAACTTCGACAATGATGCACTTGGCCAAAAAGGGCGTATGCGTTTTCTCCTGAATATATTCAGGAGAAAACGCATACGCCCTTTTTGGCCAAGCAAGCAAGCGGGCAATGCAAATCTGCACTACAAAGAAGTATCACTTCCCAACGGTCAAAAGGGACATCCACAAAATGTGTAAAAACCAGAAAGGCAAGACAGGCCCTGGAGAACAGGGAGCCTTGTTATGCTGATGGGCGGGATGTAAGTTGCCAACTGCCTCACTGGAGGAGTGCATTGTGTTCCCTAAAACAAGTAAACAACAGAGCTACAGAGCCAAGGGCACTTCCAGTCTAGGGAATATACCTTGGGAAAACTGAAAATCCATAAGACAGAGCCACCCCCAAATTGAGGGCTGCACTGCTTACAAGAACCTCAACCTGGGTACACCTGAAATATCCCAGGAAATATAAAAATGGTTCAAAACATTGTGGAACTTACGTACGATGGAATATCCCTCAGCCATGAAATCAATGTCATAAGACCAGTAGCAGCAAAATGAGTGGATTCAGGTACGATGATTCTAAGTGAAAGAAGTCACACAGAAAAAGAAACTTATCATAAGATATCACTTAGGAAGATCCTGTAAACATGGCAACACATGAACTGAGTTAGGAAAGAGAACAGAGTCTCACATTTAGAAAACACTCTTATGCCTGCTTAAGGGGGAAGGAGAGGTGGGGTGATGCATCAAACCAGAGTTTGATATAAGCACAGGTACTGTTCCAAAAACCAACTATGGAATAGACAAGACCTACACCTTCCTCAGTGAAAGGGACTCAAAACCCCATATTTCCCGCAGAGGAATAGATCTGACTAGTAAGAATCTTAAAACCTATGTATTGATATGTCTCCGTAAGGGAATCAAGTGTGTCTAGACTGGCATAAACATGGCAGCGAGAATCAGCTCAAACCCACTCTAAAAAGGAATTTCAAAAACAGAACAAAGAAACAGGGAAATTCTTTACAATTCCTTCAGGGTCTCTGATGCAACCTGGAATGACCCTATCTACGATGACAGCTGGATGTGGCATGAGGCTGGACACTTGGGACTGAGAGGATTGGTGAGATTGGGTGAGCAAATGCAGACCCTTTAAAGCAATAATGCATGGCAACCATTCCATGGGTCCCACCTCTCCAGGTTGAAGGGAATATTACTACAGCTATAACATGTACGGGAAACCTAGAGAATGGACACACTGTGAATACGAAAGGTTTCTAAAACTCAACGAAGAGTCCCTCTCCTGGTGCTCCGGTTTGACTTTCCAACAGCTTTACTATCAATCTCCCAACTTGGAGAGACAGCCCCTTTAAGCTCCTGGTTCACACAGGTTGCCCATTTGGCAGAGGAGGAAAGCGAAGAGGGAGAACCAATGAGAGAGTAGCTGTTAGGCATTTGGATGGGCACATGTCACTCTAATTTCCCGGCAGGAAGAAGAATTCACCAAAGTCTCAGCCACCCACCGGGAACCAGTATAGTTCCTGAACCAAATGTTTGGACTTGCGTTCAGCTCACAAAAAACGAGTTGAAAAATGGAGCTCAGGGGCACAGCAATTCACAAACTGGCAGAGTAATCAAGGCCAACTATCGTCCAAAAATCTGTTGAGGGAAGGCAACGAGGCGGACTTGAATGCGAGGCAGAATAGCAGGAAACAGATTTCAAGAGGTACGTTAGAATCGCCTGTAAAGCACAGGAAGAGGGGCACAACTTCGACAATGATGCACTTGGCCAAAAAGGGCGTATGCGTTTTCTCCTGAATATATTCAGGAGAAAACGCATACGCCCTTTTTGGCCAAGCAAGCAAGCGGGCAATGCAAATCTGCACTACAAAGAAGTATCACTTCCCAACGGTCAAAAGGGACATCCACAAAATGTGTAAAAACCAGAAAGGCAAGACAGGCCCTGGAGAACAGGGAGCCTTGTTATGCTGATGGGCGGGATGTAAGTTGCCAACTGCCTCACTGGAGGAGTGCATTGTGTTCCCTAAAACAAGTAAACAACAGAGCTACAGAGCCAAGGGCACTTCCAGTCTAGGGAATATACCTTGGGAAAACTGAAAATCCATAAGACAGAGCCACCCCCAAATTGAGGGCTGCACTGCTTACAAGAACCTCAACCTGGGTACACCTGAAATATCCCAGGAAATATAAAAATGGTTCAAAACATTGTGGAACTTACGTACGATGGAATATCCCTCAGCCATGAAATCAATGTCATAAGACCAGTAGCAGCAAAATGAGTGGATTCAGGTACGATGATTCTAAGTGAAAGAAGTCACACAGAAAAAGAAACTTATCATAAGATATCACTTAGGAAGATCCTGTAAACATGGCAACACATGAACTGAGTTAGGAAAGAGAACAGAGTCTCACATTTAGAAAACACTCTTATGCCTGCTTAAGGGGGAAGGAGAGGTGGGGTGATGCATCAAACCAGAGTTTGATATAAGCACAGGTACTGTTCCAAAAACCAACTATGGAATAGACAAGACCTACACCTTCCTCAGTGAAAGGGACTCAAAACCCCATATTTCCCGCAGAGGAATAGATCTGACTAGTAAGAATCTTAAAACCTATGTATTGATATGTCTCCGTAAGGGAATCAAGTGTGTCTAGACTGGCATAAACATGGCAGCGAGAATCAGCTCAAACCCACTCTAAAAAGGAATTTCAAAAACAGAACAAAGAAACAGGGAAATTCTTTACAATTCCTTCAGGGTCTCTGATGCAACCTGGAATGACCCTATCTACGATGACAGCTGGATGTGGCATGAGGCTGGACACTTGGGACTGAGAGGATTGGTGAGATTGGGTGAGCAAATGCAGACCCTTTAAAGCAATAATGCATGGCAACCATTCCATGGGTCCCACCTCTCCAGGTTGAAGGGAATATTACTACAGCTATAACATGTACGGGAAACCTAGAGAATGGACACACTGTGAATACGAAAGGTTTCTAAAACTCAACGAAGAGTCCCTCTCCTGGTGCTCCGGTTTGACTTTCCAACAGCTTTACTATCAATCTCCCAACTTGGAGAGACAGCCCCTTTAAGCTCCTGGTTCACACAGGTTGCCCATTTGGCAGAGGAGGAAAGGGAAGAGGGAGAACCAATGAGAGAGTAGCTGTTAGGCATTTGGATGGGCACATGTCACTCTAATTTCCCGGCAGGAAGAAGAATTAACCAAAGTCTCAGCCACCCACCGGGAACCAGTATAGGTCCTGAACCAAATGTTTGGACTTGCGTTCAGCTCACAAAAAACGAGTTGAAAAATGGAGCTCAGGGGCACAGCAATTCACAAACTGGCAGAGTAATCAAGGCCAACTATCGTCCAAAAATCTGTTGAGGGAAGGCAACGAGGCGGACTTGAATGCGAGGCAGAATAGCAGGAAACAGATTTCAAGAGGTACGTTAGAATCGCCTGTAAAGCACAGGAAGAGGGGCACAACTTCGACAATGATGCACTTGGCCAAAAAGGGCATATGCGTTTTCTCCTGAATATATTCAGGAGAAAACGCATACGCCCTTTTTGGCCAAGCAAGCAAGCGGGCAATGCAAATCTGCACTACAAAGAAGTATCACTTCCCAACGGTCAAAAGGGACATCCACAAAATGTGTAAAAACCAGAAAGGCAAGACAGGCCCTGGAGAACAGGGAGCCTTGTTATGCTGATGGGCGGGATGTAAGTTGCCAACTGCCTCACTGGAGGAGTGCATTGTGTTCCCTAAAACAAGTAAACAACAGAGCTACAGAGCCAAGGGCACTTCCAGTCTAGGGAATATACCTTGGGAAAACTGAAAATCCATAAGACAGAGCCACCCCCAAATTGAGGGCTGCACTGCTTACAAGAACCTCAACCTGGGTACACCTGAAATATCCCAGGAAATATAAAAATGGTTCAAAACATTGTGGAACTTACGTACGATGGAATATCCCTCAGCCATGAAATCAATGTCATAAGACCAGTAGCAGCAAAATGAGTGGATTCAGGTACGATGATTCTAAGTGAAAGAAGTCACACAGAAAAAGAAACTTATCATAAGATATCACTTAGGAAGATCCTGTAAACATGGCAACACATGAACTGAGTTAGGAAAGAGAACAGAGTCTCACATTTAGAAAACACTCTTATGCCTGCTTAAGGGGGAAGGAGAGGTGGGGTGATGCATCAAACCAGAGTTTGATATAAGCACAGGTACTGTTCCAAAAACCAACTATGGAATAGACAAGACCTACACCTTCCTCAGTGAAAGGGACTCAAAACCCCATATTTCCCGCAGAGGAATAGATCTGACTAGTAAGAATCTTAAAACCTATGTATTGATATGTCTCCGTAAGGGAATCAAGTGTGTCTAGACTGGCATAAACATGGCAGCGAGAATCAGCTCAAACCCACTCTAAAAAGGAATTTCAAAAACAGAACAAAGAAACAGGGAAATTCTTTACAATTCCTTCAGGGTCTCTGATGCAACCTGGAATGACCCTATCTACGATGACAGCTGGATGTGGCATGAGGCTGGACACTTGGGACTGAGAGGATTGGTGAGATTGGGTGAGCAAATGCAGACCCTTTAAAGCAATAATGCATGGCAACCATTCCATGGGTCCCACCTCTCCAGGTTGAAGGGAATATTACTACAGCTATAACATGTACGGGAAACCTAGAGAATGGACACACTGTGAATACGAAAGGTTTCTAAAACTCAACGAAGAGTCCCTCTCCTGGTGCTCCGGTTTGACTTTCCAACAGCTTTACTATCAATCTCCCAACTTGGAGAGACAGCCCCTTTAAGCTCCTGGTTCACACAGGTTGCCCATTTGGCAGAGGAGGAAAGGGAAGAGGGAGAACCAATGAGAGAGTAGCTGTTAGGCATTTGGATGGGCACATGTCACTCTAATTTCCCGGCAGGAAGAAGAATTCACCAAAGTCTCAGCCACCCACCGGGAACCAGTATAGGTCCTGAACCAAATGTTTGGACTTGCGTTCAGCTCACAAAAAACGAGTTGAAAAATGGAGCTCAGGGGCACAGCAATTCACAAACTGGCAGAGTAATCAAGGCCAACTATCGTCCAAAAATCTGTTGAGGGAAGGCAACGAGGCGGACTTGAATGCGAGGCAGAATAGCAGGAAACAGATTTCAAGAGGTACGTTAGAATCGCCTGTAAAGCACAGGAAGAGGGGCACAACTTCGACAATGATGCACTTGGCCAAAAAGGGCGTATGCGTTTTCTCCTGAATATATTCAGGAGAAAACGCATACGCCCTTTTTGGCCAAGCAAGCAAGCGGGCAATGCAAATCTGCACTACAAAGAAGTATCACTTCCCAACGGTCAAAAGGGACATCCACAAAATGTGTAAAAACCAGAAAGGCAAGACAGGCCCTGGAGAACAGGGAGCCTTGTTATGCTGATGGGCGGGATGTAAGTTGCCAACTGCCTCACTGGAGGAGTGCATTGTGTTCCCTAAAACAAGTAAACAACAGAGCTACAGAGCCAAGGGCACTTCCAGTCTAGGGAATATACCTTGGGAAAACTGAAAATCCATAAGACAGAGCCACCCCCAAATTGAGGGCTGCACTGCTTACAAGAACCTCAACCTGGGTACACCTGAAATATCCCAGGAAATATAAAAATGGTTCAAAACATTGTGGAACTTACGTACGATGGAATATCCCTCAGCCATGAAATCAATGTCATAAGACCAGTAGCAGCAAAATGAGTGGATTCAGGTACGATGATTCTAAGTGAAAGAAGTCACACAGAAAAAGAAACTTATCATAAGATATCACTTAGGAAGATCCTGTAAACATGGCAACACATGAACTGAGTTAGGAAAGAGAACAGAGTCTCACATTTAGAAAACACTCTTATGCCTGCTTAAGGGGGAAGGAGAGGTGGGGTGATGCATCAAACCAGAGTTTGATATAAGCACAGGTACTGTTCCAAAAACCAACTATGGAATAGACAAGACCTACACCTTCCTCAGTGAAAGGGACTCAAAACCCCATATTTCCCGCAGAGGAATAGATCTGACTAGTAAGAATCTTAAAACCTATGTATTGATATGTCTCCGTAAGGGAATCAAGTGTGTCTAGACTGGCATAAACATGGCAGCGAGAATCAGCTCAAACCCACTCTAAAAAGGAATTTCAAAAACAGAACAAAGAAACAGGGAAATTCTTTACAATTCCTTCAGGGTCTCTGATGCAACCTGGAATGACCCTATCTACGATGACAGCTGGATGTGGCATGAGGCTGGACACGTGGGACTGAGAGGATTGGTGAGATTGGGTGACCAAATGCAGACCCTTTAAAGCAATAATGCATGGCAACCATTCCATGGGTCCCACCTCTCCAGGTTGAAGGGAATATTACTACAGCTATAACATGTACGGGAAACCTAGAGAATGGACACACTGTGAATACGAAAGGTTTCTAAAACTCAACGAAGAGTCCCTCTCCTGGTGCTCCGGTTTGACTTTCCAACAGCTTTACTATCAATCTCCCAACTTGGAGAGACAGCCCCTTTAAGCTCCTGGTTCACACAGGTTGCCCATTTGGCAGAGGAGGAAAGGGAAGAGGGAGAACCAATGAGAGAGTAGCTGTTAGGCATTTGGATGGGCACATGTCACTCTAATTTCCCGGCAGGAAGAAGAATTCACCAAAGTCTCAGCCACCCACCGGGAACCAGTATAGGTCCTGAACCAAATGTTTGGACTTGCGTTCAGCTCACAAAAAACGAGTCGAAAAATGGAGCTCAGGGGCACAGCAATTCACAAACTGGCAGAGTAATCAAGGCCAACTATCGTCCAAAAATCTGTTGAGGGAAGGCAACGAGGCGAACTTGAATGCGAGGCAGAATAGCAGGAAACAGATTTCAAGAGGTACGTTAGAATCGCCTGTAAAGCACAGGAAGAGGGGCACAACTTCGACAATGATGCACTTGGCCAAAAAGGGCGTATGCGTTTTCTCCTGAATATATTCAGGAGAAAACGCATATGCCCTTTTTGGCCAAGCAAGCAAGCGGGCAATGCAAATCTGCACTACAAAGAAGTATCACTTCCCACCGGTCAAAAGGGACATCCACAAAATGTGTAAAAACCAGAAAGGCAAGACAAGCCCTGGAGAACAGGGAGCCTTGTTATGCTGATGGGCGGGATGTAAGCTGCCAACTGCCTCCCTGGAGGAGTGCATTGTGTTCCCTAAAACAAGTAAACAACAGAGCTACAGAGCCAAGGGCACTTCCAGTCTAGGGAATATACATTGGGAAAACTGAAGATCCATAAGACACAGCCACCCCCAAATTGAGGGCTGCACTGCTTACAAGAACCTCAACCTGGGTACACCTGAAATATCCCAGGAAATATAAAAATGGTTCAAAACATTGTGGAACTTACGTACGATGGAATATCCCTCAGCCACGAAATCAATGTCATAAGACCAGTAGCAGCAAAATGAGTGGATTCAGGTACGATGATTCTAAGTGAAAGAAGTCACACAGAAAAAGAAACTTATCATAAGATATCAATTAGGAAGATCCTGTAAACATGGCTACACATGAACTGAGTTAGCAAAGAGAACAGAGTCTCACATTTAGAAAACACTCTTATGCCTGCTTAAGGGGGAAGGAGAGGTGGGGTGGTGCATCAAACCAGAGTTTTATATAAGCACAGGAAACGTTCCAAAATCCAACTATGGAATAGACAAGACCTACACCTTCCTCAGTGAAAGGGACTCAAAACCCCATATTTCCCGCAGAGGAATAGATCTGACTAGTAAGAATCTTAAAACCTATGTATTGATATGTCTCCGTAAGGGAATCAAGTGTGACAAGACTGGCATAAACATGGCAGCGAGAATCAGCTCAAACCCACTCTAAAAAGGAATTTCAAAAACAAAACAAAGAAACAGGGAAATTCTTTACAATTCCTTCAGGGTCTCTGATGAAACCTGGAATGACCCTATCTACAATGACAGCTGGATGTGGCATGAGGCTGGACACTTGGGACTGAGAGGATTGGTGAGATTGGGTGAGCAAATGCAGACCCTTTAAAGCAATAATGCATGGCACCCATTCCATGGGTCCCAACTCTCCAGGTTGAAGGGAATATTACTACAGCTATAACATGTACGGGAAACCTAGAGAATGGACACACTGTGAATAGGAAAGGTTTCTAAAACTCAACGAAGTGTCCCTCTCCTGGTGCTGCGGTTTGACTTTCCAACTGCTTTCCTATCAATCTCCCAACTTGGAGAGACAGCCCCTTTAAGCTCCTGGTTCGCCCAGGTTGCCAATCTGGCAGAGGATGAAAGGGAAGAGGGAGAACCAATGAGAGAGTAGCTGTTAGGCATTTGGATGGGCACATGTCACTCTAATTTCCCGGCAGGAAGAAGAATTAACCAAAGTCTCAGCCACCCACCGGGAACCAGTATAGGTCCTGAACCCAAAGTTTGGACTTGCGTTCAGCTCACAAAAAGCGAGTTGAAAAATGGAGCTCAGGGGCACAGCAATTCACAAACTGGCAGAGTAATCAAGGCCAACTATCGTCCAAAAATCTGTTGAGGGAAGGCATCGAGGCGGACTTGAAAGCGAGGCAGAATAGCAGGAAACAGATTTCAAGAGGTACTTTGGAATCGCCTGTAAAGCACAGGAAGAGGGGCACAACTTCGACAATGATGCACTTGGCCAAAAAGGGCGTATGCGTTTTCTCCTGAATATATTCAGGAGAAAACGCATACGCCCTTCTTGGCCAAGCAAGCAAGCGGGCAATGCAAATCTGCACTACAAAGAAGTATCACTTCCCACCGGTCAAAAGGGACATCCACAAAATGTGTAAAAACCAGAAAGGCAAGACAGGCCCTGGAGAACAGGGAGCCTTGTTATGCTGATGGGCGGGATGTAAGTTGTCAACTGCCTCCCTGGAGGAGTGCATTGTGTTCCCTAAAACAAGTAAACAACAGAGCTACAGAGCCAATGGCACGTCCAGTCTAGGGAATATACATTGGGAAAACTGAAAATCCATAAGACAGAGCCACCCCCAAATTGAGGGCTGCACTGCTTACAGGAACCTCAACGTGGGTACACCTGAAATATCCCAGGAAATATAAAAATGGTTCCAAACATCGTGGAACTTACGCACGGTGGAATATCCCTCAGCCATGAAATCAATGTCATAAGACCAGTAGCAGCAAAATGAGTGGATTCATGTACGATGATTCTAAGTGAAAGAAGTCACACAGGAAAAGAAACTTATCATAAGATATCACTTAGGAAGATCCTGTAAACATGGCTACACATGAACTGAGTTAGGCAAGAGAACAGAGTCTCACATTTAGAAAACACTCTTATGCCTGCTTAAGGGGGAAGGAGAGGTGGGGTGATGCATCAAACCAGAGTTTGATATAAGCACAGGTACCGTTCCAAAAACCAACTATGGAATAGACAAGACCTACACCTTCCTCAGTGAAAGGGACTCAAAACCCCATATTTCCCGCAGAGGAATAGATCTGACTAGTAAGAATCTTAAAACCTATGTATTGATATGTCTCCGTAAGGGAATCAAGTGTGTCTAGACTGGCATAAACATGGCAGCGAGAATCAGCTCAAACCCACTCTAAAAAGGAATTTCAAAAACAGAACAAAGAAATAGGGAAATTCTTTACAATTCCTTCAGGGTCTCTGATGCAACCTGGAATGACCCTATCTACAATGACAGCTGGATGTGGCATAAGGCTGGACACTTGGGACTGAGAGGATTTGTGAGATTGGGTGAGCAAATGCAGACCCTTTAAAGCAATAATGCATGGCAACCATTCCATGGGTCCCAACTCTCCAGGTTGAAGGGAATATTACTACAGCTATAACATGTACGGAAACATAGAGAATGGACACACTGTGAATACGAAAGGTTTCTAAAACTCAACAAAGAGTCCCTCTCCTGGTGCTCCGGTTTGACTTTCCAACAGCTTTACTATCAATCTCCCAACTTGGAGAGACAGACCCTTTAAGCTCCTGGTTCACACAGGTTGCCCATTTGGCAGAGGAGGAAACGGAAGAGGGAGAACCAATGAGAGAGTAGCTGTTAGGCATTTGGATGGGCACATGTCACTCTAATTTCCCGGCAGGAAGAAGAATTAACCAAAGTCTCAGCCACCCACCGGGAACCAGTATAGGTCCTGAACCAAATGTTTGGACTTGCGTTCAGCTCACAAGAAACGAGTTGAAAAATGGAGCTCAGGGGCACAGCAATTCACAAACTGGCAGAGTAATCTAGGCCAACTATCGTCCAAAAATCTGTTGAGGGAAGGCAACGAGGCGGACTTGAAAGCGAGGCAGAATAGCAGGAAACAGATTTCAAGAGGTACGTTGGAATCGCCTGTAAAGCACAGGAAGACGGGAACAACTTCGACAATGATGCACTTGGCCAAAAAGGGCGTATGCGTTTTCTCCTGAATATATTCAGGAGAAAACTACAATGAGGTATCACCTCACACCTGTTAGAATCGGCATCATCAGAAAATCTACAAACAACCAATTCTGGGGAGGGTGTGGACAAAAGGAGCCCTCTTCCACTATTGGTGGGAATGTAAATTGATAGAGTCTCTATGGAGAACAGTATGGAGTTTCCTTAAAAAAACTAGAAATAGAATTACCATCTGATCCAGCAATCCCACTTCTGGGCATATACCCAGAGAAAACCGTATTTCAAAAAGGCACATTCACCACAATGTTCGTTGCAGCACTATTTACAATAGCAAGGTAATGGAAGCAACCTAAATGCCCACAGACAGATGAATGGATAAAGACGTGGTACATATATGAAATGGAATATTATTCGGCCATAAAAAGGAATGAAACTGGGTCATTTGTAGAGACATCGATGGATCGAGAGACTGTCATACAGAATGAAGTAAGTCAGAAAGAGGAAAACAAATATTGTATATTAATGCATATATGAGGAAACTAAAAAAATGGTACGGATGAACTGGTTTGCAGGGAAGAAATAGAGACACAGAGGTAGAGAACAAACATATGGACAACAATTGTGGGAAGACATGGGGTGCTGGTGGTGGGATGAGTTGGGAGATTGGGATTGACCTGTATAAATGTATATGCATAAAATACATAACTAATAATAACCTGCTGTATAAAAACATAAATAAAATAAAATTTCAAAATTCTAAAAAATAAAATTTAAAAATAAAACAGAAAAAATTCTTCCCGTCACACAGATGTATTTATAGGAATGAATTATTTCCATGCTTATATTTATAAATACATAAAAGAGAAATAAAATCTAACTTGAACCATAAAAGAAAAAAAAAAAGTAAACCCACTAGTTATACAGAGGAAAACCCTATCAGGGCCCTTGCTCCAGCGGTAAACAATTCTGAAATTGGTCAGAGGTGGGGAACCATCTCCCATATAGCCAGCAACCCACCCCCCACGCAAGGAGCGTCCTCATTGCAAAGCTGGGGGACAGTGCCGAGGCATCTGTGAGTAAACGTGAGCTGAGCCCCAGGCCAGCTGCTGCTGAACTGTTCCCCCCCTTTCCAGGTAAATCACCTGAATATGTACAAGGGCTTGAAAGCCTAGAGGAAGGACCGTGGAGCCACACCAGCGACAGCACGCAGGCCAACTTGGTGCCTGCAGGCCAGCCAGGGTGGTCCTGGACCCTGGCGCTCTTCCAGAAGCTTCCCATTGCCCTGCCTGAGATACCCTCCTGTCCCGGCCCCCACTGCTTTTTTCCTTCCTCACCTCTGTCCAGAGAGAAATTCCAGCGGAAGGTATGGGTGACACATCCTCTTCTTTACAGGCGGCAGCCTGGCAACTCCTGCAGAAAGGCCAGCAGAACCCCACTCACACCGGGCCACCCACAAAGCTGTGGCCCCTCACTCCCTCCCACCAGCACAGCCCCGAGACTGCTGACGGGGCAGAGAATATGGGGTCAGGCACAGCTTCAGGGGCTATTGCTGCCTAGAGCGCTGTTTATATTGACCTCAACGAGGCACACCTGGGGAGGGCGGGCCGGCAGGGTATGGCTGCCCAGGTCAGCTAATCCACAACCCTGAGGGAATCACATTGCTGAAAATGGACCCCGCTAAGGCAGAAGAGAAGCCAAGGGAAAAAAGGACACAATGCCATTTGCAGCACCGTAGATGAGTCTAGAAGTAATCACGTGACTTGTAGTAGGTCAGAAAGTGAAAGACACATATCATATCATATCACTTATAGGTGTTACCTAAAAATGGATACCAAGGCAGATATGTCCACGGAGAAGGGCAATCACAGATTCATTAAACAAACTTATGGTTCACCAATGGAAAGGTGTGAGGATTGGTTTCATTACGATATCGGTGTTAACAGACATATACAAACACAGGTGACATATATAATCACCAAAGACCTACAGAATACCAAGAGAGGACTACTCAACATTCTGTCATAACGTACATGGGAAAAGGATCCCAGGAAGAACAGACATCTGTATATGTGTAAAAGAACCACATCTTCCACACCTACAACAAACCAAACATTGTAATCAAACTTGCTGTAATAGAAAATAAAAAATTAAATTAAAAACACGAACAAGAAGTAGTGAGACAAACGTGAGGGGCTTTCTCCTGGCACATTCCATTCTAAACTCCAATCTAGAACACCACTTCCACTGAGGCTCTCTTGCCCTAGTAACCAGATTTGGTAAGGGTGAACTGCTGCCACCTTGTGGCCGTTTCACACAACAGCAACTTTAATCCCAGCGCTAATGGTCAGTTGATATTCAAAATCATTGCAGGCCTGTAAATGACACCTGCCCTGAAAACAAATCCTGGGGTCACATATCGACCAAAAAATTCAAAGGACGTCCATATTTCAAATCGACCGTTTCAAAAGGCATATTTTACGCACATTAGTGTTCTGCTTCTTTTCCTTTCTTTCCTTTTTTGTTAAAAAACACGGGAATGGAAAAAGGCATCCCTCAGAATGGGCGAAAATCGTTGCAGACGAATCAATGGACAGAGGTTTAATCTCCAATATATATAAACAGCTCATGCAGCTTAATATTAAAAAAACAAACAACCCAATACAAAAATGGTCAGAAGATCTAAAGAGACGTTTCTTCAAAGAAGACACAGAGATGGCCAAGACGCACATGAAAAGCTGCTCAACAGCAATAATTATTAGAGAAATGCAAATCAAAACTACAATGAGGTATCACCTCACACCTGTTAGAATCGGCATCATCAGAATATCTACAAACAACCAATTCTGGGGAGGGTGTGGACAAAAGGAGCCCTCTTCCACTATTGGTGGGAATGTAAATTGATACAGTCACTATGGAGAACAGTATGGAGTTTCCTTAAAAAAACTAGAAATAGAATTACCATCTGATCCAGCAATCCCACTTCTGGGCATATACCCAGAGAAAACCGTATTTCAAAAAGGCACATTCACCACAATGTTCGTTGCAGCACTATTTACAATAGCCAGGTAATGGAAGCAACCTAAATGCCCACAGACAGATGAATGGATAAAGATGTGGTACATATATAAAATGGAATATGACTCGGCCATAAAAAAGAATGAAACTGGGTCATTTGTAGAGACATCGATGGATCGAGAGACTGTCATACAGAATGAAGTAAGTCAGAAAGAGGAAAACAAATATTGTCTATTAACGCATATATGTGGAGCCTAAAAATGGTACAGATGAACTCGTTGGCAGGGCAGAAATAGAGACACAGAGGTAGAGAACAAACGTATGGACACCAAGTGTGGGAAGCCATGGGGTGGTGGTGGTGGGATGAGTTGGGAGTTTGGGATTGACCTGTATACATGTATATGCATAAAATACATAACTAATAATAACGTGCTGTATAAAAAATATAAATAAAATAAAATTTCAAAATTTTAAAAAATAAAATTTAAAAATAAAACAGAAAAAAGTTCTTCCCGTCACACAGATGTATTTATAGGAATGAATTATTTCCATGCTTATATCTATAAATACATAAAAGAGGAATAAAATCTAACTTGAACCATAAAAGAAAAAAAAAAAACCTGAACTCACGAGTTTTACAGAGGAAAATCCTATCTGGGCACTTGCTCCAGCGGTAAACAATTCTGAAATTGGTCAGAGGTGGGGAACCATCTCCCATACAGCCAGCAACCCAACCCCCACGCAAGGAGCGTCCTCATTGCAAAGCTGGGGGACAGTGCCGAGGCATCTGTGAGTAAACGTGAGCTGAGCCCCAGGCCAGCTGCTGCTGAACTGTTCCCACCATTCCCAGGTAAAACACCTGAATATGTACAAGGGCTTGAAAGCCTAGAGGAAGGACCGTGGAGCCACACCAGCGACAGCACGCAGGCCAACTTGCTGCCTGCAGGCCAGCCACGGTGGTCGTGGCCCCGGGATCTCTTCCAGAAGCTTTCCATTGCCCTGCCTGAGATACCCCTCCTGTCCCGGCCCCCACTGCTTTTTTCCTTTCTCACCTCTGTCCGGAGAGAAATTCCAGCGGAAGGTATGTGTGACACATCCTCTTCTTTACAGGCGGCAGCCTGGCAACTCCTGCAGAAAGGCCAGCAGAGCCCCACTCACACCGGGCCACACACAAAGCTGTGGCCCCTCACTCCCTCCCACCAGCACAGCCCCGAGACTGCTGACGGGGCAGAGAATATGGAGTCAGGCACAGCTTCAGGGGCTATTGCTGCGTGGAGCTCTCTTTATATTGACCTCAACGAGGCACACCTGGGGAGGGCGGGCCGGCAGGGTAAGGTTGCCCAGGTCAGCTAATCCACAACCCTCAGGGAATCACATTGTTGAAAATGGACCTCGCTAAGGCAGAAGAGAAGCCAAGGGACAAAGGACACAATGCAATTTGCAGCACCGTAGATGAGTCTAGAAGTAATCACGTGACTTGTAGTAACTCAGAAAGTGAAAGACACATATCATATCATATCACTTATAGGTGTTACCTAAAAATGGATACCAGGGCAGATATTTCCACGGAGAAGGGCAATCACAGATTCATTAAACAAACTTATGGTTCAACAATGGAAAGGTGTGAGGATTGGTTTCATTACGATATCGGGGTAAACACACATATACAAACACAGGAGACATATATAATCACCAAAGACCTTCAGAATACCAAGAGAGGACTACTCAACATTCTGTCATAACATACATGGGAAAAGGATCCCAGGAAGAACAGTCATCTGTATATGTGTAAAAGAACCACATCTTCCACACCTACAACAAGCCAAACATTGTAATCAAACTTGCTGTAATAAAAAATAAAAAATTAAATTAAAAACACGAACAAGAAGTAGTGAGACAAACGTGAGGGGCTTTCTCCTGGCACATTCCATTCTAAACTCCAATCTAGAACACCACTTCCACTGAGGCTCTCTTGCCCTAGTAATCAGATTTGGTAAGGGTGAACTGCTGCCACCTTGTGGCCGTTTCACACAACAGCAGCTTTAATCCCAGCGCTAATGGTCAGTTGATATTCAAAATCATTGCAGGCCTGTAAATGACACCTGCCCTGAAAACAAATCCTGGGGTCACGTATCAACCAAAAAATTCAAAGGCCGTCCATATTTCAAAACGACCATTTCAAAAGGCATATTTTACGCACATTAGTGTTCTGCTTCTTTTCCTTTCTTTCCTTTTTTGTTAAAAAACACGGGAATAGAAAATGGCATCCCAAAGAATGGGCGAAAATCGTTGCAGACGAATCAATGGACAGAGGTTTAATCTCCAATATATATAAACAGCTCATGCAGCTTAATATTAAAAAAACAAACAACCCAAAAAAAAATGGGCAGAAGATCTAAAGAGACGTTTCTTCAAAGGAGACACAGAGATGGCCAAGACGCACATGAAAAGCTGCTCAACAGAACTAATTATTAGAGAAATGCCAATCAAAAGTACAATGAGGTATCACCTCACACCTGTTAGAATCGGCATCATCAGAAAATCTACAAACAACCAATTCTGGGGAGGGTGTGGACAAAAGGAGCCCTCTTCCACTATTGGTGGGAATGTAAATTGATACAGTCACTATGGAGAACAGTATGGAGTTTCCTTAAAAAATCTAGAAATAGAATTACCATCTGATCCAGCAATCCCACTTCTGGGCATATACCCAGAGAAAACCGTAAATCAAAAAGGCACATTCACCACAAAGTTCGTTGCAGCACAATTTACAACAGCCAGGTAATACAAGCCACCTAAATGCCCACAGACAGATAAATGGATAAAGATGTGGTACATATATAAAATGGAATATTACTCGGCCATAAAAAGGAATGAAACTGGGTCATTTGTAGAGACATCGATGGATCAAGAGACTGTCATACAGAATGAAGTCAGAAAGAGGAAACCAAATACTGTATATTAATGCATATATGTGGAACCCAAAAAAATGGTACAGATGAACTGGTTTGCAGCGAAGAAATAGAGACACAGAGGTAGAGAACAAACGTATGGACACCAAGTGTGGGAAGACATGGGGTGGTGGTGGTGGGATGAGTTGGGAGATTGGGATTGACCTGTATACATTTATATGCATAAAATACATAACTAATAATAACCTGCTGTATAAAAAAATAAATTAATTAATTTCAAAATTCTAAACAATAAAATTTAAAAATAAAAGAGAAAAAAGTTGTTCCCGTCTCACAGATGTATTTATAGGAATGAATTATTTCCATGCTTATATCTATAAATACATAAAAGAGGAATAAAATCTAACTTGAAACATAAAAGAAAAAAAAACCTGAACCCACCATTTATACAGAGGAAAACCCTATCTGGACACTTGCTCCAGCGGTAAACAATTCTGAAATTGGTCAGAGGTGTGGAACCATCTCCCATACAGCCAGCACCCCACACCCCACACAAGGAGCGTCCTCATTGCATAGCTCGGGGACTGTGCCGAGGCATCTGTGCGTAAACGTGAGCTGAGCCCCAGGCCAGCTGCTGCTGAACTGTTCCCACCCTTCCCAGGTAAAACACCTGAATATGTACAAGGGCTTGAAAGCCTAGAGGAAGGGCCGTCGAGCCACACCAGCGACAGCACGCAGGCCAACTTGGTGCCTGCAGGCCAGCCAGGGTGGTCCTGGCCCCGGGCGCTCTTCTGGAAGCTTTCCATTGCCCTGCCTGAGATATGCCTCCTGTCCTGGCCCCCACTGCTTTTTTCCTTCCTCACCTCTGTCCGGAGAGAAATTCCAGCGGAAGGTATGGGTGACACATCCTCTTCTTTACAGGTGTCAGCCTGGCAACTCCTGCAGAAAGGCCAGCAGAGCCCCACTCACACCGGGCCACCCACAAAGCTGTGGCCCCTCACTCCCACCCACCAGCACAGCCCCGAGACTGCTGACGGGGCAGAGAATATGGAGTCAGGCACAGCTTCAGGGGCTATTGCTGCCTGGAGCGCTGTTTATATTGACCTCAATGAGTCACACCTGGGGAGGGCGGGCCGGCAGGGTATGGCTGCCCAGGTCAGCTAATCCACATCCCTCAGGGAATCACATTGTTGAAAATGGACCTCGCTAATGCAGAAGAGAAGCCAAGGAAAAAAAGGACACAATTCCATTTGCAGCACCGTAAATGAGTCTAGAAGTAATCACGTGACTTGTAGTAAGTCAGAAAGTGAAAGACACATATCATATCATATCACTTATAGGTGTTACCTAAAAATGGATACCAGGGCAAATATTTCCACGGAGAAGGGCAATCACAGATTCATTAAACAAACTTATGGTTCACCAATGGAAAGGTGTGAGGATTGGTTTCATTACGATATAGGGATTAACAGACATATACAAACACAGGTGACATATAAAATCATCAAAGACCTACAGAATACCAAGAGAGGACTACTCAACATTCTGTCATAACGTACATGGGAAAAGGATCCCAGGAAGAACAGACATCTGTATATGTGTAAGAGAACCACATCTTCCACACCTACAACAAGCCAAACATTGTAATCAAACTTGCTGTAATAAAAAATAAAAAAAATAAATTAAAAACACGAACAAGAATTAGTGAGACAAACTTGAGGGGCTTTCTCCTGGCACATTCCATTCTAAATTCCAATCTAGAACACCACTTCCACTGAGGCTCTCTTGCCCTAGTAACCAGATTTGGTAAGGGTGAACTGCTGCCACCTTGTGGCCGTTTCACACAACAGCAGCTTTAATCCCAGCGCTAATGGTCAGTTGATATTCAAAATCATTGCAGGCCTGTAAATGACACCTGCCCTGAACACAAATCCTGGGGTCACATAACGACCAAAAAATTCAAAGGATGTCCATATTTCAAAACGACCGTTTCAAAAGGCATATTTTACGCACATTAGTGTTCTGCTTCTTTTCCTTTCTTTCCTTTTTTGTTAAAAAAAAACGGGAAAGGAAAAAGGCATCCCTCAGAATGGGCAAAAATCGTTGCAAACGAATCAATGGACAGAGGTTTAATCTCCAATATATATAAACAGCTCATGCAGCTTAATATTAAAAAAACAAACAACCCAATACAAAAATGGGCAGAAGATCTAAAGAGGCGTTTCTTCAAAGAAGACACAGAGATGGCCAAGACCCCCATGAAAAGCTGCTCAACAGCACTAATTATTAGAGAAATGCAAATCAAAACTACAATGAGGTATCACCTCACACCTGTTAGAATCGGCATCATCAGAAAATCTACAAACAACCAATTCTGGGGAGGGTGTGGACAAAAGGAGCCCTCTTCCACTATTGGTGGGAATGTAAATTGATACAGTCACTATGGAGAACAGTATGGAGTTTCCTTAAAAAATCTAGAAATAGAATTACCATCTGATCCAGCAATCCCACTTCTGGGCATATACCCAGAGAAAACCGTAAATCAAAAAGGCACATTCACCACAAAGTTCGTTGCAGCACAATTTACAACAGCCAGGTAATACAAGCCACCTAAATGCCCACAGACAGATAAATGGATAAAGATGTGGTACATATATAAAATGAAATATTACTCGGCCATAAAAAGGAATGAAACTGGGTCATTTGAGGAGACATCGATGGATCAAGAGACTGTCATACAGAATGAACTCAGAAAGAGGAAACCAAATACTGTATATTAAGGCATATATGTGGAACCTAAAAAATGGTACAGATGAACTGGTTTGCAGGGAAGAAATAGAGACACAGAGGTAGAGAACAAACGTATGGATACCAAGGGTGGGAAGCCATGGGGTGGTGGTGGTGGGATGAGTTGGGAGATTGGGATTGACCTGTATACATGTATATGCATAAAATACATAACTAATAATAAACTGCTGTATAAAAAAATAAATTAATTAATTTCAAAATTCTAAAAAATAAAATTTAAAAATAAAAGAGAAAAAAGTTCTTCCCGTCACACAGATGTATTTATAGGAATGAATTATTTCCATGCTTATATCTATAAATACATAAAAGAGGAATAAAATCTAACTTGAAACATAAAAGAAAAAAAAACCCTGAACTCACCATTTATACAGAGGAAAACACTATCTGGACACTTGCTACAGCGGTAAACAATTCTGAAATTGGTCAGAGGTGGGGAACCATCTCCCATACAGCCAGCAACCCAACCCCCACGCAAGGAGCGTCCTCATTGCAAAGCTGGGGGATTGTGCCGAGACATCTGTGCGTAAACGTGAGCTGAGCCCCAGGCCAGCTGCTGCTGAACTATTCCCACCCTTCCCAGGTAAAACACCTGAATATGTACAAGGGCTTGAAAGCCTAGAGGAAGGGCCATCGAGCCACACCAGCGACAGCACGCAGGCCAAGTTGGTGCCTGCAGGCCAGCCAGGGTGGTCCTGGCCCCGGGCACTCTTCAGGAATCTTTCCATTGCCCTGCCTGAGATACCCCTCCTGTCCTGGCCCCCACTGCTTTTTTCCTTCCTCACCTCTGTCCGGAGAGAAATTCCAGCGGAAGGTATGGGTGACACATCCTCTTCTTTACAGGTGTCAGCCTGGCAACTCCTTCAGAAAGGCCAGCAGAGCCCCACTCACACCGGGCCACCCACAAAGCTGTGGCCCCTCACTCCCACCCACCAGCACAGCCCCGAGACTGCTGACGGGGCAGAGAATATGGAGTCAGGCACAGCTTCAGGGGCTATTGCTGCCTGGAGCGCTGTTTATATTGACATCAGCGAGGCACACCTGGGGAGGGCGGGCCGGCAGGGTAAGGCTGCCCAGGTCAGCTAATCCACAACCCTCAGGGAATCACATTGTTGAAAATGGACCCCGCTAAGGCAGAAGAGAAGCCAAGGGAAAAAAGGACACAATGCCATTTGCAGCACCGTAGATGAGTCTAGAAGTAATCACGTGACTTGTAGTAAGTCAGAAAGTGAAAGACACGTATCATATCATATCACTTATAGGTGTTACCTAAAAATGGATACCAGGGCAGATATTTCCACGGAGAAGGGCAATCACAGATTCATTAAACAAACTTATGGTTCACCAATGGAAAGGTTTGAGGATTGCTTTCATTACGATATCGGGGTTAACAGACATATACAAACACAGGTGACATATATAATCACCAAAGACCTACAGAATACCAAGAGAGGACTACTCAACATTCTGTCATAACGTACATGGGAAAAGGATCCCAGGAAGAACAGATATCTGTATATGTGTAAAAGAACCACCTCTTCCACACCTACAACAAGCCAAACATTGTAATCAAACTTGCTGTAATAAAAAATAAAAAAAATAAATTAAAAACACGAACAAGAAGTAGTGAGACAAACTTGAGGGGCTTTCTCCTGGCACATTCCATTCTAAACTCCAATCTAGAACACCACTTCCACTGAGGCTCTCTTGCCCTAGTAACCAGATTTGGTAAGGGTGAACTGCTGCCACCTTGTGGCCGTTTCACACAACAGCAGCTTTAATCCCAGCGCTAATGGTCAGTTGATATTCAAAATCATTGCAGGCCTGTGAATGACACCTGCCCTGAACACAATTCCTGGGGTCACATATCGACAAAAAATTCAAAGGACGTCCATATTTCAAAACGACCGTTTCAAAATGCATATTTTACGCACATTAGTGTTCTGCTTCTTTTCCTTTCTTTCCTTTTTTGTTAAAAAAAAACGGGAATGGAAAAAGGCATCCCTCAGAATGGGCAAAAATCGTTGCAAACGAATCAATGGACAGAGGTTTAATCTCCAATATATATAAACAGCTCATGCAGCTTAATATTAAAAAAACAAACAACCCAATACAAAAATGGGCAGAAGATCTAAAGAGGCGTTTCTTCAAAGAAGACACAGAGATGGCCAAGACGCCCAAGAAAAGCTGCTCAACAGCACTAATTATTAGAGAAATGCCAATCAAAAGTACAATGAGGTATCACCTCACACCTGTTAGAATCGGCATCATCAGAAAATCTACAAACAACCAATTCTGGGGAGGGTGTGGACAAAAGGAGCCCTCTTCCACTATTGGTGGGAATGTAAATTGATACAGTCACTATGGAGAACAGTATGGAGTTTCCTTAAAAAAACTAGAAATAGAATTACCATCTGATCCAGCAATCCCACTTCTGGGCATATACCCAGAGAAAACCGTAAATCAAAAAGGCACATTCACCACAAAGTTCGTTGCAGCACAATTTACAATAGCCAGGTAATAGAAGCCACCTAAATGCCCACAGACAGATAAATGGATAAAGATGTGGTACATATATAAAATGAAATATTACTCGGCCATAAAAAGGAATGAAACTGGGTCATTTGTAGAGACATCGATGGATCAAGGGACTGTCATACAGAATGAAGTCAGAAAGAGGAAACCAAATACTGTATATTAAGGCATATATGTGGAACCTAAAAAATGGTACAGATGAACTGGTTTGCAGCGAAGAAATAGAGACACAGAGGTAGAGAACAAACGTATGGACACCAAGTGTGGGAAGCCATGGGGTGGTGGTGGTGGGATGAGTTGGGAGATTGGGATTGACCTGTATACATGTATATGCATAAAATACATAACTAATAATAAACTGCTGTATAAAAAAATAAATTAATTAATTTCAAAATTCTAAAAAATAAAATTTAAAAATAAGAGAGAAAAAAGTTCTTCCCATCACACAGATGTATTTATAGGAATGAATTATTTCCATGCTTATATCTATAAATACATAAAAGAGGAATAAAATCTAACTTAAAACATAAAAGAAAAAAAAACCCTGAACCCACCATTTATACAGAGGAAAACCCTATCTGGACACTTGCTCCAGCGGTAAACAATTCTGAAATTGGTCAGAGGTGGGGAACCATCTCCCATACAGCCAGCACCCCACCCCCCACGCAAGGAGCGTCCTCATTGCAAAGCTGGGGGATTGTGCCGAGGCATCTGTGCGTAAACGTGAGCTGAGCCCCAGGCCAGCTGCTGCTGAACTGTTCCCACCCTTCCCAGGTAAAACACCTGAATATGTACAAGGGCTTGAAAGCCTAGAGGACGGGCCGTCGAGCCACACCAGCGACAGCACACAGGCCAACTTGGTGCCTG
Source organism: Mesoplodon mirus (assembly GCF_964341445.2). Classification (NCBI taxonomy): domain Eukaryota; kingdom Metazoa; phylum Chordata; class Mammalia; order Artiodactyla; family Ziphiidae; genus Mesoplodon; species Mesoplodon mirus. The sequence continues at coordinate 839,239 of NW_028295773.1, forward strand.
CAGGCCAGCCAGGGTGGTCCTGGCCCCGGGCGCTCTTCCGGAAGCTTTCCATTGCCCTGCCTGAGATACGCCTCCTGTCCTGGCCCCCACTGCTTTTTTCCTTCCTCACCTCTGTCCGGAGAGAAATTCCAGCGGAAGGTATGGGTGACACATCCTCTTCTTTACAGGTGTCAGCATGGCAACTCCTGCAGAAAGGCCAGCAGAGCCCCACTCACACTGGGCCACCCACAAAGCTGTGGCCCCTCACTCCCACCCACCAGCACAGCCCCGAGACAGCTGACGGGGCAGAGAATATGGAGTCAGGCACAGCTTCAGGGGCTATTGCTGCCTGGAGCGCTGTTTATATTGACCTCAACGAGGCACACCTGGGGAGGGCGGGCCGGCAGGGTAAGGCTTCACAGGTCAGCTAATCCACAACCCTCAGGGAATCACATTGTTGAAAATGGACCCCGCTAAGGCAGAAGAGAAGCCAAGGGAAAAAAGGACACAATGCCATTTGCAGCACCGCAGATGAGTCTAGAAGTAATCACGTGACTTGTAGTAAGTCAGAAAGTGAAAGACACATATCATATCATATCACTTATAGGTGTTACCTAGAAATGGATACCAGGGCAGATATTTCCACGGAGAAGGGCAATCACAGATTCATTAAACAAACTTATGGTTCACCAATGGAAAGGTGTGAGGATTGGTTTCATTACGATATCGGGGTTAACAGACATATACAAACACAGGTGACATATATAATCACCAAAGACCTACAGAATACCAAGAGAGGACTACTCAACATTCTGTCATAACGTACATGGGAAAAGGATCCCAGGAAGAACAGACATCTGTATATGTGTAAAAGAACCACATCTTCCACACCTACAACAAGCCAAACATTGTAATCAAACTTGCTGTAATAAAAAATAAAAAATTAAATTAAAAACACGAACAAGAAGTAGTGAGACAAACGTGAGGGGCTTTCTCCTGGCACATTCCATTCTAAACTCCAATCTAGAACACCACTTCCACTGAGGCTCTCTTGCCCTAGTAACCAGATTTGGTAAGGGTGAACTGCTGCCACCTTGTGGCCGTTTCACACAACAGCAGCTTTAATCCCAACGCTAATGGTCAGTTGATATTCAAAATCATTGCAGGCCTGTAAATGACACCTGCCCTGAAAACAAATCCTGGGGTTACATATCGACCAAAAAATTCAAAGGACGTCCATATTTCAAAACGACCGTTTCAAAAGGCATATTTTACGCACATTAGTGTTCTGCTTCTTTTCCTTTCTTTCCTTTTTTGTTAAAAAACACGGGAATGGAAAAAGGAATCCCTCAGAATGGGCAAAAATCGTTGCAGACGAATCAATGGACAGAGGTTTAATCTCCAATATATATAAACAGCTCATGCAGCTTAATATTAAAAAAACAAATAACCCCCCAAAAAATGGGCAGAAGATCTAAAGAGACGTTTCTTCAAAGGAGACACAGAGATGGCCAAGACGCACATGAAAAGCTGCTCAACAGCACTAATTATTAGAGAAATGCAAATCAAAACTACAATGAGGTATCACCTCACACCTGTTAGAATCAGCATCATCAGAAAATCTACAAACAACCAATTCTGGGGAGGGTGTGGACAAAAGCAGCCCTTTTCCACAATTGGTGGGAATGTAAATTGATACAGTCACTATGGAGATCAGTATGGAGTTTCCTTAAAAAATTTAGAAATAGAATTACCATCTGATCCAGCAATCCCACTTCTGTGCATATACCCAGAGAAATCCGTATTTCAAAAATGCACATTCACCACAATGTTCGTTGCAGCACTATTTACAATAGCCAGGTAATGGAAGCAACCTAAATGCCCACAGACAGATGAATGGATAAAGATGTGGTACATATATAAAATGGAATATTACTCGGCCATAAAAAGGAATGAAACTGGGTCATTTGTAGAGACATCGATGGATCGAGAGACTGTCATACAGAATGAAGTAAGTCAGAAAGAGGAAAACAAATATTGTCTATTAACGCATATATGTGGAGCCTAAAAATGGTACAGATGAACTGGTTTGCAGGGAAGAAATAGAGACACAGAGGTAGAGAACAAACGTATGGACACCAAGTGTGGGAAGCCATGGGGTGGTGGTGGTGGGATGAGTTGGGAATTTGGGATTGAACTGTATACATGTATATGCATAAAATACATAACTAATAATAACGTGCTGTATAAAAAAGAAAATAAATAAAATAAAATTTCAAAATTTTAAAAAATAAAATTTAAAAATAAAACAGAAAAAAGTTCTTCCCGTCACACAGATGTATTTATAGGAATGAATTATTTCCATGCTTCTATCTATAAATATATAAAAGAGGAATAAAATCTAACTTGAACCATAAAAGAAAAAAAAATCCTGAACCCACGAGTTATACAGAGGAAAACACTATCAGGGCACTTGCTCCAGTGGTAAACAATTCTGAAATTGGTCAGAGGTGGGGAATCATCTCCCATACAGCCAGCAACCCAACCCCCACGCAAGGATCGTCCTCATTGCAAAGCTGGGGGACCGTGCCGAGGCATCTGTGAGTAAACGTGAGCTGAGCCCCAGGCCAGCTGCTTCTGATCTGTTCCCACCCTTTCCAGGTAAAACACCTGAATATGTACAAGGGCTTGAAAGCCTAGAGGAAGGACCGTGGAGCCACACCAGCGACAGCACGCAGGCCAAATTGGTGCCCGCAGGCCAGCCAGGGTGGTCCTGGCACCGGGCGATCTTCCAGAAGCTTTCCATTGCCCTGCCTGAGATACCCCTCCTGTCCCGGCCCCCACTGCATTTTTTCCTTCCTCACCTCTGTCCGGAGAGAAATTCCAGTGGAAGGTATGGGTGACACAACCGCTTCTTTACAGGCGGCAGCCTGGCAACTCCTGCAGAAAGGCCAGCAGAACCCCACTCACACCGGGCCACCCACAAAGCTGTGTCCCCTCACTCCCTCCCACCAGCACAGCCCCGAGACTGCTGACAGGGCAGAGAATATGGAGTCAGGCACAGCTTCAGGGGCTATTGCTGCCTGGAGCTCTGTTTATATTGACCTCAACGAGGCACACCTGGGGAGGGCGGGTCGGCAGGGTAAGGCTGCCCAGGTCAGCTAATCCACAACGCTCAGGGAATCACACTGTTGAAAATGGACCCCGCTAAGGCAGAATAGAAGAAAAGGGAAAAAAGGACACAATGCCATTTGCAGAACCGTAGATGAGTCTAGAAATAATCATGTGAGTTGTAGTAAGTCAGAAAGTGAAAGACACATATCATATCACTTATAGGTGTTACCTAAAAATGGATACCAGGGCAGATATTTCCACGGAGAAGGGCAATCACAGATTCATTAAACAAACTTATGGTTCACCAATGGAAAAGTGTGAGGATTGGTTTCATTACGATATCGGGGTTAACAGACATATACAAACACAGGTGACATATATAATCACCAAAGACCTACAGAATACCAAGAGAGGACTACTCAATATTTTGTCATAACGTACATGGGAAAAGGATCCCAGGAAGAACAGTCATCTGTATATGTGTAAAAGAACCACATCTTCCACACCTACAACAAGCCAAACATTGTAATCAAACTTGCTGTAATAAAAAATAAAAACTTAAATTAAAAACACGAACAAGAAGTAGTGAGACAAACGTGAGGGGCTTTCTCCTGGCACATTCCATTCTAAACTCCAATCTAGAACACGACTTCCACTGAGGCTCTCTTGACCTAGTAACCAGATTTGGTAAGGGTGAACTGCTGCCACCCTGTGGCCGTTTCACACAACAGCAGCTTTAATCCCAACGCTAATGGTCAGTTGATATTCAAAATCATTGCAGGCCTGTAAATGACACCTGCCCTGAAAACAAATCCTGGAGTCACATATCGACCAAAAAATTCAAAGGACGTCCATATTTCAAAACGACCGTTTCAAAAGGCATATTTTACGCACATTAGTGTTCTGCTTCTTTTCCTTTCTTTCCTTTTTTGTTAAAAAACACGGGAATGGAAAAAGGCATCCCTCAGAATGGGCGAAAATCGTTGCAGACGAATCAATGGACAGAGGTTTAATCTCCAATATATATAAACAGCTCATGCAGCTTAATATTAAAAAAACAAACAACCCCCAAAAAAATGGGCAGAAGATCTAAAGAGACGTTTCTTCAAAGGAGACACAGAGATGGCCAAGACGCACATGAAAAGCTGCTCAACAGCACTAATTATTAGAGAAATGCAAATCAAAACTACAATGAGGTATCACCTCACACCTGTTAGAATCGGCATCATCAGAAAATCTACAAACAACCAATTCTGGGGAGGGTGTGGACAAAAGCAGCCCTTTTCCACAATTGGTGGGAATGTAAATTGATACAGTCACTATGGAGAACAGTATGGAGTTTCCTTAAAAAATCTAGAAATAGAATTACCATCTGATCCAGCAATCCCACTTTTGGGCATATACCCAGAGAAAACCGTATTTCAAAAAGGCACATTCACCACAATGTTCGTTGCAGCACTATTTACAATAGCCAGGTAATGGAAGCAACCTAAATGCCCACAGACAGATGAATGGATAAAGATGTGGTACATATATAAAATGGAATATGACTCGGCCATAAAAAGGAATGAAACTGGGTCATTTGTAGAGACATCGATGGATCGAGAGACTGTCATACAGAATGAAGTAAGTCAGAAAGAGGAAAACAAATATTGTCTATTAACGCATATATGTGGAGCCTAAAAATGGTAAAGATGAACTGGTTTGCAGCGAAGAAATAGAGACACAGAGGTAGAGAACAAACGTATGGACACCAAGTGTGGGAAGCCATGGGGTGGTGGTGGTTGGATGAGTTGGGAGTTTGGGATTGACCTGTATACATGTATATGCATAAAATACATAACTAATAATAACGTGCTGTATAAAAAAGAAAATAAATAAAATAAAATTTCAAAATTTTAAAAAATAAAATTTAAAAATAAAACAGAAAAATGTTCTTCCCGTCACACAGATGTATTTATAGTAATGAATTATTTCCATGCTTCTATCTATAAATACATAAAAGAGGAATAAAATCTAACTTGAACCATAAAAGAAAAAAAATACTGAACCCACGAGTTATACAGAGGAAAACCCTATCAGGGCACTTGCTCCAGTGGTAAACAATTCTGAAATCGGTCAGAGGTGGGGAATCATCTCCCATACAGCCAGCAACCCACCCCCCACGCAAGGAGCGTCCTCATTGCAAAGCTGGGGGACCGTGCCGAGGCATCTGTGAGTAAACGTGAGCTGAGCCCCAGTCCACCTGCTGCTGAACTGTTCCCACCCTTTCCAGGTAAAACACCTGAATATGTACAAGGGATTGAAAGCCTAGAGGAAGGACCGTGGTGCCACACCAGCGACAGCACGCAGGCCAACTTGGTGCCTGCAGGACAGACAGCGTGGTTCTGGCCCCGGGCGCTCTTCCAAAACCTTTCCATTGCCCTGCCTGAGATACCCCTCCTATCCCGGCCCCCACTGCTTTTTTCCATCCACACCCCTTTCCGGAGAGAAATTCCATCGGAAAGTATGGGTGACACATCCTCTTCTTTACAGGCGGCAGCCTGGCAACTCCTGCAGAAAGGCCAGCAGAACCCCACTCACACCGGGCCACCCACAAAGCTGTGGCCCCTCACTCCCTCCCACCAGCACAGCCCCGAGACTGCTGAGGGGGCAGAGAATATGGAGTCAGGCACAGCTTCAGGGGCTATTGCTGCCTGGAGCGCTATTTATATTGACCTCAACGAGGCACACCTGGGGAGGGCGGGCCGGCAGGGTAAGGCTGCCCAGGTCAGCTAATCCACAACCCTCAGGGAATCACATTGTTGAAAATGGACCCCGCTAAAGCAGATGAGAAGCCAAGGTAAAAAAGGACACAATGCCATTTGCAGCACCGTAGATGAGTCTAGAAGTAATCACGTGACTTGTAGTAAGTCAGAAATTGAAAGACACATATCATATCATATCACTTATAGTTGTTACCTAAAAATGGATACCAGGGCAGATATTTCCACGGAGAAGGGCAATCACAGATTCTTTAAACAAACTTATGGTTCACCAATGGAAAGGTGTGAGGATTGGTTTCATTACGATATCGGGGTTAACAGACATATACAAACACAGGTGACATATATCATCACCAAAGACCTACAGAATACCACGAGAGGACTACTCAACATTCTGTCATAACGTACATGGGAAAAGGATCCCAGGAAGAGCAGACATCTGTATATGTGTAAAAGAACCACATCTTCCACACCTACAGCAAGCCAAACATTGTAATCAAACTTGCTGTAATAAAAAATAAAAAAATTAAATTAAAAACACGAACAAGTAGTAGTGAGACAAACGTGAGGGGCTTTCTCCTGGCACATTCCATTCTAAACTCCAATCTAGAACACCACTTCCACTGAGGCTCTCTTGCCCTAGTAACCAGATTTGGTAAGGGTGAACTGCTGCCACCTTGTGGCCGTTTCACACAACAGCAGCTTTAATCCCAATGCTAATGGTCAGCTGATATTCAAAATCATTTCAGGCCTGTAAATGACACCTGCCCTGAAAACAAATCCTGGGGTCACATATCGACCAAAAAATTTAAAGGACGTCCATATTTCAAAAGGACCGTTTGAAAAGGCATATTTTACGCACATTAGTGTTCTGCTTCTTTTCCTTTCTTTCCTTTTTTGTTAAAAATAACGGGAATGGAAAAAGGCATCCCTCAGAATGGGCGAAAATCGGTGCAAACGAATCAATTCACAGAGGTTTAATCTCCAATATATATAAACAGCTCATGCAGCTTAATATTAAAAAAACAAACAACCCAATACAAAAATGGGCAGAAGATCTAAAGGGACGTTTCTTCAAAGGATACACAGAGATGGCCAAGACGCACATGAAAAGCTGCTCAACAGCACTAATTATTAGAGAAATGCAAATCAAAACTACAATGAGGTATCACCTCACACCTGTTAGAATCGGCATCATCAGAAAATCTACAAACAACAATTTATGGGGAGGGTGTGGACAAAAGGAGCCCTCTTCCACTATTGGTGGGAATGTAAATTGATACAGTCACTATGGAGAACAGTATGGAGTTTCCTTAAAAAAACTAGAAATAGAATTACCATCTGATCCAGCAATCCCACTTCTGGGCATATACCCAGAGAATACCGTAAATCAAAAATGCACATTCACCACAATATTCGTTGCAGCACTATTTACAATAGCCAGGTAATGGAAGCAAACTAAATGCCCACAGACAGATGAATGGATAAAGATGTGGTACATATATAAAATGGAATATTACTCGGCCATAAAAAGGAATGAAACTGGGTCATTTGTAGAGACATCGATGGATCGAGAGACTGTCATACAGAATGAAGTAAGTCAGAAAGAGGAAAACAAATATTGTATACTAATGCATATATGTGGAGCCTAAAAAATGGTACAGATGAACTGGTTTGCAGGGAAGAAATAGAGACACAGAGGTAGAGAACAAACGTATGGACACCAAGTGTGGGAAGCCATGGGGTGGTGGTGGTGGGATGAGTTAGGAGATTGGGATTGACCTGTATACATGTATATGCATAAAATACATAACTAATAATAACCTGCTGTATAAAAAAATAAAATTATATTTCAAAATTTTAAAAAATAAAATTTAAAAATAAAACAGAAAAAAGTTCTTCCCGTCACACAGATGTATTTATAGGAATGAATTATTTCCATGCTTATATCTATAAATATATAAAAGAGGAATAAAATCTAACTTGAACCATAAAAGAAAAAAAAATCCTGAACCCACGAGTTATACAGAGGAAAACCCTATCAGGGCACTTGCTGCAGTGGTAAACAATTCTGAAATTGGTCAGAGGTGGGAAACCATCTCCCATACAGCCAGCAACCCACCCCCCACGCAAGGAGCGTCCTCATTGCAAAGCTGGGGGCCCGTGCCGAGGCATCTGTGAGTAAACGTGAGCTGAGCCCCAGGCCAGCTGCTGCTGAACTCTCCCCACCCTTCCCAGGTAAAACACCTGAATATGTACAAGGGCTTGAAAGCCTAGAGGAAGGGCCGTCGAGCCACACCAGCGACAACACGCAGGCCAACTTGGTGCCTGCAGGCCAGCCAGGGTGGTCTTGGCCCCGGGCGCTCTTCCGGAAGCTTTCCATTGCCCTGTCTGAGATACCCCTCCTGTCCCGGCCCCCACTGCTTTTTTCCTTCCTCACCTCTGTCCGGAGAGAAATTCCAGCGGAAGGTATGGGTGACAAATTCTCTTCTTTACAGGTGGCAGCCTGGCAACTCCTGCAGAAAGGCCAGCAGAGTCCCACTCACACCGGGCCACCCACAAAGCTGTGGCCCCTCACTCCCTCCCACCAGCACAGCCCCGAGACTGCTGACGGGGCAGAGAATATGGAGTCAGGCACAGCTTCAGGGGCTATTGCTGCCTGGAGCGCTGTTTATATTGACCTCAACGAGGCACACCTGGGGAGGGCGGGCCGGCAGGGTAAGGCTGCCCAGGTCAGCTAATCCACAACCCTCAGGGAATCACATTGGTGAAAATGGACCTCGCTAAGGCAGAAGAGAAGCCAAGGAAAAAAAGGACACAATGCCATTTGCAGCACCGTAAATGAGTCTAGAAGTAATCACGTGACTTGTAGTAAGTCAGAAAGTGAAAGACACATATCATATCATATCACTTATAGGTGTTACCTAAAAATGGATACCAGGGCAGATATTTCCACGGAGAAGGGCAATCACAGATTCATTAAACAAACTTATGGTTCACAAATGGAATGGTGTGAGGATTGGTTTCATTGCAATATCGGGGTTAACAGACATATACAAACACAGGTGACATATATAATCACCAAAGACCTACAGAATACCAAGAGAGGACTACTCAACATTCTGTCATAACGTACATGGGAAAAGGATCCCAGGAAGAACAGACATCTGTATATGTGTAAAAGAACCACATCTTCCACACCTACAACAAGCGAAACATTGTAATCAAACTTGCTGTAATAAAAAAAAATTAAATTAAAAACACGAACAAGAAGTAGTGAGACAAACTTGAGGGGCATTCTCCTGGCACATTCCATTCTAAATTCCAATCTAGAACACCACTTCCACTGAGGCTCTCTTGCCCTAGTAACCAGATTTGGTAAGGGTGAACTGCTGCCACCTTGTGGCCGTTTCACACAACAGCAGCTTTAATCCCAACGCTAATGGTCAGTTGATATTCAAAATCATTGCAGGCCTGTAAATGACACCTGCCCTGAACACAATTCCTGGGGTCACATATCGACCAAAAAATTCAAAGGACGTCCATATTTCAAAACGACCGTTACAAAAGGCATATTTTACGCACATTAGTCTTCTGCTTCTTTTCCTTTATTTCCTTTTTTGTTAGAAAAAACGGGAATGGAAAAAGGCATCCCTCAGAATGGGCAAAAATCGGTGCAAACGAATCAATGGACAGAGGTTTAATCTCCAATATATATAAACAGCTCATGCAGCTTAATATTAAAAAAACAAACAAGCCAATACAAAAATGGGCAGAAGATCTAAAGAGACGTTTCTTCAAAGAAGACACAGAGATGGCCAAGACGCACATGAAAAGCTGCTCAACAGCACTAATTATTAGAGAAATGCAAATCAAAACTACAATGAGGTATCACCTCACACCTGTTAGAATCGGCATCATCAGAAAATCTACAAACAACCAATTCTGGGGAGGGTGTGGACAAAAGGAGCCCTCTTCCACTATTGGTGGGAATGTAAATTGATACAGTCACTATGGAGAACAGTATGGAGTTTCCTTAAAAAAAACTAGAAATAGAATTACCATCTGATCCAGCAATCCCACTTCTGGGCATATACCCAGAGAATACCGTAAATCAAAAAGGCACATTCACCACAATGTTCGTTGCAGCACTATTTACAATAGCCAGGTAATGGAAGCAACCTAAATGCCCACAGACAGATGAATGGATAAAGATGTGGTACATATATAAAATGAAATATTACTCGGCCATAAACAGGAATGAAACTGGGTCATTTGTAGAGACATCGATGGATCGAGAGACTGTCATACAGAATGAAGTAAGTCAGAAAGAGGAAAACAAATACTGTATATTAATGCATATATGTGGAACCTAAAAAATGGTACAGATGAACTGGTTTGCAGGGAAGAAATAGAGACACAGAGGTAGAGAACAAACGTATGGACACCAAGTGTGGGAAGCCATGGGGTGGTGGTGGTGGGATGAGTTGGGAGTTTGGGATTGACCTGTATACATGTATATGCATAAAATACATAACTAATAATAACGTGCTGTATAAAAAAATAAAATTGAATTTCAAAATTTTAAAAAATAAAATTTAAAAATAAAAGAGAAAAAATTTCTTCCCGTCACACAGATGTATTTATAGGAGTGAATTATTTCCATGCTTATATCTATAAATATATAAAAGAGGAGTAAAATCTAACTTGAACCATAAAAGAAAATAACACCTGAACCCATGAGTTATACAGAGGAAAACCCTATCAGCGCACTTGCTCCAGCGGTAAACAATTCTGAAATTGGTCAGAGGTGGGGAACCATCTCCCATAGAGCCAGCAACCCACGCCCCACGCAAGGAGCGTCCTCATTGCAAAGCTGGGGGACCGTGCCGAGGCATCTGTGAGTAAACGTGAGCTGAGCCCCAGGGCAGCTGCTGCTGAACTCTTCCCACCCTTCCCAGGTAAAACACCTGAATATGTACAAGGGCTTGAAAGCCTAGAGGAAGGGCCGTCGAGCCACACCAGGGACAGCACGCAGGCCAACTTGGTGCCTGCAGGCCAGCCAGGGTGGTCTTGGCCCCGGGCACTCTTCAAGAAGCTTTCCATTGCCCTGCCTGAGATACCCCTCCTGTCCCGGCCCCCACTGCTTTTTTCCTTCCTCACCTCTGTACGGAGAGAAATTCCAGCGGAAGGTATGGGTGACACATTCTCTTCTTTACAGGTGGCAGCCTGGCAACTCCTGCAGAAAGGCCAGCAGAGTCCCACTCACACCGGGCCACCCACAAAGCTGTGGCCCCTCACTCCCTCCCACCAGCACAGCCCCGAGACTGCTGATGGGGCAGAGAATATGGAGTCAGGCACAGCTTCAGGGGCTATTGCTGCCTGGAGCGCTGTTTATATTGACCTCAACGAGGCACACCTGGGGAGGGCGGGCCGGCAGGGTAAGGCTGCCCAGGTCAGCTAATCCACAACCCTCAGGGAATCACATTGGTGAAAATGGACCTCGCTAAGGCAGAAGAGAAGCCAAGGAAAAAAAGGACACAATGCCATTTGCAGCACCGTTAATGAGTCTAGAAGTAATCACGTGACTTGTAGTAAGTCAGAAAGTGAAAGACACATATCATATCATATCACTTATAGGTGTTACCTAAAAATGGATACCATGGCAGATATTTCCACGGAGAAGGGCAATCACAGATTCATTAAACAAACTTATGGTTCACCAATGGAATGGTGTGAGGATTGGTTTCATTACAATATCGGGGTTAACAGACATATACAAACACAGGTGACATATATAATCACCAAAGACCTACAGAATACCAAGAGAGGACTACTCAACATTCTGTCATAACGTACATGGGAAAAGGATCCCAGGAAGAACAGACATCTGTATATGTGTAAAAGAACCACATCTTCCACACCTACAACAAGCCAAACATTGTAATCAAACTTGCTGTAATAATAAATAAAAAAATTAAATTAAAAACACGAACAAGAAGTAGTGAGACAAACGTGAGGGGCTTTCTCCTGGCACATTCCATTCTAAACTCCAATCTAGAACACCACTTCCACTGAGGCTCTCTTGCCCTAGTAACCAGATTTGGTAAGGGTGAACTGCTGCCACCTTGTGGCCGTTTCACACAACAGCAGCTTTAATCCCAACGCTAATGGTCAGTTGATATTCAAAATCATTGCAGGCCTGTAAATGACACCTGCCCTGAAAACAAATCCTGGGGTTACATATCGACCAAAAAATTCAAAGGACGTCCATATTTCAAAACGACCGTTTCAAAAGGCATATTTTACGCACATTAGTGTTCTGCTTCTTTTCCTTTCTTTCCTTTTTTGTTAAAAAACACGGGAATGGAAAAAGGAATCCCTCAGAATGGGCAAAAATCGTTGCAGACGAATCAATGGACAGAGGTTTAATCTCCAATATATATAAACAGCTCATGCAGCTTAATATTAAAAAAACAAATAACCCCCCAAAAAATGGGCAGAAGATCTAAAGAGACGTTTCTTCAAAGGAGACACAGAGATGGCCAAGACGCACATGAAAAGCTGCTCAACAGCACTAATTATTAGAGAAATGCAAATCAAAACTACAATGAGGTATCACCTCACACCTGTTAGAATCAGCATCATCAGAAAATCTACAAACAACCAATTCTGGGGAGGGTGTGGACAAAAGGAGCCCTCTTCCACTATTGGTGGGAATGTAAATTGATACAGTCACTATGGAGATCAGTATGGAGTTTCCTTAAAAAATTTAGAAATAGAATTACCATCTGATCCAGCAATCCCACTTCTGTGCATATACCCAGAGAAATCCGTATTTCAAAAATGCACATTCACCACAATGTTCGTTGCAGCACTATTTACAATAGCCAGGTAATGGAAGCAACCTAAATGCCCACAGACAGATGAATGGATAAAGATGTGGTACATATATAAAATGGAATATTACTCGGCCATAAAAAGGAATGAAACTGGGTCATTTGTAGAGACATCGATGGATCGAGAGACTGTCATACAGAATGAAGTAAGTCAGAAAGAGGAAAACAAATATTGTCTATTAACGCATATATGTGGAGCCTAAAAATGGTACAGATGAACTGGTTTGCAGGGAAGAAATAGAGACACAGAGGTAGAGAACAAACGTATGGACACCAAGTGTGGGAAGCCATGGGGTGGTGGTGGTGGGATGAGTTGGGAATTTGGGATTGAACTGTATACATGTATATGCATAAAATACATAACTAATAATAACGTGCTGTATAAAAAAGAAAATAAATAAAATAAAATTTCAAAATTTTAAAAAATAAAATTTAAAAATAAAACAGAAAAAAGTTCTTCCCGTCACACAGATGTATTTATAGGAATGAATTATTTCCATGCTTCTATCTATAAATACATAAAAGAGGAATAAAATCTAACTTGAACCATAAAAGAAAAAAAAATCCTGAACCCACGAGTTATACAGAGGAAAACCCTATCAGGGCACTTGCTCCAGTGGTAAACAATTCTGAAATTGGTCAGAGGTGGGGAATCATCTCCCATACAGCCAGCAACCCAACCCCCACGCAAGGATCGTCCTCATTGCAAAGCTGGGGGACCGTGCCGAGGAATCTGTGAGTAAACGTGAGCTGAGCCCCAGGCCAGCTGCTTCTGATCTGTTCCCACCCTTTCCAGGTAAAACACCTGAATATGTACAAGGGCTTGAAAGCCTAGAGGAAGGACCGTGGAGCCTCACCAGCGACAGCACGCAGGCCAAATTGGTGCCCGCAGGCCAGCCAGGGTGGTCCTGGCACCGGGCGATCTTCCAGAAGCTTTCCATTGCCCTGCCTGAGATACCCCTCCTGTCCCGGCCCCCACTGCATTTTTTCCTTCCTCACCTCTGTCCGGAGAGAAATTCCAGTGGAAGGTATGGGTGACACAACCGCTTCTTTACAGGCGGCAGCCTGGCAACTCCTGCAGAAAGGCCAGCAGAACCCCACTCACACCGGGCCACCCACAAAGCTGTGTCCCCTCACTCCCTCCCACCAGCACAGCCCCGAGACTGCTGACAGGGCAGAGAATATGGAGTCAGGCACAGCTTCAGGGGCTATTGCTGCCTGGAGCTCTGTTTATATTGACCTCAACGAGGCACACCTGGGGAGGGCGGGTCGGCAGGGTAAGGCTGCCCAGGTCAGCTAATCCACAACGCTCAGGGAATCACACTGTTGAAAATGGACCCCGCTAAGGCAGAATAGAAGAAAATGGAAAAAAGGACACAATGCCATTTGCAGAACCGTAGATGAGTCTAGAAATAATCATGTGAGTTGTAGTAAGTCAGAAAGTGAAAGACACATATCATATCACTTATAGGTGTTACCTAAAAATGGATACCAGGGCAGATATTTCCACGGAGAAGGGCAATCACAGATTCATTAAACAAACTTATGGTTCACCAATGGAAAAGTGTGAGGATTGGTTTCATTACGATATCGGGGTTAACAGACATATACAAACACAGGTGACATATATAATCACCAAAGACCTACAGAATACCAAGAGAGGACTACTCAATATTTTGTCATAACGTACATGGGAAAAGGATCCCAGGAAGAACAGTCATCTGTATATGTGTAAAAGAACCACATCTTCCACACCTACAACAAGCCAAACATTGTAATCAAACTTGCTGTAATAAAAAATAAAAACTTAAATTAAAAACACGAACAAGAAGTAGTGAGACAAACGTGAGGGGCTTTCTCCTGGCACATTCCATTCTAAACTCCAATCTAGAACACGACTTCCACTGAGGCTCTCTTGACCTAGTAACCAGATTTGGTAAGGGTGAACTGCTGCCACCCTGTGGCCGTTTCACACAACAGCAGCTTTAATCCCAACGCTAATGGTCAGTTGATATTCAAAATCATTGCAGGCCTGTAAATGACACCTGCCCTGAAAACAAATCCTGGAGTCACATATCGACCAAAAAATTCAAAGGACGTCCATATTTCAAAACGACCGTTTCAAAAGGCATATTTTACGCACATTAGTGTTCTGCTTCTTTTCCTTTCTTTCCTTTTTTGTTAAAAAACACGGGAATGGAAAAAGGCATCCCTCAGAATGGGCGAAAATCGTTGCAGACGAATCAATGGACAGAGGTTTAATCTCCAATATATATAAACAGCTCATGCAGCTTAATATTAAAAAAACAAACAACCCCCAAAAAAATGGGCAGAAGATCTAAAGAGACGTTTCTTCAAAGGAGACACAGAGATGGCCAAGACGCACATGAAAAGCTGCTCAACAGCACTAATTATTAGAGAAATGCAAATCAAAACTACAATGAGGTATCACCTCACACCTGTTAGAATCGGCATCATCAGAAAATCTACAAACAACCAATTCTGGGGAGGGTGTGGACAAAAGCAGCCCTTTTCCACAATTGGTGGGAATGTAAATTGATACAGTCACTATGGAGAACAGTATGGAGTTTCCTTAAAAAATCTAGAAATAGAATTACCATCTGATCCAGCAATCCCACTTTTGGGCATATACCCAGAGAAAACCGTATTTCAAAAAGGCACATTCACCACAATGTTCGTTGCAGCACTATTTACAATAGCCAGGTAATGGAAGCAACCTAAATGCCCACAGACAGATGAATGGATAAAGATGTGGTACATATATAAAATGGAATATGACTCGGCCATAAAAAGGAATGAAACTGGGTCATTTGTAGAGACATCGATGGATCGAGAGACTGTCATACAGAATGAAGTAAGTCAGAAAGAGGAAAACAAATATTGTCTATTAACGCATATATGTGGAGCCTAAAAATGGTAAAGATGAACTGGTTTGCAGCGAAGAAATAGAGACACAGAGGTAGAGAACAAACGTATGGACACCAAGTGTGGGAAGCCATGGGGTGGTGGTGGTTGGATGAGTTGGGAGTTTGGGATTGACCTGTATACATGTATATGCATAAAATACATAACTAATAATAACGTGCTGTATAAAAAAGAAAATAAATAAAATAAAATTTCAAAATTTTAAAAAATAAAATTTAAAAATAAAACAGAAAAATGTTCTTCCCGTCACACAGATGTATTTATAGGAATGAATTATTTCCATGCTTCTATCTATAAATACATAAAAGAGGAATAAAATCTAACTTGAACCATAAAAGAAAAAAAATACTGAACCCACGAGTTATACAGAGGAAAACCCTATCAGGGCACTTGCTCCAGTGGTAAACAATTCTGAAATCGGTCAGAGGTGGGGAATCATCTCCCATACAGCCAGCAACCCACCCCCCACGCAAGGAGCGTCCTCATTGCAAAGCTGGGGGACCGTGCCGAGGCATCTGTGAGTAAACGTGAGCTGAGCCCCAGTCCACCTGCTGCTGAACTGTTCCCACCCTTTCCAGGTAAAACACCTGAATATGTACAAGGGATTGAAAGCCTAGAGGAAGGACCGTGGTGCCACACCAGCGACAGCACGCAGGCCAACTTGGTGCCTGCAGGACAGACAGCGTGGTTCTGGCCCCGGGCGCTCTTCCAAAACCTTTCCATTGCCCTGCCTGAGATACCCCTCCTATCCCGGCCCCCACTGCTTTTTTCCATCCACACCCCTTTCCGGAGAGAAATTCCATCGGAAGGTATGGGTGACACATCCTCTTCTTTACAGGCGGCAGCCTGGCAACTCCTGCAGAAAGGCCAGCAGAACCCCACTCACACCGGGCCACCCACAAAGCTGTGGCCCCTCACTCCCTCCCACCAGCACAGCCCCGAGACTGCTGAGGGGGCAGAGAATATGGAGTCAGGCACAGCTTCAGGGGCTATTGCTGCCTGGAGCGCTATTTATATTGACCTCAACGAGGCACACCTGGGGAGGGCGGGCCGGCAGGGTAAGGCTGCCCAGGTCAGCTAATCCACAACCCTCAGGGAATCACATTGTTGAAAATGGACCCCGCTAAAGCAGATGAGAAGCCAAGGTAAAAAAGGACACAATGCCATTTGCAGCACCGTAGATGAGTCTAGAAGTAATCACGTGACTTGTAGTAAGTCAGAAATTGAAAGACACATATCATATCATATCACTTATAGTTGTTACCTAAAAATGGATACCAGGGCAGATATTTCCACGGAGAAGGGCAATCACAGATTCTTTAAACAAACTTATGGTTCACCAATGGAAAGGTGTGAGGATTGGTTTCATTACGATATCGGGGTTAACAGACATATACAAACACAGGTGACATATATCATCACCAAAGACCTACAGAATACCACGAGAGGACTACTCAACATTCTGTCATAACGTACATGGGAAAAGGATCCCAGGAAGAGCAGACATCTGTATATGTGTAAAAGAACCACATCTTCCACACCTACAGCAAGCCAAACATTGTAATCAAACTTGCTGTAATAAAAAATAAAAAAATTAAATTAAAAACACGAACAAGTAGTAGTGAGACAAACGTGAGGGGCTTTCTCCTGGCACATTCCATTCTAAACTCCAATCTAGAACACCACTTCCACTGAGGCTCTCTTGCCCTAGTAACCAGATTTGGTAAGGGTGAACTGCTGCCACCTTGTGGCCGTTTCACACAACAGCAGCTTTAATCCCAATGCTAATGGTCAGCTGATATTCAAAATCATTTCAGGCCTGTAAATGACACCTGCCCTGAAAACAAATCCTGGGGTCACATATCGACCAAAAAATTTAAAGGACGTCCATATTTCAAAAGGACCGTTTGAAAAGGCATATTTTACGCACATTAGTGTTCTGCTTCTTTTCCTTTCTTTCCTTTTTTGTTAAAAATAACGGGAATGGAAAAAGGCATCCCTCAGAATGGGCGAAAATCGGTGCAAACGAATCAATTCACAGAGGTTTAATCTCCAATATATATAAACAGCTCATGCAGCTTAATATTAAAAAAACAAACAACCCAATACAAAAATGGGCAGAAGATCTAAAGGGACGTTTCTTCAAAGGATACACAGAGATGGCCAAGACGCACATGAAAAGCTGCTCAACAGCACTAATTATTAGAGAAATGCAAATCAAAACTACAATGAGGTATCACCTCACACCTGTTAGAATCGGCATCATCAGAAAATCTATAAACAACAATTTATGGGGAGGGTGTGGACAAAAGGAGCCCTCTTCCACTATTGGTGGGAATGTAAATTGATACAGTCACTATGGAGAACAGTATGGAGTTTCCTTAAAAAAACTAGAAATAGAATTACCATCTGATCCAGCAATCCCACTTCTGGGCATATACCCAGAGAATACCGTAAATCAAAAATGCACATTCACCACAATATTCGTTGCAGCACTATTTACAATAGCCAGGTAATGGAAGCAAACTAAATGCCCACAGACAGATGAATGGATAAAGATGTGGTACATATATAAAATGGAATATTACTCGGCCATAAAAAGGAATGAAACTGGGTCATTTGTAGAGACATCGATGGATCGAGAGACTGTCATACAGAATGAAGTAAGTCAGAAAGAGGAAAACAAATATTGTATACTAATGCATATATGTGGAGCCTAAAAAATGGTACAGATGAACTGGTTTGCAGGGAAGAAATAGAGACACAGAGGTAGAGAACAAACGTATGGACACCAAGTGTGGGAAGCCATGGGGTGGTGGTGGTGGGATGAGTTAGGAGATTGGGATTGACCTGTATACATGTATATGCATAAAATACATAACTAATAATAACGTGCTGTATAAAAAAATAAAATTATATTTCAAAATTTTAAAAAATAAAATTTAAAAATAAAACAGAAAAAAGTTCTTCCCGTCACACAGATGTATTTATAGGAATGAATTATTTCCATGCTTATATCTATAAATATATAAAAGAGGAATAAAATCTAACTTGAACCATAAAAGAAAAAAAAATCCTGAACCCACGAGTTATACAGAGGAAAACCCTATCAGGGCACTTGCTGCAGTGGTAAACAATTCTGAAATTGGTCAGAGGTGGGAAACCATCTCCCATACAGCCAGCAACCCACCCTCCACGCAAGGAGCGTCCTCATTGCAAAGCTGGGGGCCCGTGCCGAGGCATCTGTGAGTAAACGTGAGCTGAGCCCCAGGCCAGCTGCTGCTGAACTCTCCCCACCCTTCCCAGGTAAAACACCTGAATATGTACAAGGGCTTGAAAGCCTAGAGGAAGGGCCGTCGAGCCACACCAGCGACAACACGCAGGCCAACTTGGTGCCTGCAGGCCAGCCAGTGTGGTCTTGGCCCCGGGCGCTCTTCCGGAAGCTTTCCATTGCCCTGTCTGAGATACCCCTCCTGTCCCGGCCCCCACTGCTTTTTTCCTTCCTCACCTCTGTCCGGAGAGAAATTCCAGTGGAAGGTATGGGTGACAAATTCTCTTCTTTACAGGTGGCAGCCTGGCAACTCCTGCAGAAAGGCCAGCAGAGTCCCACTCACACCGGGCCACCCACAAAGCTGTGGCCCCTCACTCCCTCCCACCAGCACAGCCCCGAGACTGCTGACGGGGCAGAGAATATGGAGTCAGGCACAGCTTCAGGGGCTATTGCTGCCTGGAGCGCTGTTTATATTGACCTCAACGAGGCACACCTGGGGAGGGCGGGCCGGCAGGGTAAGGCTGCCCAGGTCAGCTAATCCACAACCCTCAGGGAATCACATTGGTGAAAATGGACCTCGCTAAGGCAGAAGAGAAGCCAAGGAAAAAAAGGACACAATGCCATTTGCAGCACCGTAAATGAGTCTAGAAGTAATCACGTGACTTGTAGTAAGTCAGAAAGTGAAAGACACATATCATATCATATCACTTATAGGTGTTACCTAAAAATGGATACCAGGGCAGATATTTCCACGGAGAAGGGCAATCACAGATTCATTAAACAAACTTATGGTTCACAAATGGAATGGTGTGAGGATTGGTTTCATTGCAATATCGGGGTTAACAGACATATACAAACACAGGTGACATATATAATCACCAAAGACCTACAGAATACCAAGAGAGGACTACTCAACATTCTGTCATAACGTACATGGGAAAAGGATCCCAGGAAGAACAGACATCTGTATATGTGTAAAAGAACCACATCTTCCACACCTACAACAAGCGAAACATTGTAATCAAACTTGCTGTAATAAAAAAAAAAATTAAATTAAAAACACGAACAAGAAGTAGTGAGACAAACTTGAGGGGCATTCTCCTGGCACATTCCATTCTAAATTCCAATCTAGAACACCACTTCCACTGAGGCTCTCTTGCCCTAGTAACCAGATTTGGTAAGGGTGAACTGCTGCCACCTTGTGGCCGTTTCACACAACAGCAGCTTTAATCCCAACGCTAATGGTCAGTTGATATTCAAAATCATTGCAGGCCTGTAAATGACACCTGCCCTGAACACAATTCCTGGGGTCACATATCGACCAAAAAATTCAAAGGACGTCCATATTTCAAAACGACCGTTACAAAAGGCATATTTTACGCACATTAGTCTTCTGCTTCTTTTCCTTTATTTCCTTTTTTGTTAGAAAAAACGGGAATGGAAAAAGGCATCCCTCAGAATGGGCAAAAATCGGTGCAAACGAATCAATGGACAGAGGTTTAATCTCCAATATATATAAACAGCTCATGCAGCTTAATATTAAAAAAACAAACAAGCCAATACAAAAATGGGCAGAAGATCTAAAGAGACGTTTCTTCAAAGAAGACACAGAGATGGCCAAGACGCACATGAAAAGCTGCTCAACAGCACTAATTATTAGAGAAATGCAAATCAAAACTACAATGAGGTATCACCTCACACCTGTTAGAATCGGCATCATCAGAAAATCTACAAACAACCAATTCTGGGGAGGGTGTGGACAAAAGGAGCCCTCTTCCACTATTGGTGGGAATGTAAATTGATACAGTCACTATGGAGAACAGTATGGAGTTTCCTTAAAAAAAACTAGAAATAGAATTACCATCTGATCCAGCAATCCCACTTCTGGGCATATACCCAGAGAATACCGTAAATCAAAAAGGCACATTCACCACAATGTTCGTTGCAGCACTATTTACAATAGCCAGGTAATGGAAGCAACCTAAATGCCCACAGACAGATGAATGGATAAAGATGTGGTACATATATAAAATGAAATATTACTCGGCCATAAACAGGAATGAAACTGGGTCATTTGTAGAGACATCGATGGATCGAGAGACTGTCATACAGAATGAAGTAAGTCAGAAAGAGGAAAACAAATACTGTATATTAATGCATATATGTGGAACCTAAAAAATGGTACAGATGAACTGGTTTGCAGGGAAGAAATAGAGACACAGAGGTAGAGAACAAACGTATGGACACCAAGTGTGGGAAGCCATGGGGTGGTGGTGGTGGGATGAGTTGGGAGTTTGGGATTGACCTGTATACATGTATATGCATAAAATACATAACTAATAATAACGTGCTGTATAAAAAAATAAAATTGAATTTCAAAATTTTAAAAAATAAAATTTAAAAATAAAAGAGAAAAAATTTCTTCCCGTCACACAGATGTATTTATAGGAGTGAATTATTTCCATGCTTATATCAATAAATATATAAAAGAGGAGTAAAATCTAACTTGAACCATAAAAGAAAATAACACCTGAAACCATGAGTTATACAGAGGAAAACCCTATCAGCGCACTTGCTCCAGCGGTAAACAATTCTGAAATTGGTCAGAGGTGGGGAACCATCTCCCATAGAGCCAGCAACCCACGCCCCACGCAAGGAGCGTCCTCATTGCAAAGCTGGGGGACCGTGCCGAGGCATCTGTGAGTAAACGTGAGCTGAGCCCCAGGGCAGCTGCTGCTGAACTCTTCCCACCCTTCCCAGGTAAAACACCTGAATATGTACAAGGGCTTGAAAGCCTAGAGGAAGGGCCGTCGAGCCACACCAGGGACAGCACGCAGGCCAACTTGGTGCCTGCAGGCCAGCCAGGGTGGTCTTGGCCCCGGGCACTCTTCAAGAAGCTTTCCATTGCCCTGCCTGAGATACCCCTCCTGTCCCGGCCCCCACTGCTTTTTTCCTTCCTCACCTCTGTACGGAGAGAAATTCCAGCGGAAGGTATGGGTGACACATCCTCTTCTTTACAGGTGGCAGCCTGGCAACTCCTGCAGAAAGGCCAGCAGAGTCCCACTCACACCGGGCCACCCACAAAGCTGTGGCCCCTCACTCCCTCCCACCAGCACAGCCCCGAGACTGCTGATGGGGCAGAGAATATGGAGTCAGGCACAGCTTCAGGGGCTATTGCTGCCTGGAGCGCTGTTTATATTGACCTCAACGAGGCACACCTGGGGAGGGCGGGCCGGCAGGGTAAGGCTGCCCAGGTCAGCTAATCCACAACCCTCAGGGAATCACATTGGTGAAAATGGACCTCGCTAAGGCAGAAGAGAAGCCAAGGAAAAAAAGGACACAATGCCATTTGCAGCACCGTTAATGAGTCTAGAAGTAATCACGTGACTTGTAGTAAGTCAGAAAGTGAAAGACACATATCATATCATATCACTTATAGGTGTTACCTAAAAATGGATACCATGGCAGATATTTCCACGGAGAAGGGCAATCACAGATTCATTAAACAAACTTATGGTTCACCAATGGAATGGTGTGAGGATTGGTTTCATTACAATATCGGGGTTAACAGACATATACAAACACAGGTGACATATATAATCACCAAAGACCTACAGAATACCAAGAGAGGACTACTCAACATTCTGTCATAACGTACATGGGAAAAGGATCCCAGGAAGAACAGACATCTGTATATGTGTAAAAGAACCACATCTTCCACACCTACAACAAGCCAAACATTGTAATCAAACTTGCTGTAATAATAAATAAAAAAATTAAATTAAAAACACGAACAAGAAGTAGTGAGACAAACGTGAGGGGCTTTCTCCTGGCACATTCCATTCTAAACTCCAATCTAGAACACCACTTCCACTGAGGCTCTCTTGCCCTAGTAACCAGATTTGGTAAGGGTGAACTGCTGCCACCTTGTGGCCGTTTCACACAACAGCAGCTTTAATCCCAGCGCTAATGGTCAGTTGATATTCAAAATCATTGCAGGCCTGTAAATGACACCTGCCCTGAAAACAAATCCTGGGGTCACATATCGACCAAAAAATTCAAAGGACGTCCATATTTCAAAACGACCATTTCAAAAGGCATATTTTACGCACATTAGTGTTCTGCTTCTTTTCCTTTCTTTCCTTTTTTGTTAAAAAAAACGGGAATGGAAAAAGGCATCCCTCAGAATGGGCGAAAATCGTTGCAAACGAATCAATGGACAAAGGTTTAATCTCCAATATATATAAACAGCACATGCAGCTTAATATTACTAAAACAAACAACCCAATACAAATATGGGCAGAAGATCTAAATAGACGTTTCTTCAAAGAAGACACAGAGATGGCCAAGACGCACATGAAAAGCTGCTCAACAGCACTAATTATTAGAGAAATGCAAATCAAAACTACAATAAGGTATGACGTCACACCCATTAGATTCGGCATCTTCAGAAAATCTACAAACAAAAATTCTGGGGAGGGTGTGGACCAAAGGAACCCTCTTCCACTATTGGTGGGAATGTAAATTGATACAGTCACTATGGAGAACAGTATGGAGGTTCCTTTAAAAAACTAAAAAGAGGAGAACCATCTGATCCAGCAATCACACTTCTGAGCATATACCCATAGAAAAACAAAAATCAAAGAGACACATTCACCACAATGTTCATTGCAGCACTATTTACAATAGCCAGGTAAGGGAAGCAACCTAAATGCCCACAGACAGAAGAACGGATAAAGATGTGGTACATATATAAAATGGAGTATTACTCAACCATATAAAGGAATGAAACTGGGTCATTTGTAGAGAAATCGATGTATCTAGAGACTGTCATACAGAGTGGAGTAAGTCAGAAACAGAAAAACAAATATTGTATATTAATGCCTATATTTGGTACCTAGAAAAGTGGTACAGATGAACTTGTTTGCAGGGCAGAAATAGAGATACACAGGTAGAGAACAAAGGTATGGACACAAAGAGGGGGAAGCCATGGGGTGGTGGTGGTGGTGGGATGAGTTGGGAGATTGGGATTGACCTGTATACATGTAAATGCATAAAATACATAACTAATAATAACCTGCTGTATAAGAAAATAAATTTAAATTTCAAAATTTTTAAAAATAAAACAGAAAAATGTTCTTCCATTCACACAGATGTATTTATATGAATGACTTATTTCCATGCTTATATCTATAAATACATAAAAGAGGAATAAAATTTAACTTGAAACAATGGAGAAAAAAAAAAAAAACCTGAACCCAACAGTTATACAGAGGAAAACCCTATCAGGGCACTTGCTCCAGTGGTAAACAATTCTGAAATTGGTCAGAGGTGGAGAATCATCTCCCATACAGCCAGCAGCCCCACCCCATGCAAGGAGGGTCCTCATTGCAAAGCTGCGGGACCGTGCCGAGGCGTCTGTGAGTAAACGTGAGCTGAGCCCCAGGCCAGCTGCTGCTGAACTGTTCCCACCCTTCCCAGGTAAAACACCTGAATATGTACAAGGGCTTGAAAGCCTAGAGGAAGGGCAGTGGAGTCACACCAGCGACAGCACACAGGCCCACTTGGTGCCTGCAGGCCAGCCAGGATGGTCCTGGCCACAGGCGCTCTTCTGGAAGCTTTCCATTTTCCTGCCTGGGATACCCCTCCTATCCCGGCCCCCACTCCTTTTTTTCCTTCCTCAACTCAGCCCGGAGAGAAATCTCAGCAGACGTTATGGGTGACACATCCTCTTCTTTACAGGTGGCAGCCTGGCAACTCCTAAGCTTTGCCGTTCCCTAACCCTAACCCTAGCCCAGAACGGAAACCCACCACCAGCCCTATACCTTTCCCTACGCCGTAGCCTATTCCTGGCCCGGACGCAGGCACTGAACCTTTCATCAGCACGTATCCTGACCCTGCCATTTTGCCGTACCCTCACCTGTGCCCTAAGCCTTGCCATTCCCTAACCGTAACCATAGCCCGGAACGGAAACCCACCACAAGCCCTACACCTTACCCCCAAGCAGTAGCCTACTCCTGGCCCGTACGCTGGCACTGACCCATGCATCAGTACTTAGCCTGACCCTCCCACGTTTCCGTACCCTCACCTGTGCCCTAAGCCTTGACGTTCCCTAACCCTAACCCTCGCCCGGAACGGAAACCCACCACCATCCCTAGACATTACCCTACGCCGTAGCCTACTCCTGGCCTGTACGTTGGCACTGACCCGTGCGTCATCACGTAGCCTGACACTCCCACGTTTCCGTACCCTCACCTGTGCCCTAAGCCTTGCCGTTCCCTCACCCTAACCCTAGCCAGGAACGGAAAACCACCACCAGCCCTACACCTTACCCTACGCCGTAGCCTACTCCTGGCCCGTACGCTGGCACTAACCCGCGCGTCAGCACGTAGCCTGACCGTCACACGTTTCCATACCCTCACCTGTGCCTTAAGCCTTGCCGTTCCCTAACCCTAACCCTATTCTGAAAAGGAAACACACCACCAGCCCTACAGCTTACCCACAAGCCATAGCCTACTCCTGGCCCGTACGCTGGCACTGACCCGTGCGTCAGCATGTAGCCTGACAATCCCACGTTTCTGAACCCTCACCTGTGCCCTATGCCTTGCCGTTCCCTTACCCTAACCCTAGCCCGGAACGGAAACCCACCACCAGCCGTACACCTTATCCTACGCCGTAGCCTACTCCTGGCCCGAACGCTGGCACTGACCCTTGCTTCAGCACGTAGCCGGACCCTACCACGTTTCCGTACCCTCACCTGTGCCCTAAGTCTTGCCGTTCCCTAAACCTAAACCTAGCCCGGAACGGAAACCCTGCACGAGCCCTAAACCTTACCCTACGCCG
Source organism: Mesoplodon mirus (assembly GCF_964341445.2). Lineage (NCBI taxonomy): Eukaryota > Metazoa > Chordata > Mammalia > Artiodactyla > Ziphiidae > Mesoplodon > Mesoplodon mirus. Next base: position 865,056 of record NW_028295773.1, read on the forward strand.
TAGCCTACTCCTGGCCCGTACGTTGGCACTGACCCGTGCGTCAGCACGTAGCCTGACCTTCACACATTTCCGTACCCTCACCTGTGCCCTAAGCCTTGCCGTTCCCTAACCCTAACCCTAGTACCGAACGGAAACCCACCAACAGCCCTACACCTAAACTCCATGCCATAGCCTACTCATGGCCCGTACGCAGGCACTGACCCGTGCGTCAGCACGTATCCTGACCCTCCCACGTTTCCGTACCCTCACCTGTGCACTAAGCCTTGCCGTTCCCTAACCCTAACCCTAGCCCTTAACGGAAAGCCACCACCAGCCCTACACCTAACCCCCAAGCCGTAGCCTACTCCTGGCCGGTACGCTGGCACTGACACATGCGTCAGAACGTATCCTGACTCTCCCACGTTTCTGTACCCTAACCTGTGCCCTAAGCCTTGCCGTTCCCTAACCGTAACCCTAGCCCGGAATGGAAACCCACCACCATCCCTACACGTTACCCTACGCCGTAGCCTACTCTTGGCCTGTACGGTGGCACTGACACTTGCGTCAGCATGTAGCCTGACCCTCCCACGTTTCCGTACCCTCACCTGTGCCCTAAGCCTTGCCGTTCCGTAACGCTAACCCTAGCCCGGAACGGAAACCCACCACCAGCCCTGCACCTTAACCCCAAGCCGTAGCCTAATCCTGGCCCGTTTGGTGGCACTAACCTGAGCATCAGCAAGTAGCCTGACCCTCCCACGTTTCCGTACCCTCACCCTTGCCCTAAGCCTTGCCGTTCCGTAACCCTAAACCTAGCCCCGAACGGAAACCCACCACCAGCCCTACACATTACCCTACGCTGTAGCCTACTCCTTGCCCATACGATGGCACTGACCAGTGCGTCAGCACGTAGCATGACCCTCCCACGTTTCCGTACCCTCACCTGTGCCCTAAGCCTTGCCGTTCCCTAACCCTAACCGTGGTCCACAATGCCAACCCACCACCAGCCCTCCACCTTACCCTATGCCGTAGCCTACTACTGGCCCGTACGCTGGCACTGACCCATGCATCAGTACGTAGCCTGACCCTCCCACGTTTCCGTACCTTCACCTGTGCCCTAAACCTTGACGTTCCCTAACCCTAACCCTAGCCTGGAACGGAAACCCACCACCATCCCTAGACATTACTCTCCGCCGTAGCCTACTCCTGGCCTGTATGCTGGCACTGACCCGTGCGTCAGCACGTAGCCTGACCCTCCCACGTTTCTGTACCCTCACCTGAGCACTAAGCCTTGCCATTCCGTAACCCTGACCCTAGCCCCGAATGGAAACCCACCACCAGCCCTACACCTTAACCCCGAGCCGTAGCCTACTCCTGACCCGTACTCTGGCACTGACACGTGCGTCAGCAAGTAGCCTGACCCTCCCACGTTTCAGGACCCTCAACTGTGCCCTAAGCCTGGCCGTTCCTAACACTAACCCTAGCCCAGTAAGGAAACCCACCACCAGCTCTACAACTTAACTCCAAGCCGTAGCCTAGTCGTGGCCCGTATGCTGACACTGACCCGTGCGTCAGCACGTAGCCTGACCCTCCCACGTTTCCGTACCCTCACCTGTGCCGTAAGACTTGCCGTTCCCTAACCCTAAACCTAGCCCCGAACGGAAACCCACCACCAGCTCTAAAACTTACCGACAAGCCATAGCCTACTCCTGGCCCGTACACTGGCACTTACCCGTGTGTCAGCACGTAGCCTGACCCTCCCACGTTTCCGTACCCTCACTTGTGCTATAAGCTTTGCCATTCCCTAACCCTAAATGTAGCCCGGAACGGAATCCCACCACCTGCCCTACAGCTTAACCTACGCCGTAGCCTACACCTGGCCCGTACGCGGGCACTGACATGTGCTTCAGCACGTAGCCTGACCCTCCCATGTTACCGTACCCTCACCTCTGCCCTAAGCCTTGCCGTTCCCTAACTCTAACCCTAGCCCGAAACAGAAACCCACCACCAGCCCTAAACCTTACCGAAAAGCTGTAGCCTACTCCTGGCCCGTACGCTGGCACTGACCCATGCGTCAGCATGTAGCCTGACACTCCAACGTTTCCGTACCCTCACCTGTGCCCTAAGCCTTGCCGTTCCCTAACCCTAACCCTAGCCCCCTACGGAAACCCACCACCAGCCCTACATCTTACCCCCAAGCCGTAGCCTACTCCTGGTCCATACGCTGGCACTAACATGTGCGTCAGCACGTAGCCTGTCCTTCCCACATTAGCGTAACGTCACCTGTGACCTAAGCCTTGCCGTTCCTTAACCCTAACACTAGTACGGAAGGGAAACACACCACAAGCCCTACACCTAAGCCCCAAGCCATAGCCTACTCCTGGCCCGTACGCTGGCACTGACCCGTGCGTCAGCACGTAGCCTGACCCACCCACGTTTCCTTTCCCTCCCCTGTGCCCTAAGCCTTGCTGTTCCCTAACACTAACCCTAGCCTGGAACGGAAACCCAACACCAGCCCTACACCTAACTCCCAAGCCGTAGCCTACTCCTGTCCGGTACGCTGGCACTGACCCGTGCGTCTGCACGTAGCCTGACCCTCCCACGTTTCCGTACCCTCACCTGTGCCCTAAGCCTTGCCGTTCCCTAACCCTAACCCTACCCGGAACGGAAACCCACCACCAGCCCTAAACCTTTCCCTTCTCCGTAGCCTACTCCTGGCCCGTACGCTGGCACTGACCAGTGCGTCAGCATGTAATCTGAGCCCCCCACGTTTCCGTACCCACACCGGGGCCCTAAGCCTTGCCATTCCCTAACACTAACCCTAGCCCGGAACGGAAACCCACCACCAGTCCTACACCTTACCCTACGCCGTAGCCTACTCCTGGCCCGAACGCTGGCACTGACCCATGGGTCAGCACATAGCCTGACCCTACCAGGTTTCCGTACCCTCACCTGTGCCCTAACTCTTGCCGTTCCCTAACCCTAAACCTAGCCCGGAACGGAAACCCACCACCAGCCCTACACCTTACCCTACGCCGTAGCCTACTCCTGGCCCGTACGCTGTCACTGACACGTGCGTCAGCACTTAGCCTGAACTTCTCACATTTCCGTACCCTCACCTGTGCCCTAAGCCTTGTCATTCCCTAACCCTAACCCTAGCCCGGAACGGAAACCCACCACCAGCCCTACAACTAACCCCCAAGCCGTAGCCTACTCCTGGCCGGTACGCTGGCAGTGACCCGTGCGTCAGCACGTAGCCTGACCCTCCCACGTTTCCGTAAACTCACCTGTGCCCTAAGCCTTGCCGTACCCTAAAGCTAACCCTAGCCCAGAACGGAAACACACCACCAGCCCTAGAGCTTACCCCCAAGCCATAGCCTACACCTGGCTGGTACGCTGGCACTGACCCGTGCATCAGCACGTAGCTGACCCTCCCACGTTTCCATACCCTCACCTGTGCCCTAAGCTTTGCCGTTCCCTAACCCTAACCGTAGCCTGGAACGGAAACCCACCACCAGCCCTAAACCTTAACCTACGCCGTAGCCTACTCCTGGCCCATACGCTAGCACTGACCCGTGCGACAGCACGTAGCCTGACCCTCCCACGTTTCCGTACCCTCACCTGTGCCCTAAGCCTTGCCGTTCCCTAACCCTAACCCTAGCCCGGAACGGAAACCCACAACCAGCTCTAAACCTTTCCCTACTGGGTAGCCTATGCCTCGCCCGTACGCTCGCACTGACCCGTGCGTCAGCATGTAGTTTAACACTCCCACGTTTCCGTACCCTCACCTGGGCCCTAAGCATTGCCGTTCCCTAACACTAACCCTATCCCGGAACGGAAACCCACCACCAGCCCTACACCTTACCCTACGCCGTAGCCTACTCCTGGCCCGAACTCTGACACTGATCCATGCGTCAGCACGTAGCCTGACCCTCCCACGTTCCCTTACCCTCACCTGTGCCCTAAGCCTTGCCGTTCCCTAACATTAACCCTAGCCCGCAACGGAAACCCACCACCAGCCCTACACCTTACCCTACGCCATCGCCTACTCCTGGCCCGTACACTGGCACTGACACGTGCGTCAGCACGTAGCCTGACCTTCCCACATTTCCGTACCCTCACCTGTGCCCTAAGGCTTGCCGTTCCGTAACCCTAAACCTAGTACGGAACGGAAACCCACCACCAGCCCTAAACATAACGCCCAAACCATAGCCTACTCCTGGCCCGTACGCTGGCACTGACCCATGCGTCAGCATGTAGCCTGACCCTCCCACGTTTCCGTACCCTCACCTGTGCCCTAAGCCTTGCCGTTCCCTAACCCTAACACTAGCCTGGAATGGAAACCCACCACCAGGCCTACATCTAACCCCCAAGCCGTAGCCTACTCCTGGCCGGTACGCTGCCACTGACACATGCGTCAGCACGTAGCCTGACCCTCCCACGTTTCCGTACCCTCACCTGTGCCCTAAGATTTGCCGTTCCCTAACCCTAACCCTAGCCCGGAACAGAATCCACCACCAGCCATACACTCTTCCCTATACCGTAGCCTATTCCTGGCCCATACGCTGGCACTGACCCTTGCGTCAGCACGTAGCCTGACCCTCCCACGTTTCTGTACCCTCACCTGTGCCCTAAGCCTTGACGTTCGTTAACCCTAACCCTAGCCTGGAACAGAAACACACCACCAGCCCTACACCTTACCACCACGCCGTAACCTACTTCTTGCCCATATGCCGGCACTGACCCGTGCGTCAGCACGTAGCCTGACCCTCCCACTTTTCCGTACCCTCACCTGTGCCCTAAGCCTTGCCGTTCCCTAACACTAACCCTAGCCTGGAACGAAAACCCACCAACAGACCTACACCTTACACTATGCCGTAGCCTAAAACTGGCCCGTACGCGGGTAATGACCTGTGCTTCAGCACGTAGCCTGACCCTCCCATGTTACCATACCCTCACCTGTGTCCTAAGCCTTGCCGTTCCCTTACCCTAACTCTAGCCCGGAAGGGAAACCCACCACAAACCCTACACCTTACCCCCAAGACGTAGCCTACTCCTGGCCCATACGCTGGCACTGACCCATGCGTCAGCACGTAGCCTGACCCTCCCACGTTTCCATACCATCACCTGTGCCCTAAGCCTTGCCGTTCCCTAACCCTAACCTTAGCCCGGAACGGAAACCCACCACCAGCTCTACACCTTACCCTACGCCGTAGCCTACTCCTGGCCCGTACGCTGGCACTGACCCATGCGTCAGCACGTAGCCTGACCCTCCCACGTTTCGGTACCCTCACCTGTGCCCTAAGCCTTGCCGTTCCCTAACCCTAACCCTAGCCCGGAACGGAAACCCACCACCAGCCCTACACTCTATCCTACGCCGTAGCATATTCCTGGCCCGTACGCTGGCACTGACCCGTGTGACAGCACGTAGCCTGACCCTCCCATGTTTCCGTACCCTCACCTGTGCCCTAAGCATTGACGTTTGCTAACCCTAACCCTACCCGGAACAGAAACACACCACCAGCCCTACACCTTACCACCACACCGTAGCCTACTCCTGGCCCATATGCTGGCACTGACACGTGCGTCAGCACGTAGCGTGACCCTCCCACGTTTCCGTAACCTCACCTGTGCCCTAAGCCTTGCCGTTCCCTAACCCTAACCCTAGCCCGGAACGAAAACCCACCACCAGCCCTACACCTTACCCTATGCCGTAGCCTACACCTGGCCCATACGTGGGTAATGACCTGTGCTTCAGCACGTAGCCTAAACCTTCCATGTTACCGTACCCTCACCTGTGCCCTAAGGCTTGCCATTCCCTCACCCTAACCCTAGCCACGAACGGAAACCCACCAGCAGCCCTACACCTAACCCTACGTCGTAGCCTACTCCTGGCCCGTACACTGGCACTGACCCGTGCGTCAGCACGTAGCCTGACCATCCCACGTTTCCGTACCCTCACCTGTGCCCTAAGACTTGCCGTTCCCTAACCCTAAACCTAGCCCGGAACGGAAACCCACAACCAGCCCTACACCTTAACCCCAAGCCGTAGCCTACTCCTGGCCCGTACGCTGGAACTGACCCGTGCGTCAGCACGTAGCCTGACCCTCCCACGTTTGCGGAACCTCACCTGAGCCCTAAGCCTTGCCGTTCCCTAACCCTAACCCTAGCCCTGAAAGGAAACCCACCAGCAGCCCTACACCTTTCTCTACACCGTACCCTTTTCCTGGCTCGTACGCAGGCACTGACCCTTTCATCAGCACGTAGCCTGACACTCCCACGTTTCCGTAACCTCACCTGTGCCCTAAGCCTTGCCGTTCACTAACCCTAACCCTAGCCCAGAACAGAAAACCACCACCAGCCCTACACCTTACCCACAAGCTGTAGCCTACTCCTGGTCCATACGCTGGCACTGACCCGTGTGTCAGAACGTATGCTGACCCTGCCACGTTGCCGTACCCTCACCTGTGCCCTAAGCCTTGCCGTTCCCTAACCCTAACCCTAGCCCGGAACGGAAAAGCACCACAAGCCCTACAACTCACCCCCAAGCCGTAGCCTACTCCTGGTCCATACGCTGACACTGACCTGTGCGTCAGCACGTAGCTTGACCTCCCAACATTACTGTACCCTCACCTGTGCCCTAAGCCTTGCCGTTCCCTAACACTAACCCTAGCCTGGAACGGAAACCCACCACCAGCCCTACACCTAACCTACAAGCCGTAGCCTACTCCTGGTCGGTACGCTGACACTGACCCGTGCGTCATAACGTAGCCTGACCCTCCCACGGTTCCGTACCCTCACCTGTGCCCTAAGCTTTGCCTTTCCCTAACCCTACCCATAGCCTGGAATGGAAACCCACCACCAGCCCTACACCTTATCGTATGCCGTAGCCTAATCCTGGCCCGTAAGATGGCACAGACCCGTGCGTCAGCATGTAGCCTGACCCTCCCACGTTTCTGTACCCTCACCTGTGCCCTAAGCCTTGCCGTTCCCTAACCCTAACCCTAGCCCGGAACGGAAACACACCACAAGCCCTACACCTTACCATACGCCATAGTGTTCTCCTGGCCCGTACGCTGTCACTGACCCGTGAGTCTGCACGTAGCCTCACCCTCCCACGTTTCCGTAACCTCAACTGTGCCCTAAGCCTTGCCGTTCCCTAACACTAACCCTAGCCCGGAACGGAAACCCACCACCAGCCCTAAACCTTACCCACCGCCGTCGCCTACTCCTGGCCCGTACACTGGCACTGACACGTGCGTCAGCATGTAGCCTGACCCTCCCACGTTTCCGTACCCTCACCTGTGCCCTAAGGCTTGCCGTTCCCTAACCCTAACCCTAGTACGGAACGGAAACACACCACCAGCCCTACAACTAATGCCCAAACCATAGCCTACTCCTGGCCCGTACGCTGGCACTGACCCATGCGTCAGCACGTAGCCTGAACCTCCCACGTTTCCGTACCCTCAACTGTGCCCTAAGCCTTGCCGTTCCCTAACACTAACCCTAGCCCGGAACGGAAACCCACCACCAGCCATACACCTTTCTCTACGACGTAGCCTACTCTTGGCCCGTACGCTGGCACTGACCCGTGCATTAGCACGTAGCCTGAACCTCCAACTTTTCTGTACCCTCACCGGTGCCCTAAGCCTTGCCGTTCCCTAACACTAACCCTAGCCCAGAACGGAAACCCACCACCAGCCCTACATCTTACCCCCAAGCCGTAGACTAATCCTGGCCCATACGCTGGCACTGACCCGTGGGTCAGCAAGTAGCCTGACCCTCCCACGATTCCGTACCCTCACCTGTGCCCTTAGCTTTGCTGTTCCCTAACCCTAACCCTAGCCCTGAACGGAAACCCACCACCTGCCCTACACCTTACCCTACGCCGTGGCCTATTCCTGGCCCGTACGCTGGCACTGACCCAGGCGTCAGCATGTAGCCTGATACTCACACGTTTCCGTACCCTCACCTGTGCCCTAAGCCTTGCCGTTCCGTAACCCTAACCCTAGCCAGGAAAGGAAATCCACCACCAGGCCTACACCTTAGCCTACGCCGTAGCCTACTCCTGGCCCGTACGCTGACACTGACCCGTGCGTCAGCACGTAGCCTGACACTCCCACGTTTCCGTACCCTCACCTGTGCCCTAAGCCTTGCCGTTCCCTAACCCTAACCCTAGCCCTGAACGTAAACCCACCACTAGCCCTACACATTACCCTACGCCGTAGCCTACTCCTGGCCCGAACGCTGGCAGTGACCCGTGCGTAAGCACGTAGCCTGACCCTCCCACGTTTCCATACCCTCACCTGTGCCCTAAGCCTTGCCGTTCCCTAACCCTAACCCTAGCCCGGAACGGAAACCCACCACCTGCCCTACACCTTACCCTACGCCGTAGCCTACTCCCGGCCCATACGGTGGCAGTGACCGGTGAGTCAGCACGTAGCCAGAACTTCCCACATTTCCGTACCCTCACCTTTGCCCTAAGCCTTGCCGTTCCCTAACCCTAACCCTAGTATGGAACAGAAACCCAACACCAGCCCTACAACTAACGCCGAAGCCATAGTGTAGTCCTGGTCCGTACGCTGGCACTGACCCGTGCAGCAGCACGTAGCCTGACCCTCCAATATTTCCGTACCCTCACCTGTGCCCTAAGCCTTGCCATTGCCTAACCCTAACCCTAGCCCGAAACGGAAACTCACCACCAGCCCTATACCTTACCCCCAAGCCGTAGCCTACTCCTGGTCCGTACACTGGCACTGAACCGTGCATCAGCACGTAGCCTGACCCTCCCACCTTTCCGTACCCTCACCTGTGCCCTAAGCCTTGCCGTTCCCTAACCCTAACCCTAGCCCGAAACGGAATTTCACCAACAGCCCTACACCTTACCCCCAAGCCGTAGCCTACTCCTGGTGCGTCCACTGGCACTGACCCCTGCGTCAGCACGTAGCCTGACCCTCCGACGTTTCCGTACACTTACCTGTGCCCTAAGCCTTGCCGTTCCCTAACCCTAACCCTAGCCCGGAATGGAAACCCACCACCAGCCCTACACCTTACCCTACGCCGTAGCCTACTCTTGGCCCATACGCGGGCACTGACCCGTGCGTCAGCACGTAGCCTGAACCTCCCACGTTTCCGTACCCTCACCTGTGCCCTAAGCCTTGACGTTCCCTAACCCTAACGCTAGCCCGGAACGGAAACCCACCACCAGCCCTAAACCTTTCCCTACGCCGTAGCCTACTCCTGGCCCGTACGGTGGCACGGACCCGTGCGTCAGCATATAGACAGACACCCCCAAGTTTCCATACCCTCACCTGGGCCCTAAACCTTGCCTTTCCCTAACCCTAACCCTAGCCCGGAACGGAAACACACCACCAGCCCTACAACTAACGCACAAGCCATAGCCTAGTCCTGGCCCGTACGCTGGCACTGACCCATGCGGCAGCACGTAGCCAGACCCTCCCACGTTTCCGTACCCTCACCTGTGCCCTAAGCCTTGCCGTTGCCTAACCCTAACCCTAGCCCGAAACGGAAACCCACCACCATCCCTACAACTTACTCCCAAGCCGTAGCCTACTCCTGGTCCGTACACTGGCACTGACCCGTGCGTCAGCACGTAGCCTGACCCTCCCACCTTTCCATACCCTCACCTGTGCCCTAAACCTTGCCTTTCCCTAACCCTAACCCTAGCCCTGAACGGAAACCCACCACCAGCCGTACACCTTACCCCCAAGCCGTAGCCTACTCCTGGCCCGTACGCTGAAACTGACCCGTGCGTCAGCACGTAGCCTGACCCTCCCACGTTTGCGGAAACTCACCTGAGCCCTAAGCCTTGCCGTTCCCTAACCCTAACCCTAGCCCTGAAAGGAAACCCACCACCAGCCCTACACCTTTCCCTACACCGTATTCTACTCCTGGCTCGTACGCAGTCACTGACACTTTCATCAGCACGTAGCCTGACACTCCCACGTTTCCGTAACCTCACCTGTGCCCTAAGCCTTGCCGTTCACTAACCCTAACCCTAGCCCAGAACAGAAACCCACCACCAGCCCTACACCTTACCCCCAAGCCGTAGCCTACTCCTGGTCCATACGCTGGCACTGACCCGTGCGTGAGAACGTATCCTGACCCTGCCACGTTGCCGTACGCTCACCTGTGCCCTAAGCCTTGCCGTTCCTTAACCCTAACCCTAGCCCGGAACGGAAAAGCACCACAAGCCCTACACCTTACCCCCAAGCCGTAGCCTACTCCTGGTCCATACGCTGGCACTGAACTGTGTGTCAGCACGTAGCCTGACCTTCCAACATTACCGTACCCTCACCTGTGCCCTAAACCTTGCTGTTCCCTAACACTAACCCTAGCCTGGAACGGAAACCCACCACCAGCCCTACACCTTAACCTACGCCGTAGCCTACTCCTGGCCCATATGCTGGCACTGACCCGTGCGTCAGCACATAGCCTAACCCTCCCACGTTTCCGTACCCTCACCTGTGCCCTAAGCCTTGACGTTCCCTAACCCTAACCCTAGCCCGGAACAGAAACCCACCACCAGCCCTAAACCTTTCCCTACTGGGTAGCCTAGTCATCGCCCGTATGCTCGCACTGACCCGTGCGTCAGCATGTAGTTTGACCCTCCCACGTTTCCGTACCCTCACCTGGGCCCTAAGCCTTGCCGTTCCCTAACACTAACCCTAGCCTGGAACGGAAACCCACCACCAGCCCTACAACTTACCGTAGGCCGTAGCCTACACCTGGCCTGTACGCTGGCACTGACCCATGCGTCAGCACGTAGCCTGACCCTCCCACGTTTCCGTACCCTCAACTGTGCCCTAAGCCTTGCCGTTCCCTAACACTAACCCTAGCCCGGAACGGAAATCCACCACCAGCCATAAACCTTTCTCTACGACGTAGCCTACTCCTGACCGGAAGCTGGCACTGACCCGTGCATTAGCACGTAGCCTGAACCTCCAACTTTTCTGTACCCTCACCTGTGCCCTAAGCCTTGCCGTTCCCTAACACTAACCCTAGCCCGGAACGGAAACACACCACCAGCCCTACATCTTACCCCCAAGCCGTAGACTACTCATGGCCCATACGCTGGCACTGACCCGTGGGTCAGCAAGTAGCCTGACCCTCCCACGTTTCCGTACCCTCACCTGTGCCCAAAGCTTTGCCGTTCACTAACAATAACCCTAGCCCGGAATGGAAACCCACCACCAGCCCTTTACCTTTCCCTACGCCGTAGCCTATTCCTGGCCCGTACGCTGGCACTGACCCGTGCGTCAGCACGTAGCCTGACCCTCCCACGTTTCCGTACCCTCACCTGTGCCGTAAGCCTTGCCGTTCCCTAACCCTAACCCTAGCCCGGAACGGAAACCCACCACCAGCCCTACACATTACCCTAGGCCGTAGCCTACTCCTGGCCCGAACGCTGGCATTGACCCATGCGTAAGCACGTAGCCTGACCCTCCCACGTTTCCGTACCCTCACCTGTGCCCTAAGCCTTGCCGTTCCCTAACCCTAGCCCGGAACGGAAACCCACTACCTGCCCTAAACCTTACCCTACGCCGTAGCCTACTCCCGGCCCATACGGTGGCACTGACCCGTGCGTCAGCACGTAGCCTGACCCTCCCACGTTTCCGTACCCTCACCTGTGCCCAAAGCTTTGCCGTTCACTAGCAATAACCCTAGCCCGGAACAGAGACCCACCACCAGCCCTACAACTTAGCACCACGCTGTAGCCTGCTCCTGGCCCATATGCTGGCACTGAGCCGTGTGTCAACACGTAGCCTGACCCACCCACGATTCCGTAACCTCACCTGTGCCCTAAGCCTTGCCGTTCCCTAATCCTAATCCTAGCCCGGAACGGAAACCCACCCCCAGCCCTAAACCTTAACCTATGCCGTAGCCTACCCCTGGACCGTACGCGGGCACTGACCTGTGCTTCAGCATGTAGCCTGACCCTCCCATGTTACCGTACCCACACCTGTGCCCTAAGCCTTGCCGTTCCCTAACTCTAACCCTAGCCCGGAACGGAAACCCACCACCAGCCCTAATCCTAACCCACAAGCCGTGGCTTACTCCTGGCCCGTATGCTGGCACTGACCGTGCGACAGCACGTAGCCTGACCCTCCCACGTTTCCGTACCATCACCTGTGCCCTAAGCCTTGCCGTTCCATAACCCTAATCCTAGCCCGGCACAGAAACCCACCACCAGCCCTACACTTTACCCTACGCCGTAGCCTACTCCTGGCCCGAACGCTGGCACTGACCCGTGCGTCAGCACGTAGCCTGACCCTCCCACGTTTCCGTACCCTAACCTGTGCCCTAAGCCTTGCTGTTCCCTAACCATAACCCTAGCCCGGAACGGAAACCCACCACCAGCCCTAAACCTTACCCACAAGCCGTAGCCTACACCTGGCCCGTACACTGGCACTGACCCGTGCGTCAGCACGTAGCCTGACCCTCCCACTTTTCTGTACCCTAACCTGCGCCCTAAGACTTGCCATTCCCTAACCCTAACCCTATACCGGAACGGAATCCCACCACCAGCCCTACACCTTACCATATGCCGTAGCCTACTCCTGGCCGGTACGCTGCCACTGAGCCGTGCATCAACACGTAGCCTGAACCTCCCACGTTTCCGTACCCTCAGCTGTGCCCTAAGACTTGCCGTTCCCTAACCCTAACCCTAGCCCGGAACGGAAACCCACCACCAGCCCTACAACTTACCCCCAAGCCGTAGCCTACTCCTGGCCCGTACGCTGGCACTGACCCGTGCGTCAGCACGTAGCCTGACCCTCCAACGTTTCCGTACCCTCACCTGTGCCCTAAGCCTTGCTGTTCCCAAACACTAACCCTAGCCTGGAATGGAAACCCACCACCAGCCCTACACCTAACCACCAAACCGTAGCCTACTCCTGGCCGGTACGCTGGCACTGACACGTGCGTCATCACGTAGCCTGAACCTCCCTCGTTTCCGTACCCTCACATGTGCCCTAAGCTTTGCCGTTCCCTAACCCTAACTGTAGCCCGGAACGGAAACCCACCAACAGCCCTACACCTTACCCCCAACTGTAGCCTACTCCTGGTCCATACGCTGGCACTGACCCGTGCGTCAGAACGTATCCTGAACCTGCCAAGTGGCTGTATCCTCACCTGTGTCCTAAACCTTGCCATTCCCTAACCCTAACCCTAGCCCGGAACGGAAACCCACCACAAGCCCTACAACTTACCCCCAAGCCTTAGCCTACTCGTGGTCCATACGCTGGCACTGACCTGTGCGTCAGCATGTAGCCTGAACTTCCCACGTTACCGTAACGTCACCTGTGCCCTAAGACTTGCCGTTCCCTAACCCTAATCCTAGTACGGGACAGAAACACACCACAAGCCCTACACCTAACCCACAAGCCATAGCCTACTCCTGGCCCGTACGCTGGCACTGACCCATGCGTCAGCACGTAGCCTGACCCTCCCACGTTTCCGTACCCTCACCTATGCCCTAAGCCGTGCTCTTCCCTAACACTAACCCTAGCCCGGAACGGAAACCCACCACCAGCCCTACACTAACCCCCAAGCCGTAGCGTACTCCTGGCTGGTACGATGGCACTGACCCATGCGTCAGCATGTAGTCTGATCCCCACACGTTTCCGTACCCTCACCTGGGCCCTAAGCCTTGCCGTTCCCTAACCCTAACCCTAGCCCGGAACGGAAACCCACCACAAGCCCTAAACCTTACCCTATGCCGTAGCCTACTCCTGGCCCGAACGCTGGCACTGACCCGTGCGTCAGCACGTAGCCTGACCTTCCCACATTTCCGTACCTTCACCTGTACCGTAAGCCTTGCTGTTCCCTAACCCTAAACCTAGTACGGAACGGAAACCCACCACCAGCCCTACACCTTACCCCCAAGCCGTAGCCTACTCCTGGCCCGTATGCTGGCTCTGACACATGCGTCAGCACGTAGCCTGACCCTCCCACGTTTCCATACCCTCACCTGTGCCCTAAGCCTTGCCGATCCATAACCCTAACCCTAGCCCGGAACGGAAACCCACCACCAGCCCTACACCTTACCCTACGCCGTAGCCTACTCCTGGCCCGTACGCTGGCACTGACCCATGCGTCAGCATGTAGGCTGACCTTCCCACATTTCCGTACCCTCACCTGTGCCCTAAGCCTTGCCGTTCCCTAACCCTAACCCTAGCCCGGAACGGAAACCCACCACCAGCCCTACACCATACACTACACCGTAGCCTACTCCTGGCCCGTACGCTGGCACTGACCCGTGCGTCAGCATGTAGCCTGACCCTCTCACGTTTCCGTACCCTCACCAGTGCCCTAAGCCTTGCCGTTCCCTAACCCTAACCCTAGCCCGGAATGGAAACCCACCGCGAGCCCTAGACCTTACCCTACGCCGTAGCCTATTGCTGGCCTGTACGCTGGCACTGACCCATGCGTCAGCAGGTAGCCTGACACTCCCACGTTTCTGTACCCTCACCTGTGCCCTAAGCCTTGCTGTTCCGTAACCCTAACCCTAGTCCGGAATGGAAACCCACCACCAGCCCTACACCATACCCTACGCCGTAGCCTACTCCTGGCCCGAACGCTGGCACTGACCCATGCGTCAGCACGTAGCCTGACCCTCCCACGTTTCCGTACACTCACCTGTTCCCTTAGCCTTGCCGTTCCCTAACCCTAACCCTAGCCCGAAATGGAAACCCACCACCAGCCCTATACCTTACCCTACGCCGTAGCCTACTCCTGTCCCGTACGCAGGCACTGACCCGTGCGTCAGCACGTAACCTGACCTTCCCACATTCCGTACCCTCACCTGTGCCCTAAGCCTTGCTGTTCCCAACCCTATCCCTAGTACGGATCGGAAACCCTCCACCAGCCCTACACCTAACGCCCAAGCCATAGCCTACTCCAGGCCTGTACGCTGGCACTGACCCGTGCGGCAGCACGTAGCCTGAACCTCCCACGTTTCCGTACCCTCACCTGTGCCCTAAGCCTTACCGTTCCCTAACCCTAACCCTAGCCCGGAATGGAAACCCACCATCAGCCCTACACCTAACCCCGAAGCCTTAGCCTACTCCTGGCTGGTATGCTGGCACTGACACGTGCGTCAGCACGTAGCCTGACCCTCACACTTTTCCTTACCCTCACCTGTGCCCTAAGTCTTGCCGTTCCCTAACACTAACCCTAGCCCAGAACAGAAACCCACCACCAGCCCTAAACTCTACCCTACGCCGTAGCCTATTCCTGGCCCGTACGCTGGCACTGACCCATGCGTCTGCACGTAGCCTGACCCTCCCACGTTTCCGTACCCTCACCTGTGCCCTAAGCCTTGACGTTCCCTAACCCTAACCCTAGCCCGGAACAGAGACCCACCACCATCCCTACACCGTAGCACCACGCCGTAGCCTGCTCCTGGCCCATATGCTGGCACTGAGCCGTGTGTCAGCACGTAGCCTGACCCACCCTCGATTCTGTAACCTCACCTGTGCCATAAGCCTTGCCGTTCCCTAATCCTAATCCTAGCCCGGAACGGAAACCCACCCGCAGCCCTACACCTTACCCTATGCCGTAGCTTACCCCTGGACCGTACGCGGGCACTGACCTGTGCTTCAGCATGTAGCCTGACCCTCCCATGTTACCGTACCCTCACCTGTGCCCTAAGCCTTGCCGTTTCCTAACTCTAACCCTAGCCCGGAACGGAAACACACCACCAGCCCTAATCCTAACCCACAAGCCGTGGCTTATTCCTGGCCCGTACGCTGGCACTGACCGTGCATCAGCACGTAGCCTGACCCTCCCACGTTTCCGTACCATCACCTGTGCCCTAAGCCTTGCCGTTCCCTAACCCTAATCCTAGCCCGTCACAGAAACCCACCACCAGCCCTACACTTTACCCTACGCCGTAGCCTACTCTTGGCCCGTACGCTGGCACTGACCGTGCGTCAGCACGTACCCTGACCCTCCCACGTTTCCGTACCCTAACCTGTGCCCTAAGCTTTGCTGTTCCCTAACCATAACCCTAGCCCGGAACGGAAACCCACAACCAGCCCTAAACCTTACCCACAAGCCGTAGCCTACACCTGGCCCGTACACTGGCACTGACCCGTGCGTCAGCACGTAGCCTGACCCTCCCACTTTTCTGTACCCTTACCTGAGTCCTAAGACTTGCCGTTCCCTAACCCTAACCCTAGCCCGGAACGGAATCCCACCACCAGCCCTACACCTTTCCCTACGCCGTAGCCTATTCCTAGCTCGTACGAAGGCACTGACACATTCATCAGTACGTAGCCTGACCCTCCCACGTTTCTGTACCCTCAACTGTTCCCTAAGCCTTGCCGTTGACTAACCCTAACCCTAGCCCGGAACGGAAACCCCCCACCAGCCCTACACCTTACCCCCAAGCCGTAGCCTACTCCTGGCCGGTACGCTGGCACTGACACGTGCGTCAGCACGTAGCCTGACCCTCACACGTTTCCGTACCCTCACCTGTGCCCTAAGCCTTGCCGTTTCCTAACCCTAACCCTAGCCCGGAACAGAAACCCACCACCAGCCCTACACTCTACCCTACGCCATAGCCTATTCCTGGCCCGTACGCTGGCACTGAGCCATGCGTCAACACATAGCCTGACCCTCCTACGTTTCCGTACCCTCAGCTGTGCCCTAAGCCTTGACGTTCCCTAACCCTAACCCTAGCCCGGAACAGAATCCCACCACCAGCCCTACAACTTACCACCACGCCGTAGCCTACTCCTGGCCCATACGCTGGCACTGACCCGTGCGTCAGCACGTAGCCTGAACCTCCCACGTTTCCGTACACTCACCTGGGCCCTAAGCATTGCCGTTCCCTAACACTAACCCTAGCCTGTAAAGGAAACCCACCACCAGCCCTACACCTTACCCTACGCCGTAGCCTACTCCTGGCCCGAACTCTGGGACTGACCCGTGCGTCAGCACGTAGCCTGACCCTCCCACGTTTCCGTACCCTCACCTGTGCCCTAAGCCTTGCCGTTCCCTAACCCTAACCCTAGACCGCAACGGAAACCCACCACCAGCCCTACACCTTACCCTACACCGTCGCCTACTCCTGGCCCGTACACAGGCACTGACATGTGCGTCAGCACTTAGCCTGACCTTACCACATTTCCATACCCTCACCTGTGACCTAAGGCTTGCCCTTCCCTAAACCTAACCCTAGTACGGAACGGAAACCCACCACCAACCCTAAATCTAACGCCCAAACCATAGCCTACTCCTGCACCGTACGCTGGCACTGACCCGTGCGTCACCATGTAGCCTGACCCTCCCACGTTTCCGTACCCTCACCTGTGCCCTAAGCCTTGCCGTTCCCTAACCATAACCCAAGCCTTGAATGGAAACCCGCCACCAGCCCTACATCTAACCCCCAAGCCATAGCCTACTCCTGGCCGGTACGCTGGCACTGACACGTGCGTCAGCACGTACCCTGACCCTCCCACGTTTCCGTACCCTCACCTGTGCCCTAAGCTTTGCCGTTCCCTAACCCTAAACCTAGCCCGGAACAGAATTAAACCACCAGCCCTACACTCTACCCTACACCGTAGCATATTCCTGGCCCATACGCTGGCACTGATCCTTGCATCAGCACGTAGCCTGACCCTCCCAAGTTCCCGCACCCTCACCTGTGCCCTAAGCCTTGACGTTCGCTAACCCTAAACCTAGCCTGGAACAGAAACCCACTACCAGCCCTACACCTTACGACCACGCCGTAGCCTACTCCTGGCCCATATGCTGGCACTGACCCGTGCGTCAGCACATAGCCTGACTCTCCCACGTTTCCGTAACCTCAACTGTGCCCTAAGCCTTGCCGTTCCCTAACCCTAACCCTAGCCCGGAACGGAATCCCACCACCAGCCCTACACCTTTCCCTACGCCGTAGCCTATTCCTGGCTCGTACGAAGGCACTGACACTTTCATCAGTATGTAGCCTGACTCTCCCACGTTTCTGTACCCTCACCTGTGCCCTAAGCCTTGCCGTTCACTAACCCTAACCCTAGCCCGGAACGGAAACCCACCACCAGCCCTACAACTTACCCCCAAGCCATAGCCTACTCCTGGCCGGTACGCTGGCACTGACACGTGCGTCAGCACGTAGCCTGACCCTCACACGTTTCCGTAACCTCACCTGTGCCCTAAGCCTTGCCGTTTCCTAACCCTAACCCTAGCCCGGAACAGAAACCCACCACCAGCCCTACACTCTACCCTACGCCATAGCCTATTCCTGGCCCGTACACTGGCACTGAGCCGTGCGTCAGCACATAGCCTGACCCTCCCACGTTTCCGTACCCTCAGCTGTGCCCTAAGCCTTGACGTTCCCTAACCCTAACCCTAGCCCGGAACAGAAACCCACCACCAGCCCTACAACTTACCACCACGCCGCAGCCTACTCCTGGCCCATATGCTGGCACTGACCCGTGCGTCAGCAGGTAGCCTGACCCTCCCACGTTTCCGTAACCTCAGCTGTGCCCTAAGCCTTGCCGTTCCCTAACCTTAACCCTAGCCCGGAATGGAAACCCACCACGAGCCCTACACCTTACCCTATGCTGTAGCCTACACCTGGCCCGTACACGGGCACTGACCTGTGCTTCAGCACGTAGACTGACCCTCCCATGTTACCGTACCCTCACATGTGCCCTAAGACTTGCCGTTCCCTAACCCTAACCCTAGCCCGGAACGGAAACCCACCACCATCCCTAAAACTTACCCACAAGCCGTAGCCTACTCCTGGCCCGTACGCTGGCACTGACCCGTGTGTCAGCACGTAGCCTGACCCTCCCATGTTTCTGTACCATCACCTGTGCCCTAAGCCTTGCCGTTCCCTCACCCTCACCCTAGCCAGAAATAGAAACCCACCAGCAGCCCTACACCTTACCCTACGCCGTAGCCTACTCCTGGCACGTACGCTGGCACTGACACATGCATCAGCATGTAGCCTGAACCTCCCACGTTTCCGTACCCTCACCTATGCCCTAAGCCTTGCTGTTCCCTAACACTAACACTATCGTGGAATGGAAACCCACCACCAGCCCTACACCTAACCACCAAACCGTAGCCTACTCCTGGCCGGTACGCTGGCACTGACCCGTGCGTCATCACGTAGCCTGAACCTCCCACGTTTCTGTACCCTCACATGTGCCCTAAGCTTTGCCGTTCCCTAACCCTAACTGTAGTCCGGAACGGAAACCCACCAACAGCCCTACACCTTACCCCCAAGCTTTAGCCTACTCCTGGTCCATATGCTGGCACTGACCCGTGCGTCAGAACGTATCCTGAACCTGTCACGTTGCTGTACCCTCACCAGTGGCCTAAACCTTGCCATTCCCTAACCCTAACCCTAGCCCGGAACGGAAACCCACCACCAGCCCTAAACCTTACCCTACGCTGTAGCCTACACCTGGCCCGTACGCTCGCACTGACCCGTGCGTCAGCACATAGCCTGAACCTCCCACGTTTCCGTACACTCACCTGGGCCCTAAGCATTGCCGTTCCCTAACACTAACCCTAGCCTGGAAAGGAAACCCACCACCAGCCCTACACCTTACCCTATGCCGTAGCCTACTCCTGGCCCGAACTCTGGGACTGACCCGTGCGTCAGCACGTAGCCTGACCCTCCCACGTTTCCGTACCGTCACCTGTGCCCTAAGCCTTGCCGTTCCCTAACCCTAACCCTAGACCGCAATGGAAACCCACCACCAGCCCTACACCTTACCCTACGCCGTCGCCTACTCCTGGCCCGTACACAGGCACTGACATGTGCGTCAGCACTTAGCCTGACCTTACCACATTTCCATACCCTCACCTGTGACCTAAGGCTTGCCGTTCCCTAACCCTAACCCTAGTAGGGAATGGAAACCCACCACCAACCCTAAATCTAACGCCCAAACCATAGCCTACTCCTGCACCGTACGCTGGCACTGACCCGTGCGTCACCATGTAGCCTGACCCTCCCACGTTTCCGTACCCTCACCTGTGCCCTAAGCCTTGCTGTTCCCTAACCATAACCCTAGCCTTGAATGGAAACCCACCACCAGCCCTACATCTAACTCCCAAGCCGTAGCCTACTCCTGGCCGGTACGCTGGCACTGACACGTGCGTCAGCACGTACCCTGACCCTCCCACTTTTCCGTACCCTCACCTGTGCCCTAAGCTTTGCCGTTCCCTAACCCTAACCCTAGCCCGGAACGGAAACCCACCACCAGCCCTACACCTTACCCTATGCCGTAGCCTACTCCTGTCCCGTACGCTGGCCCTGACCCATGCGTCAGCACGTAGCCAGACCTTCCCACATTTCCGTACCCTAACCTGTGCCCTAAGCCTTGCCGTTCCCTAACCCTAACCCTAGCCCGGAACGGAAACCCACCACCAGCCCTACACCATAACCTACACCGTAGCCTACTCTTGGCCCGTACGCTGGCACTGACCCGTGCGTCAGCATGTAGCCTGACCCTCTCACGTTTCCGTACCCTCACCTGTGCCCTAAGCCTTGCCGTTCCCTAACCCTAACCCTAGCCTGGAATGGAAAACCACCGCGAGCCCTAGACCTTACCCTATGCCGTAGCCTATTGCTGGCCTGTACGCTGGCACTGACCCATGCGTCAGCAGGTAGCCTGACACTCCCACGTTTCTGTACCCTCAACTGTGCCCTAAGCCTTGCCGTTCCGTAACCCTAACCCTCGCCCGGAATGGAAACCCACCACCAGCCCTACACCATACCCTACGCCGTAGCCTACTCCTGGCCCGAACGCTGGCACTGACCCATGCGTCAGCATGTAGCCTGACCCTGCCACGTTTCCGTACCCTCACCTGTTCCCTAAGCCTTGCCGTTCCGTAACCCTAACCCTAGCCCGAAACGGAAACCCACCACCAGCCCTATACCTTACCCTACGCCGTAGCCTACTCCTGTCCCGTACGCTGGCACTGACCCGTGCGTCAGCACGTAACCTGACCTTCCCACATTTCCGTACCCTCACCAGTGCCCTAAGCCTTGCTGTTCCCTAACCCTATCCGTAGTACGGAACGGAAACCCTCCACCAGCCCTACAACTAACGCCCAAGCCATAGCCTACTCCAGGCCTGTACGCTGGAACTGACCCGTGCGGCAGCACGTAGCCTGACCCTCCCACGTTTCCGTACCCTCACCTGTGCCCTAAGCCTTACCGTTCCCTAACCCTAACCCTAGCCCGGAATGGAAACCCACCATCAGCCCTACACCTAACCCCGAAGCCTTAGCCTACTCCTGGCTGGTATGCTGGCACTGACACGTGCGTCAGCACGTAACCTGACCTTCCCACATTTCCGTACCCTCACCTATTCCCTAAGCCTTGCTGTTCCCTAACCCTATCTGTAGTACGGAACGGAAACCCTCCACCAGCCCTACACCTAACGCCCAAGCCATAGCCTACTCCAGGCCTGTACGCTGGCACTGACCCGTGCGGCAGCACGTAGCCTGACCCTCCCACGTTTCCGTACCCTCACCTGTGCCCTAAGCCTTACCGTTCCATAACACTAACCCTAGCCCTGAACAGATACCCACCACCAGCCCTAAACTCTACCCTACGCCGTAGCCTATTCCTGGCCCGTACGCTGGCACTGACCCATGCGTCTGCACGTAGCCTGACCCTCCCACGTTTCCGTACCCTCACCTGTGCCCTAAGACTTGACGTTCCCTAACCCTAACCCTAGCCCGGAACAGAGACCCACCACCAGCCCTACAACTTAGCACCACGCCGTAGCCTGCTCCTGGCCCATATGCTGGCACTGAGCCGTGTGTCAGCACGTAGCCTGACCCACCCACGATTCCGTAACCTCACCTGTGCCATAAGCTTTGCCGTTCCCTAATCCTAATCCTAGCCCTGAACGGAAACCCACCCCCCAGCCCTACACCTTACCCTATGCCGTAGCCTACCCCTGGACCGTACGCGGGCACTGACCTGTGCTTCAGCATGTAGCCTGACCCTCCCATGTTACCGTACCCTCACCTGTGCCCTAAGCCTTGCCGTTCCCTAACTCTAACCATAGCCCGGAACGGAAACCCACCACCAGCCCTAATCCTAACCCACAAGCCGTGGCTTACTCCTGGCCCGTATACTGGCACTGACCGTGCGTCAGCACGTAGCCTGACCCTCCCACGTTTCCGTACCCTCAGCTGTGCCCTAAGACTTGCCGTTCCCTAACCCTAACCCTAGCCCTGAACGGAAACCCACCACCAGCCCTACACCTTACCCCCAAGCCGTAGCCTACTCCTGGCCCGTACGCTGGCACTGACCCGTGCGTCAGCACGTAGCCTGACCCTCCAACGTTTCCGTACCCTCACCTGTGCCCTAAGCCTTGCTGTTCCCTAACACTAACCCTAGCCTGGAATGGAAACCCACCACCAGCCCTACACCTAACCACCAAACCGTAGCCTACTCCTGGCCGGTACGCTAGCACTGACACGTGCGTCATCACGTAGCCTGAACCTCCCTCGTTTCCGAACCCTCACATGTGCCCTAAGCTTTGCCGTTCCCTAACCCTAACTGTAGCCCGGAACGGAAACCCACCAACAGCCCTACA
This sequence comes from Mesoplodon mirus, assembly GCF_964341445.2. Lineage (NCBI taxonomy): Eukaryota > Metazoa > Chordata > Mammalia > Artiodactyla > Ziphiidae > Mesoplodon > Mesoplodon mirus. The sequence continues at coordinate 887,633 of NW_028295773.1, forward strand.
CCTTACCCCCAACTGTAGCCTACTCCTGGTCCATACGCTGGCACTGACCCGTGCGTCAGAACGTATCCTGAACCTGCCACGTTGCTGTACCCTCACCTGTGCCCTAAACCTTGCCATTCCCTAACCCTAACCCTAGCCCGGAACGGAAACCCACCACAAGCCCTACAACTTACCCCCAAGCCATAGCCTACTCGTCGTCCATACGCTGGCACTGACCTGTGCGTCAGCATGTAGCCTGACCTTCCCACATTACCGTAACGTCACCTGTGCCGTAAGACTTGCCGTTCCCTAACCCTAACCCTAGTACGGGACAGAAACACACCACAAGCCCTACACCTAACCCACAAGCCATAGCCTACTCCTGGCCCGTACGCAGGCACTGACCCTTGCGTCAGCACGTAGCCTGACCCTCCCACCTTTCCGTACCCTCACCTATGCCCTAAGCCTTGCTCTTCCCTAACACTAACCCTAGCCTGGAACGGAAACCCACCACCAGCCCTACACCATACCCTATGCCGTAGCCTACACTTGGCCCGTACGCGGGTAATGACCCGTGCTTCAGCACGTAGCCTAAACCTCCCATGTTACCGTACACTCACCTGTACCCTAAGCCTTGCCGTTCCCTAACCCTAACCCTAGCCCGGAACGGAAACACACCACCAGCCCTAATCCTTACCCACAAGCCGTAGCCTACTCCTGGCCCGTACGCTGCCACTGACCCGTGCGTCAGCACGTAGCCTGAGCCTCCCACGTTTCCGTACCCTCACCTGTGCCCTAAGCCTTGCCGTTCCCTCACCCTAACCCTAGCCAGGAACGGAAAACCACCAGCAGCCCTACACCTAACCCTACGCCGTAGCCTACTCCTGGCCCGTACACTGGCACTGACCCATGCGTCAGCACGTAGCCTGACCCTCCCACGTTTCCGTACCCTCACCTGGGCCCTAAGCCTTGCCGTTCCCTCACCCTAACCATAGCCCGGAACAGAAACCCACCACCAGCCCTAAACCTTTCCCTACTGGGTAGCCTACTCCTCGCTCGTACGCTCGCACTGACCCGTGCGTCAGTATGTAGTTTGACCCTCTCACGTTTCCGTACCCTCACTTGGGCCCTAAGCCTTGCCGTTCCCTAACACTAACCCTAGCCCGGAACGGAAACCCACCACCAGCCCTACACAATTCCCTACGACGTAGACTACTCCTGGCCCGTACGCTGGCACTGACACTTGCATCAGCACGTAGCGTGAACCTCCAACTTTTCTGTACCCTCACCTGTGCCCTAAGCCTTGACGTTCCCTAACACTAACCCTAGCTCGGAACGGAGACCCACCACCAGCCCTACACCTTACCCTACGCCGTAGCCTACTGTTGCCCTTACACTGGCACTGACACGTGCGTCAGCACGTAGCCTGACCCTCCCACGTTTCCGTACCCTCACCTGTGCCCTAAGCCTTGCCGTTCCCTAACCCTAACCGTAGCCCGGAATGAAAACCCACCACCAGCCCTACAACTTATCCGCAAGCCGTAGCCTACTCCTGGCCCATATGCTAGCACTGACATGTGTGTCAGCACGTAGCCTGACCCGCCCACGTTTCCGTAGCCTCAACTGTGCCCTAAGCCTTGACGTTCCCTAACCCTAACCCTAGTCCAGAATGGAAACCCACCACCAGCCCTACAACTAACGCCCAAGCCATAGCCTAGTCCTGGCCCGTACGCTGGCACTGACCCGTGCGGCAGCACGTAGCCTGACCCTCCCACGTTTCCGTACCCTCACATGTGCCCTAAGCCTTGCCATTGCCTAAACCTAACCCTAGCCCGAAACGGAAACCCACCAAAAGCCCTACAACTTACCCCCAAGCCGTAGCTTACTCCTGGTCCGTACACTGGCACAGACCCGTGCGTCAGCACGTAGCCTGACCCGCCCACGTTTCCGTACCATCACCTTTGCCCTAAGCCTTGCCGTTCCCTAACCCTAACCCTAGCCCGGTACAGAAACCCACAACCAGCCCTACACCTAAACCCCAAGCCATAGCCTACTCCTGGCCGGTACGCTTGCACTGACCCGTGCGTCAGCACTTAGCCTGACCCTCCCACGTTTCTGTATCCTCACCTGTGCCCTAAGCCTTGCCGTTCCCTAACCCTAAACCTAGCCCTGAGCGGAAAACCACCACCAGCCCTACACTTTACCCTACGCCGTAGCCTATTCCTGGCCCGTACGCTGGCACTGACCCGTGCGTCAGCAAGTAGCCGGACCCTCCCACTTTTCCGTACCCTCACCTGTGCCCTAAGCCTTGCCGTTCCCTAACCCTAACCCTAGCGCAGAACGGAAACCCACCACCAGCCCTACACCATACCCCCAAGCCGTAGCCTACTCCTGGCCCGTATGCTGGCTCTTACACATGCGTCAGCAGGTAGCCTGACCCTCCCACGTTTCCGTACCCTCACCTGTGCCCTAAGTCTTGCCGTTCCATAACCCTAACCCTAGCCCGGAACGGAAACCCACCACCAGCCCTACACCTTACCCTATGCCGTAGCCTACTCCTGGCCCGTACGCTGGCACTGACCCATGCGTCAGCACGTAGCCTGAACTTCCCACATTTCCGTACCCTCACCTGTGCCCTAAGCCTTGCCGTTCCCTAACCATAACCCTAGCCCGGAACAGAAACCCACCACCAGCCCTACACCATACCCTACACCGTAGCCTACTCCTGGCCCGTAAGCTGGCACTGACCCGTGCGTCAGCATGTAGCCTGACCCTCTCACGTTTCCGTACCCTCACCTGTGCCCTACGCCTTGACGTTCCATAACCCTAACCCTAGCCCAGAATGCAAACCCACCACCAGCCCTACACCTTTCCCTACGCCGTAGCCTATTCCTGGCTCGTACGAAGGCACTGACACTTTCATCAGTACGTAGCCTGACCCTCCCACGTTTCTGTACCCTCACCTGTGCCCTAAGCCTTGCCGTTCACTAACCCTAACCCTAGCCCGGAACGGAAACCCACCACCAGCCCTACACATTACCCCCAAGCCGTAGCCTACTCCTGGCCGGTACGCTGGCACTGACACGTGCGTCAGCACGTAGCCTGACCCTCACACGTTTCCCTAACCTCACCTGGGCCCTAAGCCTTGCCGTTTCCTAACCCTAACCCTAGCCCGGAACAGAAACCCACCACCAGCCCTACACTCTACCCTACACCATAGCCTATTCCTGGCCCGTACGCTGGCACTGACCCGTGCGTCATCACATAGCCTGAACCTCCCACGTTTCCGTACCCTCACATGTGCCCTAAGTTTTGCCGTTCCCTAACCCTAACTGTAGCCCGGAACGGAAACCCACCAACAGCCCTACACCTTACCCCCAAGCTTTAGCCTACTCCTGGTCCATACGCTGGCACTGACCCGTGCGTCAGAACGTATCCTGAACCTGCCATGTTGCTGTACCCTCACCTGTGCCCTAAACCTTGCCATTCCCTAACCCTAACCCTAGCCCGGAACAGAAACCCACCACCAGCCCTAAACCTTACCCTACGCTGTAGCCTACTCCTGGCCCGTACGCTCGCACTGACCCGTGCGTCAGCACGTAGCCTGAACCTCCCACGTTTCCGTACACTCACCTGGGCCCTAAGCATTGCCGTTCCCTAACACTAACCCTAGCCTGGAAAGGAAACCCACCACCAGCCCTACACCTTACCCTACGCCGTAGCCTACTCCTGGCCCGAACTCTGGGACTGACCCGTGCGTCAGCACGTAGCCTGACCCTCCCACGTTTCCGTACCCTCACCTGTGCCCTAAGCCTTGCCGTTCCCTAACCCTAACCCTAGACCGCAACGGAAACCCACCACCAGCCCTACACCTTACCCTACGCCGTCGCCTACTCCTGGCCCGTACACAGGCACTGACATGTGCGTCAGCACTTAGCCTGACCTTACCACATTTCCATACCCTCACCTGTGACCTAAGGCTTGCCGTTCCCTAACCCTAACACTAGTACGGAATGGAAATCCACCACCAGCCCTAAATCTAACGCCCAAACCATAGCCTACTCCTGGCCGGTACGCTGGCACTGACCCGTGCGTCACCATGTAGCCTGACCCTCCCACGTTTCCGTACCCTCACCTGTGCCCTAAGCCTTGCTGTTCCCTAACCATAACCCTAGCCTTGAATGGAAACCCACCACCAGCCCTACATCTAACCCCCAAGCCGTAGCCTACTCCTGGCCGGTACGCTGGCACTGACACGTGCGTCAGCACGTACCCTGACCCTCCCACGTTTCCGTACCCTCACCTGTGCCCTAAGCTTTGCCGTTCCCTAACCCTAACCCTAGCCCAGAACAGAATCCAACCACCAGCCCTATACTCTACCCTACGCCGTAGCATATTCCTGGCCCATACGCTGGCACTGATCCTTGCGTCAGCACGTAGCCTGACCCTCCCAAGTTCCCGTACCCTCACCTGTGCCCTAAGCCTTGACGTTCGCTAACCCTAACCCTAGCCTGGAACAGAAAACCACTACCAGCCCTACACCTTACGACCACGCCGTAGCCTACTCCTGGCCCATATGCTGGCACAGACCCGTGCGTCAGCACATAGCCTGACTCTCCCACGTTTCCGTAACCTCACCTGTGCCCTAAGCCTTGCCGTTCCCTAAACCTAACCCTAGCCCGGAACAGAAACCCACTACCAGCCCTACACCTTACCCTTTGAAGTAGCCTATACCTGGCCCGTACACGGGTAATAGCCTGTGCTTCAGCACGTAGCCTGACCCTACCATGTTACCGTACCCTCACCTGTGCTCTAAGCCTTGCTGTTCCCTTACCCTAACCCTAGCCCGGAACGGAAACCCACCACCAGCCCTAAACCTTAACCACAAGCCGTAGCCTACTCCTGGCCCGTACGCTGGCACTGACCCGTGCGTCAGCACGTAGCCTGACCCTCCCACGTTTCCGTACCATCACCTGTGCCCTAAGCCTTGCCATTCCCTAACCCTAAACCTAGCCCGGAACGGAAACCCACCACCAGCACTAAACCTTACCCTACGCCGTAGCATATTCCTGGCCCGTACGCTGGCACTGACCCGTGCGTCAGCACCTAGCCTGACCCTCCCACGTTTCCATACCCTCACCTGTGCCCTAAGCCTTGCCGTTCCGTAACCCTAACCCTAGCCCTGAACGGAAACCCACCACCAGCCCTACACTCTATCCTACGCCGTAGCCTATACCTGGCCCGTACGCTGGCACTGACCCGAACGTCAGCACGTAGCCTGACCCTCCAACGTTTCCGTACCCTCACCTGTGCCCTAAGCATTGACGTTCGCTAACCCTAACCCTAGCCCGGAACAAAAACCCACCACCAGCCCTACACCATACCACCACGCCGTAGCCTACTCCTGGCCCATATGCTGTCACTGACCCGTGTGTCAGCACGTAGCCTGACCCTCCCACGTTTCCGTAACCTCACCTGTGCCCTAAGCCTTGCCGTTCCCTAACCCTAACCCTAGCCCGGAACGAAAACCCACCACCAGACCTACACCTTACCCTATGCCGTAGCCTACACCTGGCCCGTACGGGGGTAATGACCCGTGCTTCAGCACGTAGCCTAAACCTCCCATGTTACCGTACACTCACCTGTACCCTAAGCCATGCCGTTCCCTAACTCTAACCCTAGCCCGGAACGGAAACACACCACCAGCCCTAAACCTTACCCACAAGCCGTAGCCTACTCCTGGCCCGTACGCTGCCACTGACCCGTGCGTCAGCACGTAGCCTGAGCCACCCACGTATCCGTACCCTCACCTGTGCCCTAAGCCTTGCCGTTCCCTAACCCTAACCATAGCCCGGAACGAAAACCCACCACCAGCCTTACACCTGACCCTAGGCCGTACCCTACTCCTGGTCCATACGCTGGCAGTGACCCGTACGTGAGCACGTAGCCTGACCCGCCCACGTTTCCGTACCCTCACCTGTGCCCTAAAACTTGCCGTTTCCTAACACTAACCCTAGCCCAGAACGGAAAACCACCACCAGCCCTAAACCTTTCCCTACTCCGTAGCCTACTCCTCGCCCGTACGCTCGCACTAACCCGTGCGTCAGCATTTAGTTTGACACTCCCACGTTTCCGTACCCTCACCTGGGCCCTAAGCCTTGCCGTTCCCTAACACTAACCGTAGCCCGGAACGAAAACCCACCACCAGCCCTACACCTTACCCTACGCAGTAGCCTACTCCTGGCCCGAACGCTGGCACTGACACGTGCGTCAGCACGTAGCCTGACCCTCCCACGTTTCCGTACCCTCAAATGTGCCCTAAGCCTTGCCGTTCCCTAACCCTAACCCTAGCCCGGAACGGAAACCCACCACCAGCCCTACACCTTTCCCTACGCCGTAGCCTATTCCTGGCTCGTACGCAGGCACTGACACTTTCATCTGCACTTAGCCTGACCCTCCCAGGTTTCTGTACCCTCACCTGTGCCCTAAGCCTTGCCGTTCACTAACCCTAACCCTAGCCCGGAACGGAAATCCACCACCAGCCCTACAACTTACCCCCAAGCCGTAGCCTATTCCTGGCCGCTACGCTGGCACTGACACGTGCGTCAGCACGTAGCCTGACCCTCACACGTTTCCGTACCCTCACCTGTGCCCTAAGCCTTGCCGTTTCCTAACCCTAACCCTAGCCCGGAACAGAAACCCACCACCAGCCCTACACTCCACCCTACGCCATAGCCTATTCCTGGCCCGTACACTGGCACTGAGCCGTGCGTCAGCACGTAGCCTGACCCTCCCACGTTTCCGTACCCTCACCTGTGCCCTAAGCCTTGAGGTTCCCTAACCCTAGCCCTAGCCCGGAACAGAAAACCACCACCAGCCCTACACCTTACTCTATGCCGTAGACTACACCTGGCCCGTACGCGGGCACTGACCTGTGTTTCAGCACGTAGCCTGACCCTCCCACGTTTCCGTACCCTCACCTGTGCCCTAAGCCTTGAGGTTCCCTAACCCTAGCCCTAGCCCGGAACAGAAAACCACCACCAGCCCTACACCTTACTCTATGCCGTAGACTACACCTGGCCCGTACGCTGGCACTGACCTGTGCGTCAGCATGTAGCCTGACACTGTCACGTTTCCGTACCCTCACATGTGCCCTAAGCCTTGACGTTCCCTATCCCTAACCGTAGACCGGAACGCAAACCCACCACCAGCCCTACACCTTTCCCTGTGCCGTAGCCTACTCCTGGCCCGTATGCTGGCACTGACCTGTGCGTTAGCACGTAGCCTGACCCTCCCAACTTTGCGAACCATCACCTGTGCCCTAAGCCTTGCCGTTTCCTTACGCTAACCCTAGCCCGGAACGGAAACGCACCACCCGCCCTACACCTTACCCTATGCCGTAGCCTACTCCTTGCCCGTACCCTGGCACTGACCCGTGCTTCAGCAAGTAGCCATACCCTCCCACGTTTCCGTACCCTCACATGTGCCCTAAGCCTTGCCATTCCCTAACCGTAACCATAGCCCGGAACGAAAACCCACCACCAGCCCTACACCTTACACTACGCCGTAGCCTACTCCTGGCCCATACGCTGGCACTGACCCATGCATCAGCACGTAGCCTGACCCTCCCTCGTTTCCGTACCCTCACCTGTGCCCTAAGCCTTGCCGTTCCCTAACCTTAACCCTAGCCCGGAACGGAAACCCACCACCAGCCTTAAACCTTACCCTATGCCATAGCCTACACCTGGCCCGTTCGCGGGCACTGACCTATGCTTCAGCACGTAGCCTGACCCTCCCATGTTACCGTACCCTCACCTGTGCCCTAAGCCTTGCCGTTCCCTAACCCTAACCCTAGCCCTGAATGGAAACCCACCACCAGCCCTAAATCTTACCCACAAGCCGTAGCCTACTCCTAGCCAGTACGCTGGCACTGACCCGTGAGTCAGCACGTAGCCTGAAGTTCCCATGTTTCCGTACCATCACCTGTGCCCTAAGCCTTGCCGTTCCCTCACCCTCACCCTAGCCAGGAACAGAAACCCATCAGCAGCCCTACACCTTACCCTACGCCGTAGCCTACTCCTGGCACGTACGCTGGCACTAACACGTGCCTCAGCACGTAGCCTAAACCTCACACGTTTCCGTACCCTCACCTGTGCCCTAAGCCTTGTCGTTCCCTAACCCTAACCCTAGTCCGGAACAGAATCTCACCACCAGCCCTACAGCTTACCCCCAAGCCATAGCCTATTCCTGGCCCGTACGCTGGCACTGACCCGTGCATCAGCATGTAGCCTGACCCTCCCACGTTTCCGTACCCTCACCTGTTCCCTAAGCCTTGCCGTTCCCTAACACTAACCCTAGCACGGAACGGAAACCCACCACCAGCCCTAAACCTAACCCCCAAGCCGTAGCTTACTCCTGGCCAGTATGCTAGCACTGAAACGTGCATCATCACGTAGCCTGATGCTCCCACGTTTCCGTACCCTCACCTGTGCCCTAAGCCTTGCCGTTCCCTAAACCTAACCGTAGACCAGAACGGAAACCCACCACCAGCCCTACAACTTACCCCCAAGCCGTAGCCTACTCCTGGCCCGTACGCTGGCACTGACCCGTGCGTCAGCACGAAGCCTGACCCTCCCACATTTCTGGACCCTCACCTGTGCCCTAAGCCTTGCCGTTCCCTAACCCTAACCCTAGCCCGGAACGGAAACCCACCACCAGCCCTAAAACTTACCCCAAAGCCGTAGCCTATTCCTGGACCTTATGCTGGCACTGACCCGTGCGTCAGCACGTAGCCTGACCCTCCCACCTTTGCGAACCATCACCTGTGCCCTAAGCCTTGCCATTCCCTAACCCTAACCCTAGCCCGGAACGGAAACCCACCACCAGCCCTACACCTTTCCCTACGCCGTAGCCTATTCCTGGCCCGTACGCAGGCACTGACCCTTTCATCAGCACGTAGCCTGACCCTCCCACATTTCCGTACCCTCACCTGTGCCCTAAGCCTTGCCGTTCCCTAACCCTAACCCTAGCCTGGAACGGAAACACACCACAAGCCCTAAACCTTACCCCCAAGCCGTAGCCTACTCCTGGTCCGTACGCTGGCAATGACCTGTGCGTCAGCACGTAGCCTGAACTTCCCACATTACCGTACCCTCACCTGTGCCCTAAGCCTTGCCGTTCCCTAACCCTAACCCTAGTATGGAACGGAAACCCACCACCAGCCCTATACCTTACTCTATGCCGTAACCTACACCTGGCCCGTACGCGGGCACTGACCTGTGCTTCAGCACGTAGCCTGACCCTCCCATGTTACCGTACGCTCACCTGTGCCCTAAGCCTTGTCGTTCCCTTACCCTAACCCTAGCCCGGCACGGAATCTCACCACCAGCTCTACACCATATCGCATGCCGTAGCCTAGTCCTGGCCCGTACGCTGGCACTGACCCGTGTATCAGCATGTAGCCTGACCCTCCCACGTTTCCGTAACCTCACCTGTGCCCTAAGCCTTGCCGTTCCCTAACCCTAACACTAGCACGGAACAGAAACCCACCACCACCCCTACACCTTACCCCAAGCCATAGCATATTCCTGGCCCGTACGCAGGCACTGACCCTTTCATCAGCACGTAGCCTGACCCTCCCACGTTTTCGTACCCTCATCTGTGTCCTAAGCCTTGCGGTTCCCTAACCCTAACCCTAGCCCGGAACGGAAACCCACCACCAGCCCTACACCATAACCTACGCCGTAGCCTACTCCTGGCCTGTACGGTGGCACTGACCCTTGCGTCAGCATGTAGCCTGACACTCCCACGTTTCCGTACCCTCACCTGTGCCCTAAACTTTGCCGTTCTGTAACCCTAACCCTACCCCGGAATGGAAACCCACCACCAGCCCTACAACTTACCCCCAAGCCGTAGCCTACTCCTGGCCCGTTCGGTGGCAGTAACCCTAGCATCAACAAGTAGCCTGACCCTCCCACGTTTCTGTACCCTCACCCGTGCCCTAAGCCTTGCTGTTCCGTAACCCTAACCCTACCCCGGAACGGAAACCCACCACCAGCCCTACACCTTACCCCCAAGCCGTAGCGTACTCCTGGCCCATATGCTGGCACTGACCCATGCGTCAGCACGTAGCGTGACCCTCCCACGTTTCCGCACCCTCACCTGTGCCCTAAGCCTTGCCGTTTCCTAACCCTAACCCTAGCCCGGAACGGAAACCCACCACTAGCTCTACACCTTACCCTGTGCTGTAGCCTACACATGGCCCGTACACGGGCACTGACACGTGCGTCAGCACGTAGCCTGACCCTCCCACGTTTCCGTAACCTCACCTGTGCCCTAAGCCTTGCCGTTCCCTAACCCTAACCCTAACCCGGAACGGAAATACACCACCAGCCATAAAACTTAGCCACAAGCCGTAGCCTACTCCTGGCCCGTACGCTGTCACTGACCCGTGCGTCAGTACGTAGCCTGACCCTCCCACTTTTCCGTACCCTCACCTGTGCCCTAAGCCTTGCCGTTCCCTAACCCTAACCCTAGCCCGGAACGGAAACCCACCACCAGCCCTACACCATACGCTACACCGAAGCCTATTCCTGGCCCATACGCTGGCACTGACCCGTGCGTCAGCATGTAGCCTGACCCTCTCACGTTTCCGTACCCTCACATGTGCCCTAAGCCTTGACGTTCCCTATCCCTAACCCTAGCCCGGAACGCAAACCCACCACCAGCCCTAAACCATTCCCTACGCCGTAGCCTACTCCTGGCCCGTACGCTGGCACTGACATGTGCGTCATCACGTAGCCTGACCTTCCCACTTTGCCGTACCCTCACCTGTGCCCTAAGCCTTGCCGTTCCCTTACGCTAACCCTAGCCCGGAAAGGAAACCCACCACCCGCCCTACACCTTACCCTATGCCGTAGCCTACTCCTTGCCCGTACCCTGGCACTGACCCATGCTTCAGCACGTAGCCATTCCCTCCCACGTTTCCGTACCCTCACATGTGCCGTAAGCCATGCCATTCCCTAACCGTAACCGTAGCCCGGAATGAAAACCCACCACCAGCCCTACACCTTACACTACGCCATAGCCTACTCCTGGCCCGTACGCTGGCACTGACCCGTGCGTCAGCACGTAGCCTGACCCTCCCACGTTTCCGTACCCTCACCTGTGCCCTAAGCCTTGCCGTTCCCTAACCCTAACCCTAATCCGGAACGGAAACCCACCACCATCCCTAAAGCTTTCCCTAATGGGTAGCCTACTCCTCGCCCGTACGCTCGCACTGACCCGTGCGTCAGCACGTAGCCTGACCCTCCCACGTTGGCGGACCCTCACCTGTGCCCTAAGCCTTGCCTTTCCCTAACTCTAACCCTAGCCCGGAACGGAAACCCACCACCATCCCTACACCTTTCCCAACGCCGTAGCCTATTCCTGGCTCGTACGCCGGCACTCACCGTTTCATCAGCACGTAGCCTGACCCTCCCACGTTTCCGTACCCTCGCCTGTGCCCTAAGCCTTGCTGTTCACTAACCCTAACCCTAGCCCGGAATGGAAACCCACCACCAGCCCTAAACCTTAGCCCCAAGCCCTAGCCTACTCCTGGCCCGTACGCTGGCACTGACCCGTGCGTCAGCACGTAGCCTGACCCTCCCACGTTTCCGTACCATCACCTGTGCCCTAAGCCTTGCCGCTCCCTCACCCTCACCCTAGCCCGGAACGGAAACCCACCACCAGCCGTACACCATACGCTACACCGTAGCCTACTCCTGGGCCGTACGCTGGCACTGACCCGTGCGTCAGCATGTAGCCTGACCCTCTCACGTTTCCGTACCCTCACATGTGCCCTAAGCCTTGACGTTCCCTATCCCTAAACCCAGCCCGGAACGCAAACCCACCATCAGCCATATACCATTCCCTACGCCGTAGCCTACTCCTGGCCCGTACGCTGGCACTGACACGTGCGTCATCACGTAGCCTGACCCTCCCACTTTTCCGTACCCTCACCTGTGTCCTAAGCCTTGCCGTTCCCTTACCCTAACCCTAGCCCGGAACGGAAAGCCACCACCAGCCCTAAAACTTACCCACAAGCCGAAGCCTACTCCTGGCCCGTACGCTGGCTCTGACCCGTGCGTCAGCACGTAGCCTGACCCTCCCATGTTTCTCTACCATCACCTGTGCCCTAAGCCTTGCCGTTCCCTCACCCTCACCCTAGCCATGAACAGAAACCCACCAGCAGCCCTACACCTTACCCTACGCCATAGCCTACTCCTGGCACGTACGCTGGCACTGACACGTGCGTCAGCATGTAGCCTGAACCTCACACGTTTCCGTACCCTCACCTGTGCCCTAAGCCTTGCCATTCCCTAACCCTAACCCTAGTCCGGAACGGAAACACACCACCAGCCCTACAGCTTACCCTCAAGCCATAGCCTATTCCTGGCCCATACGCTTGCACTGACCCGTGCGTCAGCATGTAGCCTGAGTCTCCCACGTTTCCGTACCCTCACCTGTGCCCTAAGCCTTGCCGTTCCCTAACCTTAACCCTAGCCCGGAACGGAAAACCACCACCAGCCCTACACCTAACCCCCAAGCCGTAGCCTACTCCTGGCCATTACGCTGGCACTGAGCCGTGCATCATCACGTACCCTGAGCCTCCCACGTTTCCGTACACTCACCTGGGCCCTAAGCCTTGCCGTTCCCTAACCCTAACCCTAGACCAGAACGGAAAGCCACCACCAGCCCTACAACTTACCCCCAAGCCGTAGCCTACTCCTGGCCCGTACGTTGGCACTGACCAGTGCGTCAGCATGTAGCCTGACCCTCCCACGTTTGCGGACCCTCACCTGTGCCCTAAGACTTGCCGTTCCCTAACCCTAACCCTAGCCCGGAACGGAAACCCACCACAAGCCCTACACCTTTCCCTACGCCGTAGCCTATTCCTGGCCCATACGCAGGCACTGACCCTTTCATCAGCACGTAGCCTGACCCTCCCACGTTTGCGGACCCTCACCTGTGCCCTAAGCCTTGCCATTCCCTAACCCTAACCCTAGCCCGGAACGGAAACCCACCACCAGCCCTACACCATTCCCTACGCCGTAGCCTATTCCTGGCCCGTACGCAGGCACTGACCCTTTCATCAGCACGTAGCCTGACACTCCCACATTTCCGTACCCTCACCTGTGCCCTAAGCCTTGCCGTTCCCTAACCCTAACCCTAGCCCGGAACGGAAACCCACCACCAGCCCTAAACCTTACCCCCAAACCGTAGCCTACTCCTGGTCCATACGCTGGCAATGACCTGTGCGTCAGCACATAACCTGAACTTCCCACATTACCGTACCCTAACCTGTGCCCTAAGCCTTGCCGTTCCCTAACCCTAACCCTAGTATGGAACGGAAACACACCACAAGCCCTACACCTAACCCCCAAGCCATAGCCTACTCCTGGCCCGTACGCTGGCACTGAACCGTGCGTCAGCACGTAGCCTGACTCTCCCACGTTTCGGTACCCTCACCTGTGCCCTAAGACTTGCTGTTCCCTAACACTAACTCTAGCCTGGAACGGAAACACACCATCAGCCCTACACCTAACCACCAAGCCGTAGCCTACTCCTGGCCGGTACGCTGGCACTGACACGTGCGTCAGCACGTAGCCTGACCCTCCCACGTTTCCATACCCTCACCCGTGCCCTAAGCCTTGCTGTTCCCTAACCCTAACCCTAGCCCGGAACGGAAACCCACCACTAGCCCTAAACCTTTCCCTACGCCGTAGCCTACACCTGGCCCGTACGCTGGCACTGACCCATGCATCAGCACGTAGTCTGACCCTCCCACGTTTCCGTACCCTCACCTGGGCCCTAAGCCTTGCCGTTTCCTAACCCTAAACCTAGCCCATGAACGGAAACCCACCACCAGCCCTACACCTTACCCTACGCCGTAGCCTACTCCTGGCCCGTACGCTGGCACTGACCCGTGCGTCAGCACGTAGCCTAACCCTCTCACGTTTCCGTACCCTCACCTGTGCTCTAAGCCTTGCCGTTCCCTAACCCTTACCCTAGCCCGGAACGGAAACCCACCACAAGCCCTACACCTTACCCTACGCCGTAGCCTACTCCTGGCCCGTATGCTGGCACTGACCCGTGCGTCAGCACGTAGCCAGACCCTCCCACGTTTCCGTACCCTCACCTGTGCCCTAAGCCTTGCCGTTCCCTAACCCTAACCCTAGCCCGGAACGGAAAACCACCACCAGCCCTACAACTTACCCCCAATCCGTAGCCTACTCCTGGCCCATACGCTGGCACTGACCCGTGCGTCAGCAAGTAGCCTGACCCTCCCAAGTTTCCGTACCCTCACCTGTGCCCTAAGCCTTGCAGTTCCCTAACACTAACCCTAGCCTGGAACGGAAAACCACCACCAGCCCTACACCTAACGACCAAGCCGTAGCCTACTCCTGGCCAGTACGCTGGCACTGACCCGTGCGTCATCACGTAGCCTGACCCTCCCACTTTTCCGTACCCTCACATGTGCCCTAAGCTTGGCCGTTACCTAACCCTAACTGTAGCCCTGAACGGAAACCCACCACCAGCCCTACAACTTACCCCCAAGCCGTAGCCTACTACTGGTCCATACGCTGGCACTGACCCGTGCGTCAGAACGTATCCTGACCCTGCCACGTTGCCGTACCCTCACATGTGCCCTAAACCTTGCCGTTCCCTAACCCTAAACCTAGCCCGGAACGGAAACCCACCACAAACACTACACCTTACCCCCAAGCCGTAGCCTACTCGTGGTCCATACGCTGACACTGACCTGTGCGTCAGCACGTAGCCTGACCTTCCCACGTTACCATAACGTCACCTGTGCCCTAAGCCTTGCCGTTCCCTAACCCTAACAGTAGTACGGGACGGAAACACACCACAAGCCCTACACCTAACCCCCAAACCATAGCATACTCCTGGCCCGTACGCTGGCACTGAACCGTGCGTCAGCACGTAGCCTGACCCTCCCAGGTTTCCGTACCCTCACCTATGCCCTAAGCCTTCCTGTTCCCTAACACTAACCCTAGCCCGGAATGGAAACCCACCACCAGGCCTACACCTAACCCCCAAGCCGTAGCCTACTCCTGGCCAATTCGCTGGCACTGACCCGTGCGTCAGCACGTAGCCTGACCCTCCCACGTTTCCGTACCCTCACCTGGGCCCTAAGCCTTGCCTTTCCCTAACTCTAACCCTAGCCCGGAACGGAAACCCACTACCAGCCCTAGACCTTACCCTACGCCGTAGCCTACTCCTGGCGTGTACGCTGGCACTGACCCATGCGTCCGCACGTAGCCTGACGCTCCCACTTTTCCGTACCCTCACCTGTGCCCTAAGCCTTGCCGTTCCGTAACCCTAACCCTAGCTCGGAACGGAATCCCACCACCAGCCCTAAACCTTACCCTACGCCGTAGCCTACTCCTGGACCATACGCTGACACTGACCCATGCGTCAGCATGTAGCCTGACCCTCCCACGTTTCCGTATCCTCACATGTGCCCTAAGCCTTGCCGTTCCCTAACCCTATCCCTAGCCCGGAACGGAAACCCACCACCAGCCCTACACCTTTCCCTACGCCGTAACCTATTCCTGGCCCGTACGCAGGCACTGACCCTCTCATCAGCACGTATCCAGACCCTCCCACGTTTCCGTACCCTCATCTGTGCCCTAAGCCTTGCCGGTCCATAACCCTAACCCTAGCCCGGAACGGAATCCCACCACCAGCCCTACACCTTACCCTACGCCATAGCATACTCCTGGCCCGTACCCTGGCACTGACACATGAGTCAGCACGTAGCCTGACCGTCACACGTTTCCGTACCATCACCTGTGCCCTAAGCCTTGCCGTTCCCTCAACCTAACCCTAGCCAGGAACGGAAATCCACCACCAGCCCTAAACCTTACCCTACCTTGTAGCGTACTCCTGGCCCGTACGCAGGCACTGACCCGTGCGTCAGCACGTAGCCTGACCCTCACAAGTTTCCGTACCCTCACAAGTGCCCTAAGCCTTGCCGTTCCCTATCCCTAACCCTAGCCCGGAACAGAAACCCACCACTAGCCCTACACCTTACCCTACGACGAAGGCTACTACTGGCCTGTACGCTGGCACTGACCCTTGAATCAGCACGTAGCCTGACCCTCCCACGTTTCCGTACCCTCACCTGTGCCCTAAGCCTTGCCGTTCCCTAACCCTAACCCTAGTACGGGACGGAAACACACCACAAGCCCTACACCTAAACCCCAAGCCATAGCATACTCCTGGCCCGTACACTGGCACTGAACCGTGCGTCAGCACGTAGCCTGAACCTCCCACGTCTCCGTTCCCTCACCTGTGCCCTGAGCCTTGCAGTTCCCTCACACAAACCCTAGCACGGAACAGAAACCCACCACCATCCATACACCTTACTCTACGCCGTAGCCTACTCCTGGCCCGTGACTGGCACTGACATGTGCGTCAGCACGTAGCCTGACCTTTCCACATTTCCGTACCCTCACCTGTGCCCTAAGCCTTGCCGTTCCCTAACCCTAAACCTAGTAAGGAAGGGAAACCCACCACCAGCCCTACAGCTAAACTTCCCAAGCCATAGCCTACTCCTGGCCCGTACACTGGCACTGACCCGTGTGTCAGCACGTAGCCTGTCCCTCCCACGTTTCCGTACCCTCACATGTGCCCTAAGCCTTGCCGTTCCCTAACACTAACCCTAGCCCGGAACGGAAACCCACCACCAGCCCTAAACCTAACCCCCAAGCCGTAGCCTACTCCTGGCCGGTACGCTGGCACTGACCCGTGCGTCAGCACTTAGCCTGACCTTCCCACGTTTCTGTACCCTCACCTGTGCCCTAAGCCATGCCGTTCCCTAACCCTAACCCTAGCCCGGAACAGAAACCCATCACCAGCCCTACAACTTACACACAAGCTGTAGCCTACTCCTGGTGCATACGCTGGCACTGACCCGTGCGTCAGCACGTAGCCTGACCCTCCCCAGTTTCTGTACCCTCACGTGTGCCCTAAGCCTTGCCGTTCCCTAACCCTAACCCTAGACCCGTACGGAAACCCACCACCAGCCCTACACCTTACCCCCAAGCCGTAGCCTACTCCTGGTCCGTACGCTGGCACTGACCCGTGCGTCAGCACGTAGCCTGACCCTCCCACGTTTCCAAACCCTCACCTGTGCCCTAAGCCTTGCCGTTCCCTAACCCTAACATTAGCCTGTAACGGAAAACCACCACCAGCCCTACACCTTACCCTACGCCGTAGCCTACTCCTGGCCCGTACACTGGCACTGACCCGTGAATCAGTACGTAGCCTGACCCACCCACGTTTCCGTTCCCTCACCTGTGCCTTAAGCCTTGCAGTTCCCTCAACCTAACCCTTGCCCAAACGGAAACCCACCAGAAGCCTTAAGCCTTACCCTATGCCGTAGCCTGCTCCTGGCCCGTACGCTGGCACTGACCTGTGCGTCAGCACGTAGCCTGACCTTCCCACATTTCCCTACTCTCACCTGTGCCCTAAGCCTTGCCATTCCCTAACACTAACCCTAGCCAGGATCCAAAACCCATCACAATCCCTACAACTTACCCGCAAGCTGTAGCCTACTCCTGGCCCGTACGCTGGCACTGACCCGTGCGTCAGCACGTAGCCTGACCCTCCCACGTTTCCGTACCCTCACGTGGGCCCTAAGTCTTGCGGTTCCATAACCCTAACCCTAGACCTGAACGGAAACCCACCATCAGCCCTACACCTTACCCCCAAGCCGTAGCCTACACCTGGTCCGTACGCTGGCACTGACACGTGCGTCAGCACGTAGTCTGACCCTCCCACGTTTCCGTACCCTCACCTGTGCCGTAAGCCTTGCCGTTCCCTAACCATAACCCTAGCCCGGAACGGAAAACCACCACAAGCCCTAAACCTTACCCTATGTCGTAGCCTACTCCTGGCCCGTACGCTGGCACTGACCCGTGAATCAGCACGTAGCATGACCCTCCCACGTTTCCGTTCCCTCACCTGTGCCCTAAGCCTTGCAGTTCCCTCACCCTAACCCTAGCCCGAACGGAAACCCACCACCAGCCATACACCTTACCCTACGCCGTAGCCTACTCCTGGCCCGTTACTGGCACGGACATGTGCGTCAGCATGTAGCCTGACCTTTCCACATTTCCGTACACTCACCTGTGCCCTAAGCCTTGCCGTTCCCTAACCGTAAACCTAGTACGGAATGGAAATCCACCACCAGCCCTACACCTAAATTTCCCAAGCCATAGCCTTCTCCTGGCCCGTACGCTGGCACTGACCCATGCGTCAGCACGTAGCCTGACCATCCCACTTTTCCGTACCCTCACCTGTGCCCTAAGCCTTGCCGTTCCCTCAACCTAACGCTAACCCGGAAAGGAAACCCACCACCAGCCCTAAACCTTACCCTACGCTGTATCCTACTCCTGGCCCGTACGCTGTCACTGACCCGTGCGTCAGCACGTAGCTTGACCCTCACACGTTTCCGTACCCTCACCTGTGCCCTAAGCCTTGCCGTTCCCTAAGCCTAACCCTAGCCCGGAACGGAAACCCACCACAAGCCCTACACCTTACCCTACACCGTAGCCTACTCCTGGCCCGTACGCTGGCACTGACCCGTGCGTCAGCACGTAGCCTGACCCTCCAACGTTTCTGTACCCTCACCTGTGCCCTAAGCCTTGCCGTTCCCTAACCCTAACCCTAGCCCGGAACGGAAACCCACCACCAGCCCTACACCTTACCCTACGCCATAGCATACTCCTGGCCCATACGCTGGCACTGACCCGTGCGTCAGCACGTAGCCTGACCCTCCAACGTTTCTGTACCCTCACCTGTGCCCTAAGCCTTGCCGTTCCCTAACCCTAACCCTAGACCGGAACGGAAAACCACCACAAGCCCTACACCTTACCCTACGCCGTAGCCTACTCCTGGCCCGTTACTGGCACGGACCTGTGCGTCAGCATGTAGCCTGACCTTTCCACATTTCCGTACACTCACCTGTGCCCTAAGCCTTGCCGTTCCCTAACCCTAAACCTAGTACGGAATGGAAACCCACCACCAGCCCTACACCTAAATTTCCCAAGCCATACCCTACTCCTGCCCCATACGCTGGCACTGACACGTGCGTCAGCATGTAGAATAACCCTCCCACGTTTCCGTACACTCACCTCTGCCCTAAGGCTTGCCGTTCCCTAACCCTAACCCTAGCCCGGAATTGAAACCCACCACCAGCCCTACACCTTACCGTACACCGTAGCCTACTCCTGGCCCGTACGCTGGCACTGACCTATGAGTCAGCACGTAGCCTGACCATCCCACGTTTCCGTACCCTCACCTGTGCCCTAAGCCTAGCCGTTCCCTCACCCTAACCCAAGCCAGGAACGGAAACCGACCACCAGCCCTACACATTACCATACGCCGTAGCCTACTCCTGGCCCGTAGTCTCGCACTGACCCGTGCGTCAACACGTACCCTGACCCTCACACGTTTCCGTACCCTCACCTGTGCCCTAGGCCTTGACGTTCCTTAACCCTAACCCTAGCCCGGAACGGAAACCCACCACCATCCCTACACCTTTCCCAACGCCGTAGCCTATTCCTGGCTCGTACGCCGGCACTCACCGTTTAATCAGCACGAAGCCTGACCATCCCACGTTTCGTACCCTCACCTGTGCCCTAAGCCTTGCTGTTCCCTAACGCTAACCCTAGCCCGGAACGGAAACCCACCACCAGCCCTACACCTTACCGTATGCCATAGCCTACTCCTGGCGCGTACGCTGGCACTGACACGTGCGTCTGCATGTAGCCTGACCCTCCCACGTTTCTGTACACTCACCTGTGCCCTAAGCCTTGCCGTTCCCTATCCCTAACCCTAGCCCGAGATGGAAAGCCACCACCAGCCCTACACCTTACCCTACGCCGAAGCCTACTCCTGGCCCGTATGCTGGCACTGACCCGTGCGTCATCACATAGCCTGACCCACCCACGTTTCCGTACTCTCACCTGTGCCCTAAGCCTTGCAGTTCCCTAACCCTAACCCTAGCCCGGAACGAAAACTCACCACCAGCCCTAAAACTTACCCCCAAGCTGAAGCCTACTGCTGGCCCGTACGCTGGCACTGACACGTTCGTCAGCACGTAGCCTGAACCTCCCACGTTTCCGCACCCTCACCTGTGCCCTAAGCCTTGCAGTTCCCTAACCCTAACCCTAGCCCGGAACGGAAAACCACGACAAGCCCTAAACCATACCCTACGCCATACACTACTCCTGGCCCATACGCTGGCACTGACCCGTGAATCAGCACGTAGCCTGACCCTCCCACGTTTCCGTACCCTCACCAGTGCCCTAAGCCTTGCAGTTCCCTCACCCTAACCCTAGCCCGGAAAGGAAACCCACCACCAGCCCTACATCTAACCCTATGCCGTAGCCTACTCCTGGCCCGTACGCTGGCACTGACCTGTGCGTCAGCACGAAGCCTGACCTTCCCACATTTCCGTACCCTCACCTGTGCCCTAAGCCTTGACGTTCCCTAACACTAACCCTAACTCGGAACGGAAAACCACCACCAGCCCTACACCTTACCCCCAAGCCGTAGCCTATTCCTGGCCCGTATGCTGGCACAGACCCGTGCGTCAGCACGTAGCCTGACCCTCCCACGTTTCCTTACCCTCACCAGTGCCCTAAGCCTTGCCATTCCCTAACCCTTACCCTAGTCCGGAAAGGAAACACACCACCAGCCCTACAGCTTACCCCCAAGCCATAGCCTACTCCTGGCCGGTACGCTGGCACTGACCCGTGTGTCACTACTTAGCCTGACCCTCCCACGTTTCCGTACCCTCACCTGTGCCCTAAGGCTTGCCGTTCCTTAACACTAAACCTAGCCCTGAACGGAAACACACCACCAGCCCTACAACTTATCCCCTAGCCGTAGCCTACTCCTGGCCCGTACGCTGGCACTGAACCATGCGTCAGCACGTAGCCTGACCATCCCACTTTTCCGTACCCTCACCTGTGCCCTAAGCCTTGCCGTTCCCTCAACCTAACGCTAACCCGGAAAGGAAACCCACCACCAGCCCTAAACCTTACCCTACGCTGTATCCTACTCCTGGCCCGTACGCTGTCACTGACCCGTGCGTCAGCACGTAGCTTGACCCTCACACGTTTCCGTACCCTCACCTGTGCCCTAAGCCTTGCCGTTCCCTAACCCTAACCCTAGCCCGGAACGGAAACCCACCACCAGCCCTACAACTTACGCACAAGCCGTAGCCTACTCCTGGCCCGTACGCTGGCACTGACAAGTGAGTCAGCACGTAGCCTGACCCTCCCACGTTTCCGTACCCTCACCTGGGCCCTAAGCCTTGCCGTTCCCTATCCCTAAACCTAACCCTGAACGGAAACACACCACCAGCCCTACATCTTATCCCCAAGCCGTAGCCTACTCCTTGTCCGTACGCTGGCACTGACCCGTGAGTCAGCACGTAGCCTGACCCTCCCACGTTTCCGTACCATCACCTGGGCAATAAGCCTTGCAGTTCCCTCAACCTAACCCTAGCCAGGAACGGAAACCCACCACCAGCCCTACACCATTCCCTAAGCAATAGCCTACACCTGGCCCGAAAGCTGGCACTGACCCGTGCGTCAGCACGTAGCCTGACCCTCCCACTTTTCCGTACCCTCACCTGTGCCCTAAACCTTGCCGTTCCCTAACCCTAAACCTAGTACGGAATGAAAACCCACCACCAGCCCTATACCTAACCCCCAAGCCATAGCCTACTCCTGGCCCGTACGCTGGCACTGACCCGTGCGTCAGCACGTAGCCTGACCCTTCCACGTTTCTGTACCCTCACCTGTGCCCTAAGCCTTGCTGTTCCTTAACCCTAACCCTAGCCCGGAACGGAAACCCACGACCAGCTATACACCTTACTGTACGCCATAGCCTACACCTCGCCCGTTACTGGCACTGACCTGTGCGTCAGAACGCAGCGTGACCTTCCCACATTTCCGTACCCTCACCTGTGCCCTAAGCCTTGCCGTTCGCTAACACTAAACCTAGTACGGAAAGGAAACACACCACCAGCCCTACACCTAAACATCCCAAACCATAGCCTACTCCTGGCCCATACGCTGGCACTGACACGTGCGTCCGCATGTAGCCTGACCCTCCCACGTTTCTGTACCCTCACCAGTGCCCTAAGACTTGCCGTTCCCTAACACTAAACCTAGACCGGAACGGAAACCCACCACCAGCCCTACAACTATCCCCAAAGGCGTAGCCTACTCCTGGCCGGTACACTGGCACTGACCCGTGCATCAGCACGTAGCCTGAAACTCCCAGGTTTCCATACCCTCACCAGTGCCCCAAGCCTTGCCGTTCCCTAACCCTAACCCTAGCCAGGAACGAAAACCCACCACCAGCCCTAAACCTTACCCCCAATCTGTAGCCTACTCCTGGCCCGTACGCTGGCACTGACACGTGTGTCAGCATGTAGCCTTACCCTCCCACGTTTCCGTACCCTCACCTCTGCCCTAACACTTGCCGTTCCCTAACCCTAACCCTAGCCCTGAACGGAAACCCACCACCAGCCCTACACCTTACCCTACGCCGTAGCCTACTCCTGGCCCGTACGCTGGCACTGACCCGTGCGTCAGCACGTAGCCTGACCCTCACACGTTTCCATACCTCTCACCTGTGTCCTAAGCCTTCCCATTCCCTAACCCTAGTCCGGAAAGGAAACCCACCACCAGCCCTACAGCTTACCCCCAAGCCATAACCTACTCCTGGCCGGTACGCTGGCAATGACCCGTGCGTCAGCACATAGCCTGACCCTCCCACGTTTCCGTACCCTCACCTCTGCCCTAAGCCTTGCCGTTCCCTAACACTAACCCTAGCCGTGAACGGAAAGCCACCACCAGCCCTACAACTTACCCACAAGCAGTAGCCTACTCCTGGCCCGTACGCTGGCACTGAACCATGCGTCAGCACGTTGCCTGACCATCCCACGTTTCACTACACTCACCTGTGCCCTAAGCCTTGGGGTACCCTCACCCTAACCCTAACCCGGAACGGAAACCCACCACCAGCCCTACACCTTACCCTACGCCGTAGCCTACTCCTGGCCCGTACGCTGGCACTGACCCGTGCGTCAACACGTACGCTGACCCTCACACGTTTCCGTACCCTCACCTGTGCCCTAAGCCTTGCCGTTCCCTAACACTAACCCTAGCCCGGAACGGAAACCCACCACCAGCCCTACACCTTACCTTACGCCATAGCCTACTCCTGGCCCGTACGCGGGCACTGACCAGTGCTTCAGCACATAGCCTGACCCTCCCCTGTTACTCTACCCTCACATGTGCCCTAAGCCTTGCCGTTCCTTAATCCTAACCCTAGCCCCGTATGGAAACCCACCACCAGCCCTACACTCTACCATACGCTGTAGCCTACTCCTGGCCCGTACGCTGGCACTGAGCCGTGCGTCAGCACGTAGCCTGAACCTCCCACGTTTCCGTACCATCACCTGTGCCCTAAGCCTTGCCGTTCCCTAACACTAACCCTAGCCCGTCACGGAAACCCACCACCAGCCCTACACCTTACCCTATGCCGTAGCCTACTCCTGGCCCATACACTGGCACTGACCCGTGCGACAGCACGTAGCCGGACCCTCACACGTTTCCGTACCCTCACCTGTGCCCTAAGCCTTGCCGTTCCCTAACCCTAACCCTAGTCCAGAATGGAAACACACCACCAGCCCTACAGCTTACCCCCAAGCCATAGCCTACTCCTGGCCCATAAGCTGGCACTGACCGGTGTGTCAGCATATAGCCTGACAAGGCACACCAGGGGAGGGCGGGCCGGTAGGGTAAGGCTGCCCAGGTCAGCTAATACACAACCCTCAGGGAATCACATTGGTGAAAATGGACCTCGCTAAGGCAGAAGAGAAGCCAAGGGAAAAAAGGACATGGTGCCATTTGCAGCACCGTAGATGAGTCTAGAAGTAATCACGTGACTTGTAGTAAGTCAGAAAGTGAAAGACACATATCATATCATATCACTTACAGGTGTTACCTAAAAATGGATACCAGGGCAGATATTTCCACAGAGAAGGGCAATCACAGATTCATTAAACAAACTTATGGTTCACCAATGGAAAGCTGTGAGGATTGGTTTCATTACGATATCAGGGTTAACACACATATACAAACACAGGTGACATATATAATCACCAAAGACCTACAGAATACCAATAGAGGACTACTCAACTCTGTCATAACGTACGTGGGAAAAGGATCCCAGGAAGAACAGACATCTGTATATGTGTAAAAGAACCACATCTTCCACACCTACAACAAGCCAAACATTGTAATCAAACTTGCTGTAATAAAAAATAAAAAATTAAATTAAAAACACAAACAAAAAGTAGTGAGACAAAATTGAGGGGCTTTCTCCTGGCACATTCCATTCTAAATTCCAATCTAGAACACCACTTCCACTGAGGCTCTCTTGCCCTAGTAACCAGATTTGGTAAGGGAGAACTGCTGCCACCTTGTGGCCGTTTCACACAACAGCAGCTTTAATCCCAGTGCTAATGGTCAGTTGATATTGAAAATCATTGCAGGCCTGTAAATGACACCTGCCCTGAAAACAAATCCTGGGGTCACATATCAACCAAAAATTTCAAAGCACGTCCATATTTCAAAAACACCGTTTCAAAAGGCATATTTTACGCACATTAGTGTTCTGCTTCTTTTCCTTTCTTTCCTTTTTTGCTAAAAAAAACGGGAATGGAAAAAGGCATCCCTCAGAATGGGCGAAAATCGTTGCAAACGAATCAATGGACAGAGGTTTAATCTCCAATATATATAAACAGCTCATGCAGCTTAATATTAAAAAACAAACAACCCAATACAAAAATGGGCAGAAGATCTAAAGAGACGTTTCTTCAAAGGAGACACAGAGATGGCCAAGACGCACATGAAAAGCTGCTCAACAGCACTAATTATTAGAGAAATGCAAATCAAAACTACAATGAGGTATCACCTCACACCTGTTAGAATCGGCATCATCAGAAAATCTACAAACAACCAATTCTGGGGAGGGGGTGCACAAAAGGAGCCCTCTTCCACTATTGGTGGGAATGTAACTTGATGCAGTCACTATGGAGAACAGTATGGAGTTTCCTTAAAAAAACTAGAAATAGAATTACCATCTGATCCAGCAATCCCACTTCTGGGCATATACCCAGAGAAAACCGTAAATCAAAAAGGCACATTCACCACAATGTTCATTGCAGCACTATTTACAATAGCCAGGTAATGGAAGCAACCTAAATGTCCACAGACAGATGAATGGATAAAGATGTGGTACATATATAAAATGGAATATTACTCGGCCATAAAAAGGAATGAAACTGGGTCATTTGTAGAGACATCGATGGATCGAGAGACTGTCATACAGAATGAAGTAAGTCAGGAAGAGGAAAACAAATATTGTATATTAATGCATATATGTGGAGCCTAAAAAATGGTACAGATGAACTGGTTTGCAGGGAAGAAATAGAGACACAGAGGTAGAGAACAAACGTATGGACACCAAGTGTGGGAAGCCATGGGGTGGTGGTGGTGGGATGAGTTGGGAGATTGGGATTGACCTGAATACATATATATGCATAAAATACATAACTAATACTAACGTGCTGTATAAAAAAAAATAAATAAAATTAATTTTCAAAATTTTAAAAAATAAAATTTAAAAATAAAACAGAAAAAAGTTCTTCCCGTCACACAGATGTATTTATAGGAATGAATTATTTCCATGCTTATATCTATAAATACATAAAAGAGGAATAAAATCTAACTTGAACCATAAAAGAAAAAAAAAACTGAACCCACGAGTTATACAGAGGAAAACCCTATCTGGGCACTTGCTCCAGCGGTAAACAATTCTGAATTTGGTCAGAGGTGGGGAACCATCTCCCATACAGCCAGCAACCCAACCCCCACGCAAGGAGCGTCCTCATTGCAAAGCTGGGGTACCGTGCTGAGGCATCTGTGAGTAAACGTGAGCTGAGCCCCAGGCCAGCTGCTGCTGAACTGTTCCCACCCTTCCCAGGTAAAACAGCTGAATATGTACAAGGGCTTGAAAGCATAGAGGAAGGACCGTGGAGCCACACCAGTGACAGCACGCAGGCCAGCTTGGTGCCTGCAGGCCAGCCAGGGTGGTCCTGGCCCCGGGCGCTCTTCCAGAAGCTTTCCATTGCCCTGCCTGAGATACTCCTCCTGTCCCGGCCCCCACTGCTTTTTTCCTTCCTCACCTCTGTCCGGAGAGAAATTCCAGCAGAAGGTATGTGTGACACATCCTCTTCTTTACAGGCGGCAGCCTGGCAACTCCTGCAGAAAGGCCAGCAGAACCCTACTCACACCGGGCCAACCACAAAGCTGTGGCACCTCTCTCCATCCCACCAGCACAGCCCCGAGACTGCTGATGGGGCAGAGAATATGGAGTCAGGCACAGCTTCAGGGGCTATTGCTGCCTGGAGCTCTGTTTATATTGACCTCAAGGAGGCACACCTGGGAAGGGCGGGCCAGCAGGGTAAGGCTGCCCAGGTCAGCTAATCCACAACCCTCAGGGAATCACATTGTTGAAAATGGACCTCGCTAAGGCAGAAGAGAAGCCAAGGAAAAAAAGGACACAATGCCATTTGCAGCACCGTAGATGAGTCTAGAAGTAATCACGTGACTTGTAGTAAGTCAGAAAGTGAAAGACACATATCATATCATATCACTTATAGGTGTTACCTAAAAATGGATACCAGGGCAGATATTTCCACAGAGAAGGGCAATCACAGATTCATTAAACAAACTTATGGTTCACCAATGGAAAGGTGAGGATTGGTTTCATTACGATATCAGGGTTAACAGACATATACAAACACAGGTGACATATATAATCACCAAAGACCTACAGAATACCAAGAGAGGACTACTCAACTCTGTCATAACGTACGTGGGAAAAGGATCCAAGGAAGAACAGACATCTGTATATGTGTAAAAGAACCACATCTTCCACACCTACAACAAGCCAAACATTGTAATCAAACTTGCTGTAATAAAAAATATAAAAAATTAATATAAAAACACGAACAAGAAGTAGTGAGACAAACTTGAGGGGCTTTCTCCTGGCACATTCCATTCTAAATTCCAATCTAGAACACCACTTCCACTGAGGCGCTCTTGCCCTAGTAACCAGATTTGGTAAGGGAGAACTGCTGCCACCTTGTGGCCGTTTCACACAACAGCAGATTTAATCCCAGCGCTAATGGTCAGTTGATATTCAAAATCATTGCAGGCCGGTAAATGACACCTGCCCTGAAAACAAATCCTGGGGTCACATATCGACCAAAAAATTCAAAGCACGTCCATATTTCAAAACGACCGTATCAAAAGGCATATTTTATGCACATTAGTGTTCTGCTTCTTTTCCTTTCTTTCCTTTTTTGTTAAAAAAACGGGAATGGAAAAAGGCATCCCTCAGAATGGGCGAAAATCGTTGCAAACGAATCAATGGACAGAGGTTTAATCTCCAATATATATAAACAGCTCATGCAGCTTAATATTAAAAAAACAGACAACCCAATACAAAAATGGGCAGAAGATCTAAAGAGACGTTTCTTCAAAGGAGACACAGAGGTGGCCAAGACGCACATGAAAAGCTGCTCAACAGCACTAATTATTAGAGAAATGCAAATCAAAACTACAATGAGGTATCACCTCACACCTGTTAGAATCGGCATCATCAGAAAATCTACAAACAACAAATTCTGGGTAGGGTGTGGACAAAAGGAGCCCTCTTCCACTATCGGTGGGAATGTAACTTGATACAGTCACTATGGAGAACAGTATGGAGTTTCCTTAAAAGAACTAGAAATAGAATTACCATCTGATCCAGCAATCCCACTTCTGGGCATATACCCAGAGAAAACCGTAAATCAAAAAGGCACATTCACCACAATGTTCATTGCAGCACTATTTACAATAGCCAGGTAATGGAAGCAACCTAAATGCCCACAGACAGATGAATGGATAAAGATGTGGTACATATATAAAATGGAATATTACTCGGCCATAAAAAGGAATGAACCTGGGTCATTTGTAGAGACATCGATGGATCGAGAGACTGTCATACAGAATGAGGTAAGTCAGAAAGAGGAAAACAAATATTGTATAGTAATGCATATATGTGGAACCTAAAAAAATGGTACAGATGAACTGGTTTGCAGGGAAGAAATAGAGACACAGAGGTAGAGAACAAACGTATGGACACCAAGTGTGGGAAACCATGGGGTGGTGGTTGTGGGATGAGTTGGGAGATTGGGATTGACCTGTATACATGTATATGCATAAAATACATAACTAATAAAAACCTGCTGTATAAAAATATAAATAAAATTATATTTCAAAATTTAAAAAATGTAGAATTTAACAATAAAACAGAAAAAAGTTCTTCCCGTCACACAGATGTATTTATAGGAATGAATTATTTCCATGCTTATATCTATAAATACATAAAAGAGGAATAAAATCTAACTTGAACCATAAAAGAAAAAAAACCTGAACCCACGAGTTATACAGAGGAAAACCCTATCAGGGCACAATTGCTCCAGCGGTAAACAATTCTGAAATTGGTCAGAGGTGGGGAAAAATCTCCCATTCAGCCAGCAACCCACCCCCCACACAAGGAGCGTCCTCATTGCAAAGCTGGGGGACCGTGCCGAGGCATCTGTGAGTAAACGTGAGCTGAGCCCCAGGCCAGCTGCTGCTGAACTGTTCCCAACCTTTCCAGGTAAAACACCTGAATATGTACAAGGGCTTGAAAGCCTAGAGGAAGGACCGTGGAGCCACACCAGCGACAGCTCGCAGGCCAACTTGGTGCCTGCAGGCCAGCCAGGGTGGTCCTGGCCCCGGGCGCTCTTCCAGAAGCTTTCCATTGCCCTGCCTGAGATACCCCTCCTGTCCCGGCCCCCACTGCTTTTTTCCTTCCTCATCTCTGTCCGAAGAGAAATTCTAGCGGAAGGTATGGGTGACACATCCTCTTCTTTACAGGCGGCAGCCTGGCAACTCCTGCAGAAAGGCCAGCAGAACCCCACTCACACCGGGCCACCCACAAAGCTGTGGCACCTCTCTCCCTCCCACAAGCACAGCCCCGAGACTGCTGATGGGGCAGAGAATATGGAGTCAGGCACAGCTTGAGGGGCTATTGCTGCCTGGAGCTCTGTTTATATTGACCTCAACGAGGCACACCTGGGGAGGGCGGGCCGGCAGGGTAAGGCTGCCCAGGTCAGCTAATCCACAACCCTCAGGGAATCACATTGTTGAAAATGGACCTCGCTAAGGCAGAAGAGGAGCCAAGGAAAAAAAGGACACAATGCCATTTGCAGCACCGTAGATGAGTCTAGAAGTAATCACGTGACTTGTAGTAAGTCAGAAAGTGAAAGACACATATCGTATCATATCACTTATAGGTGTTACCTAAAAATGGATACCAGGGAAGATATTTCCACGGAGAAGGGCAATCACAGATTCATTAAACAAACTTATGGTTCACCAATGGAAAGGTGTGAGGATTGGTTTCATTACGATATCGGGGTTAACACACATATACAAACACAGGTGACATATATAATCACCAAAGACCTACAGAATACCAAGAGAGGACTACTCAACTCTGTCATAACGTACATGGGAAAAGGATCCCAGGAAGAACAGACATCTGTATATGTGTAAAAGAACCACATCTTCCACACCTACAACAAGCCAAACATTGTAATCAAACTTGCTGTAATAAAAAATATAAAAAAAAATTAAATTAAAAACACGAACAAGAAGTAGTGAGACAAACTTGAGGGGCTTTCTCCTGGCACATTCCATTCTAAATTCCAATCTAGAACACCACTTCCACTGAGGCTCTCTTGCCCTAGTAACCAGATTTGGTAAGGGAGAACTGCTGCCACCTTGTGGCCGTTTCACACAACAGCAGCTTTAATCCCAGCGCTAATGGTCAGTTGATATTCAAAATCATTGCAGGCCGGTAAATGACACCTGCCCTGAAAACAAATCCTGGGGTCACATATCGACCAAAAAATTCAAAGCACGTCCATATTTCAAAACGACCGTTTCAAAAGGCATATTTTACGCACATTAGTGTTCTGCTTCTTTTCCTTTCTTTCCTTTTTTGTTAAAAAAAACGGGAATGGAGAAAGGCATCCCTCAGAATGGGCGAAAATCATTGCAAACGAATCAATGGACAGAGGTTTAATCTCCAATATATATAAACAGCTCATGCAGCTTAATATTAAAAAAACAAACAACCCAATACAAAAATGGGCAGAAGATCTAAAGAGACGTTTCTTCAAAGGAGACACAGAGATGGCCAAGACGCACATGAAAAGCTGCTCAACAGCACTAATTATTAGAGAAATGCAAATCAAAACTTCAATGAGGTATCACCTCACACCTGTTAGAATCGGCATCATCAGAAAATCTACAAACAACCAATTCTGGGGAGGGTGTGCACAAAAGGAGCCCTCTTCCACTATTGGTGGGAATATAAATTGATACAGTCACTATGGAGAAGAGTATGGAGTTTCCTTAAAAAAATTAGAAATAGAATTACTATCTGATCCCGCAATCCCACTTCTGGGCATATACCCAGATAAAACCGTAAATCAAAAAGGCACATTCACCACAATATTCGTTGCAACACTATTTACAATAGTCAGGTAATGGAAGCAACCTAAATGCCCACAGACAGATGAATGGATAAAGATGTGGTACGTATATAAAATGGAATATTACTCGGCCATAAAAAGGAATGAAACTGGGTCATTTGTAGAGACATCGATAGATTGAGAGACTGTCATACAGAATGAAGTAAGTCAGAAAGTGGAAAACAAATATTGTATATTAATGCATATATGTGGAGCCTAAAAAATGGTACAGATGAACTGGTTTGCAGGAAATAAATAGAGACACAGAGGTAGAGAACACACGTATGGACACCAAGTGTGGGAAGCCATGGGGTGTTGGTGGTGGGATGAGTTGGGAGATTGGGATTGACCTGAATACATGTATATGCATAAAATACCTAACTTATAATAACGTGCAGTATAAAAAAATAAATAAAATTAAATTTCAAAATTTTAAAAAATAAAATTTAAAAATAAAAGAGAAAAAATTTCTTCCCGTCTCACAGATGTATTTATAGGAATGAATTATTTCCATGCTTATATCTATAAATACATAAAAGAGGAATACAATCTAACTTGAACCATAAAAGAAAAAAAAACTGAACCCACGAGATATACAGAGGAAAAACCTATCAGGGCACTTGCTCCAGCGGTAAACAATTCTGAAATTGGTCAGAGGTGGGGAACCATCTCCCATACAGCCAGCAACCCACCCCGCACACAAGGAGCGTCCTCATTGCAAAGCTGGGGGACCGTGCCGAGGCATCTGTGAGTAAACGTGAGCTGAGCCCCAGGCCAGCTGCTGCTGAACTGTTCCCACCCTTTCCAGGTAAAACACCTGAATATGTACAAGGGCTTGAAAGCCTAGAGGAAGGGCAGTGGAGCCACACTAGCGACAGCACGCAGGCCAACTTGGTGCCTGCAGGCCAGCCAGAGTGGTCCTGGCCACAGGAGCTCTTCCGGAAGCTTTCCATTGCCCTGCCTGAGATACCCCTCCTATCCCGGCCCCCACTGCTTTTTTCCTTCCTCACCTATGTCCAGAGAGATATTCAAGCGGAAGGTATGGGTGACACATCCTCTTCTTTACAGGCGGCTGCATGGCAATTCCTGCAGAAAGGCCAGCATGGCCCCACTCACACCGGGCCACCCAGAAAGCTGTGGCCCCTCACTCCCTCCCACCAGCACAGCCCCGAGACTGCTGACGGGGCAGAGAATATGGAGTCAGGCAGAGCTTCAGGGGCTATTGCTGCCTGGAGCGCTGTTTATATTGACCTCAACGAGTCACACCTGGGGCGGGCGGGCAGGCAGGGTAAGGCTGCCCAGGTCAGCTAATCCACAACCCTCAGGGAATTACACTGTTGAAAATGGACCTCGCTAAGGCAGAAGAGAAGCCAAGGGAAAAAAGGACACAATGCCATTTGCAGCACCGTAGATGAGTCTAGAAGTAATCACGTGACTTGTAGTAAGTCAGAAAGTGAAAGACACATATCATATCATATCACTTATAAGTGTTACCTAAAAATGGATACCAGGGCAGATATTTCCACGGAGAAGGGCAATCACAGATTCATTAAACAAACTTATGGTTCACCAATGGAAAGGTGTGAGGATTGGTTTCATTACGATATCGGGGTTAACAGACATATACAAACACAGGTGACATATATAATCACCAAAGACCTACAGAATACCAAGAGAGGACTACTCAACATTCTGTCATAACGTACATGGGAAAAGGATCCCAGGAAGAACAGTCATCTGTATATGTGTAAAAGAACCACATCTTCCACACCTACAACAAGCCAAACATTGTAATCAAACTTGCTGTAATAAAAAATAAAAAAATTAAATTAAAAACACGAACAAGAAGTAGTGAGACAAACTTGAGGGACTTTCTCCTGGCACATTCCGTTCTAAATTCCAATCTAGAACACCACTTCCGCTGAGGCTCTCTTGCCCTAGTAACCAGATTTGGTAAGGGTGAACGGCTGCCACCCTGTGGCCGTTTCACACAACAGCAGCTTTAATCCCAGTGCTAATGGTCAGTTGATATTCAAAATCATTGCAGGCCTGTAAATGACACCTGCCCTGAAAACAAATCCTGGGGTCACATATCGGCCAAAAAATTCAAAGGACGTCCATATTTCAAAACGACCGTTTCAAAAGGCATATTTTACGCATATTAGTGTTCTGCTTCTTTTCCTTTCTTTCCTTTTTTGTTAAAAAAAAACGGGAATGGAAAAAGGCATCCCACAGAATGGGCGAAAATCGTTGCAAACGAATCAATGGACAGAGGTTTAATCTCCAATATATATAAACAGCTCATGCAGCTTAATATTAAAAAACAAACAACCCAATACAAAAATGGGCCCAAGATCTAAAGAGACGTTTCTACAAAGAAGACACAGAGATGGCCAAGACGCACATGAAAAGCTGCTCAACAGCACTAATTATTAGAGAAATGCAAATCAAAACTACAATGAGGTATCACCTCACACCTGTTAGAATCGGCATCATCAGAAAATCTACAAACAACCAATTCTGGGGAGGGTGTGGACAAAAGGAGCCCTCTTCCACTATTGGTGGGAATGTAAATTGATACAGTCACTATGGAGAACAGTATGGAGTTTCCTTAAAAAAACTAGAAATAGAATTACCATCTGATCCAGCAATCCCACTTCTGGGCATATACCCAGAGAAAACCGTAAATCTAAAAGGCACATTCACCACAATGTTCATTGCAGCACTATTTACAATAGCCAGGTAATGGAAGCAACCTAAATGCCCACAGACAGATGAATGGATAAAGATGTGGTACATATATAAAATGGAATATTACTCGGCCATAAAAAGGAATGAACCTGGGTCATTTGTAGAGACATCGATGGATCGAGAGACTGTCATACAGAATGAGGTAAGTCAGAAAGAGGAAAACAAATATTGTATAGTAATGCATATATGTGGAGCCTAAAAAATGGTACAGATGAACTGGTTTGCAGGGAAGAAATAGAGACACAGAGGTAGAGAACAAACGTATGGACACCAAGTGTGGGAAGCCATGGGGTGGTGGTGGTGGGATGAGTTGGGAGATTGGGATTGACCTGAATACATATATATGCATAAAATACATAACTAATACTAACGTGCTGTATAAAAAAAATAAATAAAATTAATTTTCAAAATTTTAAAAAATAAAATTTAAAAATAAAACAGAAAAAAGTTCTTCCCGTCACACAGATGTATTTATAGGAATGAATTATTTCCATGCTTATATCTATAAATACATAAAAGAGGAATAAAATCTAACTTGAACCATAAAAAAAAAAAAAAAACTGAACCCACGAGTTATACAGAGGAAAACCCTATCAGGGCACTTGCTCCAGTGGTAAACAATTCTGAAATTGGTCAGAGGTGGGGAACCATCTCCCATACAGCCAGCAACCCAACCCCCACGCAAGGAGCGTCCTCATTGCAAAGCTGGGGTACCGTGCTGAGGCATCTGTGAGTAAACGTGA
Organism: Mesoplodon mirus; assembly: GCF_964341445.2. Classification (NCBI taxonomy): domain Eukaryota; kingdom Metazoa; phylum Chordata; class Mammalia; order Artiodactyla; family Ziphiidae; genus Mesoplodon; species Mesoplodon mirus. The sequence continues at coordinate 921,905 of NW_028295773.1, forward strand.
GCTGAGCCCCAGGCCAGCTGCTGCTGAACTGTTCCCACCCTTCCCAGGTAAAACAGCTGAATATGTACAAGGGCTTGAAAGCATAGAGGAAGGACCGTGGAGCCACACCAGTGACAGCACGCAGGCCAGCTTGGTGCCTGCAGGCCAGCCAGGGTGGTCCTGGCCACAGGAGCTCTTCCGGAAGCTTTCCATTGCCCTGCCTGAGATACCCCTCTTGTCCCGGCCCCCACTGCTTTTTTCCTTCCTCACCTCTGTCCAGAGAGATATTCAAGCGGAAGGTATGGGTGACACATCCTCTTCTTTACAGGCGGCTGCATGGCAACTCCTGCAGAAAGGCCAGCAGAGCCCCATTCACACCGGGCCACCCACAAAGCTGTGGCCCCTCACTCCCTCCCACCAGCACAGCCCCGAGACTGCTGACGGGGCAGAGAATATGGAGTCAGGCAGAGCTTCAGGGACTATTGCTGCCTGGAGCGCTGTTTATATTGACCTCAACGATTCACACCTGGGGCGGGCGGGCAGGCAGGGTAAGGCTGCCCAGGTCAGCTAATCCACAACCCTCAGGGAATTACACTGTTGAAAATGGACCTCGCTAAGGCAGAAGAGAAGCCAAGGGAAAAAAGGACACAATGCCATTTGCAGCACCGTAGATGAGTCTAGAAGTAATCACGTGACTTGTAGTAAGTCAGAAAGTGAAAGACACATATCATATCATATCACTTATAGGTGTTACCTAAAAATGGATACCAGGGCAGATATTTCCACGGAGAAGGGCAATCACAGATTCATTAAACAAACTTATGGTTCACCAATGGAAAGGTGTGAGGATTGGTTTCATTACGATATCGGGGTTAACAGACATATACAAACACAGGTGACATATATAATCACCAAAGACCTACAGAATACCAAGAGAGGACTACTCAACATTCTGTCATAACGTATATGGGAAAAGGATCCCAGGATGAACAGTCATCTGTATATGTGTAAAAGAACCAAATCTTCCACACCTACAACAAGCCAAACATTGTAATCAAACTTGCTGTAATAAAAAATAAAAAAAATTAAATTAAAAACACGAACAAGAAGTAGTGAGACAAACATGAGGGGCTTTCTCCTGGCACATTCCGTTCTAAATTCCAATCTAGAACACCACTTCCACTGAGGCTCTCTTGCCCTAGTAACCAGATTTGGTAAGGGTGAACTGCTGCCACCTTGTGGCCGTTTCACACAACAGCAGCTTTAATCCCAGCGCTAATGGTCAGTTGATATTCAAAATCATTGCAGGCCTGTAAATGACACCTGCCCTGAAAACAAATCCTGGGGTCACATATCGACCAAAAAATTCAAAGGACGTCCATATTTAAAAACGACCGTTTCAAAAGGCATATTTTACTCACATTAGTGTTCTGCTTCTTTTCCTTTCTTTCCTTTTTTGTTAAAAAAAACGGGAATGGAAAAAGGCATCCCTCAGAATGGGCGAAAATCGTTGCAAACGAATCAATGGACAGAGGTTTAATCTCCAATATATATAAACAGCTCATGCAGCTTAATATTAAAAAACAAACAACCCAATACAAAAATGGGCAGAAGATCTAAAGAGACGTTTCTTCAAAGAAGACACAGAGATGGCCAAGACGCACATGAAAAGCTGCTCAACAGCACTAATTATTAGAGAAATGCAAATCAAAACTACAATGAGGTATCACCTCACACCTGTTAGAATCGGCATCATCAGAAAATCTACAAACAACCAATTCTGGGGAGGGGGTGCACAAAAGGAGCCCTCTTCCACTATTGGTGGGAATGTAAATTGATACAGTCACTATGGAGAACAGTATGGAGTTTCCTTAAAAAAACTAGAAATAGAATTACCATCTGATCCAGCAATCCCACTTCTGGGCATATACCCAGAGAAAAGCGTAAATCTAAAAGGCACATTCACCACAATGTTCATTGCAGCACTATTTACAATAGCCAGGTAATGGAAGCAACCTAAATGCCCACAGACAGATGAATGGATAAAGATGTGGTACATATATAAAATGGAATATTACTCGGCCATAAAAAGGAATGAAACTGGGTCATTTGTAGAGACATCGATGGATCGAGAGACTGTCATACAGAATGAAGTAAGTCAGGAAGAGGAAAACAAATATTGTATATTAATGCATATATGTGGAGCCTAAAAAATGGTACAGATGAACTGGTTTGCAGGGAAGAAATAGAGACACAGAGGTAGAGAACAAACGTATGGACACCAAGTGTGGGAAGCCATGGGGTGGTGGTGGTGGGATGAGTTGGGAGATTGGGATTGACCTGAATACATATATATGCATAAAATACATAACTAATACTAACGTGCTGTATAAAAAAATTAAATAAAATTAATTTTCAAAATTTTAAAAAATAAAATTTAAAAATAAAACAGAAAAAAGTTCTTCCCGTCACACAGATGTATATATAGGAATGAATTATTTCCATGCTTATATCTATAAATACATAAAAGAGGAATAAAATCTAACTTGAACCATAAAAGAAAAAAAAAACTGAACCCACGAGTTATACAGAGGAAAACCCTATCTGGGCACTTGCTCCAGTGGTAAACAATTCTGAAATTGGTCAGAGGTGGGGAACCATCTCCCATACAGCCAGCAACACAACCCCCACGCAAGGAGCGTCCTCATTGCAAAGCTGGGGTACCGTGCTGAGGCATCTGTGAGTAAACGTGAGCTGAGCCCCAGGCCAGCTGCTGCTGAACTGTTCCCACCCTTCCCAGGTAAAACAGCTGAATATGTACAAGGGCTTGAAAGCATAGAGGAAGGACCGTGGAGCCACACCAGTGACAGCACGCAGGCCAGCTTGGTGCCTGCAGGCCAGCCAGGGTGGTCCTGGCCCCGGGCGCTCTTCCAGAAGCTTTCCATTGCCCTGCCTGAGATACTCCTCCTGTCCCGGCCCCCACTGCTTTTTTCCTTCCTCACCTCTGTCCGGAGAGAAATTCCAGCAGAAGGTATGTGTGACACATCCTCTTCTTTACAGGCGGCAGCCTGGCAACTCCTGCAGAAAGGCCAGCAGAACCCTACTCACACCGGGCCAACCACAAAGCTGTGGCACCTCTCTCCATCCCACCAGCACAGCCCCGAGACTGCTGATGGGGCAGAGAATATGGAGTCAGGCACAGCTTCAGGGGCTATTGCTGCCTGGAGCTCTGTTTATATTGACCTCAAGGAGGCACACCTGGGAAGGGCGGGCCAGCAGGGTAAGGCTGCCCAGGTCAGCTAATCCACAACCCTCAGGGAATCACATTGTTGAAAATGGACCTCGCTAAGGCAGAAGAGAAGCCAAGGAAAAAAAGGACACAATGCCATTTGCAGCACCGTAGATGAGTCTAGAAGTAATCACGTGACTTGTAGTAAGTCAGAAAGTGAAAGACACATATCATATCATATCACTTATAGGTGTTACCTAAAAATGGATACCAGGGCAGATATTTCCACAGAGAAGGGCAATCACAGATTCATTAAACAAACTTATGGTTCACCAATGGAAAGGTGAGGATTGGTTTCATTACGATATCAGGGTTAACAGACATATACAAACACAGGTGACATATATAATCACCAAAGACCTACAGAATACCAAGAGAGGACTACTCAACTCTGTCATAACGTACGTGGGAAAAGGATCCAAGGAAGAACAGACATCTGTATATGTGTAAAAGAACCACATCTTCCACACCTACAACAAGCCAAACATTGTAATCAAACTTGCTGTAATAAAAAATATAAAAAATTAATATAAAAACACGAACAAGAAGTAGTGAGACAAACTTGAGGGGCTTTCTCCTGGCACATTCCATTCTAAATTCCAATCTAGAACACCACTTCCACTGAGGCGCTCTTGCCCTAGTAACCAGATTTGGTAAGGGAGAACTGCTGCCACCTTGTGGCCGTTTCACACAACAGCAGATTTAATCCCAGCGCTAATGGTCAGTTGATATTCAAAATCATTGCAGGCCGGTAAATGACACCTGCCCTGAAAACAAATCCTGGGGTCACATATCGACCAAAAAATTCAAAGCACGTCCATATTTCAAAACGACCGTATCAAAAGGCATATTTTACGCACATTAGTGTTCTGCTTCTTTTCCTTTCTTTCCTTTTTTGTTAAAAAAACGGGAATGGAAAAAGGCATCCCTCAGAATGGGCGAAAATCGTTGCAAACGAATCAATGGACAGAGGTTTAATCTCCAATATATATAAACAGCTCATGCAGCTTAATATTAAAAAAACAAACAACCCAATACAAAAATGGGCAGAAGATCTAAAGAGACGTTTCTTCAAAGGAGACACAGAGGTGGCCAAGACGCACATGAAAAGCTGCTCAACAGCACTAATTATTAGAGAAATGCAAATCAAAACTACAATGAGGTATCACCTCACACCTGTTAGAATCGGCATCATCAGAAAATCTACAAACAACAAATTCTGGGTAGGGTGTGGACAAAAGGAGCCCTCTTCCACTATCGGTGGGAATGTAACTTGATACAGTCACTATGGAGAACAGTATGGAGTTTCCTTAAAAGAACTAGAAATAGAATTACCATCTGATCCAGCAATCCCACTTCTGGGCATATACCCAGAGAAAACCGTAAATCAAAAAGGCACATTCACCACAATGTTCATTGCAGCACTATTTACAATAGCCAGGTAATGGAAGCAACCTAAATGCCCACAGACAGATGAATGGATAAAGATGTGGTACATATATAAAATGGAATATTACTCGGCCATAAAAAGGAATGAACCTGGGTCATTTGTAGAGACATCGATGGATCGAGAGACTGTCATACAGAATGAGGTAAGTCAGAAAGAGGAAAACAAATATTGTATAGTAATGCATATATGTGGAACCTAAAAAAATGGTACAGATGAACTGGTTTGCAGGGAAGAAATAGAGACACAGAGGTAGAGAACAAACGTATGGACACCAAGTGTGGGAAACCATGGGGTGGTGGTTGTGGGATGAGTTGGGAGATTGGGATTGACCTGTATACATGTATATGCATAAAATACATAACTAATAAAAACCTGCTGTATAAAAATATAAATAAAATTATATTTCAAAATTTAAAAAATGTAGAATTTAACAATAAAACAGAAAAAAGTTCTTCCCGTCACACAGATGTATTTATAGGAATGAATTATTTCCATGCTTATATCTATAAATACATAAAAGAGGAATAAAATCTAACTTGAACCATAAAAGAAAAAAAACCTGAACCCACGAGTTATACAGAGGAAAACCCTATCAGGGCACAATTGCTCCAGCGGTAAACAATTCTGAAATTGGTCAGAGGTGGGGAAAAATCTCCCATTCAGCCAGCAACCCACCCCCCACACAAGGAGCGTCCTCATTGCAAAGCTGGGGGACCGTGCCGAGGCATCTGTGAGTAAACGTGAGCTGAGCCCCAGGCCAGCTGCTGCTGAACTGTTCCCAACCTTTCCAGGTAAAACACCTGAATATGTACAAGGGCTTGAAAGCCTAGAGGAAGGACCGTGGAGCCACACCAGCGACAGCACGCAGGCCAACTTGGTGCCTGCAGGCCAGCCAGGGTGGTCCTGGCCCCGGGCGCTCTTCCAGAAGCTTTCCATTGCCCTGCCTGAGATACCCCTCCTGTCCCGGCCCCCACTGCTTTTTTCCTTCCTCATCTCTGTCCGAAGAGAAATTCTAGCGGAAGGTATGGGTGACACATCCTCTTCTTTACAGGCGGCAGCCTGGCAACTCCTGCAGAAAGGCCAGCAGAACCCCACTCACACCGGGCCACCCACAAAGCTGTGGCACCTCTCTCCCTCCCACAAGCACAGCCCCGAGACTGCTGATGGGGCAGAGAATATGGAGTCAGGCACAGCTTGAGGGGCTATTGCTGCCTGGAGCTCTGTTTATATTGACCTCAACGAGGCACACCTGGGGAGGGCGGGCCGGCAGGGTAAGGCTGCCCAGGTCAGCTAATCCACAACCCTCAGGGAATCACATTGTTGAAAATGGACCTCGCTAAGGCAGAAGAGGAGCCAAGGAAAAAAAGGACACAATGCCATTTGCAGCACCGTAGATGAGTCTAGAAGTAATCACGTGACTTGTAGTAAGTCAGAAAGTGAAAGACACATATCGTATCATATCACTTATAGGTGTTACCTAAAAATGGATACCAGGGCAGATATTTCCACGGAGAAGGGCAATCACAGATTCATTAAACAAACTTATGGTTCACCAATGGAAAGGTGTGAGGATTGGTTTCATTACGATATCGGGGTTAACACACATATACAAACACAGGTGACATATATAATCACCAAAGACCTACAGAATACCAAGAGAGGACTACTCAACTCTGTCATAACGTACATGGGAAAAGGATCCCAGGAAGTACAGACATCTGTATATGTGTAAAAGAACCACATCTTCCACACCTACAACAAGCCAAACATTGTAATCAAACTTGCTGTAATAAAAAATATAAAAAAAAATTAAATTAAAAACACGAACAAGAAGTAGTGAGACAAACTTGAGGGGCTTTCTCCTGGCACATTCCATTCTAAATTCCAATCTAGAACACCACTTCCACTGAGGCTCTCTTGCCCTAGTAACCAGATTTGGTAAGGGAGAACTGCTGCCACCTTGTGGCCGTTTCACACAACAGCAGCTTTAATCCCAGCGCTAATGGTCAGTTGATATTCAAAATCATTGCAGGCCGGTAAATGACACCTGCCCTGAAAACAAATCCTGGGGTCACATATCGACCAAAAAATTCAAAGCACGTCCATATTTCAAAACGACCGTTTCAAAAGGCATATTTTACGCACATTAGTGTTCTGCTTCTTTTCCTTTCTTTCCTTTTTTGTTAAAAAAAACGGGAATGGAGAAAGGCATCCCTCAGAATGGGCGAAAATCATTGTAAACGAATCAATGGACAGAGGTTTAATCTCCAATATATATAAACAGCTCATGCAGCTTAATATTAAAAAAACAAACAACCCAATACAAAAATGGGCAGAAGATCTAAAGAGACGTTTCTTCAAAGGAGACACAGAGATGGCCAAGACGCACATGAAAAGCTGCTCAACAGCACTAATTATTAGAGAAATGCAAATCAAAACTTCAATGAGGTATCACCTCACACCTGTTAGAATCGGCATCATCAGAAAATCTACAAACAACCAATTCTGGGGAGGGTGTGCACAAAAGGAGCCCTCTTCCACTATTGGTGGGAATATAAATTGATACAGTCACTATGGAGAAGAGTATGGAGTTTCCTTAAAAAAATTAGAAATAGAATTACTATCTGATCCCGCAATCCCACTTCTGGGCATATACCCAGATAAAACCGTAAATCAAAAAGGCACATTCACCACAATATTCGTTGCAACACTATTTACAATAGTCAGGTAATGGAAGCAACCTAAATGCCCACAGACAGATGAATGGATAAAGATGTGGTACGTATATAAAATGGAATATTACTCGGCCATAAAAAGGAATGAAACTGGGTCATTTGTAGAGACATCGATAGATTGAGAGACTGTCATACAGAATGAAGTAAGTCAGAAAGTGGAAAACAAATATTGTATATTAATGCATATATGTGGAGCCTAAAAAATGGTACAGATGAACTGGTTTGCAGGAAATAAATAGAGACACAGAGGTAGAGAAAACACGTATGGACACCAAGTGTGGGAAGCCATGGGGTGTTGGTGGTGGGATGAGTTGGGAGATTGGGATTGACCTGAATACATGTATATGCATAAAATACATAACTTATAATAACGTGCAGTATAAAAAAATAAATAAAATTAAATTTCAAAATTTTAAAAAATAAAATTTAAAAATAAAAGAGAAAAAATTTCTTCCCGTCTCACAGATGTATTTATAGGAATGAATTATTTCCATGCTTATATCTATAAATACATAAAAGAGGAATACAATCTAACTTGAACCATAAAAGAAAAAAAAACTGAACCCACGAGTTATACAGAGGAAAAACCTATCAGGGCACTTGCTCCAGCGGTAAACAATTCTGAAATTGGTCAGAGGTGGGGAACCATCTCCCATACAGCCAGCAACCCACCCCGCACACAAGGAGCGTCCTCATTGCAAAGCTGGGGGACCGTGCCGAGGCATCTGTGAGTAAACGTGAGCTGAGCCCCAGGCCAGCTGCTGCTGAACTGTTCCCACCCTTTCCAGGTAAAACACCTGAATATGTACAAGGGCTTGAAAGCCTAGAGGAAGGGCAGTGGAGCCACACTAGCGACAGCACGCAGGCCAACTTGGTGCCTGCAGGCCAGCCAGGGTGGTACTGGCCACAGGAGCTCTTCCGGAAGCTTTCCATTGCCCTGCCTGAGATACCCCTCCTATCCCGGCCCCCACTGCTTTTTTCCTTCCTCACCTATGTCCAGAGAGATATTCAAGCGGAAGGTATGGGTGACACATCCTCTTCTTTACAGGCGGCTGCATGGCAATTCCTGCAGAAAGGCCAGCATGGCCCCACTCACACCGGGCCACCCAGAAAGCTGTGGCCCCTCACTCCCTCCCACCAGCACAGCCCCGAGACTGCTGACGGGGCAGAGAATATGGAGTCAGGCAGAGCTTCAGGGGCTATTGCTGCCTGGAGCGCTGTTTATATTGACCTCAACGAGTCACACCTGGGGCGGGCGGGCAGGCAGGGTAAGGCTGCCCAGGTCAGCTAATCCACAACCCTCAGGGAATTACACTGTTGAAAATGGACCTCGCTAAGGCAGAAGAGAAGCCAAGGGAAAAAAGGACACAATGCCATTTGCAGCACCGTAGATGAGTCTAGAAGTAATCACGTGACTTGTAGTAAGTCAGAAAGTGAAAGACACATATCATATCATATCACTTATAAGTGTTACCTAAAAATGGATACCAGGGCAGATATTTCCACGGAGAAGGGCAATCACAGATTCATTAAACAAACTTATGGTTCACCAATGGAAAGGTGTGAGGATTGGTTTCATTACGATATCGGGGTTAACAGACATATACAAACACAGGTGACATATATAATCACCAAAGACCTACAGAATACCAAGAGAGGACTACTCAACATTCTGTCATAACGTACATGGGAAAAGGATCCCAGGAAGAACAGTCATCTGTATATGTGTAAAAGAACCACATCTTCCACACCTACAACAAGCCAAACATTGTAATCAAACTTGCTGTAATAAAAAATAAAAAAATTAAATTAAAAACACGAACAAGAAGTAGTGAGACAAACTTGAGGGACTTTCTCCTGGCACATTCCGTTCTAAATTCCAATCTAGAACACCACTTCCGCTGAGGCTCTCTTGCCCTAGTAACCAGATTTGGTAAGGGTGAACGGCTGCCACCCTGTGGCCGTTTCACACAACAGCAGCTTTAATCCCAGTGCTAATGGTCAGTTGATATTCAAAATCATTGCAGGCCTGTAAATGACACCTGCCCTGAAAACAAATCCTGGGGTCACATATCGGCCAAAAAATTCAAAGGACGTCCATATTTCAAAACGACCGTTTCAAAAGGCATATTTTACGCACATTAGTGTTCTGCTTCTTTTCCTTTCTTTCCTTTTTTGTTAAAAAAAACGGGAATGGAAAAAGGCATCCCACAGAATGGGCGAAAATCGTTGCAAACGAATCAATGGACAGAGGTTTAATCTCCAATATATATAAACAGCTCATGCAGCTTAATATTAAAAAACAAACAACCCAATACAAAAATGGGCCCAAGATCTAAAGAGACGTTTCTACAAAGAAGACACAGAGATGGCCAAGACGCACATGAAAAGCTGCTCAACAGCACTAATTATTAGAGAAATGCAAATCAAAACTACAATGAGGTATCACCTCACACCTGTTAGAATCGGCATCATCAGAAAATCTACAAACAACCAATTCTGGGGAGGGTGTGGACAAAAGGAGCCCTCTTCCACTATTGGTGGGAATGTAAATTGATACAGTCACTATGGAGAACAGTATGGAGTTTCCTTAAAAAAACTAGAAATAGAATTACCATCTGATCCAGCAATCCCACTTCTGGGCATATACCCAGAGAAAACCGTAAATCTAAAAGGCACATTCACCACAATGTTCATTGCAGCACTATTTACAATAGCCAGGTAATGGAAGCAACCTAAATGCCCACAGACAGATGAATGGATAAAGATGTGGTACATATATAAAATGGAATATTACTCGGCCATAAAAAGGAATGAACCTGGGTCATTTGTAGAGACATCGATGGATCGAGAGACTGTCATACAGAATGAGGTAAGTCAGAAAGAGGAAAACAAATATTGTATAGTAATGCATATATGTGGAGCCTAAAAAATGGTACAGATGAACTGGTTTGCAGGGAAGAAATAGAGACACAGAGGTAGAGAACAAACGTATGGACACCAAGTGTGGGAAGCCATGGGGTGGTGGTGGTGGGATGAGTTGGGAGATTGGGATTGACCTGAATACATATATATGCATAAAATACATAACTAATACTAACGTGCTGTATAAAAAAAATAAATAAAATTAATTTTCAAAATTTTAAAAAATAAAATTTAAAAATAAAACAGAAAAAAGTTCTTCCCGTCACACAGATGTATTTATAGGAATGAATTATTTCCATGCTTATATCTATAAATACATAAAAGAGGAATAAAATCTAACTTGAACCATAAAAAAAAAAAAAACTGAACCCACGAGTTATACAGAGGAAAACCCTATCAGGGCACTTGCTCCAGCGGTAAACAATTCTGAAATTGGTCAGAGGTGGGGAACCATCTCCCATACAGCCAGCAACCCAACCCCCACGCAAGGAGCGTCCTCATTGCAAAGCTGGGGTACCGTGCTGAGGCATCTGTGAGTAAACGTGAGCTGAGCCCCAGGCCAGCTGCAGCTGAACTGTTCCCACCCTTCCCAGGTAAAACAGCTGAATATGTACAAGGGCTTGAAAGCATAGAGGAAGGACCGTGGAGCCACACCAGTGACAGCACGCAGGCCAGCTTGGTGCCTGCAGGCCAGCCAGGGTGGTCCTGGCCACAGGAGCTCTTCCGGAAGCTTTCCATTGCCCTGCCTGAGATACCCCTCTTGTCCCGGCCCCCACTGCTTTTTTCCTTCCTCACCTCTGTCCAGAGAGATATTCAAGCGGAAGGTATGGGTGACACATCCTCTTCTTTACAGGCGGCTGCATGGCAACTCCTGCAGAAAGGCCAGCAGAGCCCCATTCACACCGGGCCACCCACAAAGCTGTGGCCCCTCACTCCCTCCCACCAGCACAGCCCCGAGACTGCTGACGGGGCAGAGAATATGGAGTCAGGCAGAGCTTCAGGGGCTATTGCTGCCTGGAGCGCTGTTTATAGTGACCTCAACGATTCACACCTGGGGCGGGCGGGCAGGCAGGGTAAGGCTGCCCAGGTCAGCTAATCCACAACCCTCAGGGAATTACACTGTTGAAAATGGACCTCGCTAAGGCAGAAGAGAAGCCAAGGGAAAAAAGGACACAATGCCATTTGCAGCACCGTAGATGAGTCTAGAAGTAATCACGTGACTTGTAGTAAGTCAGAAAGTGAAAGACACATATCATATCATATCACTTATAGGTGTTACCTAAAAATGGATACCAGGGCAGATATTTCCACGGAGAAGGGCAATCACAGATTCATTAAACAAACTTATGGTTCACCAATGGAAAGGTGTGAGGATTGGTTTCATTACGATATCGGGGTTAACAGACATATACAAACACAGGTGACATATATAATCACCAAAGACCTACAGAATACCAAGAGAGGACTACTCAACATTCTGTCATAACGTATATGGGAAAAGGATCCCAGGATGAACAGTCATCTGTATATGTGTAAAAGAACCAAATCTTCCACACCTACAACAAGCCAAACATTGTAATCAAACTTGCTGTAATAAAAAATAAAAAAAATTAAATTAAAAACACGAACAAGAAGTAGTGAGACAAACATGAGGGGCTTTCTCCTGGCACATTCCGTTCTAAATTCCAATCTAGAACACCACTTCCACTGAGGCTCTCTTGCCCTAGTAACCAGATTTGGTAAGGGTGAACTGCTGCCACCTTGTGGCCGTTTCACACAACAGCAGCTTTAATCCCAGCGCTAATGGTCAGTTGATATTCAAAATCATTGCAGGCCTGTAAATGACACCTGCCCTGAAAACAAATCCTGGGGTCACATATCGACCAAAAAATTCAAAGGACGTCCATATTTAAAAACGACCGTTTCAAAAGGCATATTTTACTCACATTAGTGTTCTGCTTCTTTTCCTTTCTTTCCTTTTTTGTTAAAAAAAACGGGAATGGAAAAAGGCATCCCTCAGAATGGGCGAAAATCGTTGCAAACGAATCAATGGATAGAGGTTTAATCTCCAATATATATAAACAGCTCATGCAGCTTAATATTAAAAAACAAACAACCCAATACAAAAATGGGCAGAAGATCTAAAGAGACGTTTCTTCAAAGAAGACACAGAGATGGCCAAGACGCACATGAAAAGCTGCTCAACAGCACTAATTATTAGAGAAATGCAAATCAAAACTACAATGAGGTATCACCTCACACCTGTTAGAATCGGCATCATCAGAAAATCTACAAACAACCAATTCTGGGGAGGGGGTGCACAAAAGGAGCCCTCTTCCACTATTGGTGGGAATGTAAATTGATACAGTCACTATGGAGAACAGTATGGAGTTTCCTTAAAAAAACTAGAAATAGAATTACCATCTGATCCAGCAATCCCACTTCTGGGCATATACCCAGAGAAAAGCGTAAATCTAAAAGGCACATTCACCACAATGTTCATTGCAGCACTATTTACAATAGCCAGGTAATGGAAGCAACCTAAATGCCCACAGACAGATGAATGGATAAAGATGTGGTACATATATAAAATGGAATATTACTCGGCCATAAAAAGGAATGAAACTGGGTCATTTGTAGAGACATCGATGGATCGAGAGACTGTCATACAGAATGAAGTAAGTCAGGAAGAGGAAAACAAATATTGTATATTAATGCATATATGTGGAGCCTAAAAAATGGTACAGATGAACTGGTTTGCAGGGAAGAAATAGAGACACAGAGGTAGAGAACAAACGTATGGACACCAAGTGTGGGAAGCCATGGGGTGGTGGTGGTGGGATGAGTTGGGAGATTGGGATTGACCTGAATACATATATATGCATAAAATACATAACTAATACTAACGTGCTGTATAAAAAAAATAAATAAAATTAATTTTCAAAATTTTAAAAAATAAAATTTAAAAATTAAACAGAAAAAAGTTCTTCCCGTCACACAGATGTATATATAGGAATGAATTATTTCCATGCTTATATCTATAAATACATAAAAGAGGAATAAAATCTAACTTGAACCATAAAAGAAAAAAAAAACTGAACCCACGAGTTATACAGAGGAAAACCCTATCTGGGCACTTGCTCCAGTGGTAAACAATTCTGAAATTGGTCAGAGGTGGGGAACCATCTCCCATACAGCCAGCAACACAACCCCCACGCAAGGAGCGTCCTCATTGCAAAGCTGGGGTACCGTGCTGAGGCATCTGTGAGTAAACGTGAGCTGAGCCCCAGGCCAGCTGCTGCTGAACTGTTCCCACCCTTCCCAGGTAAAACAGCTGAATATGTACAAGGGCTTGAAAGCATAGAGGAAGGACCGTGGAGCCACACCAGTGACAGCACGCAGGCCAGCTTGGTGCCTGCAGGCCAGCCAGGGTGGTCCTGGCCCCGGGCGCTCTTCCAGAAGCTTTCCATTGCCCTGCCTGAGATACTCCTCCTGTCCCGGCCCCCACTGCTTTTTTCCTTCCTCACCTCTGTCCGGAGAGAAATTCCAGCAGAAGGTATGTGTGACACATCCTCTTCTTTACAGGCGGCAGCCTGGCAACTCCTGCAGAAAGGCCAGCAGAACCCCACTCACACCGGGCCAACCACAAAGCTGTGGCACCTCTCTCCATCCCACCAGCACAGCCCCTAGACTGCTGATGGGGCAGAGAATATGGAGTCAGGCACAGCTTCAGGGGCTATTGCTGCCTGGAGCTCTGTTTATATTGACCTCAAGGAGGCACACCAGGGAAGGGCGGGCCAGCAGGGTAAGGCTGCCCAGGTCAGCTAATCCACAACCCTCAGGGAATCACATTGTTGAAAATGGACCTCGCTAAGGCAGAAGAGAAGCCAAGGAAAAAAAGGACACAATGCCATTTGCAGCACCGTAGATGAGTCTAGAAGTAATCACGTGACTTGTAGTAAGTCAGAAAGTGAAAGACACATATCATATCATATCACTTATAGGTGTTACCTAAAAATGGATACCAGGGCAGATATTTCCACAGAGAAGGGCAATCACAGATTCATTAAACAAACTTATGGTTCACCAATGGAAAGGTGAGGATTGGTTTCATTACGATATCAGGGTTAACAGACATATACAAACACAGGTGACATATATAATCACCAAAGACCTACAGAATACCAAGAGAGGACTACTCAACTCTGTCATAACGTACGTGGGAAAAGGATCCAAGGAAGAACAGACATCTGTATATGTGTAAAAGAACCACATCTTCCACACCTACAACAAGCCAAACATTGTAATCAAACTTGCTGTAATAAAAAATATAAAAAATTAATATAAAAACACGAACAAGAAGTAGTGAGACAAACTTGAGGGGCTTTCTCCTGGCACATTCCATTCTAAATTCCAATCTAGAACACCACTTCCACTGAGGCGCTCTTGCCCTAGTAACCAGATTTGGTAAGGGAGAACTGCTGCCACCTTGTGGCCGTTTCACACAACAGCAGATTTAATCCCAGCGCTAATGGTCAGTTGATATTCAAAATCATTGCAGGCCGGTAAATGACACCTGCCCTGAAAACAAATCCTGGGGTCACATATCGACCAAAAAATTCAAAGCACGTCCATATTTCAAAACGACCGTATCAAAAGGCATATTTTACGCACATTAGTGTTCTGCTTCTTTTCCTTTCTTTCCTTTTTTGTTAAAAAAACGGGAATGGAAAAAGGCATCCCTCAGAATGGGCGAAAATCGTTGCAAACGAATCAATGGACAGAGGTTTAATCTCCAATATATATAAACAGCTCATGCAGCTTAATATTAAAAAAACAGACAACCCAATACAAAAATGGGCAGAAGATCTAAAGAGACGTTTCTTCAAAGGAGACACAGAGGTGGCCAAGACGCACATGAAAAGCTGCTCAACAGCACTAATTATTAGAGAAATGCAAATCAAAACTACAATGAGGTATCACCTCACACCTGTTAGAATCGGCATCATCAGAAAATCTACAAACAACAAATTCTGGGTAGGGTGTGGACAAAAGGAGCCCTCTTCCACTATCGGTGGGAATGTAACTTGATACAGTCACTATGGAGAACAGTATGGAGTTTCCTTAAAAGAACTAGAAATAGAATTACCATCTGATCCAGCAATCCCACTTCTGGGCATATACCCAGAGAAAACCGTAAATCAAAAAGGCACATTCACCACAATGTTCATTGCAGCACTATTTACAATAGCCAGGTAATGGAAGCAACCTAAATGCCCACAGACAGATGAATGGATAAAGATGTGGTACATATATAAAATGGAATATTACTCGGCCATAAAAAGGAATGAACCTGGGTCATTTGTAGAGACATCGATGGATCGAGAGACTGTCATACAGAATGAGGTAAGTCAGAAAGAGGAAAACAAATATTGTATAGTAATGCATATATGTGGAACCTAAAAAAATGGTACAGATGAACTGGTTTGCAGGGAAGAAATAGAGACACAGAGGTAGAGAACAAACGTATGGACACCAAGTGTGGGAAACCATGGGGTGGTGGTGGTGGGATGAGTTGGGAGATTGGGATTGACCTGTATACATGTATATGCATAAAATACATAACTAATAATAACCTGCTGTATAAAAACATAAATAAAATTAAATTTCAAAATTTTAAAAAATAAAATTTAAAAATAAAACAGAAAAATTTCTTCCCGTCACACAGATGTATTTATAGGAATGAATTATTTCCATGCTTATATCTATAAATACATAAAAGAGGAATAACATCTAACTTGAAACATAAAAGAAAAAAAAAGTGAACCCACGAGTTACACAGAGGAAAACCCTATCACGGCACTTGCTCCAGTGGTAAACAATTATGAAATTGGTCAGAGGTGGGGAACCATCTCCCATACAGCCAGCAACCCAACCCCCACGCAAGGAGCATCCTCATTGCAAAGCTGGGGGACCGTGCCGAGGCATCTGTGAGTAAACGTGAGCTGAGCCCCAGGCCAGCTGCTGCTGAACTGTTCCCACCCTTTCCAGGTAAAACACCTGAATATGTACAAGGGCTTGAAAGCCTAGAGGAAGGACCGTGGAGCCACACCAGTGACAGCACGCAGGCCAACTTGGTGCCTGCAGGCCAGCCAGCGTGGTCCTGGAACCTGGCGCTCTTCCAGAAGCTTTCCATTGCCCTGCCTGAGATACACCTCCTGTCCCGGCCCCCACTGCTTTTTTCCTTCCTCACCTCTGTCCGGAGAGAAATTCCAGCGGAAGGTATGGGTGACACATCCTCTTCTTTACAGGCGGCAGCCTGGCAACTCCTGCAGAAAGGCCAGCAGAACCCCACTCACACCGGGCCACCCACAAAGCTGTGGCCCCACACTCCCTCCCACCAGCACAGCCCCGAGACTGCTGACGGGGCAGAGAATATGGAGTCAGGCACAGCTTCAGGGGCTATTGCTGCCTAGAGTTCTGTTTATATTGACCTCAACGAGGCACACCTGGGGAGGGCGGGCCGGCAGGGTAAGGCTGCCCAGGTCAGCTAATCCACAACCCTCAGGGAATCACATTGTTGAAAATGGACCCCGCTAAGGCAGAAGAGAAGCCAAGGGAAAAAAGGACACAATGCCATTTGCAGCACCGTAGATGAGTCTAGAAGTAATCACGTGACTTGTAGTAAGTCAGAAAGTGAAAGACACATATCCTATCATATCACTTATAGGTGTTACCTAAAAATGGATACCAGGGCAGATATTTCCACGGAGAAGGGCAATCACAGATTCATTAAACAAACTTATGGTTCACCAATGGAAAGGTGTGAGGATTGGTTTCATTACGATATCGGGGTTAACAGACATATACAAACACAGGTGACATATATAATCACCAAAGACCTACAGAATACCAAGAGAGGACTACTCAACATTCTGTCATAACGTACATGGGAAAAGGATCCCAAGAAGAACAGTCATCTGTATATGTGTAAAAGAACCACATCTTCCACACCTACAACAAGCCAAACATTGTAATCAAACTTGCTGTAATAAAAAATAAAAAAAATTAAATTAAAAACACGAACAAGAAATAGTGAGACAAACGTGAGGGGCTTTCTCCTGGCACATTCCATTCTAAACTGCAATCTAGAACACAACTTCCACTGAGGCTCTCTTGCCCTAGTAACCAGATTTGGTAAGGGTGAACTGCTGCCACCTTGTGGCCGTTTCACACAACAGCAGCTTTAATCCCAACGCTAATGGTCAGTTGATATTCAAAATCATTGCAGGCCTGTAAATGACACCTGCCCTGAAAACAAATCCTGGGGTCACATATCGACCAAAAAATTCAAAGGACGTCCATATTTCAAAACGACCGTTTCAAAAGGCATATTTTACGCACATTAGTGTTCTGCTTCTTTTCCTTTCTTTCCTTTTTTGTTAAAAAACACGGGAATGGAAAAAGGCATCCCTCAGAATGGGCGAAAATCGTTGCAGACGAATCAATGGACAGAGGTTTAATCTCCAATATATATAAACAGCTCATGCAGCTTAATATTAAAAATCAAACAAGCCCCAAAAAATGGGCAGAAGATCGAAAGAGACGTTTCTTCAAAGGAGACACAGAGATGGCCAAGACGCACATGAAAAGCTGCTCAACAGCACTAATTATTAGAGAAATGCAAATCAAAACTACAATGAGGTATCACCTCACACCTGTTAGAATCGGCATCATCAGAAAATCTACAAACAACCAATTCTGGGGAGGGTGTGGACAAAAGGAGCCCTCTTCCACTATTGGTGGGAATGTAAATTGATACAGTCACTATGGAGAACAGTATGGAGTTTCCTTAAAAAAACTAGAAATAGAATTACCATCTGATCCAGCAATCCCACTTCTGGGCATATACCCAGAGAAAACCGTATTTCAAAAAGGCACATTCACCACAATGTTCCTTGCAGCACTATTTACAATAGCTAGGTAATGGAAGCAAACTAAATGCCCACAGACAGATGAATGGATAAAGATGTGGTACATATATAAAATGGAATATGACTCGGCCATATAAAGGAATGAAACTGGGTCATTTGTAGAGACATCGATGGATCGAGAGACTGTCATACAGAATGAAGTAAGTCAGAAAGAGGAAAACAAATATTGTCTATTAACGCATATATGTGGAGCCTAAAAATGGTACAGATGAACTGGTTTGCAGGGAAGAAATAGAGACACAGAGGTAGAGAACAAACGTATGGACACCAAGTGTGGGAAGCCATGGGGTGGTGGTGGTGGGATGAGTTGGGAGTTTGGGATTGACCTGTATACATGTATATGCATAAAATACATAACTAATAATAACGTGCTGTATAAAAAAGAAAATAAATAAAATAAAATTTCAAAATTTTAAAATATAAAATTTAAAAATAAAACAGAAAAAAGTTCTTCCCGTCACACAGATGTATTTATAGGAATGAATTATTTCCATGCTTATATCTATAAATACATAAAAGAGGAATAAAATCTAACTTGAACCATAAAAGAAAAACAAATCCTGAACCCACGAGTTATACAGAGGAAAACCCTATCAGGGCACTTGCTCCAGTGGTAAACAATTCTGAAATTGGTCAGAGGTGGGGAATCATCTCCCATACAGCCAGCAACCCACCCCCCACGCAAGGAGCATCCTCATTGCAAAGCTGGGGTACCGCGCCGAGGCATCTGTGAGTAAACGTGAGCTGAGCCCCAGGCCAGCTGCTGCTGAACTGTTCCCACCCTTTCCAGGTAAAACACCTGAATATGTACAAGGGCTTGAAAGCCTAGAGGAAGGACCGTGGAGCCACACCAGCGACAGCACGCAGGCCAACTTGGTGCCTGCAGGCCAGCTAGGGTGGTCCTGGCCCCGGGCGCTCTTCCAGAAGCTTTCCATTGCCCTGCCTGAAAAACCCCTCCTTCCCGGACCCCACTGCTTTTTTTGTTCCTCACCTCTGTCCGGAGAGAAATTCCAGCGGAAGGTATGGGTGACACATCCTCTTCTTTACAGGCGGCAGCCTGGCAACTCCTGCAGAAAGGCCAGCAGAACCCCACTCACACCGGGCCACCCACAAAGCTGTGGCCCCTCACTCCCTCCCACCAGCACAGCCCCGAGACTGCTGACGGGGCAGAGAATATGGAGTCAGGCACAGCTTCAGGGGCTATTGCTGCCTGGAGCGCTATTTATATTGACCTCAACGAGGCACACCTGGGGAGGGCGGGCCGGCAGGGTAAGGCTGCCCAGGTCAGCTAATCCACAACCCTCAGGGAATCACATTGTTGAAAATGGACCCCGCTAAGGCAGAAGAGAAGCCAAGGGAAAAAAGGACACAATGCCATTTGCAGCACCGTAGATGAGTCTAGAAGTAATCACGTGACTTGTAGTAAGTCAGAAAGTGAAAGACACATATCCTATCATATCACTTATAGGTGTTACCTAAAAATGGATACCAGGGCAGATATTTCCACGGAGAAGGGCAATCACAGATTCATTAAACAAACTTATGGTTCACCAATGGAAAGGTGTGAGGATTGGTTTCATTACGATATCGGGGTTAACAGACATATACAAACACAGGTGACATATATAATCACCAAAGACCTACAGAATACCAAGAGAGGACTACTCAACATTCTGTCATAACGTACATGGGAAAAGGATCCCAAGAAGAACAGTCATCTGTATATGTGTAAAAGAACCACATCTTCCACACCTACAACAAGCCAAACATTGTAATCAAACTTGCTGTAATAAAAAATAAAAAAAATTAAATTAAAAACACGAACAAGAAGTAGTGAGACAAACGTGAGGGGCTTTCTCCTGGCACATTCCATTCTAAACTCCAATCTAGAACACAACTTCCACTGAGGCTCTCTTGCCCTAGTAACCAGATTTGGTAAGGGTGAACTGCTGCCACCTTGTGGCCGTTTCACACAACAGCAGCTTTAATCCCAACGCTAATGGTCAGTTGATATTCAAAATCATTGCAGGCCTGTAAATGACACCTGCCCTGAAAACAAATCCTGGGGTCACATATCGACCAAAAAATTCAAAGGACGTCCATATTTCAAAACGACCGTTTCAAAAGGCATATTTTACGCACATTAGTGTTCTGCTTCTTTTCCTTTCTTTCCTTTTTTGTTAAAAAACACGGGAATGGAAAAAGGCATCCCTCAGAATGGGCGAAAATCGTTGCAGACGAATCAATGGACAGAGGTTTAATCTCCAATATATATAAACAGCTCATGCAGCTTAATATTAAAAATCAAACAAGCCCCAAAAAATGGGCAGAAGATCGAAAGAGACGTTTCTTCAAAGGAGACACAGAGATGGCCAAGACGCACATGAAAAGCTGCTCAACAGCACTAATTATTAGAGAAATGCAAATCAAAACTACAATGAGGTATCACCTCACACCTGTTAGAATCGGCATCATAAGAAAATCTACAAACAACCAATTCTGGGGAGGGTGTGGACAAAAGGAGCCCTCTTCCACTATTGGTGGGAATGTAAATTGATACAGTCACTATGGAGAACAGTATGGAGTTTCCTTAAAAAAACTAGAAATAGAATTACCATCTGATCCAGCAATCCCACTTCTGGGCATATACCCAGAGAAAACCGTATTTCAAAAAGGCACATTCACCACAATGTTCCTTGCAGCACTATTTACAATAGCCAGGTAATGGAAGCAACCTAAATGCCCACAGACAGATGAATGGATAAAGATGTGGTACATATATAAAATGGAATATGACTCGGCCATATAAAGGAATGAAACTGGGTCATTTGTAGAGACATCGATGGATCGAGAGACTGTCATACAGAATGAAGTAAGTCAGAAAGAGGAAAACAAATATTGTCTATTAACGCATATATGTGGAGCCTAAAAATGGTACAGATGAACTGGTTTCCAGGGAAGAAATAGAGACACAGAGGTAGAGAACAAACGTATGGACACCAAGTGTGGGAAGCCATGGGGTGGTGGTGGTGGGATGAGTTGGGAGTTTGGGATTGACCTGTATACATGTATATGCATAAAATACATAACTAATAATAACGTGCTGTATAAAAAAGAAAATAAATAAAATAAAATTTCTAAATTTTAAAATATAAAATTTAAAAATAAAACAGAAAAAAGTTCTTCCCGTCACACAGATGTATTTATAGGAATGAATTATTTCCATGCTTATATCTATAAATACATAAAAGAGGAATAAAATCTAACTTGAACCATAAAAGAAAAACAAATCCTGAACCCACGAGTTATACAGAGGAAAACCCTATCAGGGCACTTGCTCCAGTGGTAAACAATTCTGAAATTGGTCAGAGGTGGGGAATCATCTCCCATACAGCCAGCAACCCACCCCCCACGCAAGGAGCATCCTCATTGCAAAGCTGGGGTACCGCGCCGAGGCATCTGTGAGTAAACGTGAGCTGAGCCCCAGGCCAGCTGCTGCTGAACTGTTCCCACCCTTTCCAGGTAAAACACCTGAATATGTACAAGGGCTTGAAAGCCTAGAGGAAGGACCGTGGAGCCACACCAGCGACAGCACGCAGGCCAACTTGGTGCCTGCAGGCCAGCTAGGGTGGTCCTGGCCCCGGGCGCTCTTCCAGAAGCTTTCCATTGCCCTGCCTGAAAAACCCCTCCTTCCCGGACCCCACTGCTTTTTTTGTTCCTCACCTCTGTCCGGAGAGAAATTCCAGCGGAAGGTATGGGTGACACATCCTCTTCTTTACAGGCGGCAGCCTGGCAACTCCTGCAGAAAGGCCAGCAGAACCCCACTCACACCGGGCCACCCACAAAGCTGTGGCCCCTCACTCCCTCCCACCAGCACAGCCCCGAGACTGCTGACGGGGCAGAGAATATGGAGTCAGGCACAGCTTCAGGGGCTATTGCTGCCTGGAGCGCTATTTATATTGACCTCAACGAGGCACACCTGGGGAGGGCGGGCCGGCAGGGTAAGGCTGCCCAGGTCAGCTAATCCACAACCCTCAGGGAATCACATTGTTGAAAATGGACCCCGCTAAGGCAGAAGAGAAGCCAAGGGAAAAAAGGACACAATGCCATTTGCAGCACCGTAGATGAGTCTAGAAGTAATCACGTGACTTGTAGTAAGTCAGAAAGTGAAAGACACATATCCTATCATATCACTTATAGGTGTTACCTAAAAATGGATACCAGGGCAGATATTTCCACGGAGAAGGGCAATCACAGATTCATTAAACAAACTTATGGTTCACCAATGGAAAGGTGTGAGGATTGGTTTCATTACGATATCGGGGTTAACAGACATATACAAACACAGGTGACATATATAATCACCAAAGACCTACAGAATACCAAGAGAGGACTACTCAACATTCTGTCATAACGTACATGGGAAAAGGATCCCAGGAAGAACAGACATGTGTATATGTGTAAAAGAACCACATCTTCCACACCTACAGCAAGCCAAACATTGTAATCAAACTTGCTGTAATAAAAAATAAAAAAAATTAAAAACACGAACAAGAAGTAGTGAGACAAACGTGAGGGGCTTTCTCCTGGCACATTCCATTCTAAACTCCAATCTAGAACACCACTTCCACTGAGGCTCTCTTGCCCTAGTAACCAGATTTGGTAAGGGTGAACTGCTGCCACCTTGTGGCCGTTTCACACAACAGCAGCTTTAATCCCAACGCTAATGTTCAGTTGATATTCAAAATCATTGCAGGCCTGTAAATGACACCTGCCCTGAAAACAAATCCTGGGGTCACATATCGACCAAAAAATTCAAAGGACGTCCATATTTCAAAATGACCGTTTCAAAAGGCATATTTTACGCACATTAGTGTTCTGCTTCTTTTCCTTTCTTTCATTTTTTGTTAAAAAAAACGGGAATGGAAAAAGGCATCTCTCAGGGTGGGTGAAAATCGTTGCAAACCAATCAATGGACACAGGTTCAATCTCCAATATATATAAACAGCTCATGCAGCTTAATATTAAAAAAAACAAACATCCCAAAAAAAATGGGCAGAAGATCTAAAGAGACGTTTCTTCAAAGGAGACACAGAGATGGCCAAGACGCACATGAAAAGCTGCTCAACAGCACTAATTATTAGAGAAATGCAAATCAAAACTACAATGAGGTATCACCTCACACCTGTTAGAATCGGCATCATCAGAAAATCTACAAACAACCAATTCTGGGGAGGGTGTGGACAAAAGGAGCCCTCTTCCACTATTGGTGGGAATGTAAATTGATACAGTCACTATGGAGAACAGTATGGAGTTTCCTTAAAAAAACTAGAAATAGAATTACCATCTGATCCAGCAATCCCACTTCTGGGCATATACCCAGAGAAAACCGTATTTCAAAAAGGCACATTCACCACAATGTTCGTTGCAGCACTATTTACAATAGCCAGGTAATGGAAGCAACCTAAATGCCCACAGACAGATGAATGGATAAAGATGTGGTACATATATAAAATGGAATATGACTCGGCCATAAAAAGGAATGAAACTGGGTCATTTGTAGAGACATCGATGGATCGAGAGACTGTCATACAGAATGAAGTAAGTCAGAAAGAGGAAAACAAATATTGTATATTAATGCATATATGTGGAGCCTAAAAATGGTATAGATGAACTGGTTTGCAGGGAACAAATAGAGACACAGAGGTAGAGAACAAACGTATGGACACCAAGTGTGGGAAGCCATGGGGTGGTGGTGGTGGGATGAGTTGGGAGATTGGGATTGACCTGTATACATGTATATGCATAAAATACATAACTAATAATAACCTGCTGTATAAAAACATAAATAAAATTAAATTTCAAAATTTTAAAAAATAAAATTTAAAAATAAAACAGAAAAATTTCTTCCCGTCACACAGATGTATTTATAGGAATGAATTATTTCCATGCTTATATCTATAAATACATAAAAGAGGAATAACATCTAACTTGAAACATAAAAGAAAAAAAAAGTGAACCCACGAGTTACACAGAGGAAAACCCTATCACGGCACTTGCTCCAGTGGTAAACAATTATGAAATTGGTCAGAGGTGGGGAACCATCTCCCATACAGCCAGCAACCCAACCCACACGCAAGGAGCATCCTCATTGCAAAGCTGGGGGACCGTGCCGAGGCATCTGTGAGTAAACGTGAGCTGAGCCCCAGGCCAGCTGCTGCTGAACTGTTCCCACCCTTTCCAGGTAAAACACCTGAATATGTACAAGGGCTTGAAAGCCTAGAGGAAGGACCGTGGAGCCACACCAGCGACAGCACGCAGGCCAAATTGGTGCCTGCAGGCCAGCCAGCGTGGTCCTGGAACCTGGCGCTCTTCCAGAAGCTTTCCATTGCCCTGCCTGATATACCCCTCCTGTCCCGGCCCCCACTGCTTTTTTCCTTCCTCACCTCTGTCCGGAGAGAAATTCCAGCGGAAGGTATGGGTGACACATCCTCTTCTTTACAGGCGGCAGCCTGGCAACTCCTGCAGAAAGGCCAGCAGAACCCCACTCACACCGGGCCACCCACAAAGCTGTGGCCCCTCACTCCCTCCCACCAGCACAGCCCCGAGACTGCTGACGGGGCAGAGAATATGGAGTCAGGCACAGCTTCAGGGGCTATTGCTGCCTGGAGTTCTGTTTATATTGACCTCAACGAGGCACACCTGGGGAGGGCGGGCCGGCAGGGTAAGGCTGCCCAGGTCAGCTAATCCACAACCCTCAGGGAATCACATTGTTGAAAATGGACCCCGCTAAGGCAGAAGAGAAGCCAAGGGAAAAAAGGACACAATGCCATTTGCAGCACCGTAGATGAGTCTAGAAGTAATCACGTGACTTGTAGTAAGTCAGAAAGTGAAAGACACATATCCTATCATATCACTTATAGGTGTTACCTAAAAATGGATACCAGGGCAGATATTTCCACGGAGAAGGGCAATCACAGATTCATTAAACAAACTTATGGTTCACCAATGGAAAGGTGTGAGGATTGGTTTCATTACGATATCGGGGTTAACAGACATATACAAACACAGGTGACATATATAATCACCAAAGACCTACAGAATACCAAGAGAGGACTACTCAACATTCTGTCATAACGTACATGGGAAAAGGATCCCAAGAAGAACAGTCATCTGTATATGTGTAAAAGAACCACATCTTCCACACCTACAACAAGCCAAACATTGTAATCAAACTTGCTGTAATAAAAAATAAAAAAAATTAAATTAAAAACACGAACAAGAAGTAGTGAGACAAACGTGAGGGGCTTTCTCCTGGCACATTCCATTCTAAACTCCAATCTAGAACACAACTTCCACTGAGGCTCTCTTGCCCTAGTAAACAGATTTGGTAAGGGTGAACTGCTGCCACCTTGTGGCCGTTTCACACAACAGCAGCTTTAATCCCAACGCTAATGGTCAGTTGATATTCAAAATCATTGCAGGCCTGTAAATGACACCTGCCCTGAAAACAAATCCTGGGGTCACATATCGACCAAAAAATTCAAAGGACGTCCATATTTCAAAACGACCGTTTCAAAAGGCATATTTTACGCACATTAGTGTTCTGCTTCTTTTCCTTTCTTTCCTTTTTTGTTAAAAAACACGGGAATGGAAAAAGGCATCCCTCAGAATGGGCGAAAATCGTTGCAGACGAATCAATGGACAGAGGTTTATTCTCCAATATATATAAACAGCTCATGCAGCTTAATATTAAAAAAACAAACAACCCCAAAAAAATGGGCAGAAGATCGAAAGAGACGTTTCTTCAAAGGAGACACAGAGATGGCCAAGACGCACATGAAAAGCTGCTCAACAGCACTAATTATTAGAGAAATGCAAATCAAAACTACAATGAGGTATCACCTCACACCTGTTAGAATCGGCATCATCAGAAAATCTACAAACAACCAATTCTGGGGAGGGGGTGCACAAAAGGAGCTCTCTTCCACTATTGGTGGGAATGTAAATTGATACAGTCACTATGGAGAACAGTATGGAGTTTCCTTAAAAAAACTAGAAATAGAATTACCATCTGATCCACCAATCCCACTTCTGGGCATATACCCAGAGAAAACCGTATTTCAAAAAGGCACATTCACCACAATGTTCGTTGCAGCACTATTTACAATAGCCAGGTAATGGAAGCAACCTAAATGCCCACAGACAGATGAATGGATAAAGATGTGGTACATATATAAAATGGAATATGACTCGGCCATAAAAAGGAATGAAACTGGGTCATTTGTAGAGACATCGATGGATCGAGAGACTGTCATACAGAATGAAGTAAGTCAGAAAGAGGAAAACAAATATTGCCTATTAACGCATATATGTGGAGCCTAAAAATGGTACAGATGAACTGGTTTGCAGGGAAGAAATAGAGACACAGAGGTAGAGAACAAACGTATGGACACCAAGTGTGGGAAGCCATGGGGTGGTGGTGGTGGGATGAGTTGGGAGTTTGGGATTGATCTGTATAAATGTATATGCATAAAATACATAACTAATAATAACGTGCTGTATAAAAAAATAAATAAAATTTCAAAATTTTAAAAAATAAAATTTAAAAATAAAACAGAAAAAAGTTCTTCCCGTCACACAGATGTATTTATAGGAATGAATTATTTCCATGCTTATATCTATAAATACATAAAAGAGGAATAAAATCTAACTTGAACCATAAAATAAAAAAAAAGTGAACCCACGAGTTATACAGAGGAAAACCCTATCACGGCACTTGCTCCGGCGGTAAACAATTCTGAAATTGGTCAGAGGTGGGGAACCATCTCCCATACAGCCAGCAACCCACCCCCCACGCAAGGAGCGTCGTCATTGCAAAGCTGGGGGACCGTGCCGAGGCATCTGTGAGTAAACGTGAGCTGAGCCCCAGGCCAGCTGCTGCTGAACTGTTCCCAACCTTTCCAGGTAAAACACCTGAATATGTACAGGGGCTTGAAAGCCTAGAGGAAGGACCGTGGAGCCACACCAGCGACAGCACACAGGCCAACTTGGTGCCTGCAGGCCATCCAGGGTGGTCCTGGACCCTGGCGCTCTTCCAGAAGCTTTCCATTGCCCTTCCTGAGATACCCCTCCTGTCCCGGCTCCCACTGCTTTTTTCCTTTCTCATCTCTGTCCGGAGAGAAATTCCAGCGGAAGGTATGGGTGACACATCCTCTTCTTTACAGGCGGCTTCCTGGCAACTCCTGCAGAAAGGCCAGCAGAACCCCACTCACACCGGGCCACCCACAAAGCTGTGGCACCTCTCTCCCTCCCACCAGCACAGCCCCGAGACTGCTGATGGGGCAGAGAATATGGAGTCAGGCACAGCTTCAGGGGCTATTGCTGCCTGGAGCTCTGTTTATATTGACCTCAACGAGGCACACCTGGGGAGGGCGGGCCGGCAGGGTAAGGCTGCCCAGGTCAGCTAATCCACAACCCTCAGGGAATCACATTATTGAAAATGGACCTCGGTAAGGCAGAAGAGGAGCCAAGGGAAAAAAGGACACAATGCCATTTGCAGCACCGTAGATGAGTCTAGAAGTAATCATGTGACTTGTAGTAAGTCAGAAAGTGAAAGACACATATCATATCATATCACTTATATGTGTTACCTAAAAATGGATACCACGGCAGATATTTCCACGGAGAAGGGCAATCACAGATTCATTAAACCAACTTATGGTTCACCAATGGAAAGGTGTGAGGATTGATTTCCTTACGATATCGGGGACATATACATACACAGGTGACATATATAATCACCAAAGACCTACAGAATACCAAGAGAGGACTACTCAACATTCTGTCATAACGTACATGGGAAAAGGATCCCAGGAAGAACAGACATCTGTATATGTGTAAAAGAACCACATCTTCCACACCTACAACAAGCCAAACATTGTAATCAAACTTGCTGTAATACAAAATATAAAAAATTAAATTAAAAACACGAACAAGAAGTAGTGAGACAAACTTGAGGGGCTTTCTCCTGGCACATTCCATTCTAAACTCCAATCTAGAACACCACTTCCACTGAGGCTCTCTTGCCCTAGTAACCAGATTTGGTAAGGGAGAACTGCTGCCACCTTCTGGCCGTTTCACACAACAGCAGCTTTAATCCCAGTGCTAATGGTCAGTTGATATTCAAATTCATTGCAGGCCTGTAAATGACACCTGCCCTGAAAACAAATCCTGGGGTCACATATCGACCAAAAAATTCAAAGCACGTCCATATTTCAAAACCACCGTTTCAAAAGGCATATTTTACGCACATTAGTGTTCTGCTTCTTTTCCTTTCTTTCCTTTTTTGTTAAAAAACACGGGAATGGAAAAAGGCATCCCTTAGAATGGGCGAAAATCGTTGCAAACGAATCAATGGACAGAGGTTTAATCTCCAATATATATAAACAGCTCATGCAGCTTAATATTAAAAAAAAACAAACAACCCAATACAAAAATGGGCAGAAGATCTAAAGAGACGTTTCTTCAAAGGAGACACAGAGATGGCCAAGACGCACATGAAAAGCTGCTCAACAGCACTAATTATTAGAGAAATGCAAATCAAAACTACAATGAGGTATCACCTCACACCTGTTAGAATCGGCATCATCAGAAAATCTACAAACAACCAATTCTGGGGAGGGTGTGGACAAAAGGAGCCCTCTTCCACTATTGGTGGGAATGTAAATTGATACAGTCACTATGGAGAACAGTATGGAGTTTCCTTAAAAAAACTAGAAATAGAATTACCATCTGATCCAGCAATCCCACTTCTGGGCATATACCCAGAGAAAACCGTATTTCAAAAAGGCACATTCACCACAATGTACGTTGCAGCACTATTTACAATAGCCAGGTAATGGAAGCAACCTAAATGCCCACAGACAGATGAATGGATAAAGTTGTGGTACATATATAAAATGGAATATGACTCGGCCATAAAAAGGAATGAAACTGGGTCATTTGTAGAGACATCGATGGATCGAGAGACTGTCATACAGAATGAAGTAAGTCAGAAAGAGGAAAACAAATATTGTATATTAATGCATATATGTGGAGCCTAAAAATGGTACAGATGAACTGGTTTGCAGGGAAGAAATAGAGACACAGAGGTAGAGAACAAACGTATGGACACCAATTGTGGGAAGCCATGGGGTGGTGGTGGCGGGATGAGTTGGGAGTTTGGGATTGACCTGTATACATGTATATACATAAAATACATAACTAATAATAACGTGCTGTATAAAAAAAAATAAATAAAATTAAATTTCAAAATTTTAAAAAATAAAATTTAAAAATAAAACAGAAAAAATTCTTCCCATCACACAGATGTATTTATAGGAAAAATTATTTCCATGCTTATATATATAAATACATAAAAGGGGAATAAAATCTAACTTGAAACATAAAAGAAAATAAAAACCTGAACGCAGGAGTTATACAGAGGAAAACCCTATCAGGGCACAATTGCTCCAGCGGTAAACAATTCTGAAATTGGTCAGAGGTGGGTAACCATCTCCCATACAGCCAGCAACCCACCCCCCACACAAGGAGCGTCCTCATTGCAAAGCTGGGGGACCGTGCCGAGGCATCTGTGAGTAAACGTGAGCTGAGCCCCAGGCCAGCTGCTGCTGAACTGTTCCCACCCTTTCCAGGTAAAACACCTGAATATGTACAAGGGCTTGAAAGCCTAGAGGAAGGACCGTGGAGCCACACCAGCGACAGCACGCAGGCCAACTTGGTGCCTGCAGGCCAGCCAGGGTGGTCCTGGACCCGGGCGCTCCTCCAGAAGCTTTCCATTGCCCTGCCTGAGATACCCCTCCTGTCCCGGCCCCCACTGCTTTTTTCCTTCCTCATCTCTGTCCGGAGAGAAATTCCAGCGGAAGGTATGGGTGACACATCCTCTTCTTTACAGGCGGCAGCCTGGCAACTCCTGCAGAAAGGCCAGCAGAACCCCACTCACACCGGGCCACCCACAAAGCTGTGGCACCATTCTCCCTCCCACCACCACAGCCCCAAGACTGCTGATGGGGCAGCGAATATGGAGTCAGGCACAGCTTCAGGGGCTATTGCTGCCTGGAGCTCTGTTTATATTGACCTCAACAAGGCACACCTGGGGAGGGCGGGCCGGCAGGGTAAGGCTGCCCAGGTCAGCTAATCCACAACCCTCAGGGAATCACATTGTTGAAAATGGACCTCGCTAAGGCAGAAGAGGAGCCAAGGAAAAAAAGGACACAATGCCATTTGCAGCCCCGTAGATGAGTCTAGAAGTAATCATGTGACTTGTAGTAAGTCAGAAAGTGAAAGACACATATCATATCATATCACTTATAGGTGTTACCTAAAAATGGATAGCAGGGCAGATATTTCCACGGAGAAGGGCAATCACAGATTCATTAAACAAACTTATGGTTCACCAATGGAAAGGTGTGAGGATTGGTTTCATTACGATATCGGCGTTAACACACATATACAAACACAGGTGACATATATAATCACCAAACACCTACAGAATACCAAGAGAGGTCTACTCAACTCTGTCATAACGTACATGGGAAAAGGATCCCAGGAAGAACAGACATCTGTATATGTGTAAAAGAACCACATCTTCCACACCTACAACAAGCCAAACATTGTAATCAAACTTGCTGTAATAAAAAATATAAAAAATTAAATTAAAAACACGAACAAGAAGTAGTGAGACAAACTTGAGGGGCTTTCTCCTGGCACATTCCATTCTAAATTCCAATCTAGAACACCACTTCCACTGAGGCTCTCTTGCCCTAGTAACCAGATTTGGTAAGGGAGAACTGCTGCCACCTTGTGGCCGTTTCACACAACAGCAGCTTTAATCACAGTGCTAATGGTCAGTTGATATTCAAAATCATTGCAGGCCTGTAAATGACACCTGCCCTGAAAACAAATCCTGGGGTCACATATCGACCAAAAAATTCAAAGGACGTCCATATTTCAAAAAGACCATTTCAAAAGGCATATTTTACGCACATTAGTGTTCTGCTTCTTTTCCTTTCTTTCCTTTTTTGTTAAAAAACACGGGAATGGAAAAAGGCATCCCTCAGAATGGGCGAAAATCGTTGCAAATGAATCAATGGACAGAGGTTTAATCTCCAATATATATAAACAGCTCATGCAGCTTAATATTAAAAAAAAACAAACAACCCAATACAAAAATGGGCAGAAGATCTAAAGAGACGTTTCTTCAAAGGAGACACAGAGATGGCCAAGACGCACATGAAAAGCTGCTCAACAGCACTAATTATTAGAGAAATGCAAATCAAAACTACAATGAGGTATCACCTCACACCTGTTAGAATCGGCATCATCAGAAAATCTACAAACAACAAATTCTAGGGAGGGTGTGGACAAAAGGAGCCCTCTTCCACTATTGGTGGGAATGTAAATTGATACAGTCACTATGGAGAACAGTATGGAGTTTCCTTAAAAAAACTAGAAATAGAATTACCATCTGATCCAGCAATCCCACTTCTGGGCATATACCCAGAGAAAACCGTAAATCAAAAAGGCACATTCACCACAATGTTCATTGCAGCACTATTTACAATAGCCAGGTAATGGAAGCAACCTAAATGCCCACAGAGAGATGAATGGATAAAGATGTGGTACATATATAAAATGGAATATTACTCGGCCATAAAAAGGAATGAAACTGGGTCATTTGTAGAGACATCGATGGATCGAGAGACTGTCATACAGAATGAAGTAAGTCAGAAAGCGGAAAACAAATATTGTATATTAATGCATATATGTGGAACCTAAAAAAATGGTACAGATGAACTGGTTTGCAGGGAAGAAATAGAGACACAGAGGTAGAGAACAAACGTATGGACACCAAGTGTGGGAAAACATGGGGTGGTGGTGGTGGGATGAGTTGGGAGATTTGGATTGACCTGTATACATATATATGCATAAAATACATAACTAATAAAAACCTGCTGTATAAAAACATAAATAAAATTATATTTCAAAATTTAAAAAAAATAGAATTTAACAATAAAACAGAAAAAATTTCTTGTGTCACACAGATGTATTTATAGGAATGAATTATTACAATGCTTATATCTATAAATACATAAAAGAGGAATAAAATCTAACTTGAACCATAAAAGAAAAAAAAACCTGAACCCACGAGTTATACAGAGGACAACCCTATCAGGGCACAATTGCTCCAGTGGTAAACAATTCTGAAATTGGTCAGAGGTGGGGAACCATCTCCCATACAGCCAGCAACCTACCCCCCACACAAGGAGCGTCCTCATTGCAAAGCTGGGGGAACATGCCGAGGCATCTGTGAGTAAACGTGAGCTGAGCCCCAGGCCAGCTGCTGCTGAACTGTTCCCAACCTTTCCAGGTAAAACACCTGAATATGTACAAGGGCTTGAAAGCCTAGAGGAAGGACCGTGGAGCCACACCAGCGACAGCACGCAGGCCAACTTGGTGCCTGCAGGCCAGCCAGCGTGGTCCTGGACCCGGGCGCTCTTCCAGAAGCTTTCCATTGCCCTGCCTGAGATACCCCTCCTGTCCCGGCCCCCACTGCTTTTTTCCTTCCTCATCTCTGTCCGGAGAGAAATTCCAGCGGAAGGTATGGGTGACACATCCTCTTCTTTACAGGCGGCAGCCTGGCAACTCCTGCAGAAAGGCCAGCAGAACCCCACTCACACCGGGCCACCCACAAAGCTGTGGCACCTCTCTCCCTCCCACCAGCACAGCCCCGAGACTGCTGATGGGGCAGAGAATATGGAGTCAGGCACAGCTTCAGGGGCTATTGCTGCCTCGAGCTCTGTTTATATTGACCTCAACGAGGCACACCTGGGGAGGGCGGGCCGGCAGGGTAAGGCTGCCCAGGTCAGCTAATCCACAACCCTCAGGGAATCACATTGTTGAAAATGGACCTCGCTAAGGCAGAAGAGGAGCCAAGGAAAAAAAGGACACAATGCCATTTGCAGCACCGTAGATGAGTCTAGAAGTAATCACGTGACTTGTAGTAAGTCAGAAAGTGAAAGACACATGTCATATCATATCACTTATAGGTGTTACCTAAAAATGGATAGCAGGGCAGATATTTCCACGGAGAAGGGCAATCACAGATTCATTAAACAAACTTATGGTTCACCAATGGAAAGGTGAGGATTGGTTTCATTACGATATCAGGGTTAACAGACATATACAAACACAGGTGACATATATAATCACCAAAGACCTACAGAATACCAAGAGAG
Source organism: Mesoplodon mirus (assembly GCF_964341445.2). NCBI lineage: Eukaryota > Metazoa > Chordata > Mammalia > Artiodactyla > Ziphiidae > Mesoplodon > Mesoplodon mirus. Next base: position 955,576 of record NW_028295773.1, read on the forward strand.
GACTACTCAACTCTGTCATAACGTACGTGGGAAAAGGATCCAAGGAAGAACAGACATCTGTATATGTGTAAAAGAACCACATCTTCCACACCTACAACAAGCCAAACATTGTAATCAAACTTGCTGTAATAAAAAATATAAAAAATTAATATAAAAACACGAACAAGAAGTAGTGAGACAAACTTGAGGGGCTTTCTCCTGGCACATTCCATTCTAAATTCCAATCTAGAACACCACTTCCACTGAGGCGCTCTTGCCCTAGTAACCAGATTTGGTAAGGGAGAACTGCTGCCACCTTGTGGCCGTTTCACACAACAGCAGATTTAATCCCAGCGCTAATGGTCAGTTGATATTCAAAATCATTGCAGGCCGGTAAATGACACCTGCCCTGAAAACAAATCCTGGGGTCACATATCGACCAAAAAATTCAAAGCACGTCCATATTTCAAAACGACCGTATCAAAAGGCATATTTTACGCACATTAGTGTTCTGCTTCTTTTCCTTTCTTTCCTTTTTTGTTAAAAAAACGGGAATGGAAAAAGGCATCCCTCAGAATGGGCGAAAATCGTTGCAAACGAATCAATGGACAGAGGTTTAATCTCCAATATATATAAACAGCTCATGCAGCTTAATATTAAAAAAACAGACAACCCAATACAAAAATGGGCAGAAGATCTAAAGAGACGTTTCTTCAAAGGAGACACAGAGGTGGCCAAGACGCACATGAAAAGCTGCTCAACAGCACTAATTATTAGAGAAATGCAAATCAAAACTACAATGAGGTATCACCTCACACCTGTTAGAATCGGCATCATCAGAAAATCTACAAACAACAAATTCTGGGTAGGGTGTGGACAAAAGGAGCCCTCTTCCACTATCGGTGGGAATGTAACTTGATACAGTCACTATGGAGAACAGTATGGAGTTTCCTTAAAAGAACTAGAAATAGAATTACCATCTGATCCAGCAATCCCACTTCTGGGCATATACCCAGAGAAAACCGTAAATCAAAAAGGCACATTCACCACAATGTTCATTGCAGCACTATTTACAATAGCCAGGTAATGGAAGCAACCTAAATGCCCACAGACAGATGAATGGATAAAGATGTGGTACATATATAAAATGGAATATTACTCGGCCATAAAAAGGAATGAACCTGGGTCATTTGTAGAGACATCGATGGATCGAGAGACTGTCATACAGAATGAGGTAAGTCAGAAAGAGGAAAACAAATATTGTATAGTAATGCATATATGTGGAACCTAAAAAAATGGTACAGATGAACTGGTTTGCAGGGAAGAAATAGAGACACAGAGGTAGAGAACAAACGTATGGACACCAAGTGTGGGAAACCATGGGGTGGTGGTGGTGGGATGAGTTGGGAGATTGGGATTGACCTGTATACATGTATATGCATAAAATACATAACTAATAATAACCTGCTGTATAAAAACATAAATAAAATTAAATTTCAAAATTTTAAAAAATAAAATTTAAAAATAAAACAGAAAAATTTCTTCCCGTCACACAGATGTATTTATAGGAATGAATTATTTCCATGCTTATATCTATAAATACATAAAAGAGGAATAACATCTAACTTGAAACATAAAAGAAAAAAAAAGTGAACCCACGAGTTACACAGAGGAAAACCCTATCACGGCACTTGCTCCAGTGGTAAACAATTATGAAATTGGTCAGAGGTGGGGAACCATCTCCCATACAGCCAGCAACCCAACCCCCACGCAAGGAGCATCCTCATTGCAAAGCTGGGGGACCGTGCCGAGGCATCTGTGAGTAAACGTGAGCTGAGCCCCAGGCCAGCTGCTGCTGAACTGTTCCCACCCTTTCCAGGTAAAACACCTGAATATGTACAAGGGCTTGAAAGCCTAGAGGAAGGACCGTGGAGCCACACCAGTGACAGCACGCAGGCCAACTTGGTGCCTGCAGGCCAGCCAGCGTGGTCCTGGAACCTGGCGCTCTTCCAGAAGCTTTCCATTGCCCTGCCTGAGATACCCCTCCTGTCCCGGCCCCCACTGCTTTTTTCCTTCCTCACCTCTGTCCGGAGAGAAATTCCAGCGGAAGGTATGGGTGACACATCCTCTTCTTTACAGGCGGCAGCCTGGCAACTCCTGCAGAAAGGCCAGCAGAACCCCACTCACACCGGGCCACCCACAAAGCTGTGGCCCCACACTCCCTCCCACCAGCACAGCCCCGAGACTGCTGACGGGGCAGAGAATATGGAGTCAGGCACAGCTTCAGGGGCTATTGCTGCCTAGAGTTCTGTTTATATTGACCTCAACGAGGCACACCTGGGGAGGGCGGGCCGGCAGGGTAAGGCTGCCCAGGTCAGCTAATCCACAACCCTCAGGGAATCACATTGTTGAAAATGGACCCCGCTAAGGCAGAAGAGAAGCCAAGGGAAAAAAGGACACAATGCCATTTGCAGCACCGTAGATGAGTCTAGAAGTAATCACGTGACTTGTAGTAAGTCAGAAAGTGAAAGACACATATCCTATCATATCACTTATAGGTGTTACCTAAAAATGGATACCAGGGCAGATATTTCCACGGAGAAGGGCAATCACAGATTCATTAAACAAACTTATGGGTCACCAATGGAAAGGTGTGAGGATTGGTTTCATTACGATATCGGGGTTAACAGACATATACAAACACAGGTGACATATATAATCACCAAAGACCTACAGAATACCAAGAGAGGACTACTCAACATTCTGTCATAACGTACATGGGAAAAGGATCCCAAGAAGAACAGTCATCTGTATATGTGTAAAAGAACCACATCTTCCACACCTACAACAAGCCAAACATTGTAATCAAACTTGCTGTAATAAAAAATAAAAAAAATTAAATTAAAAACACGAACAAGAAATAGTGAGACAAACGTGAGGGGCTTTCTCCTGGCACATTCCATTCTAAACTGCAATCTAGAACACAACTTCCACTGAGGCTCTCTTGCCCTAGTAACCAGATTTGGTAAGGGTGAACTGCTGCCACCTTGTGGCCGTTTCACACAACAGCAGCTTTAATCCCAACGCTAATGGTCAGTTGATATTCAAAATCATTGCAGGCCTGTAAATGACACCTGCCCTGAAAACAAATCCTGGGGTCACATATCGACCAAAAAATTCAAAGGACGTCCATATTTCAAAACGACCGTTTCAAAAGGCATATTTTACGCACATTAGTGTTCTGCTTCTTTTCCTTTCTTTCCTTTTTTGTTAAAAAACACGGGAATGGAAAAAGGCATCCCTCAGAATGGGCGAAAATCGTTGCAGACGAATCAATGGACAGAGGTTTAATCTCCAATATATATAAACAGCTCATGCAGCTTAATATTAAAAATCAAACAACCCCCAAAAAATGGGCAGAAGATCGAAAGAGACGTTTCTTCAAAGGAGACACAGAGATGGCCAAGACGCACATGAAAAGCTGCTCAACAGCACTAATTATTAGAGAAATGCAAATCAAAACTACAATGAGGTATCACCTCACACCTGTTAGAATCGGCATCATCAGAAAATCTACAAACAACCAATTCTGGGGAGGGTGTGGACAAAAGGAGCCCTCTTCCACTATTGGTGGGAATGTAAATTGATACAGTCACTATGGAGAACAGTATGGAGTTTCCTTAAAAAAACTAGAAATAGAATTACCATCTGATCCAGCAATCCCACTTCTGGGCATATACCCAGAGAAAACCGTATTTCAAAAAGGCACATTCACCACAATGTTCCTTGCAGCACTATTTACAATAGCTAGGTAATGGAAGCAAACTAAATGCCCACAGACAGATGAATGGATAAAGATGTGGTACATATATAAAATGGAATATGACTCGGCCATATAAAGGAATGAAACTGGGTCATTTGTAGAGACATCAATGGATCGAGAGACTGTCATACAGAATGAAGTAAGTCAGAAAGAGGAAAACAAATATTGTCTATTAACGCATATATGTGGAGCCTAAAAATGGTACAGATGAACTGGTTTGCAGGGAAGAAATAGAGACACAGAGGTAGAGAACAAACGTATGGACACCAAGTGTGGGAAGCCATGGGGTGGTGGTGGTGGGATGAGTTGGGAGTTTGGGATTGACCTGTATACATGTATATGCATAAAATACATAACTAATAATAACGTGCTGTATAAAAAAGAAAATAAATAAAATAAAATTTCAAAATTTTAAAATATAAAATTTAAAAATAAAACAGAAAAAAGTTCTTCCCGTCACACAGATGTATTTATAGGAATGAATTATTTCCATGCTTATATCTATAAATACATAAAAGAGGAATAAAATCTAACTTGAACCATAAAAGAAAAACAAATCCTGAACCCACGAGTTATACAGAGGAAAACCCTATCAGGGCACTTGCTCCAGTGGTAAACAATTCTGAAATTGGTCAGAGGTGGGGAATCATCTCCCATACAGCCAGCAACCCACCCCCCACGCAAGGAGCATCCTCATTGCAAAGCTGGGGTACCGCGCCGAGGCATCTGTGAGTAAACGTGAGCTGAGCCACAGGCCAGCTGCTGCTGAACTGTTCCCACCCTTTCCAGGTAAAACACCTGAATATGTACAAGGGCTTGAAAGCCTAGAGGAAGGACCGTGGAGCCACACCAGCGACAGCACGCAGGCCAACTTGGTGCCTGCAGGCCAGCTAGGGTGGTCCTGGCCCCGGGCGCTCTTCCAGAAGCTTTCCATTGCCCTGCCTGAAAAACCCCTCCTTCCCGGACCCCACTGCTTTTTTTGTTCCTCACCTCTGTCCGGAGAGAAATTCCAGCGGAAGGTATGGGTGACACATCCTCTTCTTTACAGGCGGCAGCCTGGCAACTCCTGCAGAAAGGCCAGCAGAACCCCACTCACACCGGGCCACCCACAAAGCTGTGGCCCCTCACTCCCTCCCACCAGCACAGCCCCGAGACTGCTGACGGGGCAGAGAATATGGAGTCAGGCACAGCTTCAGGGGCTATTGCTGCCTGGAGCGCTATTTATATTGACCTCAACGAGGCACACCTGGGGAGGGCGGGCCGGCAGGGTAAGGCTGCCCAGGTCAGCTAATCCACAACCCTCAGGGAATCACATTGTTGAAAATGGACCCCGCTAAGGCAGAAGAGAAGCCAAGGGAAAAAAGGACACAATGCCATTTGCAGCACCGTAGATGAGTCTAGAAGTAATCACGTGACTTGTAGTAAGTCAGAAAGTGAAAGACACATATCCTATCATATCACTTATAGGTGTTACCTAAAAATGGATACCAGGGCAGATATTTCCACGGAGAAGGGCAATCACAGATTCATTAAACAAACTTATGGTTCACCAATGGAAAGGTGTGAGGATTGGTTTCATTACGATATCGGGGTTAACAGACATATACAAACACAGGTGACATATATAATCACCAAAGACCTACAGAATACCAAGAGAGGACTACTCAACATTCTGTCATAACGTACATGGGAAAAGGATCCCAAGAAGAACAGTCATCTGTATATGTGTAAAAGAACCACATCTTCCACACCTACAACAAGCCAAACATTGTAATCAAACTTGCTGTAATAAAAAATAAAAAAAATTAAATTAAAAACACGAACAAGAAGTAGTGAGACAAACGTGAGGGGCTTTCTCCTGGCACATTCCATTCTAAACTGCAATCTAGAACACAACTTCCACTGAGGCTCTCTTGCCCTAGTAACCAGATTTGGTAAGGGTGAACTGCTGCCACCTTGTGGCCGTTTCACACAACAGCAGCTTTAATCCCAACGCTAATGGTCAGTTGATATTCAAAATCATTGCAGGCCTGTAAATGACACCTGCCCTGAAAACAAATCCTGGGGTCACATATCGACCAAAAAATTCAAAGGACGTCCATATTTCAAAACGACCGTTTCAAAAGGCATATTTTACGCACATTAGTGTTCTGCTTCTTTTCCTTTCTTTCCTTTTTTGTTAAAAAACACGGGAATGGAAAAAGGCATCCCTCAGAATGGGCGAAAATCGTTGCAGACGAATCAATGGACAGAGGTTTAATCTCCAATATATATAAACAGCTCATGCAGCTTAATATTAAAAATCAAACAAGCCCCAAAAAATGGGCAGAAGATCGAAAGAGACGTTTCTTCAAAGGAGACACAGAGATGGCCAAGACGCACATGAAAAGCTGCTCAACAGCACTAATTATTAGAGAAATGCAAATCAAAACTACAATGAGGTATCACCTCACACCTGTTAGAATCGGCATCATAAGAAAATCTACAAACAACCAATTCTGGGGAGGGTGTGGACAAAAGGAGCCCTCTTCCACTATTGGTGGGAATGTAAATTGATACAGTCACTATGGAGAACAGTATGGAGTTTCCTTAAAAAAACTAGAAATAGAATTACCATCTGATCCAGCAATCCCACTTCTGGGCATATACCCAGAGAAAACCGTATTTCAAAAAGGCACATTCACCACAATGTTCCTTGCAGCACTATTTACAATAGCCAGGTAATGGAAGCAACCTAAATGCCCACAGACAGATGAATGGATAAAGATGTGGTACATATATAAAATGGAATATGACTCGGCCATATAAAGGAATGAAACTGGGTCATTTGTAGAGACATCGATGGATCGAGAGACTGTCATACAGAATGAAGTAAGTCAGAAAGAGGAAAACAAATATTGTCTATTAACGCATATATGTGGAGCCTAAAAATGGTACAGATGAACTGGTTTCCAGGGAAGAAATAGAGACACAGAGGTAGAGAACAAACGTATGGACACCAAGTGTGGGAAGCCATGGGGTGGTGGTGGTGGGATGAGTTGGGAGTTTGGGATTGACCTGTATACATGTATATGCATAAAATACATAACTAATAATAACGTGCTGTATAAAAAAGAAAATAAATAAAATAAAATTTCAAAATTTTAAAATATAAAATTTAAAAATAAAACAGAAAAAAGTTCTTCCCGTCACACAGATGTATTTATAGGAATGAATTATTTCCATGCTTATATCTATAAATACATAAAAGAGGAATAAAATCTAACTTGAACCATAAAAGAAAAACAAATCCTGAACCCACGAGTTATACAGAGGAAAACCCTATCAGGGCACTTGCTCCAGTGGTAAACAATTCTGAAATTGGTCAGAGGTGGGGAATCATCTCCCATACAGCCAGCAACCCACCCCCCACGCAAGGAGCATCCTCATTGCAAAGCTGGGGTACCGCGCCGAGGCATCTGTGAGTAAACGTGAGCTGAGCCCCAGGCCAGCTGCTGCTGAACTGTTCCCACCCTTTCCAGGTAAAACACCTGAATATGTACAAGGGCTTGAAAGCCTAGAGGAAGGACCGTGGAGCCACACCAGCGACAGCACGCAGGCCAACTTGGTGCCTGCAGGCCAGCTAGGGTGGTCCTGGCCCCGGGCGCTCTTCCAGAAGCTTTCCATTGCCCTGCCTGAAAAACCCCTCCTTCCCGGACCCCACTGCTTTTTTTGTTCCTCACCTCTGTCCGGAGAGAAATTCCAGCGGAAGGTATGGGTGACACATCCTCTTCTTTACAGGCGGCAGCCTGGCAACTCCTGCAGAAAGGCCAGCAGAACCCCACTCACACCGGGCCACCCACAAAGCTGTGGCCCCTCACTCCCTCCCACCAGCACAGCCCCGAGACTGCTGACGGGGCAGAGAATATGGAGTCAGGCACAGCTTCAGGGGCTATTGCTGCCTGGAGCGCTATTTATATTGACCTCAACGAGGCACACCTGGGGAGGGCGGGCCGGCAGGGTAAGTTTGCCCAGGTCAGCTAATCCACAACCCTCAGGGAATCACATTGTTGAAAATGGACCCCACTAAGGCAGAAGAGAAGCCAAGGGAAAAAAGGACACAATGCCATTTGCAGCACCGTAGATGAGTCTAGAAGTAATCACGTGACTTGTAGTAAGTCAGAAAGTGAAAGACACATATCCTATCATATCACTTATAGGTGTTACCTAAAAATGGATACCAGGGCAGATATTTCCACGGAGAAGGGCAATCACAGATTCATTAAACAAACTTATGGTTCACCAATGGAAAGGGGTGAGGATTGGTTTCATTACGATATCGGGGTTAACAGACATATACAAACACAGGTGACATATATAATCACCAAAGACCTACAGAATACCAAGAGAGGACTACTCAACATTCTGTCATAACGTACATGGGAAAAGGATCCCAAGAAGAACAGTCATCTGTATATGTGTAAAAGAACCACATCTTCCACACCTACAACAAGCCAAACATTGTAATCAAACTTGCTGTAATAAAAAATAAAAAAAATTAAATTAAAAACACGAACAAGAAGTAGTGAGACAAACGTGAGGGGCTTTCTCCTGGCACATTCCATTCTAAACTCCAATCTAGAACACCACTTCCACTGAGGCTCTCTTGCCCTAGTAACCAGATTTGGTAAGGGTGAACTGCTGCCACCTTGTGGCCGTTTCACACAACAGCAGCTTTAATCCCAACGCTAATGGTCAGTTGATATTCAAAATCATTGCAGGCCTGTAAATGACACCTGCCCTGAAAACAAATCCTGGGGTCACATATCGACCAAAAAATTCAAAGGACGTCCATATTTCAAAACGACCGTTTCAAAAGGCATATTTTACGCACATTAGTGTTCTGCTTCTTTTCCTTTCTTTCCTTTTTTGTTAAAAAACACGGGAATGGAAAAAGGCATCCCTCAGAATGGGCGAAAATCGTTGCAGACGAATCAATGGACAGAGGTTTAATCTCCAATATATATAAACAGCTCATGCAGCTTAATATTAAAAAAACAAACAACCCCAAAAAAATGGGCAGAAGATCGAAAGAGACGTTTCTTCAAAGGAGACACAGAGATGGCCAAGACGCACATGAAAAGCTGCTCAACAGCACTAATTATTAGAGAAATGCAAATCAAAACTACAATGAGGTATCACCTCACACCTGTTAGAATCGGCATCATCAGAAAATCTACAAACAACCAATTCTGGGGAGGGGGTGCACAAAAGGAGCTCTCTTCCACTATTGGTGGGAATGTAAATTGATACAGTCACTATGGAGAACAGTATGGAGTTTCCTTAAAAAAACTAGAAATAGAATTACCATCTGATCCACCAATCCCACTTCTGGGCATATACCCAGAGAAAACCGTATTTCAAAAAGGCACATTCACCACAATGTTCGTTGCAGCACTATTTACAATAGCCAGGTAATGGAAGCAACCTAAATGCCCACAGACAGATGAATGGATAAAGATGTGGTACATATATAAAATGGAATATGACTCGGCCATAAAAAGGAATGAAACTGGGTCATTTGTAGAGACATCGATGGATCGAGAGACTGTCATACAGAATGAAGTAAGTCAGAAAGAGGAAAACAAATATTGCCTATTAACGCATATATGTGGAGCCTAAAAATGGTACAGATGAACTGGTTTGCAGGGAAGAAATAGAGACACAGAGGTAGAGAACAAACGTATGGACACCAAGTGTGGGAAGCCATGGGGTGGTGGTGGTGGGATGAGTTGGGAGTTTGGGATTGATCTGTATAAATGTATATGCATAAAATACATAACTAATAATAACGTGCTGTATAAAAAAATAAATAAAATTTCAAAATTTTAAAAAATAAAATTTAAAAATAAAACAGAAAAAAGTTCTTCCCGTCACACAGATGTATTTATAGGAATGAATTATTTCCATGCTTATATCTATAAATACATAAAAGAGGAATAACATCTAACTTGAACCATAAAATAAAAAAAAAGTGAACCCACGAGTTATACAGAGGAAAACCCTATCACGGCACTTGCTCCGGCGGTAAACAATTCTGAAATTGGTCAGAGGTGGGGAACCATCTCCCATACAGCCAGCAACCCACCCCCCACGCAAGGAGCGTCGTCATTGCAAAGCTGGGGGACCGTGCCGAGGCATCTGTGAGTAAACGTGAGCTGAGCCCCAGGCCAGCTGCTGCTGAACTGTTCCCAACCTTTCCAGGTAAAACACCTGAATATGTACAGGGGCTTGAAAGCCTAGAGGAAGGACCGTGGAGCCACACCAGCGACAGCACACAGGCCAACTTGGTGCCTGCAGGCCATCCAGGGTGGTCCTGGACCCTGGCGCTCTTCCAGAAGCTTTCCATTGCCCTTCCTGAGATACCCCTCCTGTCCCGGCTCCCACTGCTTTTTTCCTTTCTCATCTCTGTCTGGAGAGAAATTCCAGCGGAAGGTATGGGTGACACATCCTCTTCTTTACAGGCGGCTTCCTGGCAACTCCTGCAGAAAGGCCAGCAGAACCCCACTCACACCGGGCCACCCACAAAGCTGTGGCACCTCTCTCCCTCCCACCAGCACAGCCCCGAGACTGCTGATGGGGCAGAGAATATGGAGTCAGGCACAGCTTCAGGGGCTATTGCTGCCTGGAGCTCTGTTTATATTGACCTCAACGAGGCACACCTGGGGAGGGCGGGCCGGCAGGGTAAGGCTGCCCAGGTCAGCTAATCCACAACCCTCAGGGAATCACATTATTGAAAATGGACCTCGCTAAGGCAGAAGAGGAGCCAAGGGAAAAAAGGACACAATGCCATTTGCAGCACCGTAGATGAGTCTAGAAGTAATCATGTGACTTGTAGTAAGTCAGAAAGTGAAAGACACATATCATATCATATCACTTATATGTGATACCTAAAAATGGATACCACGGCAGATATTTCCACGGAGAAGGGCAATCACAGATTCATTAAACCAACTTATGGTTCACCAATGGAAAGGTGTGAGGATTGATTTCCTTACGATATCGGGGACATATACATACACAGGTGACATATATAATCACCAAAGACCTACAGAATACCAAGAGAGGACTACTCAACATTCTGTCATAACGTACATGGGAAAAGGATCCCAGGAAGAACAGACATCTGTATATGTGTAAAAGAACCACATCTTCCACACCTACAACAAGCCAAACATTGTAATCAAACTTGCTGTAATACAAAATATAAAAAATTAAATTAAAAACACGAACAAGAAGTAGTGAGACAAACTTGAGGGGCTTTCTCCTGGCACATTCCATTCTAAACTCCAATCTAGAACACCACTTCCACTGAGGCTCTCTTGCCCTAGTAACCAGATTTGGTAAGGGAGAACTGCTGCCACCTTCTGGCCGTTTCACACAACAGCAGCTTTAATCCCAGTGCTAATGGTCAGTTGATATTCAAATTCATTGCAGGCCTGTAAATGACACCTGCCCTGAAAACAAATCCTGGGGTCACATATCGACCAAAAAATTCAAAGCACGTCCATATTTCAAAACCACCGTTTCAAAAGGCATATTTTACGCACATTAGTGTTCTGCTTATTTTCCTTTCTTTCCTTTTTTGTTAAAAAACACGGGAATGGAAAAAGGCATCCCTCAGAATGGGCGAAAATCGTTGCAAACGAATCAATGGACAGAGGTTTAATCTCCAATATATATAAACAGCTCATGCAGCTTAATATTAAAAAAAAAAACAACCCAATACAAAAATGGGCAGAAGATCTAAAGAGACGTTTCTTCAAAGGAGACACAGAGATGGCCAAGACGCACATGAAAAGCTGCTCAACAGCACTAATTATTAGAGAAATGCAAATCAAAACTACAATGAGGTATCACCTCACACCTGTTAGAATCGGCATCATCAGAAAATCTACAAACAACAAATTCTAGGGAGGGTGTGGACAAAAGGAGCCCTCTTCCACTATTGGTGGGAATGTAACTTGATACAGTCACTATGGAGAACAGTATGGAGTTTCCTTAAAAAAACTAGAAATAGAATTACCATCTGATCCAGCAATCCCACTTCTGGGCATATACCCAGAGAAAACCGTAAATCAAAAAGGCACATTCACCACAATGTTCATTGCAGCACTATTTACAATAGCCAGGTAATGGAAGCAACCTAAATGCCCACAGACAGATGAATGGATAAAGATGTGGTACATATATAAAATGGAATATTACTCGGCCATAAAAAGGAATGAAACTGGGTCATTTGTAGAGACATCGATGGATCGAGAGACTGTCATACAGAATGAAGTAAGTCAGAAAGCGGAAAACAAATATTGTATATTAATGCATATATGTGGAACCTAAAAAAATGGTACAGATGAACTGGTTTGCAGGGAAGAAATAGAGACACAGAGGTAGAGAACAAACGTATGGACACCAAGTGTGGGAAACCATGGGGTGGTGGTGGTGGGATGAGTTGGGAGATTTGGATTGACCTGTATACATATATATGCATAAAATACATAACTAATAAAAACCTGCTGTATAAAAACATAAATAAAATTATATTTCAAAATTTAAAAAAAATAGAATTTAACAATAAAACAGAAAAAATTTCTTGTGTCACACAGATGTATTTATAGGAATGAATTATTACAATGCTTATATCTATAAATACATAAAAGAGGAATAAAATCTAACTTGAACCATAAAAGAAAAAAAAAAAACTGAACCCACGAGTTATACAGAGGAAAACCCAATCAGGGCACAATTGCTCCAGCGGTAAACAATTCTGAAATTGGTCAGAGGTGGGTAACCATCTCCCATACAGCCAGCAACCCACCCCCCACACAAGGAGCGTCCTCATTGCAAAGCTGGGGGACCGTGCCGAGGCATCTGTGAGTAAACGTGAGCTGAGCCCCAGGCCAGCTGCTGCTGAACTGTTCCCACCCTTTCCAGGTAAAACACCTGAATATGTACAAGGGCTTGAAAGCCTAGAGGAAGGACCGTGGAGCCACACCAGCGACAGCACGCAGGCCAACTTGGTGCCTGCAGGCCAGCCAGGGTGGTCCTGGACCCGGGCGCTCCTCCAGAAGCTTTCCATTGCCCTGCCTAGGATACCCCTCCTCTCCCGGAACCCACTGCTTTTTTCCTTCCTCATCTCTGTCCGGAGAGAAATTCCAGCGGAAGGTATGGGTGACACATCCTCTTCTTTACAGGCGGCAGCCTGGCAACTCCTGCAGAAAGGCCAGCAGAACCCCACTCACACCGGGCCACCCACAAAGCTGTGGCACCATTCTCCCTCCCACAAGCACAGCCCCGAGACTGCTGATGGGGCAGAGAATATGGAGTCAGGCACAGCTTCAGGGGCTATTGCTGCCTGGAGCTCTGTTTATATTGACCTCAACGAGGCACACCTGGGGAGGGCGGGCCGGCAGGGTAAGGCTGCCCAGGTCAGCTAATCCACAACCCTCAGGGAATCACATTGTTGAAAATGGACCTCGCTAAGGCAGAAGAGGAGCCAAGGAAAAAAGGACACAATGCCATTTGCAGCCCCGTAGATGAGTCTAGAAGTAATCATGTGACTTGTAGTAAGTCAGAAAGTGAAAGACACATATCATATCATATCACTTATAGGTGTTACCTAAAAATGGATAGCAGGGCAGATATTTCCACGGAGAAGGGCAATCACAGATTCATTAAACAAACTTATGGTTCACCAATGGAAAGGTGTGAGGATTGGTTTCATTACGATATCGGGGTTAACAGACATATACATACACAGGTGACATATATAATCACCAAAGACCTACAGAATACCAAGAGAGGACTACTCAACATTCTGTCATAACGTACATGGGAAAAGGATCCCAGGAAGAACAGACATCTGTATATGTGTAAAAGAACCACATCTTCCACACCTACAACAAGCCAAACATTGTAATCAAACTTGCTGTAATACAAAATATAAAAAATTAAATTAAAAACACGAACAAGAAGTAGTGAGACAAACTTGAGGGGCTTTCTCCTGGCACATTCCATTCTAAACTCCAATCTAGAACACCACTTCCACTGAGGCTCTCTTGCCCTAGTAACCAGATTTGGTAAGGGAGAACTGCTGCCACCTTCTGGCCGTTTCACACAACAGCAGCTTTAATCCCAGTGCTAATGGTCAGTTGATATTCAAATTCATTGCAGGCCTGTAAATGACACCTGCCCTGAAAACAAATCCTGGGGTCACATATCGACCAAAAAATTCAAAGCACGTCCATATTTCAAAACCACCGTTTCAAAAGGCATATTTTACGCACATTAGTGTTCTGCTTCTTTTCCTTTCTTTCCTTTTTTGTTAAAAAACACGGGAATGGAAAAAGGCATCCCTCAGAATGGGCGAAAATCGTTGCAGACGAATCAATGGACAGAGGTTTAATCTCCAATATATATAAACAGCTCATGCAGCTTAATATTAAAAATCAAACAAGCCCCAAAAAATGGGCAGAAGATCGAAAGAGACGTTTCTTCAAAGGAGACACAGAGATGGCCAAGACGCACATGAAAAGCTGCTCAACAGCACTAATTATTAGAGAAATGCAAATCAAAACTACAATGAGGTATCACCTCACACCTGTTAGAATCGGCATCATAAGAAAATCTACAAACAACCAATTCTGGGGAGGGTGTGGACAAAAGGAGCCCTCTTCCACTATTGGTGGGAATGTAAATTGATACAGTCACTATGGAGAACAGTATGGAGTTTCCTTAAAAAAACTAGAAATAGAATTACCATCTGATCCAGCAATCCCACTTCTGGGCATATACCCAGAGAAAACCGTATTTCAAAAAGGCACATTCACCACAATGTTCCTTGCAGCACTATTTACAATAGCCAGGTAATGGAAGCAACCTAAATGCCCACAGACAGATGAATGGATAAAGATGTGGTACATATATAAAATGGAATATGACTCGGCCATATAAAGGAATGAAACTGGGTCATTTGTAGAGACATCGATGGATCGAGAGACTGTCATACAGAATGAAGTAAGTCAGAAAGAGGAAAACAAATATTGTCTATTAACGCATATATGTGGAGCCTAAAAATGGTACAGATGAACTGGTTTCCAGGGAAGAAATAGAGACACAGAGGTAGAGAACAAACGTATGGACACCAAGTGTGGGAAGCCATGGGGTGGTGGTGGTGGGATGAGTTGGGAGTTTGGGATTGACCTGTATACATGTATATGCATAAAATACATAACTAATAATAACGTGCTGTATAAAAAAGAAAATAAATAAAATAAAATTTCAAAATTTTAAAATATAAAATTTAAAAATAAAACAGAAAAAAGTTCTTCCCGTCACACAGATGTATTTATAGGAATGAATTATTTCCATGCTTATATCTATAAATACATAAAAGAGGAATAAAATCTAACTTGAACCATAAAAGAAAAACAAATCCTGAACCCACGAGTTATACAGAGGAAAACCCTATCAGGGCACTTGCTCCAGTGGTAAACAATTCTGAAATTGGTCAGAGGTGGGGAATCATCTCCCATACAGCCAGCAACCCACCCCCCACGCAAGGAGCATCCTCATTGCAAAGCTGGGGTACCGCGCCGAGGCATCTGTGAGTAAACGTGAGCTGAGCCCCAGGCCAGCTGCTGCTGAACTGTTCCCACCCTTTCCAGGTAAAACACCTGAATATGTACAAGGGCTTGAAAGCCTAGAGGAAGGACCGTGGAGCCACACCAGCGACAGCACGCAGGCCAACTTGGTGCCTGCAGGCCAGCTAGGGTGGTCCTGGCCCCGGGCGCTCTTCCAGAAGCTTTCCATTGCCCTGCCTGAAAAACCCCTCCTTCCCGGACCCCACTGCTTTTTTTGTTCCTCACCTCTGTCCGGAGAGAAATTCCAGCGGAAGGTATGGGTGACACATCCTCTTCTTTACAGGCGGCAGCCTGGCAACTCCTGCAGAAAGGCCAGCAGAACCCCACTCACACCGGGCCACCCACAAAGCTGTGGCCCCTCACTCCCTCCCACCAGCACAGCCCCGAGACTGCTGACGGGGCAGAGAATATGGAGTCAGGCACAGCTTCAGGGGCTATTGCTGCCTGGAGCGCTATTTATATTGACCTCAACGAGGCACACCTGGGGAGGGCGGGCCGGCAGGGTAAGTTTGCCCAGGTCAGCTAATCCACAACCCTCAGGGAATCACATTGTTGAAAATGGACCCCACTAAGGCAGAAGAGAAGCCAAGGGAAAAAAGGACACAATGCCATTTGCAGCACCGTAGATGAGTCTAGAAGTAATCACGTGACTTGTAGTAAGTCAGAAAGTGAAAGACACATATCCTATCATATCACTTATAGGTGTTACCTAAAAATGGATACCAGGGCAGATATTTCCACGGAGAAGGGCAATCACAGATTCATTAAACAAACTTATGGTTCACCAATGGAAAGGGGTGAGGATTGGTTTCATTACGATATCGGGGTTAACAGACATATACAAACACAGGTGACATATATAATCACCAAAGACCTACAGAATACCAAGAGAGGACTACTCAACATTCTGTCATAACGTACATGGGAAAAGGATCCCAAGAAGAACAGTCATCTGTATATGTGTAAAAGAACCACATCTTCCACACCTACAACAAGCCAAACATTGTAATCAAACTTGCTGTAATAAAAAATAAAAAAAATTAAATTAAAAACACGAACAAGAAGTAGTGAGACAAACGTGAGGGGCTTTCTCCTGGCACATTCCATTCTAAACTCCAATCTAGAACACCACTTCCACTGAGGCTCTCTTGCCCTAGTAACCAGATTTGGTAAGGGTGAACTGCTGCCACCTTGTGGCCGTTTCACACAACAGCAGCTTTAATCCCAACGCTAATGGTCAGTTGATATTCAAAATCATTGCAGGCCTGTAAATGACACCTGCCCTGAAAACAAATCCTGGGGTCACATATCGACCAAAAAATTCAAAGGACGTCCATATTTCAAAACGACCGTTTCAAAAGGCATATTTTACGCACATTAGTGTTCTGCTTCTTTTCCTTTCTTTCCTTTTTTGTTAAAAAACACGGGAATGGAAAAAGGCATCCCTCAGAATGGGCGAAAATCGTTGCAGACGAATCAATGGACAGAGGTTTAATCTCCAATATATATAAACAGCTCATGCAGCTTAATATTAAAAAAACAAACAACCCCAAAAAAATGGGCAGAAGATCGAAAGAGACGTTTCTTCAAAGGAGACACAGAGATGGCCAAGACGCACATGAAAAGCTGCTCAACAGCACTAATTATTAGAGAAATGCAAATCAAAACTACAATGAGGTATCACCTCACACCTGTTAGAATCGGCATCATCAGAAAATCTACAAACAACCAATTCTGGGGAGGGGGTGCACAAAAGGAGCTCTCTTCCACTATTGGTGGGAATGTAAATTGATACAGTCACTATGGAGAACAGTATGGAGTTTCCTTAAAAAAACTAGAAATAGAATTACCATCTGATCCACCAATCCCACTTCTGGGCATATACCCAGAGAAAACCGTATTTCAAAAAGGCACATTCACCACAATGTTCGTTGCAGCACTATTTACAATAGCCAGGTAATGGAAGCAACCTAAATGCCCACAGACAGATGAATGGATAAAGATGTGGTACATATATAAAATGGAATATGACTCGGCCATAAAAAGGAATGAAACTGGGTCATTTGTAGAGACATCGATGGATCGAGAGACTGTCATACAGAATGAAG
Source organism: Mesoplodon mirus (assembly GCF_964341445.2). NCBI lineage: Eukaryota > Metazoa > Chordata > Mammalia > Artiodactyla > Ziphiidae > Mesoplodon > Mesoplodon mirus. The sequence goes on from NW_028295773.1 coordinate 973,167, forward strand.
TAAGTCAGAAAGAGGAAAACAAATATTGCCTATTAACGCATATATGTGGAGCCTAAAAATGGTACAGATGAACTGGTTTGCAGGGAAGAAATAGAGACACAGAGGTAGAGAACAAACGTATGGACACCAAGTGTGGGAAGCCATGGGGTGGTGGTGGTGGGATGAGTTGGGAGTTTGGGATTGATCTGTATAAATGTATATGCATAAAATACATAACTAATAATAACGTGCTGTATAAAAAAATAAATAAAATTTCAAAATTTTAAAAAATAAAATTTAAAAATAAAACAGAAAAAAGTTCTTCCCGTCACACAGATGTATTTATAGGAATGAATTATTTCCATGCTTATATCTATAAATACATAAAAGAGGAATAACATCTAACTTGAACCATAAAATAAAAAAAAAGTGAACCCACGAGTTATACAGAGGAAAACCCTATCACGGCACTTGCTCCGGCGGTAAACAATTCTGAAATTGGTCAGAGGTGGGGAACCATCTCCCATACAGCCAGCAACCCACCCCCCACGCAAGGAGCGTCGTCATTGCAAAGCTGGGGGACCGTGCCGAGGCATCTGTGAGTAAACGTGAGCTGAGCCCCAGGCCAGCTGCTGCTGAACTGTTCCCAACCTTTCCAGGTAAAACACCTGAATATGTACAGGGGCTTGAAAGCCTAGAGGAAGGACCGTGGAGCCACACCAGCGACAGCACACAGGCCAACTTGGTGCCTGCAGGCCATCCAGGGTGGTCCTGGACCCTGGCGCTCTTCCAGAAGCTTTCCATTGCCCTTCCTGAGATACCCCTCCTGTCCCGGCTCCCACTGCTTTTTTCCTTTCTCATCTCTGTCTGGAGAGAAATTCCAGCGGAAGGTATGGGTGACACATCCTCTTCTTTACAGGCGGCTTCCTGGCAACTCCTGCAGAAAGGCCAGCAGAACCCCACTCACACCGGGCCACCCACAAAGCTGTGGCACCTCTCTCCCTCCCACCAGCACAGCCCCGAGACTGCTGATGGGGCAGAGAATATGGAGTCAGGCACAGCTTCAGGGGCTATTGCTGCCTGGAGCTCTGTTTATATTGACCTCAACGAGGCACACCTGGGGAGGGCGGGCCGGCAGGGTAAGGCTGCCCAGGTCAGCTAATCCACAACCCTCAGGGAATCACATTATTGAAAATGGACCTCGCTAAGGCAGAAGAGGAGCCAAGGGAAAAAAGGACACAATGCCATTTGCAGCACCGTAGATGAGTCTAGAAGTAATCATGTGACTTGTAGTAAGTCAGAAAGTGAAAGACACATATCATATCATATCACTTATATGTGATACCTAAAAATGGATACCACGGCAGATATTTCCACGGAGAAGGGCAATCACAGATTCATTAAACCAACTTATGGTTCACCAATGGAAAGGTGTGAGGATTGATTTCCTTACGATATCGGGGACATATACATACACAGGTGACATATATAATCACCAAAGACCTACAGAATACCAAGAGAGGACTACTCAACATTCTGTCATAACGTACATGGGAAAAGGATCCCAGGAAGAACAGACATCTGTATATGTGTAAAAGAACCACATCTTCCACACCTACAACAAGCCAAACATTGTAATCAAACTTGCTGTAATACAAAATATAAAAAATTAAATTAAAAACACGAACAAGAAGTAGTGAGACAAACTTGAGGGGCTTTCTCCTGGCACATTCCATTCTAAACTCCAATCTAGAACACCACTTCCACTGAGGCTCTCTTGCCCTAGTAACCAGATTTGGTAAGGGAGAACTGCTGCCACCTTCTGGCCGTTTCACACAACAGCAGCTTTAATCCCAGTGCTAATGGTCAGTTGATATTCAAATTCATTGCAGGCCTGTAAATGACACCTGCCCTGAAAACAAATCCTGGGGTCACATATCGACCAAAAAATTCAAAGCACGTCCATATTTCAAAACCACCGTTTCAAAAGGCATATTTTACGCACATTAGTGTTCTGCTTATTTTCCTTTCTTTCCTTTTTTGTTAAAAAACACGGGAATGGAAAAAGGCATCCCTCAGAATGGGCGAAAATCGTTGCAAACGAATCAATGGACAGAGGTTTAATCTCCAATATATATAAACAGCTCATGCAGCTTAATATTAAAAAAAAAAACAACCCAATACAAAAATGGGCAGAAGATCTAAAGAGACGTTTCTTCAAAGGAGACACAGAGATGGCCAAGACGCACATGAAAAGCTGCTCAACAGCACTAATTATTAGAGAAATGCAAATCAAAACTACAATGAGGTATCACCTCACACCTGTTAGAATCGGCATCATCAGAAAATCTACAAACAACAAATTCTAGGGAGGGTGTGGACAAAAGGAGCCCTCTTCCACTATTGGTGGGAATGTAACTTGATACAGTCACTATGGAGAACAGTATGGAGTTTCCTTAAAAAAACTAGAAATAGAATTACCATCTGATCCAGCAATCCCACTTCTGGGCATATACCCAGAGAAAACCGTAAATCAAAAAGGCACATTCACCACAATGTTCATTGCAGCACTATTTACAATAGCCAGGTAATGGAAGCAACCTAAATGCCCACAGACAGATGAATGGATAAAGATGTGGTACATATATAAAATGGAATATTACTCGGCCATAAAAAGGAATGAAACTGGGTCATTTGTAGAGACATCGATGGATCGAGAGACTGTCATACAGAATGAAGTAAGTCAGAAAGCGGAAAACAAATATTGTATATTAATGCATATATGTGGAACCTAAAAAAATGGTACAGATGAACTGGTTTGCAGGGAAGAAATAGAGACACAGAGGTAGAGAACAAACGTATGGACACCAAGTGTGGGAAACCATGGGGTGGTGGTGGTGGGATGAGTTGGGAGATTTGGATTGACCTGTATACATATATATGCATAAAATACATAACTAATAAAAACCTGCTGTATAAAAACATAAATAAAATTATATTTCAAAATTTAAAAAAAATAGAATTTAACAATAAAACAGAAAAAATTTCTTGTGTCACACAGATGTATTTATAGGAATGAATTATTACAATGCTTATATCTATAAATACATAAAAGAGGAATAAAATCTAACTTGAACCATAAAAGAAAAAAAAAAAACTGAACCCACGAGTTATACAGAGGAAAACCCAATCAGGGCACAATTGCTCCAGCGGTAAACAATTCTGAAATTGGTCAGAGGTGGGTAACCATCTCCCATACAGCCAGCAACCCACCCCCCACACAAGGAGCGTCCTCATTGCAAAGCTGGGGGACCGTGCCGAGGCATCTGTGAGTAAACGTGAGCTGAGCCCCAGGCCAGCTGCTGCTGAACTGTTCCCACCCTTTCCAGGTAAAACACCTGAATATGTACAAGGGCTTGAAAGCCTAGAGGAAGGACCGTGGAGCCACACCAGCGACAGCACGCAGGCCAACTTGGTGCCTGCAGGCCAGCCAGGGTGGTCCTGGACCCGGGCGCTCCTCCAGAAGCTTTCCATTGCCCTGCCTAGGATACCCCTCCTCTCCCGGAACCCACTGCTTTTTTCCTTCCTCATCTCTGTCCGGAGAGAAATTCCAGCGGAAGGTATGGGTGACACATCCTCTTCTTTACAGGCGGCAGCCTGGCAACTCCTGCAGAAAGGCCAGCAGAACCCCACTCACACCGGGCCACCCACAAAGCTGTGGCACCATTCTCCCTCCCACAAGCACAGCCCCGAGACTGCTGATGGGGCAGAGAATATGGAGTCAGGCACAGCTTCAGGGGCTATTGCTGCCTGGAGCTCTGTTTATATTGACCTCAACGAGGCACACCTGGGGAGGGCGGGCCGGCAGGGTAAGGCTGCCCAGGTCAGCTAATCCACAACCCTCAGGGAATCACATTGTTGAAAATGGACCTCGCTAAGGCAGAAGAGGAGCCAAGGAAAAAAGGACACAATGCCATTTGCAGCCCCGTAGATGAGTCTAGAAGTAATCATGTGACTTGTAGTAAGTCAGAAAGTGAAAGACACATATCATATCATATCACTTATAGGTGTTACCTAAAAATGGATAGCAGGGCAGATATTTCCACGGAGAAGGGCAATCACAGATTCATTAAACAAACTTATGGTTCACCAATGGAAAGGTGTGAGGATTGGTTTCATTACGATATCGGGGTTAACAGACATATACATACACAGGTGACATATATAATCACCAAAGACCTACAGAATACCAAGAGAGGACTACTCAACATTCTGTCATAACGTACATGGGAAAAGGATCCCAGGAAGAACAGACATCTGTATATGTGTAAAAGAACCACATCTTCCACACCTACAACAAGCCAAACATTGTAATCAAACTTGCTGTAATACAAAATATAAAAAATTAAATTAAAAACACGAACAAGAAGTAGTGAGACAAACTTGAGGGGCTTTCTCCTGGCACATTCCATTCTAAACTCCAATCTAGAACACCACTTCCACTGAGGCTCTCTTGCCCTAGTAACCAGATTTGGTAAGGGAGAACTGCTGCCACCTTCTGGCCGTTTCACACAACAGCAGCTTTAATCCCAGTGCTAATGGTCAGATGATATTCAAATTCATTGCAGGCCTGTAAATGACACCTGCCCTGAAAACAAATCCTGGGGTCACATATCGACCAAAAAATTCAAAGCACGTCCATATTTCAAAACCACCGTTTCAAAAGGCATATTTTACGCACATTAGTGTTCTGCTTCTTTTCCTTTCTTTCCTTTTTTGTTAAAAAACACGGGAATGGAAAAAGGCATCCCTCAGAATGGGCGAAAATCGTTGCAAACGAATCAATGGACAGAGGTTTAATCTCCAATATATATAAACAGCTCATGCAGCTTAATATTAAAAAAAAACAAACAACCCAATACAAAAATGGGCAGAAGATCTAAAGAGACGTTTCTTCAAAGGAGACACAGAGATGGCCAAGACGCACATGAAAAGCTGCTCAACAGCACTAATTATTAGAGAAATGCAAATCAAAACTACAATGAGGTATCACCTCACACCTGTTAGAATCGGCATCATCAGAAAATCTACAAACAACCAATTCTGGGGAGGGTGTGGACAAAAGGAGCCCTCTTCCACTATTGGTGGGAATGTAAATTGATACAGTCACTATGGAGAACAGTATGGAGTTTCCTTAAAAAAACTAGAAATAGAATTACCATCTGATCCAGCAATCCCACTTCTGGGCATATACCCAGAGAAAACCGTATTTCAAAAAGGCACATTCACCACAATGTACGTTGCAGCACTATTTACAATAGCCAGGTAATGGAAGCAACCTAAATGCCCACAGACAGATGAATGGATAAAGTTGTGGTACATATATAAAATGGAATATGACTCGGCCATAAAAAGGAATGAAACTGGGTCATTTGTAGAGACATCGATGGATCGAGAGACTGTCATACAGAATGAAGTAAGTCAGAAAGAGGAAAACAAATATTGTATATTAATGCATATATGTGGAGCCTAAAAATGGTACAGATGAACTGGTTTGCAGGGAAGAAATAGAGACACAGAGGTAGAGAACAAACGTATGGACACCAATTGTGGGAAGCCATGGGGTGGTGGTGGCGGGATGAGTTGGGAGTTTGGGATTGACCTGTATACATGTATATACATAAAATACATAACTAATAATAACGTGCTGTATAAAAAAAATAAATAAAATTAAATTTCAAAATTTTAAAAAATAAAATTTAAAAATAAAACAGAAAAAATTCTTCCCATCACACAGATGTATTTATAGGAAAAATTATTTCCATGCTTATATCTATAAATACATAAAAGGGGAATAAAATCTAACTTGAAACATAAAAGAAAATAAAAACCTGAACGCAGGAGTTATACAGAGGAAAACCCTATCAGGGCACAATTGCTCCAGCGGTAAACAATTCTGAAATTGGTCAGAGGTGGGTAACCATCTCCCATACAGCCAGCAACCCACCCCCCACACAAGGAGCGTCCTCATTGCAAAGCTGGGGGACCGTGCCGAGGCATCTGTGAGTAAACGTGAGCTGAGCCCCAGGCCAGCTGCTGCTGAACTGTTCCCACCCTTTCCAGGTAAAACACCTGAATATGTACAAGGGCTTGAAAGCCTAGAGGAAGGACCGTGGAGCCACACCAGCGACAGCACGCAGGCCAACTTGGTGCCTGCAGGCCAGCCAGGGTGGTCCTGGACCCGGGCGCTCCTCCAGAAGCTTTCCATTGCCCTGCCTGAGATACCCCTCCTGTCCCGGCCCCCACTGCTTTTTTCCTTCCTCATCTCTGTCCGGAGAGAAATTCCAGCGGAAGGTATGGGTGACACATCCTCTTCTTTACAGGCGGCAGCCTGGCAACTCCTGCAGAAAGGCCAGCAGAACCCCACTCACACCGGGCCACCCACAAAGCTGTGGCACCATTCTCCCTCCCACCAGCACAGCCCCGAGACTGCTGATGGGGCAGCGAATATGGAGTCAGGCACAGCTTCAGGGGCTATTGCTGCCTGGAGCTCTGTTTATATTGACCTCAACAAGGCACACCTGGGGAGGGCGGGCCGGCAGGGTAAGGCTGCCCAGGTCAGCTAATCCACAACCCTCAGGGAATCACATTGTTGAAAATGGACCTCGCTAAGGCAGAAGAGGAGCCAAGGAAAAAAAGGACACAATGCCATTTGCAGCCCCGTAGATGAGTCTAGAAGTAATCATGTGACTTGTAGTAAGTCAGAAAGTGAAAGACACATATCATATCATATCACTTATAGGTGTTACCTAAAAATGGATAGCAGGGCAGATATTTCCACGGAGAAGGGCAATCACAGATTCATTAAACAAACTTATGGTTCACCAATGGAAAGGTGTGAGGATTGGTTTCATTACGATATCGGCGTTAACACACATATACAAACACAGGTGACATATATAATCACCAAACACCTACAGAATACCAAGAGAGGTCTACTCAACTCTGTCATAACGTACATGGGAAAAGGATCCCAGGAAGAACAGACATCTGTATATGTGTAAAAGAACCACATCTTCCACACCTACAACAAGCCAAACATTGTAATCAAACTTGCTGTAATAAAAAATATAAAAAATTAAATTAAAAACACGAACAAGAAGTAGTGAGACAAACTTGAGGGGCTTTCTCCTGGCACATTCCATTCTAAATTCCAATCTAGAACACCACTTCCACTGAGGCTCTCTTGCCCTAGTAACCAGATTTGGTAAGGGAGAACTGCTGCCACCTTGTGGCCGTTTCACACAACAGCAGCTTTAATCACAGTGCTAATGGTCAGTTGATATTCAAAATCATTGCAGGCCTGTAAATGACACCTGCCCTGAAAACAAATCCTGGGGTCACATATCGACCAAAAAATTCAAAGGACGTCCATATTTCAAAAAGACCATTTCAAAAGGCATATTTTACGCACATTAGTGTTCTGCTTCTTTTCCTTTCTTTCCTTTTTTGTTAAAAAACACGGGAATGGAAAAAGGCATCCCTCAGAATGGGCGAAAATCGTTGCAAATGAATCAATGGACAGAGGTTTAATCTCCAATATATATAAACAGCTCATGCAGCTTAATATTAAAAAAAACAAACAACCCAATACAAAAATGGGCAGAAGATCTAAAGAGACGTTTCTTCAAAGGAGACACAGAGATGGCCAAGACGCACATGAAAAGCTGCTCAACAGCACTAATTATTAGAGAAATGCAAATCAAAACTACAATGAGGTATCACCTCACACCTGTTAGAATCGGCATCATCAGAAAATCTACAAACAACAAATTCTAGGGAGGGTGTGGACAAAAGGAGCCCTCTTCCACTATTGGTGGGAATGTAAATTGATACAGTCACTATGGAGAACAGTATGGAGTTTCCTTAAAAAAACTAGAAATAGAATTACCATCTGATCCAGCAATCCCACTTCTGGGCATATACCCAGAGAAAACCGTAAATCAAAAAGGCACATTCACCACAATGTTCATTGCAGCACTATTTACAATAGCCAGGTAATGGAAGCAACCTAAATGCCCACAGAGAGATGAATGGATAAAGATGTGGTACATATATAAAATGGAATATTACTCGGCCATAAAAAGGAATGAAACTGGGTCATTTGTAGAGACATCGATGGATCGAGAGACTGTCATACAGAATGAAGTAAGTCAGAAAGCGGAAAACAAATATTGTATATTAATGCATATATGTGGAACCTAAAAAAATGGTACAGATGAACTGGTTTGCAGGGAAGAAATAGAGACACAGAGGTAGAGAACAAACGTATGGACACCAAGTGTGGGAAAACATGGGGTGGTGGTGGTGGGATGAGTTGGGAGATTTGGATTGACCTGTATACATATATATGCATAAAATACATAACTAATAAAAACCTGCTGTATAAAAACATAAATAAAATTATATTTCAAAATTTAAAAAAAATAGAATTTAACAATAAAACAGAAAAAATTTCTTCTGTCACACAGATGTATTTATAGGAATGAATTATTACAATTCTTATATCTATAAATACATAAAAGAGGAATAAAATCTAACTTGAACCATAAAAGAAAAAAAAACCTGAACCCACGAGTTATACAGAGGACAACCCTATCAGGGCACAATTGCTCCAGTGGTAAACAATTCTGAAATTGGTCAGAGGTGGGGAACCATCTCCCATACAGCCAGCAACCTACCCCCCACACAAGGAGTGTCCTCATTGCAAAGCTGGGGGAACATGCCGAGGCATCTGTGAGTAAACGTGAGCTGAGCCCCAGGCCAGCTGCTGCTGAACTGTTCCCAACCTTTCCAGGTAAAACACCTGAATATGTACAAGGGCTTGAAAGCCTAGAGGAAGGACCGTGGAGCCACACCAGCGACAGCACGCAGGCCAACTTGGTGCCTGCAGGCCAGCCAGCGTGGTCCTGGACCCGGGCGCTCTTCCAGAAGCTTTCCATTGCCCTGCCTGAGATACCCCTCCTGTCCCGGCCCCCACTGCTTTTTTCCTTCCTCATCTCTGTCCGGAGAGAAATTCCAGCGGAAGGTATGGGTGACACATCCTCTTCTTTACAGGCGGCAGCCTGGCAACTCCTGCAGAAAGGCCAGCAGAACCCCACTCACACCGGGCCACCCACAAAGCTGTGGCACCTCTCTCCCTCCCACCAGCACAGCCCCGAGACTGCTGATGGGGCAGAGAATATGGAGTCAGGCACAGCTTCAGGGGCTATTGCTGCCTCGAGCTCTGTTTATATTGACCTCAACGAGGCACACCTGGGGAGGGCGGGCCGGCAGGGTAAGGCTGCCCAGGTCAGCTAATCCACAACCCTCAGGGAATCACATTGTTGAAAATGGACCTCGCTAAGGCAGAAGAGGAGCCAAGGAAAAAAAGGACACAATGCCATTTGCAGCACCGTAGATGAGTCTAGAAGTAATCACGTGACTTGTAGTAAGTCAGAAAGTGAAAGACACATGTCATATCATATCACTTATAGGTGTTACCTAAAAATGGATAGCAGGGCAGATATTTCCACGGAGAAGGGCAATCACAGATTCATTAAACAAACTTATGGTTCACCGGGAAAGTGTGAGGATTGGTTTCATTACGATATCGGCGTTAACACACATATACAAACACAGGTGACATATATAATCACCAAAGACCTACAGAATACCAAGAGAGGACTACTCAACTCTGTCATAACGTACATGGGAAAAGGATCCCAGGAAGAACAGACATCTGTATATGTGTAAAAGAACCACATCTTCCACACCTACAACAAGCCAAACATTGTAATCAAACTTGCTGTAATAAAAAATAAAAAAATTAAATTAAAAACACGAACAAGAAGTAGTGAGACAAACTTGAGGGGCTTTCTCCTGGCACATTCCATTCTAAATTCCAATCTAGAACACCACTTCCACTGAGGCTCTCTTGCCCTAGTAAACAGATTTGGTAAGGGAGAACTGCTGCCACCTTGTGGCCGTTTCACACAACAGCAGCTTTAATCCCAGTGCTAATGGTCAGTTGATATTCAAAATCATTGCAGGCCTGTAAATGACACCTGCCCTGAAAACAAATCCTGGGGTCACATATCGACCAAAAAATTCAAAGCACGTCCATATTTCAAAAAGACCGTTTCAAAAGCCATATTTTACGCACATTAGTGTTCTGCTTCTTTTCCTTTCTTTCCTTTTTTGTTAAAAAACACGGGAATGGAAAAAGGCATCCCTCAGAATGGGCGAAAATCGTTGCAAACGAATCAATGGACAGAGGTTTAATCTCCAATATATATAAACAGCTCATGCAGCTTAATATTAAAAAAACAAACAACCCAATACAAAAATGGGCAGAAGATCTAAAGAGACGTTTCTTCAAAGGAGACACAGAGATGGCCAAGACGCACATGAAAAGCTGCTCAACAGCACTAATTATTAGAGAAATGCAAATCAAAACTACAATGAGGTATCACCTCACACCTGTTAGAATCGGCATCATCAGGAAATCTACAAACAACCAATTCTGGGGAGGGTGTGGACAAAAGGAGACCTCTTCCACTATTGGTGGGAATGTAAATTGATACAGTCACTATGGAGAACAGTATGGAGTTTCCTTAAAAAAATTAGAAATAGAATTACCATCTGATCCAGCAATCCCACTTCTGGGCATATACCCAGAAAAAACCGTATTTCAAAAAGGCACATTCACCACAATGTTCGTTGCAGCACTATTTACAATAGCCAGGTAATGGAAGCAACCTAAATGCCCACAGACAGATGAATGGATAAAGATGTGGTGCATATATAAAATGGAATATTACTCGGCCATAAAAAGGAATGAAACTGGGTCATTTGTAGAGACATCGATAGATCGAGAGACTGTCATACAGAATGAAGTAAGTCAGAAAGAGGAAAACAAATATTGTATATTAATGCATATATGTGGAGCCTAAAAATGGTACAGATGAAATCGTTTGCAGGGAAAAAATAGAGACACAGAGGTAGAGAACAAACGTATGGACACCAAGTGTGGGAAGCCATTGGGTGGTGGTGGTGGGATGAGTTGGGAGTTTGGGATTGACCTGTATACATGTATATGCATAAAATACAAAACTAATAATAACGTGCTGTATAAAAACATAAATAAAATTATATTTCAAAATTAAAAAAAAAAGAATATAACAATAAAACAGAAAAAGTTTCTTCTGTCACACAGATGTATTTATAGGAATGAATTATTACAATGCTTATATCTATAAATACATAAAAGAGGAATAAAATCTAACTTGAACAATAAAAGAAAAAAAAACTGAACCCACGAGTTATACAGAGGAAAACCCTATCAGGGCACAATTGCTCCAGCGGTAAACAATTCTGAAATTGGTCAGAAGTGGGGAACCATCTCCCATAGAGCCAGCAACCCACCCCCCACGCAAGGAGCGTCCTCATTGAAAAGCTGGGGGACCGTGCCGAGGCATCTGTGAGTAAACGTGAGCTGAGCCCCAGGCCAGCTGCTGCTGAACTGTCCCCACCCTTTCCAGGTAAAATACCTGAATATATACAAGGGCTTGAAAGCCTAGAGGAAGGACCGTGGAGCCACACCAGCGACAGCACGCAGGCCAACTTGGTGCCTGCAGGCCAGCCAGGGTGGTCCTGGACCCTGGCGCACTTCCAGAAGCTTTCCATTGCCCTGCCTTAGATACCCCTCCTGTCCCGGCCCCCACTGCTTTTTTCCTTCTTCACCTCTGTCCGGAGAGAAATTCCAGCGGAAGGTATGGGTGACACATCCTCTTCTTTACAGGCGGTTGCCTGGCAACTCCTGCAGAAAGGCCAGCAGAACCCCACTCACACCAGGCCACCCACAAAGCTGTGGCCCATCACTCCCTCCCCCCAGCACAGCCCCGAGACTGCTGACGGGGCAGAGAATATGGAGTCAGGCACAGCTTCAGGGGCTATTGCTGCCTGGAGCTCTGTTTATATTGACCTCAACGAGGCACACCTGGGGAGGGCGGGCCGGCAGGGTAAGGCTGCCCAGGTCAGCTAATCCACAACCCTCAGGGAATCACATTGTTGAAAATGGACCCCGCTAAGGCATAAGTGATGCCAAGGAAAAAAAGGACACAATGCCATTTGCAGCACCGTAGATGAGTCTAGAAGTAATCACGTGACTTGTAGTAAGTCAGAAAGTGAAAGACACATATCATATCATATCACTTATAGGTGTTACCTAAAAATGGATACCAGGGCAGATATTTCCACGGAGAAGGGCAATCACAGATTCATTAAACAAACTTATGGTTCACCAATGGAAAGGTGTGAGGATTGGTTTCATTACGATATCGGGGTTAACAGACATATACAAACACAGGTGACATATATAATCACCAAAGACCTAGAGAATACCAAGAGAGGACTACTCAACATTCTGTCATAACGTACATGGGAAAAGGATCCCAGGAAGAACAGTCATTTGTATATGTGTAAAAGAACCACATCTTCCACACCTACAACAAGCCAAACATTGTAATCAAACTTGCTGTAATAAAAAATAAAAAATTAAATTAAAAACACGAACAAGAAGTAGTGAGACAAACGTGAGGGGCTTTCTCCTGGGACATTCCATTCTAAACTCCAATCTAGAACACCACTTCCACTGAGGCTCTCTTGCCCTAGTAAGGAGATTTGGTAAGGGTGAACTGCTGCCACCTTGTGGCCGTTTCACACAACAGCAGCTTTAATCCCAGCGCTAATGGTCAGTTGATATTCAAAATCATTGCAGGCCTGTAAATGACACCTGCCCTGAAAACAAATCCTGGGGTCACATATCGACCAAAAAATTCAAAGGACGTCCATATTTCAAAACGACCGTTTCAAAAGGCATATTTTACGCACATCAGTGTTCTGCTTCTTTTCCTTTCTTTCCTTTTTTGTAAAAAAAACGGGAATGGAAAAAGGCATCCCTCAGAATGGGCGAAAATCGTTGCAGACGAATCAATGGACAGAGGTTTAATCTCCAATATATATAAACAGCTCATGCAGCTTAATATTAAAAAAACAAACAACCCAAAAAAAATGGGCAGAAGATCTAAAGAGACGTTTCTTCAAAGGAGACACAGAGATGGCCAAGACGCACATGAAAAGCTGCTCAACAGCACTAATTATTAGAGAAATGCAAATCAAAACTACAATGAGGTATCACCTCACACCTGTTAGAATCGGCATCATCAGGAAATCTACAAACAACCAATTCTGGGGAGGGTGTGGACAAAAGGAGCCCTCTTCCACTATTGGTGGGAATGTAAATTGATACAGTCACTATATAGAACAGTATGGAGTTTCCTTAAAAAAATTAGAAATAGAATTACCATCTGATCCAGCAATCCCACTTCTGGGCATATACCCAGAGAAAACCGTATTTCAAAAAGGCACATTCACCACAGTGTTCGTTGCAGCACTATTTACAATAGCCAGGTAATAGAAGCAAACTAAATGCCCACAGACAGATGAATGGATAAAGATGTGGTACATATATCAAATGGAATATTACTCGGCCATAAAAAGGAATGAAACTGGGTCATTTGTAGAGACATCGATGGATCGAGAGACTGTCATACAGAATGAAGTAAGTCAGAAAGAGGAAAACAAATATTGTATATTAATGCATATATGTGGAGCCTAAAAATGGTACAGATGAACTCGTTTGCAGGGAAGAAATAGAGACACAGAGGTAGAGAACAAACGTATGGACACCAAGTGTGGGAAGCCATGGGGTGGTGGTGGTGGGATGAGTTGGGAGTTTGGGATTGACCTGTATACATGTATATGCATAAAATTCATAACTAATAATAACGTGCTCTTTAAAAAAATAAATAAAATTAAATTTCAAAATTTTAAAAAATAAAATTTAAAAATAAAACAGAAAAAAGTTCTTCCCGTCACACAGATGTATTTATAGGAATGAATTATTTCCATGCTTATATCTATAAATACATAAAAGAGGAATAAAATCTAACTTGAACGATAAAAGAAAAAAAAAGTGAACCCACGAGTTATACAGAGGAAAACCATATCAGGGCACTTGCTCCAGCGGTAAACAATTCTGAAATTGGTCAGAGGTGGGGAACCATCTCCCATACAGCCAGCAACCCACCCCACATGCAAGGAGCGTCCTCATTGCAAAGCTGGGGCTCCGTGCCAAGGCATCTGTGAGTAAACGTGAGCTGAGCCCCAGGCCAGCTGCTGCTGATCTGTTCCCACCCTTTCCAGGTAAAACACCTGAATATGTACAAGGGCTTGAAAGCCTAGAGGAAGGACCGTGGAGCCACACCAGCGACAGCACGCAGGCCAACTTGGTGCCTGCAGGCCAGCCAGGGTGGTTCTGGACCCTGGCGCTCTTCCAGAAGCTTTCCATTGCCCTGCCTGAGATAACCGTCTTGTCCCGGCCCCCACTGCTTTTTTCCTTCCTCACCTCTGTCCGGAGAGAAATTCCAGCGGAAGGTATGGGTGACACATCCTCTTCTTTACAGGCGGCAGCCTGGCAACTCCTGCAGAAAGCCCAGCAGATCCCCACTCACACCGGGCCATCCACAAAGCTGTGTCCCCTCACTCCCTCCCACCAGCACAGCCCCGAGACTGCTGACGGGGCAGAGAATATGGAGTCAGGCACAGCTTCAGGGGCTATTGCTGCCTGGAGCTCTGTTTATATTGACCTCAACAAGGCACACCTGGGGAGGGCGGGCCGGCAGGGTAAGGCTGCCCAGGTCAGCTAATCCACAACCCTCAGGGAATCACATTGTTGAAAATGGACCCCGCTAAGGCAGAAGAGATGCCAAGGAAAAAAAGGACACAATGCCATTTGCAGCACCGTAGATGAGTCTAGAAGTAATCACGTGACTTGTAGTAAGTCAGAAAGTGAAAGACACATATCCTATCATATCACTTATAGGTGTTACCTAAAAATGGATACCAGGGCAGATATTTCCACAGAGAAGGGCAATCACAGATTCATTAAACAAACTTATGGTTCACCAATGGAAAGGTGTGAGGATTGGTTTCATTACGATATCGGGGTTAACAGACATATACAAACACAGGTGACATATATAATCACCAAAGACCTAGAGAATACCAAGAGAGGACTACTCAACATTCTGTCATAACGTACATGGGAAAAGGATCCCAGGAAGAACAGTCATTTGTATATGTGTAAAAGAACCACATCTTCCACACCTACAACAAGCCAAACATTGTAATCAAACTTGCTGTAATAAAAAATAAAAAATTAAATTAAAAACACGAACAAGAAGTAGTGAGACAAACGTGAGGGGCTTTCTCCTGGGACATTCCATTCTAAACTCCAATCTAGAACACCACTTCCACTGAGGCTCTCTTGCCCTAGTAAGGAGATTTGGTAAGGGTGAACTGCTGCCACCTTGTGGCCGTTTCACACAACAGCAGCTTTAATCCCAGCGCTAATGGTCAGTTGATATTCAAAATCATTGCAGGCCTGTAAATGACACCTGCCCTGAAAACAAATCCTGGGGTCACATATCGACCAAAAAATTCAAAGGACGTCCATATTTCAAAACGACCATTTCAAAAGGCATATTTTACGCACATCAGTGTTCTGCTTCTTTTCCTTTCTTTCCTTTTTTGTAAAAAAAACGGGAAAGGAAAAAGGCATCCCTCAGAATGGGCGAAAATCATTGCAGACGAATCAATGGACAGAGGTTTAATCTCCAATATATATAAACAGCTCATGCAGCTTAATATTAAAAAAACAAACAACCCAAAAAAATGGGCAGAAGATCTAAAGAGACGTTTCTTCAAAGGAGACACAGAGATGGCCAAGACGCACATGAAAAGCTGCTCAACAGCACTAATTATTAGAGAAATGCAAATCAAAACTACAATGAGGTATCACCTCACACCTGTTAGAATCGGCATCATCAGGAAATCGACAAACAACCAATTCTGGGGAGGGTGTGGACAAAAGGAGCCCTCTTCCACTATTGGTGGGAATGTAAATTGATACAGTCACTATATAGAACAGTATGGAGTTTCCTTAAAAAAATTAGAAATAGAATTACCATCTGATCCAGCAATCCCACTTCTGGGCATATACCCAGAGAAAACCGTATTTCAAAAAAGCACATTCACCACAATGTTCGTTGCAGCACTATTTACAATAGCCAGGTAATGAAGCAAACTAAATGCCCACAGACAGATGAATGGATAAAGATGTGGTACATATATAAAATGGAATATGACTCGGCCATAAAAAGGAATGAAACTGGGTCATTTGTAGAGACATCGATGGATCGAGAGACTGTCATACAGAATGAAGTAAGTCAGAAAGAGGAAAACAAATATTGTATATTAATGCATATATGTGGAGCCTAAAAATGGTACAGATGAACTGGTTTGCAGGGAAGAAATAGAGACAGATAGGTAGAGAACAAACGTATGGACACCAAGTGTGGGAGGCCATGGTGAGTTGGTGGTAGGATGAGTTTGGAGTTTGGGATTGCCTGTATACATGTATATGCATAAAATACATAACTAATAATAAAGTGCTGTATAAAAAAATAAATAAAATTAAATTTCAAAATTTAAAAAAATAAAATTTAAAAATAAAACAGAAAAAAGTTCTTCCCGTCACACAGATGTATTTATAGGAATGAATTATTTCCATGCTTATATCTGTAAATACATAAAAGAGGAATAAAATCTAACTTGAACGATAAAAGAAAAAAAAAGTGAACCCACGAGTTATACAGAGGAAAACCCTATCACGGCACTTGCTCCAACGGTAAACAATTCTGAAATTGGTCAGAGGTGGGGAACCATCTCCCATACAGCCAGCCACCCACCCCCCACGCAAGGAGCATCCTCATTGCAAAGCTGGGGGACCGTGCTGAGGCATCTGTGAGTAAAAGTGAGCTGAGCCCCAGGCCAGCTGCTGCTGAACTGTCCCAACCCTTTCCAGGTAAAACACCTGAATATGTACAAGGGCTTGAAAGCCTAGAGGAAGGACCGTGGAGCCACACCAGCGACAGCACGCAGGCCAACTTGGTGCCTGCCGGCCAGCCAGTGTGGTCCTGTACCCTGGCGCTCTACCAGAAGCTTTCCATTGCCCTGCCTGAGATATCCCTCCTGTCCCGGCCCCCACTGATTTTTTCCTTCCTCACCTCTGTCCACAGAGAAATTCCAGCGGAAGGTATGGGTGACACATCCTCTTCTTTACAGGCGGCAGCCTGGCAACTCCTGCAGAAAGGCCAGAACAACCCCACTCACACCGGGCCACCCACAAAGCTGTGGCCCCTCACTCCCTCCCACCAGCACAGCCCCGAGACTGCTGACGGGGCAGAGAATATGGAGTCAGGCACAGCTACAGGGGCTATTGCTGCCTGGAGCTCTGTTTATATTGACCTCAACGAGGCACACCTGGGGAGGGCGGGCCGGCAGGGTAAGGCTGCCCAGGTCAGCTTATCCACAACCCTCAGGGAATCACATTGTTGAAAATGGACCCCGCTAAGGCAGAAGAGAAGGCAAGGGAAAAAAGGACACAATGCCATTTGCAGCACCGTAGATGAGTCTAGAAGTAATCACGTGACTTGTAGTAAGTCAGAAAGTGAAAGACACATATCATATCATATCACTTATAGGTGTTACCTAAAAATTGATACCAGGGCAGATATTTCCACGGAGAAGGGCAATCACAGATTCATTAAACAAACTTATGGTTCACCAATGGAAAGGTGTGAGGATTGGTTTCATTACGATATCGGGGTTAACAGACATATACAAACACAGGTGACATATATAATCACCAAAGACCTACAGAATACCAAGAGAGGACTACTCAACATTCTGTCATAACGTACATGGGAAAAGGATCCCAGGAAGAACAGTCATTTGTATATGTGTAAAAGAACCACATCTTCCACACCTACAACAAGCCAAACATTGTAATCAAACTTGCTGTAATAAAAAATAAAAAATTAAATTAAAAACACGAACAAGAAGTAGTGAGACAAACGTGAGGGGCTTTCTCCTGGTACATTCCATTCTAAACTCCAATCTAGAACACCACTTCCACTGAGGCTCTCTTGCCCTAGTAACCAGATTTGGTAAGGGTGAACTGCTGCCACCTTGTGGCCGTTTCACACAACAGCAGCTTTAATCCCAACGCTAATGGTCAGTTGATATTCAAAATCATTGCAGGCCTGTAAATGACACCTGCCCTGAAAACAAATCCTGGGGTCACATATCGACCAAAAAATTCAAAGGACGTCCATATTTCAAAACGACCGTTTCAAAAGGCATATTTTACGCACATTAGTGTTCTGCTTCTTTTCCTTTCTTTCCTTTTTTGTTAAAAAAAACGGGAATGGAAAAAGGCATCACTCAGGATGGGTGAAAATCGTTGCAAACGAATCAATGGACACAGGTTTAATCTCCAATATATATAAACAGCTCATGCAGCTTAATATTAAAAAAACAAACATCCCAAAAAAAATGGGCAGAAGATCTAAAGAGACGTTTCTTCAAAGGAGACACAGAGATGGCCAAGACGCACATGAAAAGCTGCTCAACAACACTAATTATTAGAGAAATGCAAATCAAAACTACAATGAGGTATCACCTCACACCTGTTAGAATCGGCATCATCAGAAAATCTACAAACAACCAATTCTGGGGAGGGTGTGGACAAAAGGAGCCCTCTTCCACTATTGGTGGGAATGTAAATTGATACAGTCACTATGGAGAACAGTATGGAGTTTCCTTAAAAAAACTAGAAATAGAATTACCATCTGATCCAGCAATCCCACTTCTGGGCATATACCCAGAGAAAACCGTATTTCAAAAAGGCCCATTCACCACAATGTTCGTTGCAGCACTATTTACAATAGCCAGGTAATGGAAGCCACCTAAATGCCCACAGACAGATGAATGGAAAAGATGTGGTACATATATCAAATGGAATATGACTCGGCCATAAAAAGGAATGAAACTGGGTCATTTGTAGAGACATCGATGGATCGAGAGACTGTCATACAGAATGAAGTAAGTCAGAAAGAGGAAAACAAATATTGTATATTAATGCATATATGTGGAGCCTAAAAATGGTACAGATGAACTGGTTTGCAGGGAAGAAATAGAGACACAGAGGTAGAGAACAAACGTATGGACACCAAGTGTGGGAAGCCATGGGGTGGTGGTGGTGGGATGAGTTGGGAGATTGGGATTGACCTGTATACATGTATATGCATAAAATACATAACTAATAATAACGTGCTGTATAAAAACATAAATAAAATTAAATTTCAAAATTTTAAAAAATAAAATTTAAAAATAAAACAGAAAAAATTCTTCCAGTCACACAGATGTATTTATAGGAAAGAATTATTTCCATGCTTGTATCTATAACTACATAAAAGGGGAATAAAATCTAACTTGAACCATAAAAGAAAAAAAAACCCTGAACCCAGGAGTTATACAGAGGAAAACCCTATCAGGGCACTTGCTCCAGTGGTAAACAATTCTGAAATTGGTCAGAGGTGGGGAACCATCTCCCATACAGCCAGCAACCCACCCCCCACGCAAGGAGCGTCCTCATTTCAAAGCTGGGGGACAGTGCCGAGGCATCTGTGAGTAAACGTGAGCTGAGCCCCAGGCCAGCTGCTGCTGGACTGTTCCCACCCTTTCCAGGTAAAACACCTGAATATGTATAAGGGCTTGAAAGCCTAGAGGAAGGACCGTGGAGCCACACCATCGACCGCACACAGGCCAACTTGGTGCCTGCAGGCCAGCCAGCGTGGTCCTGGCCCCGGCGCTCTTCCAGAAGCTTTCCATTGCCCTGCCTGAGATATCCCATCCTGTCCCGGCCCCCACTGCTTTTTTCCTTCCTCACCTCTGTCCGGAGAGAAATTCCAGCGGAAGGTATGGGTGACACATCCTCTTCTTTACAGGCGGCAGCCTGGCAACTCCTGCAGAAAGGCCATCAGAACCCCACTCACACCGGGCCACCCACAAAGCTGTGGCCCCTCACTCCCTCCCACCAGCACAGCCCCGAGACTGCTGACGGGGCAGAGAATATGGAGTCAGGCACAGCTTCAGAGGCTCCTGCTGCCTGGAGCGCTGTTTATATTGACCTCAACGAGGCACACCTGGGGAGGGCAAGCCGGCAGGGTAAGGCTGCCCAGGTCAGCTAATCCACAACCCTCAGGGAATCACATTGTTGAAAATGGACCCTGCAAAGGGAGAAGAGAAGCCAAGGGAAAAAAGGACAAAATGCCATTTGCAGCACCGTAGATGAGTCTAGAAGTAATCACGTGACTTGTAGTAAGTCAGAAAGTGAAAGACACATATCATATCACTTAGAGGTGTTACCTAAAAATGGATACCAGGGCAGATATTTCCACGGAGAAGGGCAATCACAGATTCATTAAACAAACTTATGGTTCACCAATGGAAAGGTGTGAGGATTGGTTTCATTACGATATCGGGGTTAACAGACATATACAAACACAGGTGACATATATAATCACCAAAGACCTACAGAATACCAAGAGAGGACTACTCAACATTCTGTCATAACGTACATGGGAAAAGGATCCCAGGAAGAACAGACATCTGTATATGTGTAAAAGAACCACATCTTCCACACCTACAACAAGCCAAACATTGTAATCAATCTTGCTGTAATAAAAAATAAAAAAAAATTAAATTAAAAAACGAACAAGATGTAGTGAGACAAACGTGAGGGGCTTTCTCCTGGCACATTCCATTCTAAATTCGAATCTAGAACACCACTTCCACTGAGGCTCTCTTGCCCTAGTAACCAGATTTGGTAAGGGTGAACTGCTGCCACCTTGTGGCCATTTCACACAACAGCAGCTTTAATCCCAACGCTAATGGTCAGTTGATATTCAAAATCATTGCAGGCCTGTAAATGACACCTGCCCTGAAAACAAATCCTGGGGTCACATATCGACCAAAAAATTCAAAGGACTTCCATATTTCAAAACGACCGTTTCAAAAGGCATATTTTACGCACATTAGTGTTCTGCTTCTTTCCCTTTCTTTCCTTTTTTGTTAAAAAAAAACAGGAATGGAAAAAGGCATCCCTCAGGCTGGGTGAAAATCGTTGCAAACGAATCAATGGACACAGGATTAATCTCTAATATATATAAACAGCTCATGCAGCTTAATATTAAAAAAACAAACAACCCCCAAAAAAATGGGCAGAAGATCTAAAGAGACGTTTCTTCAAAGGAGACACAGAGATGGCCAAGACGCACATGAAAAGCTGCTCAACAGCACTAATTATTAGAGAAATGCAAATCAAAACTACAATGAGGTATCACCTCACACCTGGTATAATCTGCATCATCAGAAAATCTACAAACAACCAATTCTGGGGAGGGTGTGGACAAAAGGAGCCCTCTTCCACTATGGGTGAGAATGTAAATTGATACAGTCACTATGGAGAACAGTATGGAGTTTCCTTAAAAAAATTAGAAATAGAATTACCATCTGATCCAGCAATCCCACTTCTGGGCATATACCCAGAGAAAACCGTATTTCAAAAAGGCACATTCACCACAATGTTCGTTGCAGCACTATTTACAATAGCCTGGTAATGGAAGCAACCTAAATGCCCACAGACAGATGAATGGATAAAGATGTGGTACATATATAAAATGGAATATGACTCGGCCATATAAAGGAATGAAACTGGGTCATTTGTAGAGACATCGATGGATCGAGAGACTGTCATACAGAATGAAGTAAGTCAGAAAGAGGAAAACAAATATTGTATATTAATGCATATATGTGGAGCCTAAAAATGGTACAGATGAACTGGTTTGCAGGGAAGAAATAGAGACACAGAGGTAGACAACAAACGTATAGACACCAAGTGTGGGAAGACATGGGGTGGTGGTGGTGGGATGAGTTGGGAGTTTGGGATAGACCTGTATACATGTATATGCATAAAATACATAACTAATAATAAGGTGCTGTATAAAAAAATAAATAAAATTTCAAAATTTTAAAAAATAAAATTTAAAAATAAAACAGAAAAAAGTTCTTCCCGTCACACAGATGTATTTATAGGAATGAATTATTTCCATGCTTATATCTATAAATACATAAAAGAGGAATAACATCTAACTTGAAACATAAAAGAAAAAAAAAGTGAACCCACGAGTTATACAGAGGAAAACCCTATCACGGCACTTGCTCCAGTGGTAAACAATTCTGAAATTGGTCAGAAGTGGGGAACCATCTCCCATACAGCCAGCAACCCAGCCCCCACGCAAGGAGCGTCCTCATTGCAAAGCTGGGGGACCGTGCCGAGGCATCTGTGAGTAAACGTGAGCTGAGCCCCAGGCCAGCTGCTGCTGAACTGTTCCCACCCTTTCCAGGTAAAACACCTGAATATGTACAAGGGCTTGAAAGCCTAGAGGAAGGACCGTGGAGCCACACCAGCGACAGCACGCAGGCCAACTTGGTGCCTGCAGGCCAGCTAGCGTCGTCCTGGAGCCTGGTGCTCTTCCAGAAGCTTTCCATTGCCCTGCCTGAGATACCCCTCCTGTCCCGGCCCCCACTGCTTTTTTCCTTCCTCACCTCTGTCCGGAGAGAAATTCCAGCGGAAGGTATGGGTGACACATCCTTTTCTTTACAGACGGCAGCCTGGCAACTCCTGCAGAAAGGCCAGCAGAACCCCACTCACACCGGGCCACCCACAAAGCTGTGGCCCCTCACTCCCTCCCACCAGCACAGCCCCGAGACTGCTGACGGGGCAGAAAATATGGAGTCAGGCACAGCTTCAGGGGCTATTGCTGCCTGGAGCGCTGTTTATATTGACCTCAACGAGGCACACCTGGGGAGGGCGGGCCGGCAGGGTAAGGCTGCCCAGGTCAGCTAATCCACAACCCTCAGGGAATCACATTGTTGAAAATGGACCCCGCTAAGGCAGAAGAGAAGCCAAGGGAAAAAAGGACACAATGCCATTTGCAGCACCGTAGATGAGTCTAGAAGTAATCACGTGACTTGTAGTAATTCAGAAAGTGAAAGACACATATCATATCATATCACTTATAGGTGTTACCTAAAAATGGATACCAGGGCAGATATTTCCACGGAGAAGGGCAATCACAGATTCATTAAACAAACTTATGGTTCACCAATGGAAAGGTGTGAGGATTGGTTTCATTACGATATCGGGGTTAACAGACATATACAAACACAGGTGACATATATAATCACCAAAGACCTACAGAATACCAAGAGAGGACTACTCAACATTCTGTCATAACGTACATGGGAAAAGGATCCCAAGAAGAACAGTCATCTGTATATGTGTAAAAGAACCACATCTTCCACACCTACAACAAGCCAAACATTGTAATCAAACTTGCTGTAATAAAAAATAAAAACTTAAATTAAAAACACGAACAAGAAGTAGTGAGACAAACGTGAGGGGCTTTCTCCTGGTACATTCCATTCTAAACTCCAATCTAGAACACCACTTCCACTGAGGCTCTCTTGCCCTAATAAACAGATTTGGTAAGGGTGAACTGCTGCCACCTTGTGGCCGTTTCACACAACAGCAGCTTTAATCCCAACGCTAATGGTCAGTTGATATTCAAAATCATTGCAGGCCTGTAAATGACACCTGCCCTGAAAACAAATCCTTGGGTCACATATCGACCAAAAAATTCAAAGGACGTCCATATTTCAAAACGACCGTTTCAAAAGGCATATTTTACACACATTAGTGTTCTGCTTCTTTTCCTTTATTTCCTTTTTTGTTAAAAAACACGGGAATGGAAAAAGGCATCCCTCAGGATGGGTGAAAAACATTGCAAACGAATCAATGGACACAGATTTAATCTCCAATATATATAAACAGCTCATGCAGCTTAATATTAAAAAAACAAACAACCCCAAAAAAAATGGGCAGAAGATCTAAAGAGACGTTTCTTCAAAGGAGACACAGAGATGGCCAAGACGCACATGAAAAGCTGCTCAACAGCACTAATTATTAGAGAAATGCAAATCAAAACTACAATGAGGTATCACCTCACACCTGTTAGAATCGGCATCATCAGAAAATCTACAAACAACCAATTCTGGGGAGGGTGTGGACAAAAGGAGCCCTCTTCCACTATTGGTGGGAATGTAAATTGATACAGTCACTATGGAGAACAGTATGGAGTTTCCTTAAAAAAATTAGAAATAGAATTACCATCTGATCCAGCAATCCCACTTCTGGGCATATACCCAGAGAAAACCGTATTTCAAAAAGGCACATTCACCACAATGTTCGTTGCAGCACTATTTACAATAGCCAGGTAATGGAAGCCACCTACATGCCCACAGACAGATGAATGGATAAAGATGTGGTACATATATAAAATGGAATATGACTCGGCCATAAAAAGGAATGAAACTGGGTCATTTGTAGAGACATCGATGGATCGAGAGACTGTCATACAGAATGAAGTAAGTCAGAAAGAGGAAAACAAATATTGTATATTAATGCATATATGTGGAGCCTAAAAATGGTACAGATGAACTGGTTTGCAGGGAAGAAATAGAGACACAGAGGTAGAGAACAAACGTATGGACACCAAGTGTGGGAAGCCATGGGGTGGTGGTGGTGGGATGAGTTGGGAGATTGGGATTGACCTGTATACATATATATGCATAAAATACATAACTAATAATAACGTGCTGTATAAAAACATAAATAAAATTAAATTTCAAAATTTTAAAAAATAAAATTTAAAAATAAAACAGAAAAAATTCTTCCCGTCACACAGATGTATTTATAGGAATCAATTATTTCCATGCTTGTATTTATAAATACATAAAAGAGGAATAAAATCTAACTTGAACCAAAAAAGAAAAAAAAATTGAACCCACGAGTTATACAGAGGAAAACCCTATCACGGCACTTGCTCCAGCGGTAAACAATTCTGAAATTGGTCAGAGGTGGGGAACCATCTCCCATACAGCCAGCCACCCACCCCCCACACAAGGAGCGTCCTCATTGAAAAGCTGGGGGACCGTGCCGAGGCATCTGTGAGTAAACGTGAGCTGAGCCCCAGGCCAGCTGCTGCTGATCTGTTCCCACCCTTTCCAGGTAAAACACCTGAATATATACAAGGGCTTGAAAGCCTAGAGGAAGGACCGTGGATCCACACCAGCGACAGCACGCAGGCCAACTTGGTGCCTGCAGGCCAGCCAGCGTGGTCCTGGCCCCGGGCGCTCTTCCAGAAGCTTTCCATTGCCCTGCCTGAGATACCCCTCCTGTCCCGGCCCCCACTGCTTTTTTCCTTCCTCACCTCTGTCCGGAGAGAAATTCCAGCGGAAGGTATGGGTGACACATCCTCTTCTTTACAGGCGGCAGCCTGGCAACTCCTGCAGAAAGGCCAGCAGAACCCCACTCACACCGGGCCACCCACAAAGCTGTGGCCCCTCACTCCCTCCCACCAGCACAGCCCCGAGACTGCTGACGGGGCAGAGAATATGGAGTCAGGCACAGCTTCAGGGGCTATTGCTGCCTGGAGCTTTGTTTATATTGATCTCAACGAGGCACACCAGGGGAGGGCGGGCCGGCAGGGTAAGGCAGCCCATGTCAGCTAATCCACAACCCTCAGGGAATCACATTGTTGAAAATGGACCCCGCTAAGGCAGAAGAGAAGCCAAGGGAAAAAAGGACACAATGCCATTTGCAGCACCGTAGATGAGTCTAGAAGTAATCACGTGACTTGTAGTAAGTCAGAAAGTGAAAGACACATATCATATCATATCACTTGTAGGTGTTACCTAAAAATGGATACCAGGGCAGATATTTCCACGGAGAAGGGCAATCACAGATTCATTAAACAAACTTATGGTTCACCAATGGAAAGGTGTGAGGATTGGTTTCATTACGATATCGGGGTTAACAGACATATACAAACACAGGTGACATATATAATCACCAAAGACCTACAGAATACCAAGAGAGGACTACTCAACATTCTGTCATAACGTAAATGGGAAAAGGATCCCAAGAAGAACAGTCATCTGTATATGTGTAAAAGAACCACATCTTCCACACCTACAACAAGCCAAACATTGTAATCAAACTTGCTGTAATAAAAAATAAAAACTTAAATTAAAAACACGAACAAGAAGTAGTGAGACAAACGTGAGGGGCTTTCTCCTGGTACATTCCATTCTAAACTCCAATCTAGAACACCACTTCCACTGAGGCTCTCTTGCCCTAGTAACCAGATTTGGTAAGGGTGAACTGCTGCCACCTTGTGGCCGTTTCACACAACAGCAGCTTTAATCCCAACGCTAATGGTCAGTTGATATTCAAAATCATTGCAGGCCTGTAAATGACACCTGCCCTGAAAACAAATCCTTGGGTCACATATCGACCAAAAAATTCAAAGGACGTCCATATTTCAAAACGACCGTTTCAAAAGGCATATTTTACGCACATTAGTCTTCTGCTTCTTTTCCTTTCTTTCCTTTTTTGATAAAAAAAACGGGAATGGAAAAAGGCATCCCTCAGGATGGGTGAAAATCTTTGCAAACGAATCAATGGACACAGGTTTAATCTCCAATATATATAAACAGCTCATGCAGCTTAATATTAATAAAACAAACAACCCAAAAAAATGGGCAGAAGATCTAAAGAGACGTTTCTTCAAAGGAGACACAGAGATGGCCAAGACGCACATGAAAAGCTGCTCAACAGCACTAATTATTAGAGAAATGCAAATCAAAACTACAATGAGGTATCACCTCACACCTGTTAGAATCGGCATCATCAGAAAATCTACAAACAACCAATTCTGGGGAGGGTGTGGACAAAAGGAGCCCTCTTCCACTATTGGTGGGAATGGAAATTGATACAGTCACTATGGAGAACAGTATGGAGTTTCCTTAAAAAAACTAGAAATAGAATTACCATCTGATCCAGCAATCCCACTTCCGGGCATATACCCAGAGAAAACCGTATTTCAAAAAGGCACATTCACCACAATGTTCGTTGCAGCACTATTTACAATAGCCTGGTAATGGAAGCAACCTAAATGCCCACAGACAGATGAATGGATAAAGATGTGGTACATATATAAAATGGAATATGACTCGGCCATAAAAAGGAATGAAACTGGGTCATTTGTAGAGACATCGATGGATCGAGAGACTGTCATACAGAATGAAGTAAGTCAGAAAGAGGAAAAGAAATATTGTCTATTAATGCATATATGTGGAGCCTAAAAATGGTACAGATGAACTGGTTTGCAGGGAACAAATAGAGACACAGAGGTAGAGAACAAACGTATGGACACCAAGGGTGGGAATCCATGGGGTGGTGGTGGTGGGATGATTTGGGAGATTGGGATTGACCTGTATACATGTATATGCATAAAATACATAACTAATAATAACGTACTGTATAAAAACATAAATAAAATTAAATTTCAAAATTTTAAAAAATAAAATTTAAAAATAAAACAGAAAAAATTCTTCCCGTCACACAGATGTATTTATAGGAATGAATTATTTCCATGCTTATATTTATAAATACATAAAAGAGGAATAAAAACTAACTTGAACCAAAAAAGAAAAAAAAAATTGAACCCACGAGTTATACAGAGGAATAACCTATCACGGCACTTGCTCCAGCGGAAAACAATTCTGAAATTGGTCAGAGGTGGGGAACCATCTCCCATACAGCCAGCCACCCACCCCCCACACAAGGAGCGTCCTCATTGCAAAGCTGGGGGACCGTGCCGAGGCATCTGTGAGTAAACGTGAGCTGAGCCCCAGGCCAGCTGCTTCTGATGTTTTCCCACCCTTTCCAGGTAAAACACCTGAATATGTACAAGGGCTTGAAAGCCTAGAGGAAGGACCATGGAGCCACACCAGCGACAGCACGCAGGCCAACTTGGTGCCTGCAGGCCATCCAGCGTTGTCCTGGCCCCGGGCGCTCTTCCAGAAGCTTTCCATTGCCCTGCCTGAGATACCCGTCCTGTCCCGGACGTCACTGCTTTTTTCCTTCCTCACCTCTGTCCGGAGAGAAATTCCAGCGGAAGGTATGGGTGACACATCCTCTTCTTTACAGGCGGCAGCCTGGCAACTCCTGCAGAAAGGCCAGCAGAAACCCACTCACACCGGGCCACCCACAAAGCTGTGGCCCCTCACTCCCTCCCACCAGCACAGCCCCGAGACTGCTGACGGGGCAGAGAATATGGAGTCAGGCACAGCTTCAGGGGCTATTGCTGCCTGGAGCTCTGTTTATATTGATCTCAACGAGGCATACCTGGGGAGGGCGGGCCGGCAGGGTAAGGCTGCCCAGGTCAGCTAATCCACAACCCTCAGGGAATCACATTGTTGAAAATGGACCCCGCTAAGGCAGAAGAGAAGCCAAGGGACAAAAGGACACAATGCCATTTGCAGCACCGTAGATGAGTCTAGAAGTAATCACGTGACTTGTAGTAAGTCAGAAAGTGAAAGACACATATCATATCATATCACTTATAGGTGTTACCTAAAAATGGATACCAGGGCAGATATTTCCACGGAGAAGGGCAGTCACAGATTCATTAAACAAACTTATGGTTCACCAATGGAAAGGTGTGAGGATTGGTTTCATTACGATATCGGGGTTAACAGACATATACAAACACAGGTGACATATATAATCACCAAAGACCTACAGAATACCAAGAGAGGACTACTCAACATTCTGTCATAACGTACATGGGAAAAGGATCCCAAGAAGAACAGTCATCTGTATATGTGTAAAAGAACCACATCTTCCACACCTACAACAAGCCAAACATTGTAATCAAACTTGCTGTAATAAAAAATAAAAACTTAAATTAAAAACACGAAGAAGAAGTAGTGAGACAAACGTGAGGGGCTTTCTCCTGGTACATTCCATTCTAAACTCCAATCTAGAACACCACTTCCACTGAGGCTCTCTTGCCCTAGTAACCAGATTTGGTAAGGGTGAACTGCTGCCACCTTGTGGCCGTTTCACACAACAGCAGCTTTAATCCCAACGCTAATGGTCAGTTGATATTCAAAATCATTGCAGGCCTGTAAATGACACCTGCCCTGAAAACAAATCCTGGGGTCACATATCGACCAAAAAATTCAAAGGATGTCCCTATTTCAAAACGACCGTTTCAAAAGGCATATTTTACGCACATTAGTGTTCTGCTTCTTTTCCTTTCTTTCCTTTTTTGATAAAAAAAACGGGAATGGAAAAAGGCATCCCTCAGGATGGGTGAAAATCGTTGCAAACGAATCAATGGACACAGGTTTAATCTCCAATATATATAAACAGCTCATGCAGCTTAATATTAAAAAAAAGAAACAACCCAAAAAAAAATGGGCAGAAGATCTAAAGAGACGTTTCTTCAAAGGAGACACAGAGATGGCCAAGACGCACATGAAAAGCTGCTCAACAGCACTAATTATTAGAGAAATGCAAATCAAAACTACAATGAGGTATCACCTCACACCTGTTAGAATCGGCATCATCAGAAAATCTACAAACAACCAATTCTGGGGAGGGTGTGGACAAAAGGAGCCCTCTTCCACTATTGGTGGGAATGTAAATTGATACAGTCACTATGGAGAACAGTATGGAGCTTCCTTAAAAAAACTAGAAATAGAATTACCATCTGATCCAGCAATCCCACTTCTGGGCATATACCCAGAGAAAACCGTATTTCAAAAAGGCCCATTCACCACAATGTTCGTTGCAACACTATTTACAATAGCCAGGTAATGGAAGCAACCTAAATGCCCACAGACAGATGAATGGATAAAGATGTGGTACATATATAAAATGGAATATGACTCGGCCATAAAAAGGAATGAAACTGGGTCATTTGTAGAGACATCGATGGATCGAGAGACTGTCATACAGAATGAGGTAAGTCAGAAAGAGGAAAACAAATATTGTATATTAATGCATATATGTGGAGCCTAAAAATGGTACAGATGAACTGGTTTGCAGGGAAGAAATAGAGACACAGAGGTAGAGAACAAACGTATGGACACCAAGTGTGGGAAGCCATGGGGTGGTGGTGGTGGGATGAGTTGGGAGTTTGGGATTGACCTGTATACATGTATATACATAAAATACATAACTAATAATAACGTGCTGTATAAAAAATTAAATAAAATTAAATTTCAAAATTTTAAAAAATAAAATTTAAAAATAAAACAGAAAAAATTCTTCCCATCACACAGATGTATTTATAGGAAAGTATTATTTCCATGCTTATATCTATAAATACATAAAAGGGGAATAAAATCTAACTTGAACCATAAATAAAAAAAAAACCTGAACCCAGGAGTTATACAGAGGAAAACCCTATCAGGGCACTTGCTCCAGTGGTAAACAATTCTGAAATTGGTCAGAGGTGGGGAACCATCTCCCATACAGCCAGCAACCCACCCCCCACGCAAGGAGCGTCCTCATTGCAAAGCTGGGGGACCGTGCCGAGGCATCTGTGAGTAAACGTGAGCTGAGCCCCAGGCCAGCTGGTGCTGAACTGTTCCCACCCATTCCAGGTAAAACACCTGAATATGTACAAGGGCTTGAAAGCCTAGAGGAAGGACCGTGGAGCCACACCAGCGACAGCACACAGGCCAACTTGGTGCCTGCAGGCCAGCCAGCGTGGTCCTGGCCCCGGCGCTCTTCCAGAAGTTTTCCATTGCCCTGCCTGTGATACCCATCCTGTCCCGGCCCCCACTGCTTTTTTCCTTCCTCACCTCTGTCCGGAGAGAAATTCCAGTGGAAGGTATGGGTGACACATCCTCTTCTTTACAGGCGGCAGCCTGGCAACGCCTGCAGAAAGGCCATCAGAACCCCACTCACACCGGGCCACCCACAAAGCTGTGGCCCCTCACTCCCTCCGACCAACACAGCCCCGAGACTGCTGAGAGGGCAGAGAATATGGAGTCAGGCACAGCTTCAGAGGCTACTGCTGCCTGGAGCGCTGTTTATATTGACCTCAACGAGGCACACCTGAGGAGGGCAGGCCAGCAGTGTAAGGCTGCCCAGGTCAGCTAATCCACAACCCTCAGGGAATCACATTGTTGAAAATGGACCCCGCAAAGGCAGAAGAAGAGCCAAGGAAAAAAAGGACAAAATGCCATTTGCAGCCCTGTAGATGAGTCTAGAAGTAATCACGTGACTTGTAGTAAGTCAGAAAGTGAAAGACACATATCATACCACTTAGAGGTGTTACCTAAAAATGGATACCAGGGCAGATATTTCCACGGAGAAGGGCAATCACAGATTCATTAAACAAACTTATGGTTCACCAATGGAAAGGTGTGAGGATTGGTTTCATTACGATATCGGGGTTAACAGACATATACAAACACAGGTGACATATATAATCACCAAAGACCTACAGAATACCAAGAGAGGACTACTCAACATTCTGTCATAACGTACATGGGAAAAGGATCCCAAGAAGAACAGTCATCTGTATATGTGTAAAAGTACCACATCTTCCACACCTACAACAAGCCAAACATTGTAATCAAACTTGCTGTAATAAAAAATAAAAACTTAAATTAAAAACACGAACAAGAATAGTGAGACAAACGTGAGGGGCTTTCTCCTGGTACATTCCATTCTAAACTCCAATCTAGAACACCACTTCCACTGAGGCTCTCTTGCCCTAGTAACCAGATTTGGTAAGGGTGAACTGCTGCCACCTTGTGGCCGTTTCACACAACAGCAGCTTTAATCCCAACGCTAATGGTCAGTTGATATTCAAAATCATTGCAGGCCTGTAAATGACACCTGCCCTGAAAAGAAATCCTGGGGTCACATATCGACCAAAAATTTCAAAGGACGTCCATATTTCAAAACCACCGTTTCAAAAGGCATATTTTACGCACATTAGTGTTCTGCTTCTTTTCCTTTCTTTCCTTTTTTGTTAAAAAACACGGGAATGGAAAAAGGCATCCCTCAGAATGGGCGAAAATCGTTGCAGACGAATCAATGGACAGAGGTTTAATCTCCAATATATATAAACAGCTCATGCAGCTTAATATTAAAAAAACAAACAACCCAATACAAAAATGGGCAGAAGATCTAAAGAGACGTTTCTTCAAAGGAGACACAGAGATGGCCAAGACACACATGAAAAGCTGCTCAACAGCACTAATTATTAGAGAAATGCAAATCAAAACTACAATGAGGTATCTCCTCACACCTGTTAGAATCGGCATCATCAGAAAATCTACAAACAACCAATTCTGGGGAGGGTGTGGACAAAAGGAGCCCTCTTCCACTATTGGTGGGAATGTAAATTGATACAGTCACTATGGAGAACAGTATGGAGTTTCCTTAAAAAAACTAGAAATAGAATTACCATCTGATCCAGCAATCCCACTTCTGGGCATATACCCAGAGAAAACCGTATTTCAAAAAGGCACATTCACCACAATGTTCGTTGCAGCACTATTTACAATAGCCAGGTAATGGAAGCAACCTAAATGCCCACAGACAGATGAATGGATAAAGATGTGGTACATATATAAAATGGAATATTACTCGGCCATAAAAAGGAATGAAACTGGGTCATTTGTAGAGACATCGATGGATCGAGAGACTGTCATACAGAATGAAGTAAGTCAGAAAGAGGAAAACAAATATTGTATATTAATGCATATATGTGGAGCCTAAAAATGGTACAGATGAACTGGTTTGCAGAGAAGAAATAGAGACACAGAGGTAGAGAACAAACGTATGGACACCAAGTGTGGGAAGCCATGGGGTGGTGGTGGTGGGATGAGTTGGGAGTTTGGGATTGACCTGTATACGTGTATATACATAAAATACATAACTAATAATAACGTGCTGTATAAAAAAATAAATAAAATTAAATTTCAAAATTTTAAAAAATAAAATTTAAATATAAAACAGAAAAAATTCTTCCCATCACACAGATGTATTTATAGGAAAGAATTATTTCCATGCTTATATCTATAAATACATAGAAGGGGAATAAAATCTAACTTGAACCAAAAAAGAAAAAAAAAAACCTGAACCCAGGAGTTATACAGAGGAAAACCCAATCAGGGCACTTGCTCCAGTGGTAAACAATTCTGAAATTGGTCAGAGGTGGGGAACCATCTCCCATACAGCCAGCAACCCACCCCCCACGCAAGGAGCGTCCTCATTGCAAAGCTGGGGGACCGTGCCGAGGCATCTGTGAGTAAACGTGAGCTGAGCCCCAGGCCAGCTGCTGCTGAACTGTTCCCACCCTTTCCAGGTAAAACACCTGAATATGTACAAGGGCTTGAAAGCCTAGAGGAAGGACCGTGGAGCCACACCAGCGACAGCACACAGGCCAACTTGGTGCCTGCAGGCCAGCCAGCGTGGTCCTGGCCCCGGCGCTCTTCCAGAAGCTTTCCATTGTCCTGCCTGAGATACCCATCCTGTCCCGGCCCCCACTGCTTTTTTCCTTCCTCACCTCTGTCCGGAGAGAAATTCCAGCGGAAGGTATGGGTGACACATCCTCTTCTTTACAAGCGGCAGCCTGGCAACTCCTGCAGAAAGGCCAGCAGAACCCCACTCACACCGGGCCACCCACAAAGCTGTGGCCCCTCACTCCCTCCCACCAGCACAGCCCCGAGACTGCTGACGGGGCAGAGAATATGGAGTCAGGCACAGCTTCAGAGGCTACTGCTGCCTGGAGCGCTGTTTATATTGACCTCAACGAGGCACACCAGGGGAGGGTAGGCCGGCAGGGTAAGGCTGCCCAGGTCAGCTAATCCACAACCCTCAGGGAATCACATTGTTGAAAATGGACCCCGCAAAGGCAGAAGAGAAGCCAAGGGAAAAAAGGACAAAATGCCATTTGCAGCCCTGTAGATGAGTCTAGAAGTAAGCACGTGACTTGTAGTAAGTCAGAAAGTGAAAGACAGATATCATATCACTTAGAGGTGTTACCTAAAAATGGATACCAGGGCAGATATTTCCACGGAGAAGGGCAATCACAGATTCATTAAACAAACTTATGGTTCACCAATGGAAAGGTGTGAGGATTGGTTTCATTACGATATCGGGGTTAACGGACATATACAAACACAGGTGACATATATAATCACCAAAGACCTACAGAATACCAAGAGAGGACTACTCAACATTCTGTCATAACGTACATGGGAAAAGGATCCCAGGAAGAACAGACATCTGTATATGTGTAAAAGAACCACATCTTCCACACCTACAACAAGCCAAACATTGTAATCAAACTTGCTGTAATAAAAAATAAAAAATTAAATTAAAAACACGAACAAGAAGTAGTGAGACAAACGTGAGGGGCTTTCACCTGGCACATTCCATTCTAAACTCCAATCTAGAACACCACTTCCACTGAGGCTCTCTTGCCCTAGTAACCAGATTTGGTAAGGGTGAACTGCTGCCACCTTGTGGCCGTTTCACACAACAGCAGCTTTAATCCCAACGCTAATGGTCAGTTGATATTCAAAATCATTGCAGGCCTGTAAATGACACCTGCCTTGAAAACCAATCCTGGGGTCACATATCGACCAAAAAATTCAAAGGACGTCCATATTTCAAAAGGACCGTTTCAAAAGGCATATTTTACGCACATTAGTGTTCTGCTTCTTTTCCTTTCTTTCCTTTTTTGTTAATAAACACGGGAATGGAAAAAGGAATCCCTCAGAATGGGCGAAAATCGTTGCAGACGAATCAATGGACAGAGGTTTAATCTCCAGTATATATAAACAGCTCATGCAGCTTAATATTAAAAAAAACAAACCACCCAAAAAAAAATGGGCAGAAGATCTAAAGAGACGTTTCTTCAAAGGAGACACAGAGATGGCCAAGACGCACATGAAAAGCTGCTCAACAGCACTAATTATTAGAGAAATGCAAATCAAAACTACAATGAGGTATCACCTCACACCTGTTAGAATCGGCATCATCAGAAAATCTACAAACAACAAATTCTGGGGAGGGTGTGGACCAAAGGAACCCTCTTCCACTATTGGTGGGAATGTAAATTGATACAGTCACTATGGAGAACAGTATGGAGTTTCCTTAAAAAAACTAGAAATAGAATTACCATCTGATCCAGCAATCCCACTTCTGGGCATATACCCAGAGAAAACCATATTTCAAAAAGGCACATTCAACACAATGTTCGTTGCAGCACTATTTACAATAGCCAGGTTATGGAAGCAACCTAAATGCCCACAGACAGATGAATGGATAAAGATGTGGTACATATATAAAATGGAATATGACTCGGCCATAAAAAGGAATGAAACTGGGTCATTTGTAGAGACATCGATGGATCGAGAGACTGTCATACAGAATGAAGTAAGTCAGAAAGAGGAAACCAAATACTGTATATTAATGCATATATGTGGAACCTAAAAAATGGTACAGATGAACTGGTTTGCAGGGAAGAAATAGAGACACAGAGGTAGAGAACAAACGTATGGACACCAAGTGTGGGAAGCCATGGGGTGGTGGTGGTGGGATGAGTTGGGAGATTGGGATTGACCTGTATACATGTATATGCATAAAATACATAACTAATAATAACGTGCTGTATAAAAAAAATAAAATTAAATTTCAAAATTTTAAAGAATAAAATTTAAAAATAAAAGAGGAAAAAGTTCTTCCCGTCACACAGATGTATTTATAGGAATGAATTATTTCCATGCTTATATCTATAAATATATAAAAGAGGAATAAAATCTAACTTGAAGCATAAAAGAAAAAAACACCTGAACCCATGAGTTATACAGAGGAAAACCCTATCAGCGCACTTGCTCCAGCGGTAAACAATTCTGAAATTGGTCAGAGGTGGGAAACCATCTCCCATACAGCCAGCAACCCACGCCCCAGGCAAGGAGCGTCCTCATTGCAAAGCTGGGGGACCGTGCCGAGGCATCTGTGAGTAAACGTGAGCTGAGCCCCAGGCCAGCTGCTGCTGAACTCTTCCCACCCTTCCCAGGTAAAACACCTGAATATGTACAAGGGCTTGAAAGCCTAGAGGAAGGGCCGTCGAGCCACACCAGCGACAGCACGCAGGCCAACTTGGTGCCTGCAGGCCAGCCAGGGTGGTCTTGGCCCCGGGCGCTCTTCCAGAAGCTTTCCATTGCCCTGCCTGTGATACCCCTCCTGTCCCGGCCCCCACTGCTTTTTTCCTTCCTCACCTCTGTCCGGAGAGAAATTCCAGCGGAAGTATGGGTGACACATCCTCTTCTTTACAGTTGGCAGCCTGGCAACTCCTGCAGAAAGGCCAGCAGAGTCCCACTCACACCGGGCCACACACAAAGCTGTGGCCCCTCACTCCCTCCCACCAGCACAGCCACGAGACTGCTGACGGGGCAGAGAATATGGAGTCAGGCACAGCTTCAGGGGCTATTGCTGCCTGGAGCGCTGTTTATATTGACCTCAACGAGGCACACCTGGGGAGGGCAGGCCGGCAGGGTAAGGCTGCCCAGGTCAGCTAATCCACAACCCTCAGGGAATCACATTGTTGAAAATGGACCTCACTAAGGCAGAATAGAAGCCAAGGAAAAAAGGACACAATGCCATTTGCAGCACCGTAGATGAGTCTAGAAGTAATCACGTGACATGTAGTAAGTCAGAAAGTGAAAGACACATATCATATCATATCACTTATAGGTGTTAACTAAAAATGGATACCAGGGCAGATATTTCCACGGAGAAGGGCAATCACAGATTCATTAAACAAACTTATGGTTCACCAATGGAAAGGTGTGAGGATTGGTTTCATTACGATATCGGGGTTAACAGACATATACAAACACAGGTGACATATATAATCACCAAAGACCTACAGAATACCAAGAGAGGACTACTCAACATTCTGTCATAACGTACATGGGAAAAGGATCCCAAGAAGAAGAGTCATCTGTATATGTGTAAAAGAACCACATCTTCCACACCTACAACAAGCCAAATATTGTAATCAAACTTGCTGTAATGAAAAATAAAAAAATATTAAATTAAAAACACGAACAAGAAGTAGTGAGACAAACTTGAGGGGATTTCTCCTGGCACATTCCATTCTAAATTACAATGTAGAACGCGACATCCATTGAGGCTCTGTTGCCCTACAAACCAGATTTGGTAAGGGAGAACTGCTGCCACCTGGTGGCCGTTTCACACAACAGCAGCTTTAATCCCAGCGCTAATGGTCCATTAATATTCAAAATCATTGCAGGCCTGTAAATGACACCTGCCCTGAAAACAAATCCTGGGGTCACATATCGACCAAAAAATTCAAAGGACGTCCATATTTCAAAACGACCGTTTCAAAAGGCATATTTTACGCACATTAGTGTTCTGCTTCTTTTCCTTTCTTTCCTTTTTTGTTAAAAAAACGGGAATTGAAAAAGGAATCCCTTTGAATGGGCGAAAATCGTTGCAAACGAATCAATGGACAGAGGTTTAATCTCCAATATATATAAACAGCTCATGCATCTTAATATTAAAAAAACCAACAACCCAATACAAAAATGGGCAGAAGATCTAAAGAGACGTTTCTTCAAAGAAGACACAGAGATGGCCAAGACGCACATGAAAAGCTGCTCAACAGCACTAATTATTAGAGAAATGCAAATCAAAACTACAATGAGGTATCACCTCACACCTGTTAGAATCGGCATCATCAGAAAATCTACAAACAACAAATTCTGGGGAGGGTGTGGACAAAACGAGCCCTCTTCCACTATTGGTGGGAATGTAAATTGATGCAGTCACTATGGAGAACAGTATGGAGTTTCCTTAAAAAAACTAGAAATAGAATTACCATCTGATCCAGCAATCCCACTTCTGGGCATATACCCAGAGAAAACCATAAATCAAAAAGACACATTCACCACAATGTTCATTGCAGCACTATTTACAATAGCCAGGTAATGGAAGC
The DNA here is from genome assembly GCF_964341445.2 of Mesoplodon mirus. NCBI lineage: Eukaryota > Metazoa > Chordata > Mammalia > Artiodactyla > Ziphiidae > Mesoplodon > Mesoplodon mirus. Next base: position 1,011,188 of record NW_028295773.1, read on the forward strand.
AACCTAAATGCCCACAGACAGATGAATGGATAAAGATGTGGTACATATATAAAATGGAATATTACTCAGCCATAAAAAGGAATGATACTGGCTCATTTGTAGAGACATCGATGGATCTAGAGAAAGTCATACAGAATGAAGTAAGTCAGAAAGAGGAAAACAAATATTGTATATTAATGCATATACGTGGAACCTAAAAAATGGTACAGATGAACTGGTTTGCAGGGAAGAAATAGAGACACAGAGGTAGAGAACAAACGTATGGACACCAAGTGTGGGAAGCCATGGGGTGGTGGTGGTGGGATGAGTTGGGAGATTGGGATTGACCTGTATACATGTATATGCATAAAATACATAACTAATAATAACCTGCTGTATAAAAAAATAAATAAAATTACATTTCAAAATTTTAAAAACTAAAATTTAAAAATAAAACAGAAAAATGTTCTTCCCTTCACACAGATGTATTTATAGGAATGAATAATTTCCATGCTTATATCTATAAATACATAAAAGAGGAAAAAAATCTAACTTGAACCATAAAAGTAAAAAAGAACCTGAACCCACCAGTTATACAGGGGAAAATCCTATCAGGCACTTGCTCAAGTGGTAAACAATTCTGAAATTGGTCAGAGGTGGGGAACCATCTCCCATAAAGCCAGCAAGCAAACCACCATGCAAGGAGTGTCCTCATTGCAAAGCTGGGGGAACGTGCCGAGGCATCTGTGAGTAAATATGAGTTGAGCCCCAGTACAGATGCTGCTGAACTGTTCCCACCTTTCCCAGGTAAAACACCTGAATATGTACAAGGGCTTGAAAGCCTAGAGGAAGGGCCTTGGAGACACACCAGCGAGAGCACGCAGGGCAACTTGGTGCCTGCAGGCCAGCCAGGGTGGTCCTGACCCTGGGCCCTCTTCCAGAAGCTTTCCATTGCCCTACCTGATATACCCCTCCTGTCCTGGCCCCCAATGCTTTTTTCGTTCCTCACCTCTGTCCGGAGAGAAATTCCAGTGGAAGGTATGGGTGACACATCCTCTTCTTTACAGGTGGCAGCATGGCAACACCTGCAGAAAGGCCAGCAGAGCCCCACTCACACCGGGACACCCACAAAGCTGTGGCCCCTCACCCCCTCCCACCAGCACAGCCCCGAGACTGCTGACGGGGCAGAGAATATGGAGTCAGGCACAGCTTCAGGGGCTATTGCTGCCTGGAGCTCTGTTTATATTGACCTCAACGAGGCACACCTGGGGAGGGCGGACCGGCAGGGTAAGGCTGCCCAGGTCAGCTAATCCACAACCCTCAGGGAATCACATTGTTGAAAATGGACCCCACTAAGGCAGAAGAGAAGCCAAGGGAAAAAAGGACACAATGCCATTTGCAGCACCGTAGATGAGTCTAGAAGTAATCACGTGACTTGTAGTAAGTCAGAAAGTGAAAGACACATATCATATCATATCACTTATAGGTGTTACCTAGAAATGGATACCAGGGCAGATATTTCCACGGAGAAGGGCAATCACAGATTCATTAAACAAACTTATGGTTCACCAATAGAAAGGTGTGGGGATTGATTTCATTACGATATCGGGGTTAAGAGACATATACAAACACAGGTGACATATATAATCACCAAAGACCTACGGAATACCAAGAGAGGACTACTCAACATTCTGTCATAACGTACATGGGAAAAGGATCCCAGGAAGAACAGACATCTGTATATGTGTAAAAGAACCACATCTTCCACACCTACAACTAGCCAAACATTGTAATCAAACTTGCTGTAATAATAAATAAAATAATTAAATTAAAAACACGAACAAGAAGTAGTGAGACAAACGTGAGGGGCTTTCTCCTGGTACATTCCATTCTAAACTCCAATCTAGAACACCACTTCCACTGAGGCTCTCTTGCCCTAGTAACCAGATTTGGTAAGGGTGAACTGCTGCCACCTTGTGGCCGTTTCACACAACAACAGCTTTAATCCCAACGCTAATGTTCAGTTGATATTCAAAATCATTGCAGGCCTGTAAATGACACCTGCCCTGAAAACAAATCCTGGGGTCACATATCGACCAAAAAATTCAAAGGACGTCCATATTTCAAAACGACCATTTCAAAAGGCATATTTTACGCACATTAGTGTTCTGCTTCTTTTCCTTTCTTTCCTTTTTTGTTAAAAAAAAACGGGAATGGAAAAAGGCATCCCTCAGAATGGGCGAAAATCGTTGCAAACGAATCAATGGACAAATGTTTAATCTCCAATATATATAAACAGCACATGCAGCTTAATATTACTAAAACAAACAACCCAATACAAAAATGGGCAGAAGATCTAAATAGACGTTTCTTCAAAGAAGACACAGAGATGGCCAAGACGCACATGAAAAGCTGCTCAACATCACTAATTGTTAGAGAAATGCAAATCAAAACTACAATAAGGTATGACGTCACACCCATTAGAGTCGGCATCATCAGAAAATCTACAAACAAAAATTCTGGGAAGGGTGTGGACAAAAGGAACCCTCTTCCACTATTGGTGGGAATGTAAATTGATACTGTCACTATGGAGAACAGTATGGAGGTTCCTTTAAAAAACTAAAAAGAGGAGAACCATCTGATCCAGCAATCCCACTTCTGAGCATATACCCAGAGAAAAACAAAAATCAAAGAGACACATTCACCACAATGTTCATTGCAGCACTATTTACAATAGCCAGGTAATGGAAGCAACCTAAATGCCCACAGACAGAAGAACGGATAAAGATGTGGTACATATATAAAATGGAGTATTACTCAACCATATAAAGGAATGAAACTGGGTCATTTGTAGAGAACTCGATGTATCTAGAGACTGTCATACAGAGTGGAGTAAGTCAGAAACAGAAAAACAAATATTGTATATTAATGCCTATATTTGGTACCTAGAAAAGTGGTACAGATGAACTTGTTTGCAGGGCAGAAATAGAGACACACAGGTAGAGAACAAACGTATGGACACAAATAGGGGGAAGCCATGGGGTGGTGGTGGTGGTGGGATGAGTTGGGAGATTGGGATTGACCTGTATACATGTAAATGCATAAAATACATAACTAATAATAACCTGCTGTATAAGAAAATAAATTTAAATTTCAAAATTTTTAAAAATAAAACAGAAAAATGTTCTTGCATTCACACAGATGTATTTATATGAATGACTTATTTCCATGCTTATATCTATAAATACATAAAAGAGGAATAAAATTTAACTTGAAACAATGGAGAAAAAAAAATAACCTGAACCCAAGAGTTATACAGAGGAAAACCCTATCAAGGCACTTACTCCAGCGGTAAACAATTCTGAAATTGGTCAGATGTGGAGAATCATCTCCAATACAGCCAGCAGCCCCACCCCACGCAAGGAGGGTCCTCATTGCAAAGCTGCGGGACCGTGCCGACGCTTCTGTGAGTAAACGTGAGCTGAGCCCCAGGCCAGCTGCTGCTGAACTGTTCCCACCCTTCCCAGGTAAAACACCTGAATATGTACAAGGGCTTGAAAGCCTAGAGGAAGGGCAGTGGAGTCACACCAGCGACAGCACACAGGCCCACTTGGTGCCTGCAGGCCAGCCAGGATGGTCCTGGCCACAGGCGCTCTTCTGGAAGCTTTCCATTTTCCTGCCTGAGATACCACTCCTATCCCGGCCCCCACTCCTTTTTTTCCTTCCTCACCTCAGCCCGGAGAGAAATTTCATCAGACGTTATGGGTGACGCATCCTCTTCTTTACAGGTGGCAGCCTGGCAACTCCTAAGCCTTGCCGTTACCTAACCCTAACCCTAGCCCGGAACGGAAACCCACCACCAGCCCTATACCTTTCCCTACGCCGTAGCCTATTCCTGGCCCGTACGCAGGCACTGAACCTTTCATCAGCACGTATCCTGACCCTGCCATTTTGCCGTACCCTCACATGTGCCCTAAGCCTTGCCGTTCCCTAACCCTAACCCTAGCCTGGAACGGAAACCCACCACAAGACATACACCTTACCCCCAAGCCGTAGCCTACTCCTGGTCCATACGAGGGCACTGATTTGTGCGTCAGCACGTAGCCTGACCTTCCCACATTACCATAACGTCACCTGTGCCCTAAGCCTTGCTGTTCCCTTACACTAACCCTAGCCCGGAACGGAAACCCACCACCAGCCCTACACCTAACCCCCAACCCGTGGCCTACACCTGGCCGGTACGCTGGCACTGACCCATGCGTCAGCACGTAGCCTGACCCTCTCACGTTTTCGTACCCTCACCTGTGCCCAAAGCCTTGCCGTTCCCTAACCCTAACCATAGCCCGGAAGGGAAACCCACCACCAGCCCTAGACCTTACCCTACGACATAGCCTACTCCTGGCCTGTACGCTGGCACTGGCCCATCCGTCAGCACGTAGCCTGACGATCCCACGTTTCCGTACCCTCACCTGTGCCCTAAGCCTTGCCGTTCCCTAACCCTAACCCTAGCCCCCAACTGAAATGCCCCACCAGCCCTACAACTTACCCCCAGGCCGTAGCCTACTCCTGGCCCGTATTCTGGCACTGACACGTGCGTCAGCACGTAGCCTGACCCTTCCACGTTTCCGTATCCTCACCTGTGCCCTAAGCCTTGCCTTTCACTAACCCTAACCATAGCCCGGAACGGAAACCCACCACCAACCCTACACCTTACACTACGCCGTAGCCTACTCCTGGCCCGTATGCTGGCACTGACCCGTGTGTCAGCACGTAGCCTGACCTTCCCACATTTCCGTACCCTAACCTGTGCCCTTAGCCTTGACGTTCCCTAACCCTAACCCTAGTACGGAACGGAAACCCACCACCAGCCCTACACCTAACACCCAAGCCATAGCCTAATCCTGGCCTGTACGCTGGCACTGACCCATGCGTCAGCACGTAGCCTGACCCTCCCACGTTTCCGTAACCTCACCTGTGCCCTAAGCCTTTCCGTTCCCTATCCCTAACCCTAGCCCAGAAAGGAAACCCACCACCAGCCATAAACCTTTCTCTACGACGTAGCCTACTCCTGGCCCGTACGCTAGCATTGACACGTGCATTAGCACGTAGCCTGAACCTCCAACTTTTCTGTACCCTCACCTGAGCCCTAAGCTTTGCCGTTCCCTAACACTAACCCTAGCCCGGAACGGAAACCCATGACAAGCCCTAGATCTTACCCTACCCCGTAGCCTACTCCTTGCCCGTACGCTGGCACTGACCCGTGCGTCAGCACGTAGCCTGACCCTCCCACGTTTCCGTTCCCTCACCTATGCCCTAAGCCTTGCCGTTCCCTAACCCTAACCGTACCCCGCAATGAAAACCCACCAACAGCCCTACACGTTACCCTACACCGTAGCCTACTCCTGGCCCGTACGCTGGCACTGACCCATGCATCAGTACGTAGCCTGACCCTCCCAAGTTTCCGTACCCGCACCTGTGCCCAAGCCTTGACGTTCCCTAACCCTAACCCTAGCCCGAAACGGAAACCCACCACCATCCCTAGACATTACCCTACGCCGTAGCCTACTCCTGGCGTGTACGTTGGCACTGACCCGTGCGTCATCACGTAGCCTGACACTCCCACGTTTCCGTACCCTCACCTGTGCCCTAAGCCTTGCCATTCCCTCACCCTAACCCTAGCCAGGAACGGAAACCCACCACCAGCCCTACACCTTACCCTATGCCGTAGCCTACTCCTGGCCCGTACGCTGGCACTAAAACGCGCGTCAGCACGTAGCCTGACCCTCACACGTTTCCGTACCCTCACCTGTGCCCTAAGCCTTGCCGTTCCCTAACCCTAACCCTATTCCGAAAAGGAAACACACCACCAGCCCTACAGCTTACCCACAAGCCATAGCCTACTCCTAGCCCGTACGCTGGCACTGACACGTGTGTCAGCATGTAGCCTGATCCTCCCACGTTTCTGTTCCCTCACCTGTGCCCTATGCATTGCCGTTCCCTAACCCTAACCCTAGCCCGGAACGGAAACCCACCACCAGCCATACACTTTACCCTACGCCGTAGCCTACTCCTGGCCCGAACGCTGGCACTGACCCTTGCGTCAGCACGTAGCCTGACCCTACCACGTTTCCGTACCCTCACCTGTGCCCTAAGTCTTGCCGTTCCCTAAACCTATCCCTAGCCCGGAACGGAAACCCTGCACCAGCCCTACACATTACCCTACGCCGTAGCCTACTCCTGGCCCGTACGTTGGCACTGACCCGTGCGTCAGCACGTAGCCTGACCTTCACACATTTCCGTACCCTCACCTGTGCCCTAAGCCTTGCCGTTCCCTAACCATAACCCTAGTACCGAACGGAAACCCACCACCGGCCCTACACCTAAACTCCATGCCATAGCCTACTCATGGCCCGTACGCTGGCACTGACCCGTGCGTCAGCACTTATCCTGACCCTCCCACGTTTCCGTACCCTCACCTGTGCACTAAGCCTTGCCATTCCCTAACCCTAACCCTAGCCCTGAACGGAAACCCACCACCAGCCCTACACCTAACCCCCAAGCCGTAGCCTACTCCTGGCCGGTACGCTGGCACTGACACATGCGTCAGCACGTAGCCTGACTCTCCCACGTTTCTGTACCCTAAGCTGTGCCCTAAGCCTTGCCGTTCCCTAACCCTAACCCTAGCCCGGAACGGAAACCCACCACCAGCCCTGCATCTTACCCCCAAGCCGTAGCCTACTCCTTGCCCATACGATGGCACTGACCAGTGCATCAGCACGTAGCCTGACCCTCCCACGTTTCCGTACCCTCACCTGTGCCCTAAGGCTTGCCGTTCCCTATCCCTAAACGTGGTCCACAATGCCAACCCACCACCAGCCCTCCACCTTACCCTACGCCGTAGCCTACTCCTGGCCCGTACGCTGGCACTGATCCATGCATCAGTACGTAGCCTGACCCTCCCACGTTTCCGTACCTTCACCTGTGCCCTAAACCTTGACGTTCCCTAACCCTAACCCTAACCCGGAACGGAAACCCACCACCATCCCTAGAAATTACCCTCCGCCGTAGCCTACTCCTGGCCTGTATGCTGGCACTGACCCGTGCGTCAGCAAGTAGCCTGACCCTCCCACGTTTCCGTACACTCACCTGAGCACTAAGCCTTTCCATTCCGTAACCCTAACCCTAGCCCGGAATGGAAAGCCACCACCAGCCCAACAACTTAACCCCAAGCCGTAGCCTACTCCTGGCCCGTATTCTGGCACTGACACGTGCGTCAGCAAGTAGCCTGACCCTCCCACGTTTCAGGACCCTCAACTGTGCCCTAAGTCTGGCCGTTCCTAACACTAACCCTAGCCCAGAAAGGAAACCCACCACCAGCTCTACACCTTACCCCCAAGCCGTAGCCTACTCCTGGTCCATACGCTGGCACTGACCTGTGCGTCAGCACGTAGGCTGAACTTCCCACATTACCGTACCCTCACCTGTGCCCTAAGCCTTGCCGTTCCCTAACTCTAACCCTAGTACGGAACGGAAACACACAACCAGCCCTACACCTAACCCCCAAGCCATAGACTAATCCTGGCCCGTACGCTGGCACTGACCCGTGCGTCAGCACGTAGCCTGACCCTCCCACATTTCCGTACCCTCACCTGTGCCCTAAGCCTTGCTGTTCCCTAACACTAACCCTAGCCTGGAACGGAAACACACCACCAACCCTACACCTAACCACCAAGCCGTAGCCTACTCCTGGCCGGTACGCTGGCACTGACACGTGCATCAGCATGTAGCCTGACCCTCCCACGTTTCCGTAACCTCACCTGTGCCCTACGCTTTGCCATTCCCTAACCATAAATGTAGCTCGAAAGGGAAACAGCCCTACACATTACCCTACGCCGTAGCCTACTCCTGGCCGGTACGATGGCACTGACACGTGCATCAGCATGAAGCCTGACCCTCCCACGTTTCCGTACCCTCACCTGTGCCCTAAGCCTTGCCGTTCCCTAACCATAACCCAAGCCGGAACGGAATCCCACCACCAGCCCTACACATTACCGTATGCCGTAGCCTATTCCTGGCCCGTACGCTGGCACTGACACGTGCGTCAGCATGTAGCCTGACCCTCACACGTTTCCGTACCGTCACCTGTGCCCTAAGCCTTGCCGTTCCCTAACCCTAACACTAGCCCGGAACGGAAACCCACCACAAGCCCTACACCTTACCATACGTCATAGCCTACACCTGGACCGTACGCTGGCACTGACCCGTGAGTCAGCACGTAGCCTGACCCTCCCACGTTTCCGTACCCTCACCTGTGCCCTAAGCCTTGCTGTTCCCTCACCCTATCCCTAGCCAGGAACGGAACCCCACCAGCAGCCCTAAACCTTACCCTACGCCGTAGCCTACTCCTGGCCCGTACGCTGGCACTGACCCGTGCGTCAGCATGTAGCCTGAACCTCCCACGTTTCCGTACCCTCACCTGTGCCCTAAGCCTTGCCGTTCCCTAACCCTAACCCTAGCCCCGAACGGAAACCCAACACCAACCCTACACCTAACCCCCAAGCCGTAGCCTACACCTGGCTGGTACGCTGGCACTGACCCGTGCATCGACACATAACCTGACCCTCCCCCGTTTCCGTACCCTCACCTGTGCCCTAAGCCTTGCCGTTCCCTAACCCTAACCCTAGCCATGAACGGAAACCCACCACCAGCCCTAAACCTTACCCCCAAGCCGTAGGCTACTCCTGGACCTTACGCTGGCACTGACCCGTGCGTCAGCACGTAGCCTGACCCTCCCACGTTTGCGGACCCTCACCTGTGCCCTAAGCCTTGCCATTCCCTAACCCTAACCCTAGCCCGGAATGGAAACCCACCACCAACCCTACACATTTCCCTACGCCGTAGCCTATTCCTGGCCCATACGCAGGCACTGACCCTTTCATCAGCACGTAGCCTGACCCTCCCACGTTTCCGTACCTTCACCTGTGCCCTAAGCCTTGCCGTTCCCTAAGCCTAACCCTAGCCCGGAACGGAAACACAACACCAGCCCTACACCTTACCCCCAAGCCGTAGCCTACTCCTGGTCCATACGCTGGCACTGACCTGTGCGTCAGCACGTAGCCTGAACTTCCCACATTACCGTACCCTCACCTGTGCCCTAAGCCTTGCCGTTCCCTAACCCTAACCCTAGTACGGAACGGAAACACACCACAAGCCCTACACCTAACCCCCAAGCCATAGCCTAATGCTGGCCCGTACGCTGGCACTGACCCGTGCGTCAGCACGTAGCCTGCCCCTCCCACGTTTCCGTACCCTCACCTGTGCCCCAAGCCTTGCTGTTCCCTAACACTAAACCTTGCCTTGAACGGAAACCCACCACCAGACCTACAGCTAACCACCAAGCCGTAGCCTAATCCTGGCCCGTACGCTGGCACTGACCCGTGCGTCAGCACGTAGCCTGACCCTCCCACGTTTCCGTATCCTCACCTGTGCCCTAAGCCTTGCCGTTCCCTAACCCTAAACCTAGCCCGGAACGGAAACCCACCGCAAGCCCTAGACCTTACCCTACGCCGTAGCCTATTGCTGGCCTGTACGCTGCCACTGACCCATGCGTCAGCAGGTAGCCTGACACTCCCACGTTTCTGTACCCTCACCTGTGCCCTAAGCATTGCCGTTCCGTAACCCTAACCCTAACCCGGAACGGAAACCCACCACCAGCCCTACACCTTACCCTACGCCGTAGCCTACTCCTGGCCCGAACGCTGGCACTGACCCATGCATCAGCACGTAGCCTGACCCTCCCACGTTTCCGTACCCTCACCTGTTCCCTAAGCCTTGCCGTTCCCTAACCCTAACCCTAGCCCGAAACGGAAACCCACCACCAGCCCTATACCTTACCCCACGCCGTAGCCTACTCCTGTCCCGTACGCTGGCACTGAACCGTGCGTCAGCACGTAGCCTGACCTTCCCACATTTCCGTACCCTCACCTGTGCCCTAAGCCTTGCTCTTCCCTAACCCTATCCCTAGTATGGAACGGAAACACTCCACCAGCCCTACACCTAACGCCCAAGCCATAGCCTACTCCTGGCCCGTACGCTGGCACTGACCCTTGCGGCAGCACGTAGCCTGACCCTCCCACGTTTCCGTACACTCACCTGTGCCCTAAGCCTTACCGTTCCCTAACCCTAACCCTAGCCCGGAATGGAAACCCACCATCAGCCCTACAACTAACCCCGAAGCCTTAGCCTAATCCTGGCTGGTATGCTGGCACTGACACGTGCGTCAGCACGTAGCCTGACCCTCACAGTTTTCCTTACCCTCACCTGTGCCCTAAGCCTTGCCGTTCCCTAACACTAACCCTAGCCCAGAACAGAAACCCACCACCCGCCCTAAACTCTACCCTACGCCGTAGCCTATTCCTGGCCCTCACCCTGGCACTGACACATGCGTCAGCACGTAGCCTGACCCTCCCACGTTTCCGTACCCTCACCTGTGCCCTAAGCCTTGACGTTCCCTAACCCTAACGCTAGCCCAGAACAAAGACCCACCACCAGCCCTACAACTTACCACCACGCCGTAGCCTGCTCCTGGCCCATATGCTGGCATTGAGCCGTGTGTCAGCACGTAGCCTGACCCACCCACGATTCCGAAACCTCACCTGTGCCCTAATCGTTGACGTTCGCTAACCCTAACCCTAGCCTGGAACAGAAACCCACCACCAGCCCTACAACTTACCACCACGCCTTAGCCTACTCCTGGCCCATATGCTGGCACTGACACGTGCGTCAGCACATAGCCTGAACATCCCAAGTTTCCGTAACCTCACCTGTGCCCTAAGCCTTGCCGTTCCCTAAACCTAACCCTATACCGGAACGGAAACCCACCACCAGCCCTACACCTTACCCTATGACGTAGCGTATACCTGGCCAGTACGCGGGTAATAGCCTGTGCTTCCGCACGTTGCCTGACCCTACCATGTTACCGTACCCTCACCTGTGCTCTAAGCCTTGCCATTCCCTTACCATAACCCTAGCCCTGAACGGAAACCCACCACCATCCCTAAACCTTACCCACAAGCCGTAGCCTACTCCTGGCCCATACGCTGGCACTGACCCGTGCGTCAGCACGTAGCCTGACCCTCCCATGTTTCCGTACCCTCACCTGTGCCCTAAGCCTTGCCGTTCCCTAACCCTAACCCTAGCCCGGAACGGAAACCCACCACCAGCACTAAACCTTACCCTACGCCGTAGCCTACTCCTGGCCGGTACGCTGGCACTGACCCGTGCGTCAGCACATAGCCTGACCCTCCCACGTTTCCGTACCCTCACCTGTGCCCTAAGCCTTGCCGTTCCCTAACCCTAACCCTAGCCCGGAACGGAAACCCACCACTAGCCCTAAACCTTTCCCTACGCCGTAGCCTACACCTGGCCCGTACGCTGGCACTGACCCATGCGTCAGCACGTTGTCTGACCCTCCCACGTTTCCGTACCCTCACCTGGGCCCTAAGCCTTGCCGTTTCCTAACCCTAACCCTAGCCCATGAACGGAAACCCACCACCAGCCCTACACCTTACCCTACGCCGTAGCATACTCCTGGCCCGTATGCTGGCACTGACCCGTGCGTCAGCACGTAGCCTAACCCTCTCACGTTTCCGAACCCTCACCTGTGCTGTAAGCCTTGCCGTTCCCTAACCCTAACCCTAGCCCTGAACGGAAACCCACCACCAGCCCTACACCTTACCCCCAAGCCGTAGCCTACTCCTGGCCGGTACGCTGGCACTGACCCGTGCGTCAGCACGTAGCCTGACCCTCCCTCGTTTCCGTACCCTCACCTGTGCCCTAAGCCTTGCCGTTCCCTAACCCTAAACCTAGTCCGGAACGGAAACACACCACCAGCCCTACACCTAACCCCCAAGCCGTAGCTTACTCCCGGCCAGTACGCTGGCACTGACCCGTGCATCATCACGTAGCCTGACCCTCCCACGTTTCCGTACAATCACCTGTGCCCTAAGCCTTGCCGTTCCCTAACCCTAATCGTAGCCCGGAACGGAAACCCACCACCACCCCTACACCTTACCCCCAAGCCGTAGCCTACTCCTGGCCCGTACGGTGGCACAGATCCGTGCGTCAGCACGAAGCCTGACCCTCCCACGTTTGCGGACACTCACCTGTGCCCTAAGCCTTGCCGTTCCCTAACCCTAACCCTAGCCCGGAACCGAAACCCACCACCAGCCCTACACCTTTCCCTACGCCGTAGCCTATTCCTGGCTCATACGCAGGCACTGACCCTTTCATCACCAAGTAGACTGACCCTCCCACGTTTCCGTACCCTCACCTGTGCCCTAAGCCTTGCCATTCACTAACCCTAACCCTAGCCCGGAACGGAAACCCACCACCAGCCCTACACCTTACTCTATGCCGTAGCCTACACCTGGCCCGTACGCGGGCACTGACCTGTGCTTCAGCACGTAGCCTGACCCTCCCATGTTACTGTACTCTCACCTGGGCTCTAAGCCTTGTCGTTCCCTAACCCTAACCCTAGCCCGGAACAGAAACCCACCACCAGCCCTACACTCTACCCTACGCCATAGCCTATTCCTGGCCCGTACACTGGCACTGAGCCGTGCGTCAGCACGTAGCCTGACCCTCCCACGTTTCCGTACCCTCACCTGTGCCCTAAGCCTTGAGGTTCCCTAACCCTAACTCTAGCCCGGAACAGAAAACCACCAACAGCCCTACAACTTACGACCACGCCGTAGCCTACTCCTGGCCCATATGCTGGCACTGACACGTGGGTCAGCACGTAGCCTGTCCCTCCCACGTTTCCGTAACCTCACCTGTGCCCTAAGCCTTGCCGTTTCCTAACCTTAACCCTAGCCCTGAACGGAAACCCACCACCAGCCCTACACCTTACACTATGCCGTAGCCTACACCTGGCCCGTACGCGGGCACTGACCTGTGCTTCAGCACGTAGCCTGACCCTCCCATGTTACTGTACTCTCACCTGGGCCCTAAGCCTTGCCATTCCCTAACCCTAACCCGAGCCTGGCACGGAATCCCACCCCCAGCCCTACACCTTATATTATGCCGTAGCCTAGTCCTGGCCCGTACGCAGGCACTGAACCGTGCGTCAACATATACCCTGACCCTCCCACGTTTCCGTACCCTCACCTGTGCCCTAAGCCTTGCCGTTCCCTAACCCTAACCCTAGCCCGGAACGGAAACCCACCACAATCCCTAAACCTTACCATACGCCGTAGCCTACTCCTGGCCCGTACGCTGGCACTGACCCGTGAGTCAGCACGTAGACTGACCCTCCCACATTTCCGTACCCTCACCTGTGCCCTAAGCCTTGCCGTTCCCTCACCCTAACCCTAGCCAAGAACGGAAACCCACCAGCAGCCCTAAACCTTACCCTACACCATAGCCTACTCCTGGCCCGTACGGTGGCACTGACCAGTGCGTCAGCACGTAGCCAGACCCTCACACGTTTCCGTACCCTCACCTGTGCCCTAAGCCTTGTCGTTCCCTAACCCTAACCCTAGTCTGGAACGGAAGCCCACCACCAGCCCTACAGCTTACCCCCGATCCATAGCCTATTCCTGGCCCGTACGCTGGCACTGACCCGTGCTTCAGCATGTAGCCTGACCCTCCCACGTTTCCGTAACCTCACCTGTGCCCTAAGCATTGCCGTTCCCTAACCCTAACCCTAGCCCGGAACAGAATCCCACCACCAGCCCTACACCTTACCATACGCCGTAGCCTACTCCTGGCCCGTACGCTGGCACTGACCCGTGAGTCAGCACGTAGACTGACCCTCCCATATTTCCGTACCCTCACCTGTGCCCTAAGCCTTGCCGTTCCCTCACCCTATCCCTAGCCCGGAACGGAAACCCACCAGCAGCCCTAAACCTTACCCTACACCATAGCCTACTCCTGGCCAGTACGGTGGCACTGACCAGTGCGTCAGCACGTAGCCTGACCCTCACACGTTTCCGTACCCTCACCTGTGCCCTAAGCCTTGTCGTTCCCTAACCCTAACCGTAGTCCAGAACGGAAGCCCACCACCAGCCCTACAGCTTACCCCCGATCCATAGCCTATTCCTGGCCCGTACGCTGGCACTGACACGTGCTTCAGCATGTAGCCTGACCCTCCCACGTTTCCGTACCCTCACCTGTGCCCTAAGCCTTGCCATTCCCTAACCCTAACCCTAGCCCGGAACGGAAACCCACCACCAGCCCTACACCTAACCCCCAAGCCGTAGCCTACTCATGGCTGGTACGCTGGCACTGACCCGTTCATCAGCACGTAGCCTGACCCTCCCACGTTTCCGTACCCTCACCTGTGCCCTAAGCCTTGCCGTTCCCTATCCCTAACCCTGGCCCGGAACGGAAACCCACCACCAGCCCTAAAACTTACCCCAAAGCCGTAGCCTATTCCTGGACCTTATGCTGGCACTGACCCGTGCGTCAGCACGTAGCCTGACCCTCCAACGTTTGCGGACCCTCACCTGTGCCCTAAGCCTTGCCATTCCCTAACCCTAAACCTAGACTGGAATGGAAACCCCCCACCAGCCCTACACCTTTCCCTACGCCGTAGCCTATTCCTGGCCCGTACGCAGGCACTGACCCTTTCATCAGCACGTAGCCTGACCCTCCCACGTTTCCGTACCCTCACCTGTGCCCTAAGCCTTGCCGTTCCCTAACCCTAACCCTAGCCCGGAACGGAAACCCACCACCAGCCCTAAACCTTACCCCCAAGCCGTAGCCTACTCCTGGTCCATACGCTGGCAATGACCTGTGCGTCAGCACGTAGCCTGAACTTCCCACATTACCGTACCCTCACCTGTGCCCTAAGCCTTGCCGTTCCCTAACCCTAACCCTAGTACGGAACGGAAACACACCACAAGCCCTCCACCTAACCCCCAAGCCGTAGCCTACTCCTGGCCGGTACGCTGGCAGTGACCCGTGCGTCAGCACGTAGCCTGACCCTCCCACGTTTCCGTACCCTCACCTGTGCCCTAAGACTTGCTGTTCCCTAACACTAAACCTAGCCTGGAACGGAAACACACCATCAGCCCTACAACTAACCACCAAGCCGTAGGCTACTCCTGGCCGGTACGCTGGCACTGACCCGTGCGTCAGCACGTAGCCTGACCCTCCCACGTTTCAGTACACTCACCTGTGCCCTAAGCCTTGCCATTCCCTAACACTAACCCTAGCCCGGAACGGAAACCCACCAATAGCCCTAAACCTTTCCCTACGCCGTAGCCTACACCTGGCCCGTACGCTGGCACTGACCCATGCGTCAGCCCGTTGTCTGACCCTCCCACGTTTCCGTACCCTCACCTGGGCCCTAAGCCTTGCCGTTTCCTAACCCTAACACTAGCCCATGAACGGAAACCCACCACCAGCCCTACACATTACCCTACGCCGTAGCATACTCCTGGCCCATACGCTGGCACTGACCCGTGTGTCAGCACGTAGCCTAACCCTCTCACGTTTCCGAACCCTCACCTGTGCTGTAAGCCTTGCCGTTCCCTAACCCTAACCCTAGCCCTGAACGGAAACCCACCACCAGCCCTACACCTTACCCCCAAGCCGTAGCCTACTCCTGGCCGGTACGCTGGCACTGACCCGTGCGTCAGCATGTAGCCTGACCCTCCCTCGTTTCCGTACCCTCACCTGTGCCCTAAGCCTTGCCGTTCCCTAACCCTAACCCTAGTCCGGAACGGAAACACACCACCAGCCCTACACCTAACCCCCAAGCCGTAGCTTACTCCCGGCCAGTACGCTGTCACTGACCCATGCATCATCACGTAGCCTGACCCTCCCACGTTTCCGTACAATCACCTGTGCCCTAAGCCT
The DNA here is from genome assembly GCF_964341445.2 of Mesoplodon mirus. Taxonomy (NCBI): domain Eukaryota; kingdom Metazoa; phylum Chordata; class Mammalia; order Artiodactyla; family Ziphiidae; genus Mesoplodon; species Mesoplodon mirus. Next base: position 1,027,031 of record NW_028295773.1, read on the forward strand.
TGCCGTTCCCTAACCCTAATCGTAGCCCGGAACGGAAACCCACCACCAGCCCTACACCTTACCCCCAAGCCATAGCCTACTCCTGGCTCGTACGCTGGCACAGACCCGTGCGTCAGCACGAAGCCTGACCCTCCCACGTTTGCGGACACTCACCTGTGCCCTAAGCCTTGCCGTTCCCTAACCCTAACCCTAGCCCGGAACCGAAACCCACAACCATCCCTACACCTTTCCCTATGCCGTAGCCTATTCCTGGCTCATACGCAGGCACTGACCCTTTCATCAGCAAGTAGACTGACCCTCCCACGTTTCCGTACCCTCACCTGTGCCCTAAGCCTTGCCATTCACTAACCCTAACCCTAGCCCGGAACGGAAACCCACCACCAGCCCTACACCTTACTCTATGCCGTAGCCTACACCTGGCCCGTACGCGGGCACTGACCTGTGCTTCAGCACGTAGCCTGACCCACCCATGTTACCGTACGCTCACCTGTGCCCTAAGCCTTGTCGTTCCCTAACCCTAACCCTAGCCCGGCACGGAATCTCACCACCAGCTCTACAGCTTATCGTATGCCGTAGCCTAGTCCTGGCCCGTACGCTGGCACTGACCCGTGTGTCAGCATGTAGCCTGACCCTCCCACGTTTCCGTAACCTCACCTGTGCCCTAAGCATTGCCGTTCCCTAACCCTAACCCTAGCCCGTAACAGAAACCCACCACCAGCCCTACACCTTACCCCAAGCCGTAGCCTATTCCTGGCCCGTACGCAGGCACTGACCATTTCATCAGCACGTAGCCTGACCCTCTTACGTTTCCGTACCCTCATCTGTGCCCTAAGCCTTGCCGTTCCCTAACCCTAACCCTAGCCCGGAACGGAAACCCACCACCAGCCCTACACCTTAACCTACGCCGTAGCCTACTCCTGGGTGTACGGTGGCACTGACCCTTGCGTCAGCATGTAGCCTGACCCTCCCACGTTTCCGTACCCTCAGCTGTGCCCTAAACCTTGCCGTTCTGTAACCCTAACCCTAGCCCGGAACAGAAACCCACCACCAGCCCTACACCTTACCCCCAAGCCGTAGCCTACTCCTGGCCCGTTCGGTGGCAGTAACCCTAGCATCAGCAAGTAGCGTGACCCTCCCACGTTTCTGTACCCTCACACGTGCCCTAAGCATTTCCGTTCTGTAACCCTAACCCTAGACCGGAACGGAAACCCACCACCAGCCCTACACCTTACCATACGCCGTAGCCTACTCCTGGCCCGTACGCTGTCACTGACCCGTGAGTCAGCACGTAGACTGACCCTCCCACATTTCCGTACCCTCACCTGTGCCCTAAGCCTTGCCGTTCCCTCACCCTAACCCTAGCCAAGAACGGAAACCCACCAGCAGCCCTAAACTTTACCCTACACCATAGCCTACTCCTGGCCCGTACGGTGGCACTGACCAGTGCGTCAGCACGTAGCCTGACCCTCACACGTTTCCGTACCCTCACCTGTGCCCTAAGCCTTGTCGTTCCCTAACCCTAACCCTAGTCCGGAACGGAAGCCCACCACCAGCCCTACAGCTTACCCCCGATCCATAGCCTATTCCTGGCCCGTACGCTGGCACTGACCCGTGCTTCAGCATGTAGCCTGACCCTCCCACGTTTCCGTACCCTCACCTGTGCCCTAAGCCTTGCCATTCCCTAACCCTAACCCTAGCCCGGAACGGAAACCCACCACCAGCCCTACACCTAACCCCCAAGCCGTAGCCTACTCCTGGCTGCTACGTTGGCACTGACACGTTCATCAGCACGTAGCCTGACCCTCCCACGTTTTGTACCCTCACCTGTGCCCTAAGCCTTGCCGTTCCCTATCCCTAACCCTAGCCCGGAACAGAAACCCACCACCAGCCCTAAAACTTACCCCAAAGCCGTAGCCTATTCCTGGACCTTATGCTGGCACTGACCCGTGCGTCAGCACGTAGCCTGACCCTCCCACGTTTGCGGACCCTCACCTGTGCCCTAAGCCTTGCCATTCCCTAACCCTAACCCTAGACCGGAACGGAAACCCACCACCAGCCCTACACCTTTCCCTACGCCGTAGCCTACTCCTGGCCCGTACGCTGGCACTGACCCGTGAGTCAGCACGTAGACTGACCCTCCAACGTTTGCGGACCCTCACCTGTGCCCTAAGCCTTGCCGTTCCCTAACCCTAACCCGAGACTGGCACGGAATCCCACCCCCAGCCCTACACCTTATCGTATGCCGTAGCCTAGTCCTGGCCCGTACGCTGGCACTGACCCGTGCGTCAACATATAGCCTGACCCTCCCACGTTTCCGTACCCTCACCTGTGCCCTAAGCCTTGCCGTTCCCTAACCCTAACCCTAGCCCGGAACGGAAACCCACCACAATCCCTACACCTTACCATACGCCGTAGCCTACTCCTGGCCCGTACGCTGGCACTGACCCGTGAGTCAGCACGTAGACTGACCCTCCCACATTTCCGTACCCTCACCTGTGCCCTAAGCCTTGCCGTTCCCTCACCTTAACCCTAGCCAAGAACGGAAATCCACCAGCAGCCCTAAACCTTACCCTACACCATAGCCTACTCCTGGCCCGTACGGTGGCACTGACCAGTGCGTCAGCACGTAGCCTTACCCTCACACGTTTCCGTACCCTCACCTGTGCCCTAAGCCTTGTCGTTCGCTAACCCTAACCCTAGTCCGGAACGGAAGCACACCACCAGCCCTACAGCTTACCCCCGATCCATAGCCTATTCCTGGCCCGTACGCTGGCACTGACCCGTGCTTCAGCATGTAGCCTGACCCTCCCACGTTTCCGTACCCTCACCTGTGCCCTAAGCCTTGCCATTCCCTAACCCTAACCCTAGCCCGGAACGGAAACCCACCAACAGCCCTACACCTAACCCCCAAGCCGTAGCCTACTCCTGGCTGGTACGCTGGCACTGACCCGTTCATCAGCACATAGCCTGACCCTCCCACGTTTCCGTACCCTCACCTGTGCCCTAAGCCTTGCCGTTCCCTATCCCTAACCCTAGCCCGGAACGGAAACCCACCACCAGCCCTAAAACTTACCCCAAAGCCGTAGCCTATTCCTGGACCTTATGCTGGCACTGACCCGTGCGTCAGCACGTAGCCTGACCCTCCCACGTTTGCGGACCCTCACCTGTGCCCTAAGCCTTGCCATTCCCTAACCCTAACCCTAGACCGGAACGGAAACCCACCACCAGCCCTACACCTTTCCCTACGCCGTAGCCTATTCCTGGCCCGTACGCAGGCACTGACACTTTCATCAGCACGTAGCCTGACCCTCCCACGTTTCTGTACCCTCACCTGTGCCCTAAGCCTTGCCATTCCCTAACCCTAACCCTAGCCCGGAACGGAAACCCACCACCAGCCCTAAACCTTATCCCCAAGCCGTAGCCTACTCCTGGTCCATACGCTGGCACTGACCTGTGCGTCAGCACGTAGCCTGAACTTCCCACATTACCGTACCCTCACCTGTGCCCTAAGCCTTGCCGTTCCCTAACCCTAACCCTAGTCCGGAACGGAAACACACCACCAGCCCTACACCTAACCCCCAAGCCGTAGCTTACTCCCGGCCAGTACGCTGGCACTGACCCGTGCATCATCACGTAGCCTGACCCTCCCACGTTTCCGTACACTCACCTGTGCTCTAAGCCTTGCCGTTCCCTAACCCTAACCGTAGCCCGGAACGGAAACCCACCACCAGCCCTACACCTTACCCCCAAGCCGTAGCCTACTCCTGGCCCGTACGCTGGCACAGACCCGTGCGTCAGCACGAAGCCTGACCCTCCCACGTTTGCGGACACTCACCTGTGCCCTAAGCCTTGCCGTTCCCTAACCCTAACCCTAGCCCGGAACCGAAACCCACCACCAGCCCTACACCTTTCCCTACGCCGTAGCCTATTCCTGGCTCGTACGCAGGCACTGACATTTTCATCAGCACTTAGCCTGAACCTCCCAGGTTTCTGTACCCTCACCTGTGCCCTAAGCCTTGCCGTTCACTAACCCTAACCCTAGCCCGGAACGGAAACCCACCACCAGCCCTACAACTTACCCCCAAGCCGTAGCCTACTCCTGGCCGGTACGCTGGCACTGACACGTGCGTCAGCACGTAGCCTGACCCTCACACGTTTCCGTACCCTCACCTGTGCCCTAAGCCTTGCCGTTTCCTAACCCTAACCCTAGCCCGGAACAGAAACCCACCACCAGCCCTACACTCTACCCTACGCCATAGCCTATTCCTGGCCCGTACACTGGCACTGAGCCGTGCGTCAGCACGTAGCCTGACCCTCCCACGTTTCCGTACCCTCACCTGTGCCCTAAGCCTTGAGGTTCCCTAACCCTAACTCTAGCCCGGAACAGAAAACCACCAACAGCCCTACAACTTACGACCACGCCGTAGCCTACTCCTGGCCCATATGCTGGCACTGACACGTGGGTCAGCACGTAGCCTGTCCCTCCCACGTTTCCGTAACCTCACCTGTGCCCTAAGCCTTGCCGTTTCCTAACCTTAACCCTAGCCCTGAACGGAAACCCACCACCAGCCCTACACCTTACACTATGCCGTAGCCTACACCTGGCCCGTACGCGGGCACTGACCTGTGCTTCAGCACGTAGCCTGACCCTCCCATGTTACTGTACTCTCACCTGGGCCCTAAGCCTTGCCGTTCCCTAACCCTAACCCGAGCCTGGCACGGAATCCCACCCCCAGCCCTACACCTTATATTATGCCGTAGCCTAGTCCTGGCCCGTACGCTGGCACTGAACCGTGCGTCAACATATACCCTGACCCTCCCACGTTTCCGTACCCTCACCTGTGCCCTAAGCCTTGCCGTTCCCTAACCCTAACCCTAGCCCGGAACGGAAACCCACCACAATCCCTAAACCTTACCATACGCCGTAGCCTACTCCTGGCCCGTACGCTGGCACTGACCCGTGAGTCAGCACGTAGACTGACCCTCCCACATTTCCGTACCCTCACCTGTGCCCTAAGCCTTGCCGTTCCCTCACCCTAACCCTAGCCAAGAACGGAAACCCACCAGCAGCCCTAAACCTTACCCTACACCATAGCCTACTCCTGGCCCGTACGGTGGCACTGACCAGTGCGTCAGCACGTAGCCTGACCCTCACACGTTTCCGTACCCTCACCTGTGCCCTAAGCCTTGTCGTTCCCTAACCCTAACCCTAGTCTGGAACGGAAGCCCACCACCAGCCCTACAGCTTACCCCCGATCCATAGCCTATTCCTGGCCCGTACGCTGGCACTGACCCGTGCTTCAGCATGTAGCCTGACCCTCCCACGTTTCCGTAACCTCACCTGTGCCCTAAGCATTGCCGTTCCCTAACCCTAACCCTAGCCCGGAACAGAATCCCACCACCAGCCCTACACCTTACCATACGCCGTAGCCTACTCCTGGCCCGTACGCTGGCACTGACCCGTGAGTCAGCACGTAGACTGAACCTCCCATATTTCCGTACCCTCACCTGTGCCCTAAGCCTTGCCGTTCCCTCACCCTATCCCTAGCCCGGAACGGAAACCCACCAGCAGCCCTAAACCTTACCCTACACCATAGCCTACTCCTGGCCCGTACGGTGGCACTGACCAGTGCGTCAGCACGTAGCCTGACCCTCACACGTTTCCGTACCCTCACCTGTGCCCTAAGCCTTGTCGTTCCCTAACCCTAACCGTAGTCCAGAACGGAAGCCCACCACCAGCCCTACAGCTTACCCCCGATCCATAGCCTATTCCTGGCCCGTACGCTGGCACTGACACGTGCTTCAGCATGTAGCCTGACCCTCCCACGTTTCCGTACCCTCACCTGTGCCCTAAGCCTTGCCATTCCCTAACCCTAACCCTAGCCCGGAATGGAAACCCACCACCAGCCCTACACCTAACCCCCAAGCCGTAGCCTACTCATGGCTGGTACGCTGGCACTGACCCGTTCATCAGCACGTAGCCTGACCCTCCCACGTTTCCGTACCCTCACCTGTGCCCTAAGCCTTGCCGTTCCCTATCCCTAACCCTGGCCCGGAACGGAAACCCACCACCAGCCCTAAAACTTACCCCAAAGCCGTAGCCTATTCCTGGACCTTATGCTGGCACTGACCCGTGCGTCAGCACGTAGCCTGACCCTCCAACGTTTGCGGACCCTCACCTGTGCCCTAAGCCTTGCCATTCCCTAACCCTAAACCTAGACTGGAATGGAAACCCCCCACCAGCCCTACACCTTTCCCTACGCCGTAGCCTATTCCTGGCCCGTACGCAGGCACTGACCCTTTCATCAGCACGTAGCCTGACCCTCCCACGTTTCCGTACCCTCACCTGTGCCCTAAGCCTTGCCGTTCCCTAACCCTAACCCTAGCCCGGAACGGAAACCCACCACCAGCCCTAAACCTTACCCCCAAGCCGTAGCCTACTCCTGGTCCATACGCTGGCAATGACCTGTGCGTCAGCACGTAGCCTGAACTTCCCACATTACCGTACCCTCACCTGTGCCCTAAGCCTTGCCGTTCCCTAACCCTAACCCTAGTACGGAACGGAAACACACCACAAGCCCTACACCTAACCCCCAAGCCGTAGCCTACTCCTGGCCGGTACGCTGGCAGTGACCCGTGCGTCAGCACGTAGCCTGACCCTCCCACGTTTCCGTACCCTCACCTGTGCCCTAAGACTTGCTGTTCCCTAACACTAAACCTAGCCTGGAACGGAAACACACCATCAGCCCTACACCTAACCACCAAGCCGTAGGCTACTCCTGGCCGGTACGCTGGCACTGACCCGTGCGTCAGCACGTAGCCTGACCCTCCCACGTTTCAGTACACTCACCTGTGCCCTACGCCTTGCCATTCCCTAACACTAACCCTAGCCCAGAACGGAAACCCACCAATAGCCCTAAACCTTTCCCTACGCCGTAGCCTACACCTGGCCCGTACGCTGGCACTGACCCATGCGTCAGCACGTTGTCTGACCCTCCCACGTTTCCGTACCCTCACCTGGGCCCTAAGCCTTGCCGTTTCCTAACCCTAACACTAGCCCATGAACGGAAACCCACCACCAGCCCTACACATTACCCTACGCCGTAGCATACTCCTGGCCCATACGCTGGCACTGACCCGTGTGTCAGCACGTAGCCTAACCCTCTCACGTTTCCGAACCCTCACCTGTGCTGTAAGCCTTGCCGTTCCCTAACCCTAACCCTAGCCCTGAACGGAAACCCACCACCAGCCCTACACCTTACCCCCAAGCCGTAGCCTACTCCTGGCCGGTACGCTGGCACTGACCCGTGCGTCAGCATGTAGCCTGACCCTCCCTCGTTTCCGTACCCTCACCTGTGCCCTAAGCCTTGCCGTTCCCTAACCCTAACCCTAGTCCGGAACGGAAACACACCACCAGCCCTACACCTAACCCCCAAGCCGTAGCTTACTCCCGGCCAGTACGCTGGCACTGACCCATGCATCATCACGTAGCCTGACCCTCCCACGTTTCCGTACAATCACCTGTGCCCTAAGCCTTGCCGTTCCCTAACCCTAATCGTAGCCCGGAACGGAAACCCACCACCAGCCCTACACCTTACCCCCAAGCCATAGCCTACCCCTGGCTCGTACGCTGGCACAGACCCGTGCATCAGCACGAAGCCTGACCCTCCCACGTTTGCGGACACTCACCTGTGCCCTAAGCCTTGCCGTTCCCTAACCCTAACCCTAGCCCGGAACCGAAACCCACAACCATCCCTACACCTTTCCCTATGCCGTAGCCTATTCCTGGCTCATACGCAGGCACTGACCCTTTCATCAGCAAGTAGACTGACCCTCCCACGTTTCCGTACCCTCACCTGTGCCCTAAGCCTTGCCATTCACTAACCCTAACCCTAGCCCGGAACGGAAACCCACCACCAGCCCTACACCTTACTCTATGCCGTAGCCTACACCTGGCCCGTACGCGGGCACTGACCTGTGCTTCAGCACGTAGCCTGACCCACCCATGTTACCGTACGCTCACCTGTGCCCTAAGCCTTGTCGTTCCCTAACCCTAACCCTAGCCCGGCACGGAATCTCACCACCAGCTCTACAGCTTATCGTATGCCGTAGCCTAGTCCTGGCCCGTACGCTGGCACTGACCCGTGTGTCAGCATGTAGCCTGACCCTCCCACGTTTCCGTAACCTCACCTGTGCCCTAAGCATTGCCGTTCCCTAACCCTAACCCTAGCCCGTAACAGAAACCCACCACCAGCCCTACACCTTACCCCAAGCCGTAGCCTATTCCTGGCCCGTACGCAGGCACTGACCATTTCATCAGCACGTAGCCTGACCCTCCCACGTTTCCGTACCCTCATCTGTGCCCTAAGCCTTGCCGTTCCCTAACCCTAACCCTAGCCCGGAACGGAAACCCACCACCAGCCCTACACCTTAACCTACGCCGTAGCCTACTCCTGGGTGTACGGTGGCACTGACCCTTGCGTCAGCATGTAGCCTGACCCACCCACGTTTCCGTACCCTCAGCTGTGCCCTAAACCTTGCCGTTCTGTAACCCTAACCCTAGCCCGGAACAGAAACCCACCACCAGCCCTACACCTTACCCCCAAGCCGTAGCCTACTCCTGGCCCGTTCGGTGGCAGTAACCCTAGCATCAGCAAGTAGCGTGACCCTCCCACGTTTCTGTACCCTCACACGTGCCCTAAGCATTGCCGTTCTGTAACCCTAACCCTAGACCGGAACGGAAACCCACCACCAGCCCTACACCTTACCATACGCCGTAGCCTACTCCTGGCCCGTACGCTGTCACTGACCCGTGAGTCAGCACGTAGACTGACCCTCCCACATTTCCGTACCCTCACCTGTGCCCTAAGCCTTGCCGTTCCCTCACCCTAACCCTAGCCAAGAACGGAAACCCACCAGCAGCCCTAAACTTTACCCTACACCATAGCCTACTCCTGGCCCGTACGGTGGCACTGACCAGTGCGTCAGCACGTAGCCTGACCCTCACACGTTTCCGTACCCTCACCTGTGCCCTAAGCCTTGTCGTTCCCTAACCCTAACCCTAGTCCGGAACGGAAGCCCACCACCAGCCCTACAGCTTACCCCCGATCCATAGCCTATTCCTGGCCCGTACGCTGGCACTGACCCGTGCTTCAGCATGTAGCCTGACCCTCCCACGTTTCCGTACCCTCACCTGTGCCCTAAGCCTTGCCATTCCCTAACCCTAACCCTAGCCCGGAACGGAAACCCACCACCAGCCCTACACCTAACCCCCAAGCCGTAGCCTACTCCTGGCTGCTACGTTGGCACTGACACGTTCATCAGCACGTAGCCTGACCCTCCCACGTTTTGTACCCTCACCTGTGCCCTAAGCCTTGCCGTTCCCTATCCCTAACCCTAGCCCGGAACAGAAACCCACCACCAGCCCTAAAACTTACCCCAAAGCCGTAGCCTATTCCTGGACCTTATGCTGGCACTGACCCGTGCGTCAGCACGTAGCCTGACCCTCCCACGTTTGCGGACCCTCACCTGTGCCCTAAGCCTTGCCATTCCCTAACCCTAACCCTAGACCAGAACGGAAACCCACCACCAGCCCTACACCTTTCCCTACGCCGTAGCCTACTCCTGGCCCGTACGCTGGCACTGACCCGTGAGTCAGCACGTAGACTGACCCTCCAACGTTTGCGGACCCTCACCTGTGCCCTAAGCCTTGCCGTTCCCTAACCCTAACCCGAGACTGGCACGGAATCCCACCCCCAGCCCTACACCTTATCGTATGCCGTAGCCTAGTCCTGGCCCGTACGCTGGCACTGACCCGTGCGTCAACATATAGCCTGACCCTCCCACGTTTCCGTACCCTCACCTGTGCCCTAAGCCTTGCCGTTCCCTAACCCTAACCCTAGCCCGGAACGGAAACCCACCACAATCCCTACACCTTACCATACGCCGTAGCCTACTCCTGGCCCGTACGCTGGCACTGACCCGTGAGTCAGCACGTAGACTGACCCTCCCACATTTCCGTACCCTCACCTGTGCCCTAAGCCTTGCCTTTCCCTCACCTTAACCCTAGCCAAGAACGGAAATCCACCAGCAGCACTAAACCTTACCCTACACCATAGCCTACTCCTGGCCCGTACGGTGGCACTGACCAGTGCGTCAGCACGTAGCCTTACCCTCACACGTTTCCGTACCCTCACCTGTGCCCTAAGCCTTGTCGTTCGCTAACCCTAACCCTAGTCCGGAACGGAAGCACACCACCAGCCCTACAGCTTACCCCCGATCCATAGCCTATTCCTGGCCCGTACGCTGGCACTGACCCGTGCTTCAGCATGTAGCCTGACCCTCCCACGTTTCCGTACCCTCACCTGTGCCCTAAGCCTTGCCATTCCCTAACCCTAACCCTAGCCCGGAACGGAAACCCACCAACAGCCCTACACCTAACCCCCAAGCCGTAGCCTACTCCTGGCTGGTACGCTGGCACTGACCCGTTCATCAGCACATAGCCTGACCCTCCCACGTTTCCGTACCCTCACCTGTGCCCTAAGCCTTGCCGTTCCCTATCCCTAACCCTAGCCCGGCACGGAAACCCACCACCAGCCCTAAAACTTACCCCAAAGCCGTAGCCTATTCCTGGACCTTATGCTGGCACTGACCCGTGCGTCAGCACGTAGCCTGACCCTCCCACGTTTGCGGACCCTCACCTGTGCCCTAAGCCTTGCCATTCCCTAACCCTAACCCTAGACCGGAACGGAAACCCACCACCAGCCCTACACCTTTCCCTACGCCGTAGCCTATTCCTGGCCCGTACGCAGGCACTGACACTTTCATCAGCACGTAGCCTGACCCTCCCACGTTTCTGTACCCTCACCTGTGCCCTAAGCCTTGCCATTCCCTAACCCTAACCCTAGCCCGGAACGGAAACCCACCACCAGCCCTAAACCTTACCCCCAAGCCGTAGCCTACTCCTGGTCCATACGCTGGCACTGACCTGTGCGTCAGCACGTAGCCTGAACTTCCCACATTACCGTACCCTCACCTGTGCCCTAAGCCTTGCCGTTCCCTAACCCTAACCCTAGTCCGGAACGGAAACACACCACCAGCCCTACACCTAACCCCCAAGCCGTAGCTTACTCCCGGCCAGTACGCTGGCACTGACCCGTGCATCATCACGTAGCCTGACCCTCCCACGTTTCCGTACACTCACCTGTGCTCTAAGCCTTGCCGTTCCCTAACCCTAACCGTAGCCCGGAACGGAAACCCACCACCAGCCCTACACCTTACCCCCAAGCCGTAGCCTACTCCTGGCCCGTACGCTGGCACAGACCCGTGCGTCAGCACGAAGCCTGACCCTCCCACGTTTGCGGACACTCACCTGTGCCCTAAGCCTTGCCGTTCCCTAACCCTAACCCTAGCCCGGAACGGAAACCCACCACCAGCCCTACACCTTACTCTATGCCGTAGCCTACACCTGGCCCGTACGCGGGCACTGACCTGTGCTTCAGCACGTAGCCTGACCCTCCCATGTTACCGTACGCTCACCTGTGCCCTAAGCCTTGTCGTTCCCTAACCCTAACCCTAGCCCGGCACGGAATCTCACCACCAGCTCTACAGCTTATCGTATGCCGTAGCCTAGTCCTGGCCTGTACGCTGGCACTGACCCGTGTGTCAGCATGTTGCCTGACCCTCCCACGTTTCCGTAACCTCACCTGTGCCCTAAGCATTGCCGTTCCCTAACCCTAACCCTAGCCCGTAACAGAAACCCACCACCAGCCCTACACCTTACCCCAAGCCGTAGCCTATTCCTGGCCCGTACGCAGGCACTGACCCTTTCATCAGCACGTAGCCTGACCCTCCCACGTTTCCGTACCCTCATCTGTGCCCTAAGCCTTGCCGTTCGCTAACCCTAACCCTTGCCCGGAACGGAAACCCACCACCAGCCCTACACCTGAACCTACGCCGTAGCCTACTCCTGGCCTGTACGGTGGCACTGACCCTTGCGTCAGCATGTAGCCTGACCCTCCCACGTTTCCGTACCCTCACCTGTGCCCTAAACCTTGCCGTTCTGTAACCCTAACCCTAGCCCGGAACGGAAACCCAACACCAGCCCTACACCTTACCCCCAAGCCATAGCCTACTCCTGGCCCGTTCGGTGGCACTAACCCTAGCATCAGCAAGTAGCCTGACCCTCCCACGTTTCTGTACCCTCACACGTGCCCTAAGCCTTGCCGTTCTGTAACCCTAACCCTAGACCGGAACGGAAACCCACCACCAGCCCTACACCTTTCCCTACGCCGTAGCCTATTCCTGGCTCGTACGCAGGCACTGACACTTTCATCAGCACTTAGCCTGAACCTCCAAGGTTTCTGTACCCTCACCTGTGCCCTAAGCCTTGCCGTTCACTAACCCTAACCCTAGCCCGGATCGGAAACCCACCACCAGCCCTACAACTTACCCCCAAGCCGTAGCCTACTCCTGGCCCGTACGCTGGCACTGACACGTGCGTCAGCACGTAGCCTGACCCTCACACGTTTCCGTACCCTCACCTGTGCCCTAAGCCTTGCCGTTTCCTAACCCTAACCCTAGCCTGGAACAGAAACCCTCCACCAGCCCTACACTCTACCCTACGCCATAGCCTATTCCTGGCCCGTACACTGGCACTGAGTTGTGCGTCTGCACGTAGCCTGACCCTCCCACGTTTCCGTACCCTCACCTGTGCCCTAAGCCTTGAGGTTCCCTAACCCTAACTCTAGCCCGGAACAGAAAACCACCAACAGCCCTACAGCTTACGACCACGCCGTAGCCTACTCCTGGCCCATATGCTGGCACTGACACGTGCGTCAGCACGTAGCCTGTCCCTCCCACGTTTCCGTAACCTCACCTGTGCCCTAAGCCTTGCCGTTTCCTAACCTTAACCCTAGCCCGGAACGGAAACCCACCACCTGCCCTACACCTTACACTATGCCGTAGCCTACACCTGGCCCATACGCGGGCACTGACCTGTGCTTCAGCACGTAGCCTGACCCTCCCATGTTACTGTACTCTCAACTGGGCCCTAAGCCTTGGCGTTCCCTAACCCTAACCCGAGCCTGGCACGGAATCCCACCCCCAGCCCTACACCTTATCGTATGCCGTAGCCTAGTCCTGGCCCGTACGCTGGCACTGACCCGTGCGTCAACATATAGCCTGACCCTCCCACGTTTCCGTACCCTCACCTGTGCCCTAAGCCTTGCCGTTCCCTAACCCTAACCCTAGCCCGGAACGGAAACCCACCACAATCCCTACACCTTACCATACGCCGTAGCCTACTCCTGGCCCGTACGCTGGCACTGACCCGTGAGTCAGCACGTAGACTGACCCTCCCACATTTCCGTACCCTCACCTGTGCCCTAAGCCTTGCCATTCCCTAACCCTAACCCTAGCCCGGAACGGAAACCCACCACCAGCCCTAAACCTTACCCCCAAGCCGTAGCCTACTCCTGGTCCGTATGCTGGCACTGACCTGTGCGTCAGCATGTAGCCTGAACTTCCCACATTACCGTACCCTCACCTGTGCCCTAAGCCTTGCCGTTCCCTAACCCTAACCCTAGTCCGGAACGGAAACACACCACCAGCCCTACACCTAACCCCCAAGCCGTAGCTTACTCCTGGCCCGTACGCTGGCACAGACCCGTGCGTCAGCACGAAGCCTGACCCTCCCACGTTTGCGGACACTCACCTGTGCCCTAAGCCTTGCCGTTCCCTAACCCTAACCCTAGCCCGGAACCGAAACCCACCACCAGCCCTACACATTTCCCTACGCCATAGCCTATTCCTGGCTCATACGCAGGCACTGACCCTTTCATCAGCAAGTAGACTGACCCTCCCACGTTTCCGTACCCTCACCTGTGCCTTAAGCCTTGCCATTCACTAACCCTAACCCTAGCCCGGAACGGAAACCCACCACCAGCCCTACACCTTACTCTATGCCGTAGCCTACACCTGGCCCGTACGCGGGCACTGACCTGTGCTTCAGCACATAGCCTGACCCTCCCATGTTACCGTACGCTCACCTGTGCCCTAAGCCTTGTCGTTCCCTAACCCTAACCCTAGCCCGGCACGGAATCTCACCACCAGCTCTACAGCGTATCGTATGCCGTAGCCTAGTCCTGGCCCGTACGCTGGCACTGACCCGTGTGTCAGCATGTAGCCTGACCCTCCCACGTTTCCGTAACCTCACCTGTGCCCTAAGCATTGCCGTTCCCTAACCCTAACCCTAGCCCGGAACAGAAACCCACCACCAGCCCTATACCTTACCATACGCCGTAGACTACTCCTGGCCCGTACGCTGGCACTGACCCGTGAGTCAGCACGTAGACTGACCCTCCCACATTTCCGTACCCTCACCTGTGCCCTAAGCCTTGCCGTTCCCTCACCCTAACCCTAGCCAAGAACGGAAACCCACCAGCAGCCCTAAACCTTACCCTACACCATAGCCTACTCCTGGCCCGTACGGTGGCACTGACCAGTGCGTCAGCACGTAGCCTGACCCTCACACGTTTCCGTACCCTCACCTGTGCCCTAAGCCTTGTCGTTCCCTAACCCTAACCCTAGTCCGGAACGGAAGCCCACCACCAGCCCTACAGCTTACCCCCGATCCATAGCCTATTCCTGGCCCGTACGCTGGCACTGACCCGTGCTTCAGCATGTAGCCTGACCCTCCCACGTTTCCGTACCCTCACCTGTGCCCTAAGCCTTGCCGTTCCCTATCCCTAACCGTAGCCCGGAACGGAAACCCACCACCAGCCCTACACCTTACCCCCAAGCCGTAGCCTACTCCAAGCTGGTACGCTGGCACTGACCCGTTCATCAGCACGTAGCCTGACCCTCCCACGTTTCCGTACCCTCACCTGTGCCCTAAGCCTTGCCGTTCCCTATCCCTAACCCTAGCCCGGAACGGAAACCCACCACCAGCCCTAAAACTTACCCCAAAGCCGTAGCCTATTCCTGGACCTTATGCTGGCACTGACCCGTGCGTCAGCACGTAGCCTGACCCTCCCACGTTTGCGGACCCTCACCTGTGCCCTAAGCCTTGCCATTCCCTAACCCTTACCCTAGACTGGAACGGAAACCCACCACCAGCCCTACACCTTTCCCTACGCCGTAGCCTATTCCTGGCCCGTACACAGGCACTGACACTTTCATCAGCACGTAGCCTGACCCTCCCACGTTTCCGTACCCTCACCTGTGCCCTAAGACTTGCCGTTCCCTAACCCTAACCCTAGCCCGGAACGGAAACCCACCACCAGCCCTACACCTTACCCCCAAGCCGTAGCCTAATCCTGGTCCATACGCTGGCACTGACCTGTGCGTCAGCACGTAGCCTGAACTTCCCACATTACCGTACCCTCACCTGTGCCCTAAGCCTTGCCGTTCCCTAACCATAACCCTAGTACGGAACGGAAACACACCACAAGCCCTACACCTAACCCCCAAGCCGTAGCCTACTCCTGGCCGGTACGCTGGCACTGACCCGTGCGTCAGCACGTAGCCTGACCCTCCCACGTTTCCGTACCCTCACCTGTGCCCTAAGACTTGCTGTTCCCTAACACTAAACCTAGCCTGGAACGGAAACCCACCACCAGCCCTACACCTTACTCTATGCCGTAGCCTACACCTGGCCCGTACGCGGGCACTGACCTGTGCTTCAGCACGTAGCCTGACCCTCACATGTTACCGTACGCTCACCTGTGCCCTAAGCCTTGTCGTTCCCTAACCCTAACCCTAGCCCGGCACGGAATCTCACCACCAGCTCTACAGCTTATCGTATGCCGTAGCCTAGTCCTGGCCCGTACGCTGGCACTGACCCGTGTGTCAGCATGTAGCCTGACCCTCCCACGTTTCCGTAACCTCACCTGTGCCCTAAGCATTGCCGTTCCCTTACCCTAACCCTAGCCCGGAACAGAAACCCACCACCAGCCCTACACCTTACCCCAAGCCGTAGCCTATTCCTGGCCCGTACGCAGGCACTGACCCTTTCATCAGCACGTAGCCTGACCCTCCCACGTTTCCGTACCCTCATCTGTGCCCTAAGCCTTGCCGTTCCCTAACCCTAACCCTAGCCCGGAACGGAAACCCACCACCAGCCCTACACCTTAACCTACGCCGTAGCCTAATCCTGGCCTGTACGGTGGCACTGACCCTTGCGTCAGCATGTAGCCTGACCCTCCCAAGTTTCCGTACCCTCACCTGTGCCCTAAACCTTGCCGTTCTGTAACCCTAACCCTAGCCCGGAACGGAAACCCACCACCAGCCCTACACCTTACCCCCAAGCCGTAGCCTACTCCTGGCCCGTTCGGTGGCAGTAACCCTAGCATCAGCAAGTAGCCTGACCCTCCCACGTTTCTGTACCCTCACACGTGCCCTAAGCCTTGCCGTTCTGTAACCCTAACCCTAGACCAGAACGGAAACCCACCACCAGCCCTACACCTTTCCCTACGCCGTAGCCTATTCCTGGCTCGTACGCAGGCACTGACATTTTCATCAGCACTTAGCCTGAACCTCCCAGGTTTCTGTACCCTCACCTGTGCCCTAAGCCTTGCCGTTCACTAACCCTAACCCTAGCCCGGAACGGAAACCCACCACCAGCCCTACAACTTACCCCCAAGCCGTAGCCTACTCCTGGCCGGTACGCTGGCACTGACACGTGCGTCAGCACGTAGCCTGACCCTCACACGTTTCTGTACCCTCACCTGTGCCCTAAGCCTTGCCGTTTCCTAACCCTAACCCTAGCCCGGAACAGAAACCCACCACCAGCCCTACACTCTACCCTACGCCATAGCCTATTCCTGGCCCGTACACTGGCACTGAGCCGCGTCAGCACGTAGCCTGACCCTCCCACGTTTCCGTACCCTCACCTGTGCCCTAAGCCTTGAGGTTCCCTAACCCTAACTCTAGCCCGGAACAGAAAACCACCAACAGCCCTACAACTTACGACCACGCCGTAGCCTACTCCTGGCCCATATGCTGGCACTGACACGTGCGTCAGCACGTAGCCTGTCCCTCCCACGTTTCCGTAACCTCACCTGTGCCCTAAGCCTTGCCGTTTCCTAACCTTAACCCTAGCCCGGAACGGAAACCCACCACCAGCCCTAAACCTTACACTATGCCGTAGCCTACACCTGGCCCGTACGCGGGCACTGACCTGTGCTTCAGCACGTAGCCTGACCCTCCCATGTTACTGTACTCTCACCTGGGGCCTAAGCCTTGCCGTTCCCTAACCCTAACCCGAGACTGGCACGGAATCCCACCCCCAGCCCTACACCTTATCGTATGCCGTAGCCTAGTCCTGGCCCGTACGCTGGCACTGACCCATGCGTCAACATATAGCCTGGCCCTCCCACGTTTCCGTACCCTCACCTGTGCCCTAAGCCTTGCCGTTCCCTAACCCTAACCCTAGCCCGGAACGGAAACCCACCACAATCCCTACACATTACCATACGCCGTAGCCTACTCCTGGCCCGTACGCTGGCACTGACCCGTGAGTCAGCACGTAGACTGACCCTCCCACATTTCCGTAACCTCACCTGTGCCCTAAGCCTTGCCGTTCCCTAACCCTAACCGTAGCCCGGAACGGAAACCCACCACCAGCCCTAAACCTTACCCCCAAGCCGTAGCCTAATCCTGGTCCATACGCTGGCACTGACCTGTGCGTCAGCACGTAGCCTGAACTTCCCACATTACCGTACCCTCACCTGTGCCCTAAGCCTTGCCGTTCCCTAACCCTAACCCTAGTCCGGAACGGAAACACACCACCAGCCCTACACCTAACCCCCAAGCCGTAGCTTACTCCCGGCCAGTACGCTGGCACTGACCTGTGCATCATCACGTAGCCTGACCCTCCCACGTTTCCGTACACTCACCTGTGCCCTAAGCCTTGCCGTTCCCTAACCCTAACCGTAGCCCGGAATGGAAACCCACCACCAGCCCTACACCTTACCCCCAAGCCGTAGCCTACTCCTGGCCCGTACGCTGGCACAGACCCGTGCGTCAGCACGAAGCCTGACCCTCCCACGTTTGCGGACACTCACCTGTGCCCTAAGCCTTGCCGTTCCCTAACCCTAACCCTAGCCCGGAACCGAAACCCACCACCATCCCTACACCTTTCCCTACGCCGTAGCCTATTCCTGACTCATACGCAGGCACTGACCCTTTCATCAGCAAGTAGACTGACCCTCCCACGTTTCCGTACCCTCACCTGTGCCCTAAGCCTTGCCATTCACTAACCCTAACCCTAGCCCGGAACGGAAACCCACCACCAGCCCTACACCTTACTCTATGCCGTAGCCTACACCTGGCCCGTACGCGAGCACTGACCTGTGCTTCAGCACGTAGCCTGACCCTCCCATGTTACCGTACGCTCACCTGTGCCCTAAGCCTTGTCGTTCCCTAACCCTAACCCTAGCCCGGCACGGAATCTCACCACCAGCTCTACAGCGTATCGTATGCCGTATCCTAGTCCTGGCCCGTACGCTGGCACTGACCCGTGTGTCAGCATATAGCCTGACTCTCCCACGTTTCCGTACCCTCACCTGTGCCCTAAGCCTTGCCGTTCCCTAACCCTAACCCTAGCCCGGAACGGAAACCCACCACAATCCCTACACCTTACCATACGCCGTAGCCTACTCCTGGCCCGTACGCTGGCACTGACCCGTGAGTCAGCACGTAGACTGACCCTCCCACATTTCCGTACCCTCACCTGTGCCCTAAGACTTGCCGTTCCCTCACCCTAACCCTAGCCAAGAACGGAAACCCACCAGCAGCCCTAAACCTTACCCTACACCATAGCCTACTCCTGGCCCGTACGGTGGCACTGACCAGTGCGTCAGCACGTAGCCTGACCCTCACACGTTTCCGTACCCTCACCTGTGCCCTAAGCCTTGTCGTTCCCTAACCCTAACCCTAGTCCGGAACGGAAGCCCACCACCAGCCCTACAGCTTACCCCCGATCCATAGCCTATTCCTGGCCCGTACGCTGGCACTGACCCGTGCTTCAGCATGTAGCCTGACCCTCCCACGTTTCCGTACCCTCACCTGTGCCCTAAGCCTTGCCATTCCCTAACCCTAACCCTAGCCCGGAACGGAAACCCACCACCAGCCCTACACCTAACCCCCAAGCCGTAGCCTACTCCTGGCTGGTACGCTGGCACTGACCCGTTTATCAGCACGTAGCCTGACCCTCCCACGTTTCCGTACCCTCACCTGTGCCCTAAGCCTTGCCGTTCCCTATCCCTAACACTAGCCCAGAACGGAAACACACCACCAGCCCTAAAACTTACCCCAAAGCCGTAGCCTATTCCTGGACCTTATGCTGGCACTGACCCGTGTGTCAGCACGTAGCCTGACCCTCCCACGTTTGCGGACCCTCACCTGTGCCCTAAGCCTTGCCATTCCCTAACCCTAACCCTAGACCGGAACGGAAACCCACCACCAGCCCTACACCTTTCCCTACGCCGTAGCCTATTCCTGGCCCGTACGCAGGCACTGACTCTTTCATCAGCACGTAGCCTGACCCTCCCACGTTTCCGTACCCTCACCTGTGCCCTAAGCCTTGCCGTTCCCTAACCCTAACCCTAGCCCGGAACGGAAACCCACCACCAGCCCTAAACCTTACCCCCAAGCCGTAGCCTACTCCTGGTCCATACGCTGGCACTGACCTGTGCGTCAGCACGTAGCCTGAACTTCCCACATTACCGTACCCTCACCTGTGCCCTAAGCCTTGCCGTTCCCTAACCCTAACCCTAGTACGGAACGGAAACACACCACAAGCCCTACACCTAACCCCCAAGCCGTAGCCTACTCCTGGCCGGTACGCTGGCACTGACCCGGGCGTCAGCACGTAGCCTGACCCTCCCACGTTTCCGTACCCTCACCTGTGCCCTAAGACTTGCTGTTCCCTAAAACTAAACCTAGCCTGGAACAGAAACACACCATCAGCCCTACACGTAACCACCAAGCCGTAGCCTACTCCTGGCCGGTACGCTGGCACTGACCCGTGCGTCAGCACGTAGCCTGACCCTCCCACGTTTCCGTACCCTCACCTGTGCCCTAAGCCTTGCCGTTCCCTAACCCTAACCCTAGCTCGGAACGGAAACCCACCACTAGCCCTAAACCTTTCCCTACGCCGTAGCCTACACCTGGCCCGTACGCTGGCACTGACCCATGCGTCAGCACGTTGTCTGACCCTCCCACGTTTCCGTACCCTCACCTGGGCCCTAAGCCTTGCCGTTTCCTAACCCTAACCCTAGCCCATGAACGGAAACCCACCACCAGCCCTACACCTTACCCTACGCCGTACCATACTCCTGGCCCGTACGCTGGCACTGACCCGTGCGTCAGCACGTAGCCTAACCCTCTCACGTTTCCGTACCCTCACCTGTGCTGTAAGACTTGCCGTTCCCTAACCCTAACCCTAGCCCTGAACGGAAACCCACCACCAGCCCTACACCTTACCCCCAAGCCGTAGCCTACTCCTGGCTGGTACGCTGGCACTGACCCGTGCGTCATCACGTAGCCTGACCCTCCCACGTTTCCGTACCCTCACCTGTGCCCTAAGCTTTGCCGTTCCCTAACCCTAACTGTAGCCCGGAACGGAAACCCACCACCAGCCCTACAACTTACCCCCAAGCCGTAGCCTACTCCTGGTCCATACGCTGGCAGTGACCCGTGCTTCAGAACGTATCCTGACCCTGCCACGTTGCCGTACCCTCACCTGTGCCCTAAGCCTTGCCGTTCCCTAACCCTAACCCTAGTCCGGAAAGGAAACACACCACCAGCCCTACAGCTTACCCCCAAGCCATAGCCAATTCCTGGCCCGTACGCTGGCACTGACCCGTGCGTCAGCATGTAGCCTGACACTCCAACGTTTCCGTACCCTCACCTGTGCCCTAAGCCTTGCCGTTTCCTAACCCTAACCCTAGCCCAGAACGGAAACCCACCACCAGCCCTACAACTAACCCCCAAGCCGTAGCTTACTCCTGGCCAGTACGCTGGCACTGACCCGTGCATCATCACGTAGCCTGACCCTCCCACGTTTCCGTACCCTCACCTGTGCCCTAAGCCTTGCCGTTCCCTAACCCTAACCCTAGCCCGGAACGGAAACCCACCACCAGCCCTACACCTTACCCCCAAGCCGTAGCCTACTCCTGGCCCGTACGCTGGCACAGACCCGTGCGTCAGCACGAAGCCTGACCCTCCCACGTTTGCGGACCCTCACCTGTGCCCTAAGCCTTGCCATTCCCTAACACTAACCCTAGACAGGAACGGAAACCCACCAACAGCCCTAAACCTTTCCCTACGCCTTAGCCTATTCCTGGCTCATACGCAGGCACTGACCCTTTCATCAGCAAGTAGCCTGACCCACCCACGTTTCCGTACCCTCACCTGTGCCCTAAGACTTGCCATTCCCTAACCCTAACCCTAGCCCGGAAGGGAAACCCACCACCAGCCCTACACCTTACTCTATGCCGTAGCCTACACCTGGCCCGTACGCGGGCACTGACCTGTGCTTCAGCACGTAGCCTGACCCTCCCATGTTACTGTATGCTCACCTGTGCCCTAAGCCTTGCCGTTCCCTAACCCTAACACTCGTCCTGAACGGAAACCCACCACCAGACCTACACCTTACTCTATGCCGTAGCCTACACCTGGCCCGTACACGGGCACTGACCTGTGCTTCAGCACGTAGCCTGATCCTCCCATGTTACCGTACGCTCACCTGTGCCCTAAGCCTTGCCGTTCCCTAACCCTAACCCTAGCCCGGCACGGAATCCCACCACCAGCCGTACACCTTATCGTATGCCGTAGCCTAGTCCTGGCCCGTACGCTGGCACTGACCCTTGCGTCAGCACGTAGCCTGATCCTGCCATGTTACCGTACGCTCACCTGTGCCCTAAGCCTTGCCGTTCCCTAACCCTAACCCTAGCCCAGAACAGAAACCCACCACCAGCCCTATACCTTTCCCTACGCCGTAGCCTATTCCTGGCCCGTACGCAGGCACTGACCCTTTCATCAGCACGTAGCCTGACCCTCCCACGTTTCCGTACCCTCACCTGTGCCCTAAGCCTTGCCGTTCCCTAACCCTAACCCTAGTACGGAACGGAAACACACCACAAGCCCTACACCTAACCCCCAAGCCGTAGCCTACTCCTGGCCCGTACGCTGGCACTGACCCGTGGGTCAGCACGTAGCCTGACCCTCCCACGTTTCCGTAACCTCACCTGGGCCCTAAGCCTTGCCGTTCCCTAACCCTAACCTTAGCCCGGAACGGAAACCGACCACCAGCCCTACACCTTACCCTACGCCGTAGCGTACTCTTGGCCCGTACGCTGGCACTGAACCATGCGTCAGCACGTAGTCTGACCCTCCCACGTTTCCGTACCCTCACCTGGGCCCTAAGCCTTGCCGTTCCTTAACCCTCACCCTAATACGGGACGGAAACACACCACAAGCACTACACCTAACCCACAAGCCATAGCATACTCCTGGCCCGTACGCTGGCACTGAACCGTGCGTCAGCACGTAGCCTGACCCTCCCAGGTTTCCGTACCCTCACCTATGCCCTAAGCCTTCCTGTTCCCTAACACTAACCCTAGCCCGTAACGGAAACCCACCACCAGCCCTACACCTAACACCCAAGCCTTAGGCTACTCCTGGCCGGTTCGCCTGCACTGACCCGTGCATCATCACGTAGCCTGACCCTCCCACGTTTCCGTACCCTCACCTGGGCCCTAAGCCTTGCCTTTCCCTAACCCTAACCCAAGCCCGGAAGAGAAACGCACTACCAGCCCTACACCTTGCCCTACGCCGCAGCCTACTCCTGGCACGTACGCTGGCACTGACACGTGCGTCAGCACGTAGCCTGACCCTCACACGTTTCCGTACCCTCACCTGTGCCCTAAGCCTTGCCGTTCCCTAACCCTAACCCTAGTCCGGAACGGAAACACACCACCAGCCCTACAGCTTACCCCTAAGCCATAGCCTATTCCTGGCCCGTACGCTGGCACTGAAACGTGCGTCAGCATGTAGCGAGACCCTCCCACGTTTCCGTACCCTCACCTGTGCCCTAAGCCTTGCCGTTCCCTAACCCTAACCCTAGCTCAGAACAGAAACCCACCACCAGCCCTACAACTAATCCCCAAGCCGTAGCTTACTCCTGGCCAGTACGCTGGCACTGACCCGTGCATCATCACGTAGCCTGTCCCTCCCAGGTTTCCGTACCCTCACCTGTGCCCTAAGCCTTGCCGTTCCCTAACCCTAACCCTAGCCCGGAACGGAAACCCACCACCAGCCCTATATCTTACCCACAAGCCGTAGCCTACTCCTGGCCCGTACACTGGCACTGACCCGTGCGTCAGCACGTAGCCTGACCCTCCCACTTTTCTGTACCGTTACCTGAGCCCTAAGCCTTGCCGTTCCCTAACCCTAACCCTAGCCCGGAACGGAATCCCACCACCAGCCCTACACCTTACAATATGCCGTAGACTACTCCTGCCCGGTACGCTGCCACTGAGCCGTGCATCAGCACGTAGCCTGACCCTCCCACGTTTCCGTACCCTCACCTGTGCCCTAAGCCTTGCCGTTCCCTAACCCTAACCGTAGCCCGGAACGAAAACCCACCACCAGCCCTACACCTTACCCCCAAGCCGTAGCCTACTCCTGGCCCGTACGCTGGCACAGACCCGTGCGTCAGCAAGAAGCCTGACCCTCCCACGTTTGTGGACCCTCACCTGTGCCCTAAGCCTTGCCGTTCCCTAACCCTAACCCTAGCCCGGAACGGAAACCCACCACCAGCCCTAAACCTTTCCCTACGCCGTAGCCTATTCCTGTCCCGTACGCAGGCACTGACCCTTTCATCAGCACGTAGCCTGACCCTCCCACGTTTCCGTACCCTCACCTGTGCCCTAAGCCTTGCCGTTCCCTAACCCCAACCCTAGCCCGGAACGGAAACCGACCACCAGCCCTACACCTTACCCTATGCTGTAGCATACACCTGGCCCATATGCGGGCACTGAAGCGTGCGTCAGCACGTAGCCTGACCCTCCCACGTTTCCGTACCCTCACCTCTGCCCTAAGCCTTGCCGTTCTCTATCCCTAACCATAGCCCCAAACAGAAAGCCACCACCAGCCCTAAAACTTAGCCACAAGCCTTAGCCTACTCCTGCACTGTACGCTGGCACTGAACCGTGCATCAGCACGTAGCCTGACCTTCCCACGTTTCCGTACCCTCACCTGTGCCCTAAGCCTTGCCGTTCCCTAACCCTAACCCTAGCCCGGAACGGAAACCCACCACTAGCCCTACACCATACCCTACACCGTAGCCTACTCCTGGCCTGTACGCTGGCACTGAACCGTGCGTCAGCATGTAGCCTGACCCTCTCACGTTTCCGTACCCTCACCTGTGCCCTAAGCCTTGACGTTCCCTAACCCTAACCCTAGCCCGGAACGCAAACCCACCACCAGCCCTACACCTTTCCCTATGCCGTAGCTTACTCCTGGCCCATACGCTGGCACTGAACCGTGCGTCATCACGTAGCCTGACCCTCCCGCTTTTCCGTACCCTCACCTGTGCCCTAAGCCTTGCCGTTCCCTTACCCTAGCCCTAGCCCGGAACGGAAACCCACCACCAGCCCTACTCCTTAGCCTATGCCGTAGCCTAATCCTTGCCTGTACCCTGGCACTGAACCGTGCGTCAGCACGTAGCCAGACATTCCCACGTTTCCGTACCCTCACATGTGCCCTAAGCCTTGCCGTTCCATATCCCTAACCATAGCCCGGAACAAAAACCCTCCACCAGGCCTACACCTTTCCCTACGCCGTAGCCTACTCCTGGCCCGTACGCTGGCACTGACCCATGCGTTAGCACGTAGCCTGACCCTCCCACGTTTCCGTACCCTCACCTGTGCCCTAAGCCTTTCCGTTCCCTAACCCTAACCCTATCCCGGAACGGAAACCCACCATCATCCCTAAACCTTTCCCTACTGGGTAGCCTACTCCTCGCCCGTACGCTCGCACTGACCCGTGCGTCAGCATGGAGTTTGACCCTCCCACGTTTCCGTACCCTCACCTGGGCCCTAAGACATGCCATTCCCTAACACTAACCCTAGCCCGGAACGGAAACCCACCACCAGCCCTACACCTTACCCTATGCTGTAGGCTACACCTGGCCCATACGCGGGCACTGACCTGTGCTTCAGCACGTAGCCTGACCCTCCCACGTTTGCGGACCCTCACCTGTACCCTAAGCCTTGCTGTTCCCTAACCCTAACCCTAGCCCGGAACGGAAATCCACCACCAGCCCTACACTTTTCCCAACGCCGTAGCCTATTCCTGGCTCTTATGCCGGCACTCACAGTTTCATCAGCACGGAGCCTGAACCTCCCACTTTTCCGTACCCTCACCTGTGCCCTAAAAATTGCCGTTCACTAACCCTAACCCTAGCCCAGAGCGGAAAATCACCACCAGCCCTACACCTTACCCCCAAGCCGTAGCCTACACCTGGCCGGTACGCAGGCACTGACACGTGCGTCAGCACGTAGCCTGACCCTCACACGTTTCCGTACCCTCACCTGTGCCCTAAGCCTTGCCGTTTCCTAACCCTAACCCTAGCCCGGAACAGAAACCCACCACCAGCCCTACACTGTACCCTACACCATAGCCTATTCCTGGCCCGTACGCTGGCACTTAGCCGTGGGTCAGCACGTAGCGTGACTTTCCCACGTTTCCGTACCATCACCTGTGCCCTAAGCCCTGACGTTCCCTAACCCTAACCCTAGCCCGGAACAGAAAACCACCACCAGCCCTACAACTTACCACCCCGCCGTAGCCTACTCCTGGCCCATATGCTGGCACTGACCCGTGCGTCACCACGTAGCCTGACCCTCCCACGTTTCCGTAACCTCACCTGTGCCCTAAGGCTTGCCGTTCCCTAACCTTAACCCTAGCCCGAAACGGAAACCCACCACCAGCCCTAAACCTTACCCTATGCCGTAGCCTACACCTGGCCCGTTCGCGGGCACTGACCTGTGCTTCAGCACGTAGCCTGACCCTCCAATGTTACCGTACCCGCCCTTGTGCCCTAAGCCTTGCCGTACCCTAACCCTAAACCTAGCCCGGAACGGAAACCCACCACCAGCCCTAAACCTTACCCACAAGCCGTAGCCTACTCCTGGCCCGTACGCTGGCACTGACCCGTGCGTCAGCCCGTAGCCTGAACTTCCCACGTTTCCGTAACATCACCTGTGCCCTAAGCCTTGCCGTTCCCTCACCCTCACCCTAGCCAGGAACAGAAAACCATCAGCATCCCTACACCTTACCCTATGCCATTGCCTACTCCTGGCACGTACGCTGGCACTGACACGTGCCTCAGCACGTAGCCTGACCCTCACACGTTTCCGTACCCTCACCTGTGCCCTAAGCCTTGCCGTTCACTAACCCTAAACCTAGTCCGGAACGGAAACCCACCACCAGCCCTACAGCTTACCTCCAGGCCATAGCCTATTTCTGGCCCGTACGCTGGCACTGACCCGTGCGTCAGCATGTAGCCTGACCCTCCCACGTTTCCGTAAACTCACCTGTGCCCTAAGCGTTGCCGTTCCCTAACCCTAAACCTAGCGCGGAACGGAAACCCACCACCAGCCCTACAGCTAACCCCCAAGACGTAGCTTACTCCTGGCCAGTACGCTGGCACTGACACGTGCATCATCACGTAGCCTGATGCTCCCACGTTTCCGTACCCTCACCTGTGCCCTAAGCCTTGCCGTTCCCTAAACCTAACCGTAGCCCGGAACGGAAACCCACCACCAGCCCTACATCTTACCCCCAAGCCATAGCCTACTCCTGGCCCGTACGCTGGCACAGACCCATGCGTCAGCACGAAGCCTGACACTCCCACCTTTGTGGACCCTCACCTGTGCCCTAAGCCTTGCCGTTCCCTAACCCTAAGCCTAGCCCTGAACGGAAACACACCACCAGACCTACAACTTACCCCAAAGCCGTAGCCTATTCCTGGACCTTATGCTGGCACTGACCCGTGCGTCAGCACGTAGCCTGACCCTCCCACGTTTGCGGACCATCACCTGTGCCCTAAGCCTTGCCATTCCCTAACCCTAACCCTAGCCCGGAACGGAAAACCACCACCAGCCCTAAACCTTACCCCCAAGCCGTAGCCTACTCCTGGTCCATACGCTGGCACTGACCTATGCGTCAGCACGTAGCCTGAACTTCCCACATTACCGTACCCTCACCTGTGCCCTAAGCCTTGCCGTTCCCTAACCCTAGTACGGAACGGAAACACACCACAAGCCCTACACCTAACCCCCAAGCCGTAGCCTACTCCTGGCCCGTACGCTGGCACTGACCCGTGCGTCAGCATGTAGCCTGACCCTCCCACGTTTCCGTACACTCACCTGTGCCCTAAGACTTGCTGTTCCCTAACACTAACCCTAGCCTGGAACGGAAACACACCATCAGCCCTACACCTAACCACCAAGCCGAAGCCTACTCCTGGGTGGTACGCTGGCACTAACACGTGCGTCAGCACGTAGCCTGACCCTCCCACGTTTCCTTACCCTCACCTGTGCCCTAAGCCTTGCCGTTCCCTAACCCTAACCCTAGCCCGGAACGGAAACCCACCACTAGCCCTAAACCTTTCCCTACGCCGTAGCCTAAACCTGGCCTGTACGCTGGCACTGACCCATGCGTCAGCACATAGTCTGAACCTCCCACGTTTCCGTACGCTCACCTGGGCCCTAAGCCTTGCCGTTTCCTAACCCTAACCCTAGCCCATGAACGGAAACCCACCACAAGCCCTACACATTACCCTACGTCATAGCCTACTCCTGGCCCGTACGCTGGCACTGACCAGTGCGTCAGCACGTAGCCTAACCCTCTCACGTTTCCGTACCCTCACCTGTGCTGTAAGCCTTGCCGTTCCCTAACCCTAACCCTAGCCCGGAACGGAAACCCACCACCAGCCCTACACCTTTCCCTACGCCGTAACCTATTCCTGGCCCGTACGCAGGCACTGACCCTCTCATCAGCACGTAGCCAGACACTCCCACGTTTCCGTACCCTCACCTGTGCCCTAAGCCTTGCCGTTCCCTAAGCCTAACCCTAGCCCGGAACGGAAACCCACCACCAGCCCTACACCTAACCCCCAAGCCGTAGCTTACTCCTGGCCAGTACGCTGGCACTGAACCGTGCATCATCACGTAGCCTGACCCTCCCACGTTTCCGTACCCTCACCTGTGCCCTAAGCCTTGCCGTTCCCTAACCCTAACCCTTCCCCGGAACGGAAACACACCACCAGCCCTACAACTTACCCCAAAGCCGTAGCCTATTCCTGGACCTTATGCTGGCACTGACCCGTGCGTCAGCACGTAGCCTGACCCTCCCACGTTTGCGGACCATCACCTGTGCCCTAAGCCTTGCCATTCCCTAACCCTAACCCTAGCCCGGAACGGAAACCCACCACCAGCCCTACACCATTCCCTACGCCGTAGCCTATTCCTGGCCCGTACGCAGGCACTGACCCTTTCATCAGCACGTAGCCTGACCCTCCCACGTTTCCGTACCCTCACCTGTGCCCTAAGCCTTGCCGTTCCCTAACCCTAACCCTAGCCCGGAACGGAAACCCACCACCAGCCCTAAACCTTACCCCCAAGCTGTAGCCTACTCCTGGTCCATACGCTGGCAATGACATGTGCGTCAGCACGTAGCCTGAACTTCCCACATTACCGTACCCTCACCTGTGCCCTAAGCCTTGCCGTTCCCTAACCCTCACACTAGCCTGTAATGGAAACACACCATCAGCCCTACACCTAACCACCAAGCCGTAGCCTACTCCTGGCCCATACGCTGGCACTGACCCGTGCGTCAGCACGTAGCCTGACCCTCCCACGTTTCCGTACCCTCACCTGTGCCCTAAGACTTGCTGTTCCCTAACACTAACACTAGCCTGGAATGGAAACACACCATCAGCCCTACACCTAACCACCAAGCCGTAGCCTACTCCTGGCCGGTACGCTGGCACTGACCCGTGCGTCAGCACGTAGCCTGACCCTCCCACGTTTCCGTACCCTCACCTGTGCCCTAAGCCTTGCCGTTCCCTAACCCTAACCCTAGTCCGGAGCGGAAACCCACCACCAGCCCTACAGCTTACCCCCAAGCCATAGGCTATTCCTGGCCCGTACGCTGGCACTGACCCTTGCGTCAGCATGTAGCCTGACCCTCCCTCGTTTCCGTACCCTCACCTGTGCCCTAAGCCTTGCCGTTCCCTAACCCTAACCCTAGCCCGGAACGGAAACCCACCACCAGCCCTACACCTTACCCCCAAGCCGTAGCCTACTCCTGGCCCGTTCGGTGGCAGTAACCCTAGCATCAGCAAGTAGCCTGACCCTCCCAAGTTTCTGTACCCTCACCCGTGCCCTAAGACTTGCCGTTCCATAACCCTAACCCTAGCCCAGAACGGAAACCCACCACCAGCCCTACACCTTACCCCCAAGCAGTAGCGTACTCATGGCCCATATGCTGGCACTGACCCGTGCGTCAGCACGTAGCGTGACCCTCCCACGTTTCCGTACCCTCACCTGTGCCCTAAGCCTTGCCGTTCCCTAACCCTAACCCTAGCCCGGAACGGAAACCCACCACCAGCCCTAAACCTTACCCCCAAGCCGTAGCCTACTCCTGGCCCGTTCGGTGGCAGTAACCCTAGCATCAGCAAGTAGCCTGACCCTCCCAAGTTTCTGTACCCTCACCCGTGGCCTAAGACTTGCCGTTCCGTAACCCTAACCCTAGCCCAGAACGGAAACCCACCACCAGCCCTACACCTTACCCCCAAGCAGTAGCGTACTCATGGCCCATATGCTGGCACTGACCCGTGCGTCAGCACGTAGCGTGACCCTCCCACGTTTCCATACCCTCACCTGTGCCCTAAGCCTTGCCGTTCCCTAACCCTAACCCTAGCCCGGAACGGAAACCCACCACTAGCCCTACACATTACCCTATGCTGTAGCCTAAACATGGCCCGTACGCGGGCACTGACCCGTGCGTCAGCACGTAGCCTGTCCCTCCCACGTTTCCGTACCCTCACCTGTGCCCTAAGCCTTGCCGTTCCCTAACCCTAACCCTAGACTTGAACGGAAAGCCACCACCAGCCCTAAAACTTAGCCACAAGCCGTAGCCTACTCCTGGCCCGTACGCTGGCACTGACCCGTGCGTCAGCACGTGGCCTGACCCTCCCACTTTTCCGTACCCTCTCCTCTGCCCTAAGCCTTGCCGTTCCCTAACCCTAACCCTAGCCCAGAACGGAAACCCACTA
Source organism: Mesoplodon mirus (assembly GCF_964341445.2). Classification (NCBI taxonomy): domain Eukaryota; kingdom Metazoa; phylum Chordata; class Mammalia; order Artiodactyla; family Ziphiidae; genus Mesoplodon; species Mesoplodon mirus. The sequence goes on from NW_028295773.1 coordinate 1,057,383, forward strand.
CCCGCCCTACACCTTACCCTATGACGTAGCCTACTCCTGGCCCGTACGCTGGCATTGACGCGTGCTTCAGCACATAGCCATACCCTCCCACGTTTCCGTACCCTCACATGTGCCCTAAGCCTTGCCATTCCCTAAAAGTAACCGTAGTGCGGAACGAAAACCCACCACCACCCCTACACCTTACACTACGCCGTAGCCCACTCCTGGCCCGTACGCTGGCACTGACCCGTGCGTCAGCACGTAGCCTGACCCTCCCACGTTTTCGTACCCTCACCTGTGCCCTAAGCCTTGCCGTTCCCTAACCCTAACCCTAACCCGGAACGGAAACCCACCACCATCCCTAAACCTTTCCCTACTGGGTAGCCTACTCCTCGCCCGTACGCTCGCACTGACCCGTGCGTCAGCATGTAGTTTGACCCTCCCACGTTTCCGTACCCTCACCTGGGCCCTGAGCCTTGCCATTCCCTAACACTAACCTTAGCCCGGAAGGGAAACCCACCACCAGCCCTACACATTACCCTATGCCGTAGCCTACACCTGGCCCATACGCGGGCACTGACTTGTGCTTCAGCACGTAGCCTGGCCCTCCCACGTTTGCGGACCCTCACCTGTGCCCTAAGCCTTGCCGTTCCCTAACCCTAACCCTAACCCGGAACGGAAACCCACCACCATCCCTAAACGTTTCCCTACTGGGTAGCCTACTCCTCGCCCGTACGCTCGCACTGACCCGTGCGTCAGTATGTTGTTTGACCCTCCCACGTTTCCGTACCCTCACCTGGGCCCTAAGCCTTGCCATTCCCTAACACTAACCTTAGCCCTGAAGGGAAACCCACCACCAGCCCTACACCTTACCCTATGCCGTAGCCTACTCCTGGCCCATACGCGGGCACTGACCTGTGCTTCAGCACGTAGCCTGGCCCTCCCACGTTTGCGGACCCTCACCTGTGCCCTAAGACTTGCCGTTCCCTAACCCTAACCCTAGCCCGGAACGGAAACCCACCACCAGCCCTACACATTTCCCTACGCCGTAGCCTATTCCTGGCTCGTACGCAGGCACTGACACTTTCATCAGCACTTAGCCTGAGCCTCCCACGTTTCTGTACCCTCACCTGTGCCCTAAGCCTTGCCGTTCACTAACCCTAAACCTAGCCCGGAACCTAAACGCACCAACAGACCTACACCTTAACCCCAAGCTGTAGCCTAATCCAGGCCCGTATGCTGGCACTGACCCGTGAGTCAGCACGTAGCCTGACCCTCCCACGTTTCGGTACCTTCACGTGGGCCCTAAGTCTTGCCGTTCCGTAACCGTAACCCTAGCCCCGAACGGAAACCCACCATCAGCCCTACACGTTACCCCCAAGCCGTAGCCTATTCCGGGCCCGTACGCTGGCACTGACCCGTGCGTCAGCACGTAGCCTGACCCTCCCACGTTTCCGTACCCTCACCTGTGCCCTAAGCCTTGCCGTTCCCTAACCCTAAACCTAGCCCAGAACGGAAACCCACCACCAGCCCTACAACTTACCCACAAGCCGAAGCCTACTCCTGGTCCGTACGCTGGCACTGACACTTGCATCAGCACGTAGACTGACCCTCCCACGTTTCCATACCCTCACCTGTGCCCTAAGCCTTGCCGTTCCCTAACACTAACCCTAGCCCGGAATGGAAAACCACCACCAGCACTACACCATACCCTACGCCGTAGCCTACTCCTTGCCCGTACGCTGGCACTGACCCGTGAGTCAGCACGTAGCCTGACCCTCCCACGTTTCCGTACCCTCACCTGTGACCTAAGCCTTGCCGTTCCCTAACACTAAACCTTGCCTGGAATGAAAACACACCACCAGCCCTACACCTAACCCCCAAGCCGTAGCCTACTCCTGGCGGTACGCTCGCACTGACCCGTGCGTCAGCACGTAGCCTGACCCTCCCACGTTTCTGTAACCTCACCTGTGCCCTAAGCTTTGACGTTCCCTAACCCTAACCCTCGCCCGGAACGGAAACCCACCACCAGCCCCACAACTTACACCCAAGCCGTAGCCTACTCCTGGCCCGTACGCTGGCACTGACCCGTGGGTCAGCAAGTAGCCTGACCCTCCCACGTTTCCATACCCTCAACTGTGCCCTAAGCCTTGCCGTTCCCTAACCCTAACCCTAGCCCGGAACGGAAAATCCCCACCAGCCCTAAACTTTACCTTATGCCGTAGCCTACTCCTGGCCCATACGCTGGCACTGACCCGTGCCTCAGCACGTAGCCTGACCCTCCCACGTTTCCGTAACCTCACCACTGCCCTAAGACTTGCCGTTCCCTAACCCTAACCCTAGCCCGGAACGGAAAGCCACCACCAGCCCTACACCTTACCCTACGCCATAGCCTACTCCTGGCCCGTACCCTGGCACTGACCCATGAGTCAGCACATAGCCTGACCGTCACACGTTTCCGTACCATCACCTGTGCCCTAAGCTTTGCCGTTCCCTCAACCTAACCCTAGCCAGGAACGGAAACCCACCACCATCCCTACACCTTACCCTACCTTGTAGCACACTCCTGGCCCGTACGCAGGCACTGACCCGTGCATCAGCACGTAGCCTGACCCTCACAAGTTTCCGTACCCTCCCCTGTGACCTAAGACTTGCCGTTCCCTAACCCTAACCCTAGCCCGGAACGGAAACCCACCACCATCCCTACAGCTTACCCACAAGCCATAGCCTACTCCTGGCATGTACGCTGGCACTGACCCGTGCGTCAGCCTGTAGCCTGACCGTCCCACGTTTCCGTACCCTCACCTGTGCCCTAAGCATTGCCTTTCCCGTACCCTAACCCTAGCCTGGAACGGAAACCAACTACCAGCCCTACACCTAAACCCATAGCCGTAGCCTACTCTTGGCCGGTACGCTGGCACTGACCCGTGCATCAGCACGTAGCCTGACCCTCCCACGTTTCCGTACCCTCACCTGTGCCCTAAGCCTTGCCGTTCCCTAACCCTAACCCTAGCCCGGAACCTAAACCCACCACCAGCCCTACACCTAAACCCCAAGCCGTAGCCTAATCCTGGCCCGTACGCTGGCACTGAACCGTGCGTCAGCACGTAGCCTGACCCTCCCTCGTTTCCGTACCCTCACAAGTGCCCTAAGCCTTGCCGTTCCCTATCCCTAACCCTAGCCCGGAACAGAAACCCACCACTAGCCCTAAACCTTACTCTATGCCGTAGACTACACCTGGCCCGTAGGCGGGCACTGACCTCTGCTTCAGCACGTTGCCTGACCCTCCCACGTTTCCGTACCCTCACCTGTGCCCTAACCTTGCCGTTCCCTAACCCTAACCCTAGCCCGGAATGGAAAACCACCACCAGCCCTACACCATACCCTACGCCATAGCCTACTCCTGGCCCGTACGCTGGCACTAACCCATGAGTCAGCACGTAGCCTGACCCTCCCACATTTCCGTACCCTCACCTGTGCCCTAAACCTTGCCGTTCCCTAACCCTAAACCTAGTACGCAACGGAAACCCACCACCAGCCCTACACCTAACCCCCAAGCCATAGCCTACTCCTGGCCCATACGCTGGCACTGACCCGTGCGTCAGCAAGTAGCCTGACCCTCCCACGATTCCGTACCCTCACCTTGCCCTAAGCCTTGCCGTTCCCTAACACTAACCCTAGCCCGGAACGGAAACCCACCACCAGCCCTACACCTAACAACCATGCCGTAGCCTACTCCTGGCCCGTACGCTGGCACTGACCTGTGCGTCAGCACATAGCCTGACCTTCCCACGTTACCGTAACGTCACCTGTGCCCTAAGCCTTGCCGTTCCCTAACCCTAACCCTAGTACGGGACGGAAACACACCGCAAGCCCTACACCTAACCCCCAAGCCATAGCATACTCCTGGCCCGTACACTGGCACTGAACCGTGCGTCAGCACGTAGCCTGAACCTCCCAGGTTTCCGTACCCTCACTTATGCCCTAAGCATTCCTGTTCCCTAACAATAACCCTAGCCCAGAACGGAAACACACCACCAGCCCTACACGTTACCCCCAAGCTGAAGCCTAATCCTGGCCCGTACGCTGGCAATGAACCGTGCGTCAGCATGTAGCCTACCCTCCCACGTTTCCGTACCCTCACCTGTGCCCTAAGCCTTGTGGTTCCCTAACCCTAATCCCAGACCGGAATGGAAACCCACCACAAGCCCTATACCTTACCCTAGGCCGCAGCCTACTCCTGGCCCGTACGGGGCACTGACCCGTGCGTCAGCATGTAGCCTACCCTCCCACGTTTCCGTACCCTCACCTGTTCCCTAAGCCTTGCCGTTCCCTAACCCTAACCCTAGCCCGGAACGGAAACCCACCACCAGCCCTACAACTTACGCACAAGCCGTAGCCTACTCCTGGCCTGTACGCTGGCACTGACCAGTGAGTCAGCACGTAGCCTGAACCTCCCACGTTTCCATACCCTCACCTGGGCCCTAAGCCTTGCCGTTCCCTATCCCTAAACATAGCTCTGAAAGGAAACCCACCACCAGCCCTACACCTTATCCCCAAGCCGTAGCCTATTCCTGGTCCGTACGCTGGCACTGACCCGTGCGTCAACATATAGCCTGACCCTCCCACGTTTCCGTACCCTCACCTGTGCCCTAAGCCTTGCCGTTCCCTAACCCTAACCCTAGCCCGGAACGGAAACCCACCACAATCCCTACACCTTACCATACGCCGTAGCCTACTCCTGGCCCGTACGCTGGCACTGACCCGTGAGACAGCACGTAGACTGACCCTCCCACATTTCCGTACCCTCACCTGTGCCCTAAGCCTTGCTGTTCCCTCACCCTAACCCTAGCCGGGAACGGAAAGCCACCACCAGCCCTACAACTTTCCCTAAGCCGTAGCCTACACCTGGCCCGAAAGCTGGCACTGACCCGTGCGTCAGCACGTAGCCTGACCCTCCCATGTTTCCGTACCCTCACCTGTGCCCTAAACCTTGCCGTTCCCTAACACTAACCCTAGCCCGGAACGAAAACCCACCACCAGCCCTACACCTTACCGTATGCCGTAGCCTACTCCTGGCCCATACGCTGGCACTGACACGTGTGTCAGCATGTAGCCTGACGCTCCCACGTTTCCCTATACTCACCTGTGCCCTAAGCCTTGCTGTTCTCTAACCCTAACCGTAGCCCGGAACAGAAACCCACTCCCAGCCCTACACCTTACCCTACACCGTAGACTACTCCTGGCCCATACGCTGGCACTCTTCCGTGAGTCAGCACGTAGCCAGACCCTCACACGTATCCGTACACTCACCTATGCCCTAAGCCTTGCCGTTCCCTAACCCGAACCCTAGTCCTGAACGGAAAACCACCAGCAGCCCTACAGCTTACCCCAAACCCATAGCCTACTCCTGACCGGTACGCTGGCACTGACCCGTGCGTCAGCATGTAGCCTGACCGTCCCACGTTTCCGTACCCTCACCTGTGCCCTAAGCCTTGCCGTTCCCTAACCCTAAACCTAGAACAGAACGGAAACACACCAACAACCCTACACCTAACCCCCAAGCCACAGCCTACTCCTGGCCATTACGCTGGCACTGAGCCGTGCATCATCACGTACCCTGAGCCTCCCACGTTTCCGTACCCTCACCTGTGCCCTAAGCCTTGCGGTTCCCTAACCCTAATCCTAGCCCGGAACGGAAACCCACCACCAGCCCTATACCTTACACAACGCCGTTGCCTACTCCTGGCCCGTGCGCGGGCACTGACCCGTGCATCAGCACGTAGCCTGACACTCCCATGTTTCTGTACGCTCACCTGTGCCCTAAGCCTTGCCGTTCCCTAACCCTAACCCTAGCCCGGAACGGAAACCCACCACCAGCCCTTCAACTTACCCACAAGCCGTAGCCTACACCTGGCCCGTACGCTGGCACTGACCCGTGCGTCAGCATGTAGCCTGAACCTCCCAAGTTTCCGTACCCTAACCTGGGCCCTAAGCCTTGCCGTTCCCTAAGCCTAAACCTAGCCCGGAACAGAAACCCACCACCAGCCCTACATCTTACCCCCAAGCCGTAGCCTACTCCTGATCCGTACGCTGGCACTGACCCATGAGTCAGCACGTAGCCTCACCATCCCACGTTTCCGTACCATCACCTGTGCCCTAAGCCTTGCCGTTCCCTAACCCTAAACCTAGAACAGAACGGAAACACACCAACAACCCTACACCTAACCCCCAAGCCACAGCCTACTCCTGGCCATTACGCTGGCACTGAGCCGTGCATCATCACGTACCCTGAGCCTCCCACGTTTCCGTACCCTCACCTGTGCCCTAAGCCTTGCGGTTCCCTAACCCTAATCCTAGCCCGGAACGGAAACCCACCACCAGCCCTATACCTTACACAACGCCGTTGCCTACTCCTGGCCCGTGCGCGGGCACTGACCCGTGCATCAGCACGTAGCCTGACACTCCCATGTTTCTGTACGCTCACCTGTGCCCTAAGCCTTGCCGTTCCCTAACCCTAACCCTAGCCCGGAACGGAAACCCACCACCAGCCCTTCAACTTACCCACAAGCCGTAGCCTACACCTGGCCCGTACGCTGGCACTGACCCGTGCGTCAGCATGTAGCCTGAACCTCCCAAGTTTCCGTACCCTAACCTGGGCCCTAAGCCTTGCCGTTCCCTAAGCCTAAACCTAGCCCGGAACAGAAACCCACCACCAGCCCTACATCTTACCCCCAAGCCGTAGCCTACTCCTGATCCGTACGCTGGCACTGACCCATGAGTCAGCACGTAGCCTCACCATCCCACGTTTCCGTACCATCACCTGGGCCCTAAGCCTTTCAGTTCCCTCACCCTAAACCTAGCCTGCGACGGAAAACTACCACCAGCCCTAAACCTTACCCTACGCCGTAGCATACTCCTGGCCCGTATGCTGGCAGTGACCTGTGTGTCAGCACGTAGCCTGACCTTCCCACATTTCCGTACCCTCACCTGTGCCCTAAGTTTTGCCGTTCCCTAACCCTAAACCTAGTACGGAATGAAAACCCACCACCAGCCCTACACCTAACCCCCAAGCCATAGCCTACTCCTGGCCCGTACGCTGGCACTGACCCGTGCATCAGCACGTAGCCTGACCCTTCCACGTTTCTGTACCCTCACCTGTGCCCTAAGCCTTCCTGTTCCTTAACCCTAACCATAGCCCGGAACGGAAACCCACGACCAGCTATACACCTTACTGTACGCCGTAGCCTACACTTCGCCCGTTACTGGCACTGACCTGTGCGTCAGAACGCAGCGTGACCTTCCCACATTTCCGTACCCTCACATGTGCCCTAAGCCTTGCCGTTCGCTAACACTAAACCTAGTACGGAACGGAAACCCACCACCAGCCCTACACCTAAGCTTCCCAAATCATAGCCTACTCCTGGCCCGTACGCTGGCACTGACCGTGCATCAGCACGTAGCCTGACCCTCCCACGTTTCGGTACCCTCACCAGTGCCCTAAGACTTGCCGTTCCCTAACACTAACCATATCCCGGAACGGAAACCCACCACCAGCCCTACAACTAACCCCCAAGGCGTAGCCTACTCCTGGCCGGTACGCTGGCACTGACACGTGCATCAGCACTTAGCCTGAACCTCCCACGTTTCCGTACCCTCACCAGTGCCCCAAGCCTTGCCGTTCCCTAACCCTAACCCTAGCCCGGAACGGAAACCCACCACCAGCCCTAAAATTTACCCCCAATCCGTAGCCTACTCCTGGCCCGTACGCTGGCACTGACACGTGTGTCAGCATGTAGCCTGACCCTCCCACGTTTCCGTACCCTCACCTCTGCCATAAGACTTGACGTTCCCTAACCCTAACCCTTGCCCGGAACGGAAACCCACCACCAGCCCTACACCTTACCCTACACCGTAGCCTACTCTTGGCCCGTACGCTGGCACTGACCCGTGAATCAGGACGTAGCCTGACCATCCCACGTTTTCGTACCCTCACCTGTTCCCTAAGCCTAGCAGTTCCCTCATCCTAACCCAAGCCAGGAACGGAAACCCACCACCAGCCCTACACCTTACACTACGCCGTAGCATACTCCTGGCCCGTACGCTGGCACTGACCCGTGCGTCAGCAAGTAGCCTGACCCTCACACGTTTCCATACCCTCACCTGTGCCCTAAGCCTTGCCATTCCCTAACCCTAACCCTAGTCCGGAAAGGAAACACACCAGCAGCCCTACAGCTTACCCCAAGCCATATCCTACTCCTGGCCGGTACGCTGGCACTGACCCGTGCGTCAACACGTACCATGACCCTCACACGTTTCCGTACCCTCACCTGTGCCCTAAGCCTTGCCGTTCCCTAACACTAACCCTAGCCCCGAACGGAAACCCACCACCAGCCCTACACCTTACCCTACGCCATAGCCTACTCCTGGCCCATACGCGGGCACTGACATGTGCTTCAGCACATAGCCTGACCCTCCCATGTTACTCTACCCTCACCTGTGCCCTAAGCCTTGCCGTTCCCTAATCCTAACCCTAGCCCCGTATGGAAACCCACCACCAGCCATACACTTTACCCTACGCTGTAGCCTATTCCTGGCCCATACGCTGGCACTGACCCGTGCGTCAGCACGTAGCCTGAACCTCCCAGGTTTCTGTACCATCACCTGAACCCTAAGCCTTGCGGTTCCCTAACCCTAACCCTAGCCCGTCACGGAAACCCACCACCAGCACTACAGCTTACCCCCAAGCCATAGCCTACTCCTGGCCCATACGCTGGCACTGACCGGTGTGTCAGCATATAGCCTGACGAGGCACACCAGGGGAGGGCGGGCCGGCAGGGTAAGGCTGCCCAGGTCAGCTAATCCACATCCCTCAGGGAATCACATTGGTGAAAATGGACCTCGCTAAGGCAGAAGAGAAGCCAAGGGAAAAAAGGACACAATGCCATTTGCAGCACCGTAGATGAGTCTAGAAGTAATCACGTGACTTGTAGTAACTCAGAAAGTGAAAGACACATATCACATCATATCACTTATAGGTGTTACCTAAAAATGGATACCAGGGCAGATATTTCCACGGAGAAGGGCAATCACAGATTCATTAAACAAACTTATGGTTCACCAATGGAAAGGTGTGAGGATTGGTTTCATTACGATATCGGGGTTAACACACATATACAAACACAGGTGACATATATAATCACCAAAGACCTTCAGAATACCAAGAGAGGACTACTCAACATTCTGTCATAACGTACATGGGAAAAGGATCCCAGGAAGAACAGACATCTGTATATGTGTAAAAGAACAACATCTTCCACACCTACAACAAGCCAAACATTGTAATCAAACTTGCTGTAATAAAAAATAAAAAAATTAAATTAAAAACACGAACAAGAAGTAGTGAGACAAACGTGAGGGGATTTCTCCTGGCACATTCCATTCTAAATTCCAATCTAGAACACCACTTCCACTGAGGCTCTCTTGCCCTAGTAACCAGATTTGGTAAGGGAGAACTGCTGCCACCTTGTGGCCGTTTCACACAACAGCAGCTTTAATCCCAGCACTAATGGTCAGTTGATATTCAAAATCATTGCAGGCCTGTAAATCACACCTGCCCTGAAAACAAATCCTGGGGTCACATATCGACCAAAAAATTCAAAGGACGTCCATATTTCAAAACGACCATTTCAAAAGGCATATTTTACGCACAGTAGTGTTCTGCTTCTTTTCCTTTCTTTCCTTTTTTGTTAAAAAAAAACGGGAATGGAAAAAGGAATCCCTCGGAATGGGCGAAAATCCTTGCAGACGAATCAATGGACAGAGGTTTAATCTCCAATATATATAAACAGCTCATGCAGCTTAATATTAAAAAAACAAACAACCCAATACAAAAATGGGCAGAAGAACTAAAGAGACGTTTCTTCAAAGGAGACACAGAGATGGCCAAGACGCACATGAAAAGCTGCTCAACAGCACTAATTATTAGAGAAATGCAAATCAAAACTACAATGAGGTATCACCTCACACCTATTAGAATCGGCATCATCAGAAAATCTACAAACAAACAATTCTGGGGAGCGTGTGGACCAAAGGAGCCCTCTTCCACTATTGGTGGGAATGTAAATTGATACAGTCACTATGGAGAACAGTATGGAGTTTGCTTAAGAAAATTAGAAATAGAATTACCATCTGATCCAGCAATCCCACTTCTGGGCATATACCCAGATAAAACCGTAAATCTAAAAGGCACATTCACCACAATGTTAATTGCAGCACTATTTACAATAGCCAGGTAATGGAAGCAACCTAATTGCCCACAGACAGATGAATGGATAAAGATGAGGTACATATATAAAATGGAATATTAATCGGCCATAAAAAGGAATGAAACTGAGTCATTTGTAGAGACATCGATGGATGGAGAGACTGTTATACAGAATGAAGTAAGTCAGAAAGAGGAAAACAAATATTGTATATTAATGCATATATGTGGAGCCTAAAAAACCGTACAGATGAACTGGCTTGCAGGGAAGAAATAGAGAAACAGAGGTAGAGAACAAACGTATGGACACCAAGTGTGGGAAGCCATGGGGTGGTGCTGGTGGGATGAGTTGGGAGATTGGGATTGACCTGTATAAATGTATATGCATAAAATACATAACTAATAAAAACCTGCTGTATAAAAACATAAATAAAATTGTATTTCAAAATTTAAAAAAATAAAATTTAAAAATAAAACTGAAAAAAGTTCTTCCCGTCACACAGATGTATTTATAGGAATGAATTATTTCCATGCTTATATCTATAAATACATAAAAGAGGAATAAAATCTAACTTGAACCAAAAAAGAAAAATAAAAACCTGAACTCACGAGTTTTACAGAGGAAAATCCTATCTGGGCACTTGATCCAGCGGTAAACAATTCTGAAATTGGTCAGAGGTGGGGAACCATCTCCCATACAGCCAGCAACCCACCCCCCACACAAGGAGCGTCCTCATTGCAAAGCTGGGGGACCGTGCCGAGGCATCTGTGAGTAAACGTGAGCTGAGCCCCAGGCCAGCTGCTGCTGAACTGTTCCCACCATTCCCAGGTAAAACACCTGAATATGTACAAGGGCTTTAAAGCCTAGAGGAAGGGCCGTGGAGCCACACCAGCGACAGCTCACAGGCCAACATGCTGCCTGCAGGCCAGCCAGGGAGGTCCTGGCCCCGGGATCTCTTCCAGAAGCTTTCCATTGCCCTGCCTGAGATACCCCTCTTGTCCTGGCCCCCACTGCTTTTTTCCTTCCTCACCTCTGTCCGGAGAGAAATTCCAGCGGAAGGTATGGGTGACACATCCTCTTCTTTACAGGCGGCAGCCTGGCAACTCCTGCAGAAACGCCAGCAGAGCCCCACTCACAACAGGCCACCCACAAAGCTGTGGCCCCTCACTCCCTTCCACCAGCACAGCCCCGAGACTGCTGACAGGGCAGAGAATATGGAGTCAGGCACAGCTTCAGGGGCTATTGCTGCCTGGAGCTCTGTTTATATTGACCTCAACGAGGCACACCTGGGGAGGGCGGGCCGGCAGGGTAAGGCTGCCCAGGTCAGGTAATCCACATCCCTCAGGGAATCACATTGGTGAAAATGGACCTCGCTAAGGCAGAAGAGAAGCCAAGGGAAAAAAGGACACAATGCCATTTGCAGCACCGTAGATGAGTCTAGAAGTAATCACGTGACTTGTAGTAACTCAGAAAGTGAAAGACACATATCATATCATATCACTTATAGGTGTTACCTAAAAATGGATACCAGGGCAGATATTTCCACGGAGATGGGCAATCACAGATTCATTAAACAAACTTATGGTTCACCAATGGAAAGGTGTGAGTATTGGTTTCATTACGATATCTGGGTTAACTCACATATACAAACACAGGTGACATATATAATCACCAAAGACCTTCAGAATACCAAGAGAGGACTACTCAACATTCTGTCATAACGTACATGGGAAAAGGATCACAGGAAGAACAGACATCTGTATATGTGTAAAAGAACAACATCTTCCAGACCTACAACAAGCCAAACATTGAAATCAAACTTGCTGTAATAAAAAATAAAAAATAAATTAAAAACACGAACAAGAAGTAGTGAGACAAACGTGAGGGGCTTTCTCCTGGCACATTCCATTCTAAATTCCAATCTAGAACACCACTTCCACTGAGGCTCTCTTGCCCTAGTAACCAGATTTGGTAAGGGAGAACTGCTGCCACCTTGTGGCCGTTTCACACAACAGCAGCTTTAATCCCAGCACTAATGGTCAGTTGATATTCAAAATCATTTCAGGCCTGTAAATGACACCTGCCCTGAAAACAAATCCTGGGGTCACATATCGACCAAAAAATTCAAAGGACGTCCATATTTCAAAACGACCGTTTCAAAAGGCATATTTTACGCACATTAGTGTTCTGCTTCTTTTCCTTTCTTTCCTTTTTTGTTAAAAAAAACGGGAATGGAAAAAGGCATCCCTCAGAATGGGCGAAAATCGTTGCAGACGAATCAATGAACAGAGGTTTAATCTCCAATATATATAAACAGCTCATGCAGCTTAATATTAAAAAAAACAAACAACCCAATACAAAAATGGGCAGAAGATCTAAAGAGACGTTTCTTCAAAGGAGACACAGAGATGGCCAAGACGCACATGAAAAGCTGCTCAACAGCACTAATTATTAGAGAAATGCAAATCAAAACTACAATGAGGTATCACCTCACACCTGTTAGAATCGGCATCATCAGAAAATCTACAAACAACAAATTCTGGGGAGGGTGTGGACAAAAGGAGCCCTCTTCCACTATTGGTGGGAATGTAAATTGATACAGTCACTATGGAGAACAGTATGGAGTTTCCTTAAGAATATTAGAAATAGAATTACCATCTGATCCAGCAATCCCACTTCTGGGCATATACCCAGATAAAACCGTAAATCTAAAAGGCACATTCACCACAATGTTCATTGCAGCACTATTTACAATAGCCAGGTAATGGAAGCAACCTAAATGCCCACAGACAGATGAATGGATAAAGATGTGGTAGGTATATAAAATGGAATATTACTCGTCCATAAAAAGGAATGAAACTGGGTCATTTGTAGAGACATCGATGGATGGAGAGACTGTTATACAGAATGAAGTAAGTCAGAAAGAGGAAAACAAATATTGTATAATAATGCATATATGTGGAGGCTAAAAAACGGTACAGATGAACTGATTTGCAGGGAAGAAATAGAGACACAGAGGTAGAGAACAAACGTATGGACACCAAGTGTGGGAAGCCATGGTGTGGTGCTGGTGGGATGAGTTGGGAGATTGGGATTGACCTGTATACATGTATATGCATAAAATACATAACTAATAAAAACCTGCTGTATAAAAACATAAATAAAATTGTATTTCAAAATTTAAAAAAATAAAATTTAAAAATAAAACAGAAAAATGTTCTTCCCGTCACACAGATGTATTTATAGGAATGAATTATTTTCATGCTTATATCTATAAATACATAAAAGAGGAATAAAATCTAACTTGAACCATAAAAGAAAAAAAAAACCTGAACACACGAGTTTTACAGAGGAAAACCCTATCTGGGCACTTGCTCCAGCGGTAAACACGTCTGAAATTGGTCAGAGGTGTGGAACCATCTCCCATACAGCCAGCAACCCACCCCCCACGCAAGGAGCGTCCTCATTGCAAAGCTGGGGGACCGTGCCGAGGCATCTGTGAGTAAACATGAGCTGAGCCCCAGGCCAGCTGCTGCTGAACTGTTCCCACCATTCCCAGGTAAAACACCTGAATATGTACAAGGGCTTGAAAGCCTAGAGGAAGGGCCGTGGAGCCACACCAGCGACAGCACGCAGGCCAACTTGGTGCCTGCAGGCCAGCCAGGGTGGTCCTGTCCCCGGGCGCTCTTCCAGAAGCTTTCCATTGCCCTGCCTGAGATACCCCTCCTGTCCCGGCGCCCACTGCTTTTTTCTTTCCTCACCTCTGTCCGGAGAGAAATTCCAGCGGAAGGTATGGGTGACACATCCTCTTCTTTACAGGCGGCAGGATGGCAACTCCTGCAGAAAGGCCAGCAGAGCCCCACTCACACCGGGCCACCAACAAAGCTATGGCCCCTCACACCCTCCCACCAGCACAGCCCCGAGACTGCTGACGCGGCAGAGAATATGGAGTCAGGCACAGTTTCAGGGGCTATTGCTGCCTGGAGCTCTGTTTATATTGAACTCAACGAGGCACACCTGGAGAGGGCGGGCCGGCAGGGTAAGGCTGCCCAGGTCAGCTAATCCACAACCCTCAGGGAATCACATTGTTGAAAATGGACCCCGCTAAGGCAGAAGAGAAGCCAAGGGAAAAAAGGACACAATGCCATTTGCAGCACCGTAGATGAGTCTAGAAGTAATCACGTGACTTGTAGTAAGTCAGAAAGTGAAAGACACATATCATATCATATCACTTATAGGTGTTACCTAAAAATGGATACCAGGGCAGATATTTCCACGGAGAAGGGCAATCACAGATTCATTAAACAAACTTATGGTTCACCAATGGAAAGGTGTGAGGATTTGTTTCATTACGATATCGGGGTTAACACATATATACAAACATAGGTGACATATATAATCACCAAAGACCTACAGAATACCAAGAGAGGACTACTCAACTCTGTCATAACGTACATGGGAAAAGGATCCCAGGAAGATCAGATATCTGTATATGTGTAAAAGAACCACATCTTCCACACCTACAACAAGCCAAACATTGTAATCAACCTTGCTGTAATAAAAAATATAAAAAATTAAATTAAAAACACGAACAAGAAGTAGTGAGACAAACTTGAGGGGCTTTCTCCTGGCATATTGCATTCTAAATTCGAATCTAGAACACCACTTCCACTGAGGCTCTCTTGCCCTAGTAACCAGAGTTGGCAAGGGAGAACTGCTGCCACCTTGTGGCCGTTTCACACAACAGCAGCTTTAATCCCAGTGCTAATGGTCAGTTCATATTCAAAATCATTGCAGGCCTGTAAATGACACCTGCCCTGAAAACAAATCCTGGGGTCACATATCGACCAAAAAATTCAAAGAACGTCCATATTTCAAAAAGACCGTTTCAAAAGGCATATTTTACGCACATTAGTGTTCTGCTTCTTTTCCTTTCTTTCCTTTTTTGTTAAAAAAAACGGGAATGGAAAAAGGCATCCCTCAGAATGGGCGAAAATCGTTGCAGACCAATCAATGGACAGAGGTTTAATCTCCAATATATATAAACAGCTCATGCAGCTTAATATTAAAAAAAAACAAACAACCCAATACAAAAATGGGCAGAAGATCTAAAGAGACGTTTCTTCAAAGGAGACACAGAGATGGCCAAGACGCACATGAAAAGGGCTGCTCAACAGCACTAATTTTTAGAGAAATGCAAATCAAAACTACAATGAGGTATCACCTCACACCTGTTAGAATCGGCATCATCAGAAAATCTACAAACAACAAATTCTGGGGAGGGTGTGGACAAAAGGAGCCCTCTTCCACTATTGCTGGGAATGTAAATTGATACAGTCACTATGGAGAACTGTATGGAGTTTCCTTAAAAAAACTAGAAAGAGAATTACCATCTGATCCAGCAATCCCACTTCTGGGCATATACCCAGAGAAAACCGTAAATCAAAAAGGCACATTCACCACAATTTTCGTTGCAGCACTATTTACAATAGCCAGGTAATGGAAGCAACCTAAATGCCCACAGACAGATGAATGGATAAAGATGTGGTAGGTATATAAAATGGAATATTACTCGGCCATAAAAAGGAATGAAACTGGGTCATTTGTAGAGACATCGATGGATCGAGAGACTGTCATACAGAATGAAGTAAGTCAGAAAGTGGAAAACAAATATTGTATATTAATGCATATATGTGGAGCCTAAAAAATGGTACAGATGAACTGGTTTGCAGGGAAGAAATAGAGACACAGAGGTAGAGAACAAACGTATGGACACCAAGTGTGGGAAGCCATGGGGTGGTGCTGGTGGGATGAGTTGGGAGATTGGGATTGACCTGAATACATGTATATGCATAAAATACATAACTAATAATAACGTGCTGTATAAAAAAAATAAATAAAATTAAATTTCAAAATTTTAAAAATTAAAATTTAAAAATAAAAGAGAAAAAAGTTCTTCCCATCACACAGATGTATTTATAGGAATGAATTATTTCCATGCTTATATCTATAAATACATAAAAGAGGAATAAATTCTAATTTGAACCATAAAAGAAAAAAAAAGTGAACCCACGTGTTATTCAGAGGAAAAACCTATCAGGGCACTTGCTCCAGCGGTAAACAATTCTGAAATTCGTCAGAGGTGGGGAACCATCTCCCATACAGCCAGCAACCCACCCCCCACGCAAGGAGCGTCATCATTGCAAAGCTGGGGGACCGTGCCGAGGCATCTGTGAGTAAACGTGAGCTGAGCCCCAGGCCACCTGCTGCTGAACTGTTCCAACCCTTCCTAGGTAAAACACCTGAATATGTACAAGGGCTTGAAATCCTAGAGGAAGGCCAGTCGAACCACACCAGCAACAGCACGCCGGCCAACTTGGTGCCTGCAGTCCAGCCAGGGTGGTCCTGGCACTGGACGCTCTTCCGGAAGCTTTCCATTGCCCTGCCTGATATACCACTCCTCTCCCGGCACCCACTGCTTTTTTCCTTCCTCAACTCTGTCCGGAGAGAAATTCCAGCGGAAGGTATGGGTGACACATCCTCTTCTTTACAGGCGGCAGCCTGGCAACTCCTGCAGAAAGGCCAGCAGAGCCCCACTCACACCGGGCCACCCACAAAGCTGTGGCCCCTCACTCCTCCCAACAGCACAGCCCCGAGACTGCTGAAGGGTCAGAGAATATGGAGTCAGGCACAGCTTCAGGGGCTATGGATGCCTGGAGCTCTGTTTATATTGACCTCAACGAGGCACACCTGGGGAGGGCGGGCCGGCAGGGTAAGGCTGCCCAGGTCAGCTAATCCACAACCCTCAGGGAATCACATTGTTTAAAATGGACCTCGCTAAGGCAGAATAGAAGCGAAGGGAAAAAAGGACACAATGCCATTTGCAGCACCGTAGATGAGTCTAGAAGTAATCACGTGACTTGTAGTAAGTCAGAAAGTGAAAGACACATATCATGTCATATCACTTATAGGTGTTACCTAAAAATGGATACCCGGGCAGATATTTCCACGGAGAAGGGCAATCACAGATTCATTAAACAAACTTATGGTTCACCAATGGAAAGGTGTGAGGATTTGTTTCATTACGATATCGGGGTTAACAGACATATACAAACACAGGTGACATATATAATCACCAAAGACCTACAGAATACCAAGAGTGGACTACTCAACATTCTGTCATAACGTACATGGGAAATGGATCCCAGGAAGAACAGACATCTGTATATGTGTAAAAGAACCACATCTTCCACACCTACAACAAGCCAAACATTGTAATCAAACTTGCTGTAATAAAAAATAAAAAATTAAATTAAAAACACGAACAAGAAGTAGTGAGAAAAACTTGAGGGGCTTTCTCCTGGCATATTCCGTTCTAAATTCCCATCTAGAACACCACTTCCACTGAGGCTCTGTTGCCCTAGTAACCAGATTTGGTAAGGGTGAACTGCTGCCACCTTGTGGCCGTTTCACACAACAGCAGCTTTAATCCCAGCGCTAATGGTCAGTAGATATTCAAAATCATTGCAGGCCTGTAAATGACACCTGCCCTGAAAACAAATCCTGGGGTCACATATCGACCAAAAAATTCAAAGGACGTCCATATTTCAAAACGACCGTTTCAAAAGGCATATTTTACGCACATTAGTGTTCTGCTTCTTTTCCTTTCTTTCCTTTTTTGTTAGAAAAAAGAGGAATGGAAAAAGGCATCCCTCAGAATGGGCAAAAATCGTTGCAAACGAATCAATGGACAGAGGTTTAATCTCCAATATATATAAACAGCTCATGCAGCCTAATATTAAAAAAACAAACAACCCAATACAAAAATGGGCAGAAGATCTAAAGAGACGTTTCTTCAAAGAAGACACAGAGATGGCCATGACGCACATGAAAAGCTGCTCAACAGCACTAATTATTAGAGAAATGCAAATCAAAACTACAATGAGGTATCACCTCACACCTGTTAGAATCGGCATCATCAGAAAATCTACAAACAACCAATTCTGGGGAGGGTGTGGACTAAAGGAGCCCTCTTCCACTATTGGTGGGAATGTAAATTGATACAGTCACTATGGAGAACAGTATGGAGTTTCCTTAAAAAAATTAGAAATAGAATTACCATCTGATCCAGCAATCCCACTTCTGGGCATATACCCAGATAAAACGGTAAATCAAAAAGGCACATTCACCACAATGTTCGTTGCAGCACTATTTACAATAGCCAGGTAATGGAAGCAACCTAAATGCCCACAGACAGATGAATGGATAAAGATGTGGTACATATATAAAATGAAATATTACTCGGCCATAAAAAGGAATGAAACTGGGTCATTTGTAGAGACATCGATGGATCGAGGGACTGTCATACAGAATGAAGTAAGTCAGAAAGAGGAAACCAAATACTGTATATTAATGCATATATGTGGAACCTAAAAAATGGTACAGATGAACTGGTTTGCAGGGAAGAAATAGAGACACAGAGGTAGAGAACAAACGTATGGACACCAAGGGTGGGAAGCCATGGGGTGGTGGTGGTGGGATGAGTTGGGAGATAGGGATTGACCTGTATACATGTATATGCATAAAATACATAACTAATAATAACGTGCTGTATAAAAAAATAAAATTAAATTTCAAAATTTTAAAAAATAAAATTTAAAAATAAAAGAGAAAAAAGTTCTTCCCGTCACACAGATGTATTTATAGGAATGAATTATTTCCATGCTTATATCTATAAATATATAAAAGAGGAATAAAATCTAACTTGAACCATAAAAGAAAAAAACAACTGAACCCATGTGTTATACAGAGGAAAACACTATCAGCGCACTTGCTCCAGCGGTAAACAATTCTGAAATTGGTCAGAGGTGGGAAACCATCTCCCATACAGCCAGCAACCCATGCCCCACGCAAGGGGCGTCCTCATTGCAAAGCTGGGGGACCGTGCCGAGGCATCTGTGAGTAAACGTGAGCTGAGCCCCAGGCCAGCTGCTGCTGAACTGTTCCCACCCTTCCCAGGTAAAACACCTGAATATGTACAAGGGCTTGAAAGCCTAGAGGAAGGGCCATCGAGCCAAACCAGCGACAGCACGCAGGCCAACTTGGTGCCTGCATGCCAGCCAGGGTTGTCTTGGCCCCGGGCGCTCTTCCAGAATCTTTCCATTGCCCTGCCTGAGATACCCCTCCTGTCCCGGCCCCCACTGCTTTTTTCCTTCCTCACCTCTGTCCGGAGACAAATTCCAGCGGAAGTATGGGTGACACATCCTCTTCTTTACAGTTGGCAGCCTGGCAACTCCTGCAGAAAGGCCAGCAGAGTCCCACTCACACTGGGCCACTCACAAAGCTGTGGCCCCTCACTCCCTCCCTCCAGCACAGCTCCGAGACTGCTGACGGGGCAGAGAATATGGAGTCAGGCACAGCTTCAGGGGCTATTGCTGCCTGGAGCGCTGTTTATATTGACCTCAACGAGGCACACCTTGGGAGGGCAGGCCGGCAGGGTAAGGCTGCCCAGGTCAGCTAATCCACAACCCTCAGGGAATCACATTGTTGAAAATGGACCTCACTAAGGCAGAATAGAAGCCAAGGAAAAAAATGACAAAATGCCATTTGCAGCACCGTAGATGAGTCTAGAAGTAATCACGTGACATGTAGTAAGTCAGAAAGTGAAAGACACATATCATATCATATCACTTATACGTGTTACCTAAAAATGGATACCAGGGCAGATATTTCCACGGAGAAGGGCAATCACAGATTCATTAAACAAACTTATGGTTCACCAATGGAAAGGTGTGAGGATTGGTTTCATTACGATATCGGGGTTAACAGACATATACAAACACAGGTGACATATATAATCACCAAAGACCTACAGAATACCAAGAGAGGACTACTCAACATTCTGTCATAACGTACATGGGAAAAGGATCCCAGGAAGAACAGACATCTGTATATGTGTAAAAGAACCACATCTTCCACACCTACAACAAGCCAAACATTGTAATCAAACTTGCTGTAATAAAAAATAAAAAAATTAAATTAAAAACACGAACAAGAATTAGTGAGACAAACTTGAGGGGCATTCTCCTGGCACATTCCTTTCTAAATTCCAATCTAGAACACCACTTCCACTGAGGCTCTCTTGCCCTAGTAACCAGATTTGGTAAGGGTGAACTGCTGCCACCTTGTGGCCGTTTCACACAACAGCAACTTTAATCCCAGCGCTAATGGTCAGTTGATATTCAAAATCATTGCAGGCCTGTAAATGACACCTGCCCTGAAAACAAATCCTGGGGTCACATATCAAACAAAAAATTCAAAGGACGTCCATATTTCAAAACGACCGTTTCAAAAGGCATATTTTACGCACATTAGTGTTCTGCTAATTTTCCTTTCTTTCCTTTTTTGTTAAAAAAAAACAGGAATGGAAAAAGGCATCCCTCAGAATGGGCAAAAATCGTTGCAAATGAATCAATGGACAGAGGTTTAATCTCCAATATATATAAACAGCTCATGCAGCTTAATATTAAAAAAAACCAACAACCCAATACAAAAATGGGCAGAAGATCTAAAGAGACGTTTCTTCAAAGGAGACACAGAGATGGCCAAGATGCACATGAAAAGCTGCTCAACAGCACTAATTATTAGAGAAATGCAAATCAAAACTACAATGAGGTATCACCTCACACCCGTTAGAATCGGAATCATCAGAAAATCTACAAACAACCAATTCTGGGGAGGGTGTGGACAAAAGGAGCCCTCTTCCACTATTGGTGGGAATGTAAATTGATACAGTCACTATGGAGAACAGTATGGAGTTTCCTTAAAAAAACTAGAAATAGAATTACCATTTGATCCAGCAATCCCACTTCTGGGCATATACCCAGAGAAAACCGTAAATCTAAAAGGCACATTCACCACAATGTTCATTGCAGCACTATTTACAATAGCCAGGTAATGGAAGCAAACTAAATGCCCACAGACAGATGAATGGATAAAGATGTGGTACATATATAAAATGGAATATTACTCGGCCATAAAAAGGAATGAAACTGGGTCATTTGTAGAGACATCGATGGATCGAGAGACTGTCATACAGAATGAAGTAAGTCAGAAAGAGGAAAACAAATATTGTATATTAATGCATATATGTGGAGCCTAAAAAATGGTACAGATGAACTGGTTTGCAGGGAAGAAATAGAGACACAGAGGTAGAGAACAAACGTATGGACACCAAGTGTGGGAAGCCATGGGGTGTTGGTGGTGGGATGAGTTGGGAGATTGGGATTGACCTGAATACACATATATGCATAAAATACATAACTAATAATAACGTGCTGTATAAAAAATATAAAATTAAATTTCAAAATTTTAAAAAATAAAATTTAAAAATAAAACAGAAAAAAGTTCTTCCCGTCACACAGATGTATTTATAGGAATGAATTATTTCCATGCTTATATCTATAAATGTATAAAAGAGGAATAAAATCTAACTTGAACCATAAAAGAAAAAAAAAACCTGAACCCACGAGTTATACAGAGGAAAACCCTATCAGGGCACTTGCTCCAGCGGTCAACAATTCTGAAATTGGTCAGAGGTGGGAAACCATCTCCCATACAGCCAGCACCCCACCCCCCACGCAAGGAGCGTCCTCATTGCAAAGCTGGGGGACCGTGCCGAGGCATCTGTGAGTAAACGTGAGCTGAGCCCCAGGCCAGCTGCTGCTGAACTGTTCTCACCCTTCCCAGGTAAAACACCTGAATATGTACAAGGGCTTGAAAGACTAGAGGAAGGGCCGTCGAGCCACACCAGCGACAACACGCAGGCCAACTTGGTGCCTGCAGGCCAGCCAGGTTGCTCTTGGCCCCGGGCGCTCTTCCGGAAGCTTTCCATTGCCCTGTCTGAGATACCCCTCCTGTCCCGGCCCCCACTGCTTTTTTCCTTCCTCACCTCTGTCCGGAGAGAAATTGCAGTGGAAGGTATGGGTGACACATTCTCTTCTTTACAGGTGGCAGCCTGGCAACTCCTGCAGAAAGGCCAGCAGATTCCCACTCACACCGGGCCACCCACAAAGCTGTGGCCCCTCACTCCCTCCAACCAGCACAGCTCCGAGACTGCTGACGGGGCAGAGAATATGGAGTCAGGCACAGCTTCAGGGGCTATTGCTGCCTGGAGCGCTGTTTATATTGACCTCAACGAGGCACACCTGGGGAGGGCGGGCCGGAAGGGTAAGGCTGCCCAGGTCAGCTAATCCACAACCCTCAGGGAATCACATTGGTGAAAATGGACCTCGCTAAGGCAGAAGAGAAGCCAGGGAAAAAAAGGACACAATGCCATTTGCAGCACCGTAAATGAGTCTAGAAGTAATCACGTGACTTGTAGTAAGTCAGAAAGTGAAAGACACATATCATATCATATCACTTATACGTGTTACCTAAAAATGGATACCAGGGCAGATATTTCCACGGAGAAGGGCAATCACAGATTCATTAAACAAACTTATGGTTCACTAATGGAATGGTGTGAGGATTGGTTTCATTACGATATCGGGGTTAACAGACATATACAAACACAGGTGACATATATAATCACCAAAGACCTACAGAATACCAAGAGAGGACTACTCAACATTCTGTCATAACGTACATGGGAAAAGGATCCCAGGAAGAACAGCCATCTGTATATGTGTAAAAGAACCACATCTCCCACACCTACAACAAGCCAAACATTGTAATCAAACTTGCTGTAATAAAAAATAAAAAAATTAAATTAAAAACACGAACAAGAAGTAGTGAGACAAACTTGAGGGGCATTCTCCTGGCACATTCTATTCTAAATTCCAATCTAGAACACCACTTCCACTGAGGCTCTCTTGCCCTAGTAACCAGATTTGGTAAGGGTGAACTGCTGCCACCTTGTGGCCGTTTCACACAACAGCAGCTTTAATCCCAGCGCTAATGGTCAGTTGATATTCAAAATCATTGCAGGCCTGTAAATGACACCTGCCCTGAAAAAAAATCCTGGGTTCACATATCGACCAAAAAATTCAAAGGACGTCCATATTTCAAAACGACCGTTTCAAAAGGCATATTTTACGCACATTAGTGTTCTGCTTCTTTTCCTTTCTTTCCTTTTTTGTTAAAAAAAAACAGGAATGGAAAAAGGCATCCCTCAGAATGGGCAAAAATCGTTGCAAACGAATCAATGGACAGAGGTTTAATCTCCAATATATATAAACAGCTCATGCAGCTTAATATTAAAAAAAACCAACAACCCAATACAAAAATGGGCAGAAGATCTAAAGAGACGTTTCTTCAAAGGAGACACAGAGATGGCCAAGATGCACATGAAAAGCTGCTCAACAGCACTAATTATTAGAGAAATGCAAATCAAAACTACAATGAGGTATCACCTCACACCCGTTAGAATCGGAATCATCAGAAAATCTACAAACAACCAATTCTGGGGAGGGTGTGGACAAAAGGAGCCCTCTTCCACTATTGGTGGGAATGTAAATTGATACAGTCACTATGGAGAACAGTATGGAGTTTCCTTAAAAAAACTAGAAATAGAATTACCATCTGATCCAGCAATCCCACTTCTGGGCATATACCCAGAGAAAACCGTAAATCTAAAAGGCACATTCACCACAATGTTCATTGCAGCACTATTTACAATAGCCAGGTAATGGAAGCAAACTAAATGCCCACAGACAGATGAATGGATAAAGATGTGGTACATATATAAAATGGAATATTACTCGGCCATAAAAAGGAATGAAACTGGGTCATTTGTAGAGACATCGATGGATCGAGAGACTGTCATACAGAATGAAGTAAGTCAGAAAGAGGAAAACAAATATTGTATATTAATGCATATATGTGGAGCCTAAAAAATGGTACAGATGAACTGGTTTGCAGGGAAGAAATAGAGACACAGAGGTAGAGAACAAACGTATGGACACCAAGTGTGGGAAGCCATGGGGTGTTGGTGGTGGGATGAGTTGGGAGATTGGGATTGACCTGAATACACATATATGCATAAAATACATAACTAATAATAACGTGCTGTATAAAAAATATAAAATTAAATTTCAAAATTTTAAAAAATAAAATTTAAAAATAAAACAGAAAAAAGTTCTTCCCGTCACACAGATGTATTTATAGGAATGAATTATTTCCATGCTTATATCTATAAATGTATAAAAGAGGAATAAAATCTAACTTGAACCATAAAAGAAAAAAAAAACCTGAACCCACGAGTTATACAGAGGAAAACCCTATCAGGGCACTTGCTCCAGCGGTCAACAATTCTGAAATTGGTCAGAGGTGGGAAACCATCTCCCATACAGCCAGCACCCCACCCCCCACGCAAGGAGCGTCCTCATTGCAAAGCTGGGGGACCGTGCCGAGGCATC
Organism: Mesoplodon mirus; assembly: GCF_964341445.2. Lineage (NCBI taxonomy): Eukaryota > Metazoa > Chordata > Mammalia > Artiodactyla > Ziphiidae > Mesoplodon > Mesoplodon mirus. Next base: position 1,082,044 of record NW_028295773.1, read on the forward strand.
TGTGAGTAAACGTGAGCTGAGCCCCAGGCCAGCTGCTGCTGAACTGTTCTCACCCTTCCCAGGTAAAACACCTGAATATGTACAAGGGCTTGAAAGACTAGAGGAAGGGCCGTCGAGCCACACCAGCGACAACACGCAGGCCAACTTGGTGCCTGCAGGCCAGCCAGGTTGCTCTTGGCCCCGGGCGCTCTTCCGGAAGCTTTCCATTGCCCTGCCTGAGATACCCCTCCTGTCCCGGCCCCCACTGCTTTTTTCCTTCCTCACCTCTGTCCGGAGAGAAATTGCAGTGGAAGGTATGGGTGACACATTCTCTTCTTTACAGGTGGCAGCCTGGCAACTCCTGCAGAAAGGCCAGCAGATTCCCACTCACACCGGGCCACCCACAAAGCTGTGGCCCCTCACTCCCTCCAACCAGCACAGCTCCGAGACTGCTGACGGGGCAGAGAATATGGAGTCAGGCACAGCTTCAGGGGCTATTGCTGCCTGGAGCGCTGTTTATATTGACCTCAACGAGGCACACCTGGGGAGGGCGGGCCGGAAGGGTAAGGCTGCCCAGGTCAGCTAATCCACAACCCTGAGGGAATCACATTGGTGAAAATGGACCTCGCTAAGGCAGAAGAGAAGCCAGGGAAAAAAAGGACACAATGCCATTTGCAGCACCGTAAATGAGTCTAGAAGTAATCACGTGACTTGTAGTAAGTCAGAAAGTGAAAGACACATATCATATCATATCACTTATACGTGTTACCTAAAAATGGATACCAGGGCAGATATTTCCACGGAGAAGGGCAATCACAGATTCATTAAACAAACTTATGGTTCACTAATGGAATGGTGTGAGGATTGGTTTCATTACGATATCGGGGTTAACAGACATATACAAACACAGGTGACATATATAATCACCAAAGACCTACAGAATACCAAGAGAGGACTACTCAACATTCTGTCATAACGTACATGGGAAAAGGATCCCAGGAAGAACAGCCATCTGTATATGTGTAAAAGAACCACATCTCCCACACCTACAACAAGCCAAACATTGTAATCAAACTTGCTGTAATAAAAAATAAAAAAATTAAATTAAAAACACGAACAAGAAGTAGTGAGACAAACTTGAGGGGCATTCTCCTGGCACATTCTATTCTAAATTCCAATCTAGAACACCACTTCCACTGAGGCTCTCTTGCCCTAGTAACCAGATTTGGTAAGGGTGAACTGCTGCCACCTTGTGGCCGTTTCACACAACAGCAGCTTTAATCCCAGCGCTAATGGTCAGTTGATATTCAAAATCATTGCAGGCCTGTAAATAACACCTGCGCTGAAAAAAAATCCTGGGTTCACATATCGACCAAAAAATTCAAAGGACGTCCATATTTCAAAACGACCGTTTCAAAAGGCATATTTTACGCACATTAGTGTTCTGCTTCTTTTCCTTTCTTTCCTTTTTTGTTAAAAAAAAACAGGAATGGAAAAAGGCATCCCTCAGAATGGGCAAAAATCGTTGCAAACGAATCAATGGACAGAGGTTTAATCTCCAATATATATAAACAGCTCATGCAGCTTAATATTAAAAAAAACCAACAACCCAATACAAAAATGGGCAGAAGATCTAAAGAGACGTTTCTTCAAAGGAGACACAGAGATGGCCAAGATGCACATGAAAAGCTGCTCAACAGCACTAATTATTAGAGAAATGCAAATCAAAACTACAATGAGGTATCACCTCACACCCGTTAGAATCGGAATCATCAGAAAATCTACAAACAACCAATTCTGGGGAGGGTGTGGACAAAAGGAGCCCTCTTCCACTATTGGTGGGAATGTAAATTGATACAGTCACTATGGAGAACAGTATGGAGTTTCCTTAAAAAAACTAGAAATAGAATTACCATCTGATCCAGCAATCCCACTTCTGGGCATATACCCAGAGAAAACCGTAAATCTAAAAGGCACATTCACCACAATGTTCATTGCAGCACTATTTACAATAGCCAGGTAATGGAAGCAAACTAAATGCCCACAGACAGATGAATGGATAAAGATGTGGTACATATATAAAATGGAATATTACTCGGCCATAAAAAGGAATGAAACTGGGTCATTTGTAGAGACATCGATGGATCGAGAGACTGTCATACAGAATGAAGTAAGTCAGAAAGAGGAAAACAAATATTGTATATTAATGCATATATGTGGAGCCTAAAAAATGGTACAGATGAACTGGTTTGCAGGGAAGAAATAGAGACACAGAGGTAGAGAACAAACGTATGGACACCAAGTGTGGGAAGCCATGGGGTGTTGGTGGTGGGATGAGTTGGGAGATTGGGATTGACCTGAATACACATATATGCATAAAATACATAACTAATAATAACGTGCTGTATAAAAAATATAAAATTAAATTTCAAAATTTTAAAAAATAAAATTTAAAAATAAAACAGAAAAAAGTTCTTCCCGTCACACAGATGTATTTATAGGAATGAATTATTTCCATGCTTATATCTATAAATGTATAAAAGAGGAATAAAATCTAACTTGAACCATAAAAGAAAAAAAAAACCTGAACCCACGAGTTATACAGAGGAAAACCCTATCAGGGCACTTGCTCCAGCGGTCAACAATTCTGAAATTGGTCAGAGGTGGGAAACCATCTCCCATACAGCCAGCACCCCACCCCCCACGCAAGGAGCGTCCTCATTGCAAAGCTGGGGGACCGTGCCGAGGCATCTGTGAGTAAACGTGAGCTGAGCCCCAGGCCAGCTGCTGCTGAACTGTTCTCACCCTTCCCAGGTAAAACACCTGAATATGTACAAGGGCTTGAAAGACTAGAGGAAGGGCCGTCGAGCCACACCAGCGACAACACGCAGGCCAACTTGGTGCCTGCAGGCCAGCCAGGTTGCTCTTGGCCCCGGGCGCTCTTCCGGAAGCTTTCCATTGCCCTGTCTGAGATACCCCTCCTGTCCCGGCCCCCACTGCTTTTTTCCTTCCTCACCTCTGTCCGGAGAGAAATTGCAGTGGAAGGTATGGGTGACACATTCTCTTCTTTACAGGTGGCAGCCTGGCAACTCCTGCAGAAAGGCCAGCAGATTCCCACTCACACCGGGCCACCCACAAAGCTGTGGCCCCTCACTCCCTCCAACCAGCACAGCTCCGAGACTGCTGACGGGGCAGAGAATATGGAGTCAGGCACAGCTTCAGGGGCTATTGCTGCCTGGAGCGCTGTTTATATTGACCTCAACGAGGCACACCTGGGGAGGGCGGGCCGGAAGGGTAAGGCTGCCCAGGTCAGCTAATCCACAACCCTCAGGGAATCACATTGGTGAAAATGGACCTCGCTAAGGCAGAAGAGAAGCCAGGGAAAAAAAGGACACAATGCCATTTGCAGCACCGTAAATGAGTCTAGAAGTAATCACGTGACTTGTAGTAAGTCAGAAAGTGAAAGACACATATCATATCATATCACTTATACGTGTTACCTAAAAATGGATACCAGGGCAGATATTTCCACGGAGAAGGGCAATCACAGATTCATTAAACAAACTTATGGTTCACTAATGGAATGGTGTGAGGATTGGTTTCATTACGATATCGGGGTTAACAGACATATACAAACACAGGTGACATATATAATCACCAAAGACCTACAGAATACCAAGAGAGGACTACTCAACATTCTGTCATAACGTACATGGGAAAAGGATCCCAGGAAGAACAGCCATCTGTATATGTGTAAAAGAACCACATCTCCCACACCTACAACAAGCCAAACATTGTAATCAAACTTGCTGTAATAAAAAATAAAAAAATTAAATTAAAAACACGAACAAGAAGTAGTGAGACAAACTTGAGGGGCATTCTCCTGGCACATTCTATTCTAAATTCCAATCTAGAACACCACTTCCACTGAGGCTCTCTTGCCCTAGTAACCAGATTTGGTAAGGGTGAACTGCTGCCACCTTGTGGCCGTTTCACACAACAGCAGCTTTAATCCCAGCGCTAATGGTCAGTTGATATTCAAAATCATTGCAGGCCTGTAAATGACACCTGCCCTGAAAAAAAATCCTGGGTTCACATATCGACCAAAAAATTCAAAGGACGTCCATATTTCAAAACGACCGTTTCAAAAGGCATATTTTACGCACATTAGTGTTCTGCTTCTTTTCCTTTCTTTCCTTTTTTGTTAGAAAAAACGGGAATGGAAAAAGGCATCCCTCAGAATGGGCAAAAATCGTTGCAAACGAATCAATGGACAGAGGTTTAATCTCCGATATATATAAACAGCTCATTCAGCTTAATATTAAAAAAACAAACAACCCAATACAAAAATGGGCAGAAGATCTAAAGAGACGTTTCTTCAAAGAAGACAGAGATGGCCAAGACGCACATGAAAAGCTGCTCAACAGCACTAATTATTAGAGAAATGCAAATCAAAACTACAATGAGGTATCACCTCACACCTGTTAGAATCGGCATCATCAGAAAATCTACAAACAACCAATTCTGGGGAGGGTGTGGACAAAAGGAGCCCTCTTCCACTATTGGTGGGAATGTAAATTGATACAGTCACTATGGAGAACAGTATGGAGTTTCCTTAAAAAAACTAGAAATAGAATTACCATCTGATCCAGCAATCGCACTTCTGGGCATATACCCAGAGAAAACCGTATTTCAAAAAGGCACATTCACCACAATGTTCGTTGCAGCACTATTTACAATAGCCAGGTAATGGAAGCAACCTAAATGCCCACAGACAGATGAATGGATAAAGATGTGGTACATATACAAAATGAAATATTACTCGGCCATAGAAAGGAATGAAACTGGGTCATTTGTAGAGACATCGATGGATCGAGAGACTGTCATACAGAATGAAGTAAGTCAGAAATGGGAAACCAAATACTGTATATTAATGCATATATGTGGAACCTAAAAAATGTTACAGATGAACTGGTTTGCAGGGAGGAAATAGAGACACAGAGGTAGAGAACAAACGTATGGACACCAAGGGTGGGAAGCCATGGGGTGTTGGTGGTGGGATGAGTTGGGAGTTTGGGATTGACCTGTATACATGTATATGCATAAAATACATAACTAATAATAACGTGCTGTATAAAAAAAATAAAATTAAATTTCAAAATTTAAAAAAATAAAATTTAAAAATAAAACAGAAAAAAGTTCTTCCCGTCACACAGATGTATTTATAGGAATGAATTATTTCCATGCTTATATCTATAAATATATAAAAGAGGAATAAAATCTAACTTGAACCATAAAAGAAAAAAACACCTGAACCCTTGAGTTATACAGAGGAAAACCCTATCAGCGCACTTGCTCCAGCGGTAAACAATTCTGAAATTGGTCAGAGGTGGGAAACCATCTCCCATACAGCCAGCAACCCACCCCCCACACAAGGAGCGTCCTCATTGCAAAGCTGGGGGACCGTGCCGAGGCATCTGTGAGTAAACGTGAGCTGAGCCCCAGGCCAGCTGCTGCTGAACTGTTCCCACCCTTCCCAGGTAAAACACCTGAATATGTACAAGGGCTTGAAAGCCTAGAGGAAGGGCCGTCGAGCCACACCAGCGACAGCACGCAGGCCAACTTGGTGCCTGCAGGCCAGCCAGCGTGGTCTTGGCCCCGGGCGCTCTTCCGGAAGCTTTCCATTGCCCTGCCTGAGATACCCCTCCTGTCCCGGCCCCCACTGCTTTTTTCCTTCCTCACCTCTGTCCGGAGAGAAATTCCAGCGGAAGTATGGGTGACACATCCTCTTCTTTACAGTTGGCAGCATGGCAACTCCTGCAGAATGGCCAGCAGAGTCCCACTCAAACCGGGCCACTCACAAAGCTGTGGCCCCTCACTCCCTCCCACCAGCACAGCCGCGAGACTGCTGACGGGGCAGCGAATATGGAGTCAGGCACAGCTTCAGGGGCTATTGCTGCCTGGAGCGCTGTTTATATTGACCTCAACGAGGCACACCTGGGGAGGGCCGGCCGGCAGGGTAAGGCTGCCCAGGTCAGCTAATCCACAACCCTCAGGGAATCACATTGTTGAAAATGGACCTCGCTAAGGCAGAATAGAAGCCAAGGATAAAAAGGACACAATGCCATTTTCAGCCCCGTAGATGAGTCTAGATTTAATCACGTGAATTGTAGTAAGTCAGAAAGTGAAAGACACATATCGTATCATATCACTTATAGGTGTTACCTAAAAATGGATACCAGGGCAGATATTTCCACGGAGAAGGGCAATCACAGATTCATTAAACAAACTTATGCTTCACCAATGGAAAAGTGTGAGGATTGGTTTCATTACGATATCGGGGTTAACAGACATATACAAACACAGGTGACATATATAATCACCAAAGACCTACGGAATACCAAGAGAAGACTACTCAACATTCTGTCATAACGTACATGGGAAAAGGACCCCCGGAAGATCAGACATCTCTATATGTGTAAAAGAACCACATCTTCCACATCTACAACAAGACAAACATTGTAATCAAACTTGCTGTAATAAAAAATAAATTAAAATAAATTAAAAACATAAACAAGTTGTAGTGAGACACACTTGAGGGTCTTTCTCCTGGCACATTCCATTCGAAATTCCAATCTAGAACACGACTTCCTTTGAGTCTCTGTTGCCCTCTTTACCAGATTTGGTAAGGGAGAACTGCTGCCACCTTGTGGCCGTTTCACACAACAGCAGCTTTAATCCCAGCGCTAATGGTCCATTGATATTCAAAATCATTGCAGGCCTGTAAATCACACCTGCCCTGAAAACATATTCTGGGGTCACATATCGACCAAAAAATTCAAAGCACGTCCATATTTCCAAACGACCATTTCAAAAGGCATATTTTACGCACATTAGTGTTCTGCTTCTTTTTCTTTCTTTCCTTTTTTTGTAAAAAAAATCGGGAATGGAAAAAGGCATCCCTCAGAATGGGCGAAAATCGTTGCAAACCAATCAATGGACAAAGGTTTAATCTCCAATTTATATAAACAGCTCATGCAGCTTAATATTAAAAAAAACAAACATCCCAATACAAAAATGGGCAGAAGATCTAAAGGGACGTTTCTTCAAAGAAGACACAGAGATGGCCAAGACGCACATAAAAAGCTGCTCAACAGCACTAATTATTAGAGAAATGCAAATCAAAACTACAATGAGGTATTACCTCACACCTGTTAGAATCGGCATCATCAGGATATCTACAAACAACAAATTCTGGGGAGGGTGTGGACAAAAGGAGCCCTCTTCCACTATTGGTGGGAATGTAAATTGATACAGTCACTATGGAGAACAGTATGGAGTTTCCTTAAAAAAAAACTAGAAATAGAATTACCATCGGATCCAGCAATCCCACTTCTGGGCATATACCCAGAGAAAACCGTATTTCAAAAAGGCACATTCACCACAATATTCATTGCAGCACTATTTAAAATAGCCAGGTAATGGAAGCAACCTAAATGCACACAGACAGATGAATGGATAAAGATGTGGTACATATATAAAATGGAATGTTACTCGGCCATAAACAGGAATTAAACTGGGTCATTTGTAGAGACATCGATGGATCGAGAGACTGTCATACAGAATGAAGTAAGTCAGAAAGAGGAAAACAAATATTGTATATTAATGCATATATGTGGAGCCTAAAAATGGTACAGATGTACTGGTTTCCAGGGAAGAAATAGAGACACAGAGGTAGAGAACAAACGTATGGACACCAAGTGTGGGAAGCCATGGGGTGGTGGTGGTGGGATGAGTTGGGAGTTTGGGATTGACCTGTATACATGTATATGCATAAAATACATAACTAATAATAACGTGCTGTATAAAAACAATAAATAAAATTAAATTTCAAAATTTTAAAAAATAAAATTTAAAAATAAAACAGAAAAAAGTTCTTCCCGTCACACAGATGTATTTATAGGAATGAATTATTTCCATGCTTATATCTATAAATACATAAAAGAGGAATAAAATCTAACTTGAACCATAAAAGAAAATAAAAAACCTGAACCCACGAGTTATACATAGGAAAACCCTATCAGGGCACTTGCTCCAGTAGTAAACAATTCTGAAATTGGTCAGAGGTGGGGAATAATCACCCATACAGCCAGCAACCCACCCCCCACGCAAGGAGCATCCTCATTGCAAAGCTGGTTGACCATGCCGAGGCATCTGTGAGTAAACGTGAGCTGAGCCCCAGGCCAGCTGCTGCTGAACTGTTCCCACCCTTTCCAGGTAAAACACCTGAATATGTACAAGGGCTTGAAAGCCTAGAGGAAGGACCGTGGAGCCACACCAGCGACAGCACGCAGGCCAACTTGGTGCCTGCAGGCCAGCCAGGGTGGTCCAGGCCCCGGGCGCTCTTCCAGAAGATTTCCATTGCCCTGACTGAGATACCCCTCCTGTCAGGGCCCCCACTGCTTTTTTTCCTTCCTCACCTCTGTCCGGAGAGAAATTCCAGCGGAAGGTATGGGTGACACATCCTCTTCTTTACAGGCGGCAGCCTGGCAACTCCTGCAGAAAGGCCAGCAGAACACCACTCACACCGGGCCACCAACAAAGCTGTGGCCCCTCACTCCCTCCCACCAGCAGAGCCCCGAGACTGCTGACGGGGCAGAGAATATGGAGTCAGGCACAGCTTAAAGGGCTATTGCTGCCTGGAGCGCTGTTTATATTGACCTCAACGAGGCACACCTGGGGAGGGCTGGCCGGCAGGGTAAGGCTGCCCATCTCAGCTAATCCACAACCCTCAGGGAATCACATTGTTGAAAATGGACCCCGCTAAGGCAGAAGAGAAGCCAAGGGAAAAAAGGACACAATGCCATTTGCAGCACCGTAGATGAGTCTAGAAGTAATCACGTGACTTGTACTAAGTCAGAAAGTGAAAGACACATATCATATCATATCACTTATAGGTGTTACCTAAAAATGGATACCAGGGCAGATATTTCCACGGAGAAGGGCAATCACAGATTCATTAAACAAACTTATGGTTCACCAATGGAAAGGTGTGAGGATTGGTTTCATTACGATATCGGGGTTAACAGACATATACAAATACAGGTGACATATATCATCACCAAAGACCTACAGACTACCAAGAGAGGACTACTCAACATTCTGTCATAACGTACATGGGAAAAGGATCCCAGGAAAAACAGTCATCTGTATATGTGTAAAAGAACCACATCTTCCACACCTACAAAAAGCCAAACATTGTAATCAAACTTGCTGTAATAAAAAATAAAAAATTAAATTAAAAACACGAACAAGAAGTAGTGAGACAAACGTGAGGGGCTTTCTCCTGGCACATTCCATTCTAAATTCCAATCTACAACACCACTTCCACTGAGGCTCTCTTGCCCTAGTAACCAGATTTGGTAAGGGTGAACTGCTGCCACCTTGTGGCCGTTTCACACAACAGCAGCTTTAATCCCAAAGCTAATGGTCAGTTGATATTCAAAATCATTGCAGGCCTGTAAATGACACCTGCCCTGAAAACAAATCCTGGGGTCACATATCGACCAAAAAATTCAAAGGACGTCCATATTTCAAAACGAACGTTCCAAAAGGCATATTTTATGCACATTAGTCTTCTGCTTCTTTTCCTTTCTTTCCTTTTTTGTTAAAAAACACGGGAATGGAAAAAGGCATCCCTCAGAATGGGCGAAAATCGTTGCAGACGAATCAAAGGACAGAGGTTTAATCTCCAATATATATAAACAGCTCATGCAGCTTAATATTAAAAAAACAAACAACCCAAAAAAATGGGCAGAATATCGAAAGAGACGATTCTTCAAAGGAGACACAGAGATGGCCACGACGCACATGAAAAGCTGCTCAACAGCACTAATTATTAGAGAAATGCAAATCAAAACTACAATGAGGTATCACCTCACACCTGTTAGAATCGGCATCATCAGAAAATCTACAAACAACCAATTCTGGGGAGGGTGTGGACAAAAGGAGCCCTCTTCCACTATTGGTGGGAATGTAAATTGATACAGTCACTATGGAGAACAGTATGGAGTTTCCTTAAAAAAACTAGAAATAGAATTACCATCTGATCCAGCAATCCCACTTCTGGGCATATACCCAGAGAAAACCGTATTTCAAAAAGGCACATTCACCACAATGTTCGTTGCAGCACTATTTACAATAGCCAGGTAATGGAAGCAACCTAAATGCCCACAGACAGATGAATGGATAAAGATGTGGTACATATATAAAATGGAATATGACTCGGCCATAAAAAGGAATGAAACTGGGTCATTTGTAGAGACATCGATGGATCGAGAGACTGTCATACAGAATGAAGTAAGTCAGAAAGAGGAAAACAAATATTGTATATTAATGCATATATGTGGAGCCTAAAAATGGTACAGATGAACTGGTTTGCAGGGAAGAAATAGAGACACAGAGGTAGAGAACAAACGTATGGACACCAGGTGTCAGAAGCCATGGGGTGGTGGTGGTGGGATGAGTTGGGAGATTGGGATTGACCTGTATACATGTATATGCATATAATACATAACTAAAAATAACCTGCTGTATAAAAACATAAATAAAATTAAATTTCAAAATTTTAAAAAATAAAATTTAAAAATAAAACAGAATAAATTCTTCCCGTCACACAGATGTATTTATAGGAATGAATTATTTCCATGCTTATATCTATAAATACATAAAAGAGGAATAAAATCTAACTTGAACCATAAAAGAAAAAAAAAACCTGAACCCACGAGTTCACGTGTTATACAGAGGAAAACCCTATCAGGGCACTTGCTCCAGTGGTAAACAATTCTGAAATTGGTCAGAGGTGGGGAACCATCTCCCATACAGCCAGCAACCCACACCCCACGCAAGGAGCATCCTCATTGCAAAGCTGGGGGACCGTGCCGAGGCATCTGTGAGTAATCGTGAGCTGAGCCCCAGGCCAGCTGCTGCTGAACTGTTCCCACCCTTTCCAGGTAAAACACCTGAATATGTACAAGGGCTTGAAAGCCTACAGTAAGGACCGTGGAGCCACACCAGCGACAGCACGCAGGCCAACTTGGTGCCTGCAGGTCAGCCATGGTGGTCCTGGCCCCGGGCGCTCTTCCAGAAGCTTTCCATTGCCCTGCCTGAGATACCCCTCCTGTCCCGGCCCCCACTGCTTTTTTCCTTCCTCACCTCTGTCCGGAGAGAAATTCCAGCGGAAGGTATGGGTGACACAACCTCTTCTTTACAGGCGGCAGCCTGGCAACTCCTGCAGAAAGGCCAGCAGAACCCCACTCACACCGGGCCACCCACTAAGCTGTGGCCCCTCACTCCCTCCCAACAGCACAGCCCCGAGACTGCTGACAGGGCAGAGAATATGGAGTCAGGCACAGCTTCAGTGGCTATTGCTGCCTGGAGCTCTGTTTATATTGACCTCAACGAGGCACACCTGGGGAGGGCAGGCCGGCAGGGTAAGGCTGCCCAGGTCAGCTAATCCACAACCCTCAGGGAATCACATTGTTGAAAATGGACCCCGCTAAGGCAGAAGAGAAGCCAAGGGAAAAAAGGACACAATGCCACTTGCAGCACCGTAGATGAGTCTAGAAGTAATCACGTGACTTGTAGTAAGTCAGAAAGTGAAAGACACATATCATATCATATCACTTATAGGTGTTACCTAAAAATGGATACCAGGGCAGATATTTCCACGGAGAAGGGCAATCACAGATTCATTAAACAAACTTATGGTTCACCAATGGAAAGGTGTGAGGATTGGTTTCATTACGATATCGGGGTTAACAGTCATATACAAACACAGGTGACATATATAATCACCAAAGACCTACAGAATACCAAGAGAGGACTACTCAACATTCTGTCATAACGTACATGGGAAAAGGATTCCAGGAAGAACAGACATCTGTATATGTGTAAAAGAACCACATCTTCCACACCTACAGCAAGCCAAACATTGTAATCAAACTTGCTGTAATAAAAAATAAAAAATTAAATTAAAAACACTAACAAGAAGTAGTGAGACAAACGTGAGGGGCTTTCTCCTGGCACATTCCATTCTAAACTCCAATCTAAAACACCACTTCAACTGAGGCTCTCTTGCCCTAGTAACCAGATTTGGTAAGGGTGAACTGCTGCCACCTTGTGGCCGTTTCACAGAACAGCAGCTTTAATCCCAGCGCTAATGTTCAGTTGATATTCAAAATCATTGCAGGCCTGTAAATGACACCTGCCCTGAAAACAAATCCTGGGGTCACATATCGACCAAAAAACTCAAAGGACGTCCATATTTCAAAACGACCATTTCAAAAGTCATATTTTATGCACATTAGTGTTCTGCTTCTTTTCCTTTCTTTCCTTTTTTGTTAAAAAACACGGGAATGGAAAAAGGCATCCCTCAGAATGGGCGAAAATCATTGCAGAAGAATCAATGTACAGAGGTTTAATCTCCAATATATATAAACAACTCATGCAGCTTAATATTAAAAAAACAAACAACCCAATACAAAAATGGGCAGAAGATCTAAAGAGACGTTTCTTCAAAGAAGACACAGAGATGGCCAAGACGCACATGAAAAGCTGCTCAACAGCACAAATTATTAGAGAAATGCAAATCAAAACTACAATGAGGTATCACCTCACACCCGTTAGAATCGGCATCATCAGAAAATCTACAAACAACCAATTCTGGGGAGGGTGTGGACAAAAGGAGCCCTCTTCCACTATTGGTGGGAATGTAAATTGATACAGTCACTATGGAGAACAGTATGGAGTTTCCTTAAAAAAACTAGAAATAGAATTACAATCTGATCCAGCAATCCCACTTCTGGGCATATACCCAGAGAAAACCCTATTTCAAAAAGGCACATTCAGCACAAAGTTCGTTGCAGCACTATTTACAATAGCGAGGTAATGGAAGCAACCTAAATGCCCACAGACAGATGAATGGATAAAGATGTGGTACATATATAAAATGGAATATAACTCGGCGATAAAAAGGAATGAAACTGGGTCATTTGTAGAGACATCGATGGATAGAGAGACTGTCATACAGAATGAAGTAAGTCAGAAAGAGGAATACAAATATTGTATATTAATGCATATATGTGGAACCTAAAAAATGGTACAGATGAACTGATTTGCATGGAAGAAATAGAGACACAGCGGTAGAGAACAAACGTATGGACACCAAGTTTGGGAAGCTATGGGGTGACGGTGGTGGGATGAGTTGGGAGATGGGGATTGACCTGTATACATGTATATGCATAAAATACATAACTAATAATAACCTGCTCTATAAAAAAATAAATAAAATTAAATTTCAAAATCTTAAAAAATAAAATTTAAAAATAAAACAGAAGAAAGTTCTTCCCTTCACACAGATGTATTTATAAGAATGAATTATTTCCATGCTTATATCTATAAATACATAAAAGAGGAATAAAATCTAACTTGAACCAAAAAAGAAAAAAAAAAAACCCTGAACCCACGATTTATACAGAGGAAAAACCTATCAGGGCACTTGCTCCAGCGGTCAACAATTCTTAAATTGGTCAGAGGTTAGGAATCATCTCCCATACAGCCAGCAACCCACCCCCCACGCAAGGAGCGTCCTCATTGCAAAGCTGGGGGACCGTGCCGAGGCATCTGTGAGTAAACGTGAGCTGAGCCCCAGGCCAGTTGCTGCTGAACTGTTCCCACCCTTCCCAGGTAAAACACCTGAATATGTACAAGGGCTTGAAAGCCTAGAGGAAGGGCCGTGGAGCCACACCAGCGACAGCACGCAGGCCAACTTGGTGCCTGCAGGCCAGCCAGGGTGGTCCTGGCCCCGGGCGCTCTTCAGGAAGCTTTCCATTACCCTGCCTGAGATACCACTCCTGTCCCGGCCCCCACTGCTTTTTTCCTTCCTCACCTCTGTCCGGAGAGAAATTCCAGCGGAAGGTATGGGTGACACATCCTCTTCTTTACAGGTGGCAGCCTGGCAACACCTGCAGAAAGTCCAGCAGAGCCCCCCTCACACTGGGCCACCAACAAAGCTGTGGCCCCTCACTCCCTCCCACCAGCACAGCCCCGAGACTGCTGATGGGGCAGAGAATATGGAGTCAGGCACAGCTTCAGTGGCTATTGCTGCCTGGAGCACTTTTTTTCTTGAACTCAACCAGGCAAACCTGGGGAGGGCCAGCTGGCAGCGTAAGGCTGCCCAGGTCAGCTAATCCACAACCCTCAGGGAATCACATTGTTGAAAATGGACCCCGCTAAGGCAGAAGAGAAGCCAAGGGAAAAAAGGACACAATGCCATTTGCAGCACCATAGATGAGTCTAGAAGTAATCACGTGACTTGTAGTAAGTCAGAAAGTTAAAGACACATATCATATCATATCACTTATAGGTGTTACCTAAAAATGGATACCAGGGCAGATATTTCCACGGAGAAGGGCAATCACAGATTCATTAAACAAACTTATGGTTCACCAATGGAAAGGTGTGAGGATTGGTTTCATTACGATATCGGGGTTAACAGACATATACAAACACAGGTGACATATATAATCACCAAAGACCTACAGAATACCAAGAGAGGACTACTCAACATTCTGTCATAACGTACATGGGAAAAGGATCCCAGGAAGAACAGTCATCTGTATATGTGTAAAAGAACCACATCTTCCACACCTACAGCAAGCCAAAAAGTGTAATCAAACTTGCTGTAATAAAAAATAAAAAATTAAATTAAAAACACGAACAAGAAGTAGTGAGACAAACGTGAGGGGCTTTCTCCTGGCACATTCCATTCTAAACTCCAATCTAGAACACCACTTCCACTGAGGCTCTCTTGCCCTAGTAACCAGATTTGGTAAGGGTGAACTGCTGCCACCTTGTGGCCGTTTCACACAACAGCAGCTTTAATCTCAACGCTAATGGTCAGTTGATATTCAAAATCATTGCAGGCCTGTAAATGACACCTGCCCTGAAAACAAATCCTGGGGTCACATATCGACCAAAAAATTCAAAGGACGTCCATATTTCAAAACGACCGTTTCAAAAGGCATATTTTACGCACATTAGTGTTCTGCTTCTTTTCCTTTCTTTCCTTTTTTGTTAAAAAACACGGGAATGGAAAAAGGCATCCCTCAGAATGGGCGAAAATCGTTGCAAACGAATCAATGGACAAAGGTTTAATCTCCAATATATATAAACAGCACATGCAGCTTAATATTACTAAAACAAACAACCCAATACAAAAATGGGCAGAAGATCTAAATAGACGTTTCTTCAAAGAAGACACAGAGATGGCCAAGACGAACATGAAAAGCTGCTCAACATCACTAATTGTTAGAGAAATGCAAATCAAAACTACAATAAGGTATGACGTCACACCCATTAGAGTCGGCATCATCAGAAAATCTACAAACAAAAATTCTGGGGAGGGTGTGGACAAAAGGAACCCTCTTCCACTATTGGTGGGAATGTAAATTGATACAGTCACTATGGAGAACAGTATGGAGGTTCCTTTAAAAAACTAAAAAGAGGAGTACCATCTGATCCAGCAATCCCACTTCTGAGCATATACCCAGAGAAAACCATAAATCAAAGAGACACATTCACCACAATGTTCATTGCAGCACTATTTACAATAGCCAGGTAATGGAAGCAACCTAAATGCCCACAGACAGAAGAACGGATAAAGATGTGGTACATATATAAAATGGAGTATTACTCAACCATATAAAGGAGTGAAACTGGGTCATTTGTAGAGAACTCGATGGATCTAGAGACGGTCATACAGAGTGGAGTAAGTCAGAAACAGAAAAACAAATATTGTATATTAATGCCTATATTTGGTACCTAGAAAAGTGGTACAGATGAACTTGTTTGCAGGGCAGAAATAGAGACACACAGGTAGAGAACAAACGTATGGACACAAAGAGGGGGAAGCCATGGGGTGGTGGTGGTGGTGGGATGAGTTGGGAGATGGGGATTGACCTGTATACATGTAAATGCATAAAATACATAACTAATAATAACCTGCTGTATAAGAAAATAAATTTAAATTTCAAAATTTTTAAAAATGAATCAGAAAAATGTTCTTGCATTCACACAGATGTATTTATATGAATGACTTATTTCCATGCTTATATCTATAAATACATAAAAGAGGAATAAAATTTAACTTGAAACAATGGAGAAAAAAAAAAACCTGAACCCAACAGTTATACAGAGGAAAACCCTATCAAGGCACTTACTCCAGAGGTAAACAATTCTGAAATTGGTCAGATGTGGAGAATCATCTCCCATACAGCCAGCAGCCCCACCCCACGCAAGGAGGGTCCTCATTGCAAAGCTGCGGGACCGTGCCGAGGCGTCTGTGAGTAAACGTGAGCTGAGCCCCAGGCCAGCTGCTGCTGAACTGTTCCCACCCTTCCCAGGTAAAACACCTGAATATGTACAAGGGCTTGAAAGCCTAGAGGAAGGGCAGTGGAGACACAGCAGCGACAGCACACAGGCCCACTTGGTGCCTGCAGGCCAGCCATGATGGTCCTGGCCACAGGCGCTCTTCTGGAAGCTTTCCATTTTCCTGCCTGAGATACCCCTCCTGTCCCGGCCCACACTCCTTTTTTTCCTTCCTCACCTCAGCCCGGAGAGAAATTTCAGCAGACGTTATGGGTGACGCATCCTCTTCCTTACAGGTGGCAGCCTGGTAACTCCTAAGCCTTGCCGTTCCCTAACCCTAACCCTAGCCCGGAACAGACACCCACCACCAGCCCTATACCTTTCCCTACGCCGTAGCATATTCCTGGCCCGTACGCAGGCACTGAACCTTTCATCAGCACGTATCCTGACCCTGCCATTTTGCCGTACCCTCACCTGTGCCCTAAGCCTTGCCGTTCCCTAACCCTAACCCTAGCCTGGAACGGAAACCCACCACAAGCCCTACACCTTACCCCCAAGCCGTAGCCTACTCCTGGTCCATACGCGGGCTCTGATTTGTGCGTCAGCACGTAGCCTGACCTTCCCACATTACCGTAACGTCACCTGTGCCCTAAGCCTTGCCGTTCCCTAACCCTAACCCTAGTACGGAATGGAAACACACCACAAGCCCTACACCTAACCCCCAAGCCATAGCCTACTCCTGGCCCGTACGCTGGAACTGACCCGTGCGTCAGCACGTAGCCTGACCCTCCCAAGTTTCCGTACCCTCACCTGTGCCCTAAGCCTTGCTGTTCCCTAACACTAACCCTAGCCCGGAACGGAGACCCACCACCAGCCCTACACCTAACCCCCAACCTGTGGACTAGTCCTGGCTGGTACGCTGCCACTGACCCGTGCGTCAGCACGTAGCCTGACCCTGCCACGTTTCCGTACCCTCACCTGTGCCCAAAGTCTTGCCGTTCCCTAACCCTAACCCTAGCCTGGAACGGAAAACCACCACCAGCCCTAGACCTTACCCTACGACATAGCCTACTCCTGGCCTGTACGCTGGCAGTGGCCCATCCGTCAGCACGTAGCCTGATGCTCCCACGTTTCCGTACCATCACCTGTGCCCTAAGACTTGCCGTTCCCTAACCCTAACCCCAGCCCGGAACGGAAACCCACCACCAGCCCTACACCTAACCCCGAAGACGTAGGCTACTCCTGGCCGGTACGCTGGCACTGACCCGTGTGTCAGCACGTAACCTGACCCTCGCACATTTCTGTACCCTCACCTGTGCCCTAAGCCTTGCCGTTCCCTAACCCTAACCCTAGCCCGTAACGGAAACCCACCACCAGCCCTACACCTTACCCTACGCCATAGCCTACTCCTGGCCTGTACGCTGGCACTGACCCGTGCGTCAGCACGTAGCGAGACATTCCCACTTTTCCGTACCCTCACCTGAGGACTAAGCCTTGCCGTTCCGTAACCCTAACCCTAGCCCGGAACGGAAACCCACCACCAGACCTACACTTTACCCTACGCCGCAGCCTACTCCTGGCCCGTACGCTGGCACTGACCTGTGCGTCAGCACGTTGTCTAACCCTCCCACGTTTCCGTACCCTCACCTATGCCCTAAGCCTTGCCGTTCCCTAACCCTAACCCTAGCCCCCAACGGAAACGCACCACCAGCCCTACAACTTACCCCCAAGCCGTAGCCTACTCCTGGCCCGTATTGTGGCACTGACACGTGCGTCAGCACGTAGCGTGACCCTCCCACGTTTCCGTATCCTCACCTGTGCCCTAAGCCTTGCCTTTCACTAACGCTAACCATAGCCCGGAACGGAAACCCACCACCAACCCTACAACTTACACCCAAGCCATAGCCTAATCCTGGCCTGTACGCTGGCACTGACCCATGCGTCAGCACGTAGCCTGACCCTCCCACGTTTCCGTAACCTCACCTGTGCCCTAAGCCTTTCCGTTCCCTATCCCTAACCCTAGCCCAGAAAGGAAACCCACCACCAGCCATACACCTTTCTCTACGACGTAGCCTACTCCTGGCCCGTACGCTAGCATTGACACGTGCATTAGCACGTAGCCTGAACCTCCAACTTTTCTGTACCCTCACCTGAGCCCTAAGCCTTGCCGTTCCCTAACACTAACCCTAGCCTGGAACGGAAACCCACCACCAGCCCTAGACCTTACCCTACCCCGTAGCCTACTCCTTGCCCGTACGCTGGCACTGACCCGTGCGTCAGCACGTAGCCTGACCCTGCCACGTTTCCGTTCCCTCACCTATGCCCTAAGCCTTGCCGTTCCCTAACCCTAACTGTACCCCGCAATGAAAACCCACCAACAGCCCTACACGTTACCCTACACCGTAGCCTACTCCTGGCCCGTACGCTGGCACTGACCCATGCATCAGTACGTAGCCTGACCCTCCCACGTTTCCGTACCCTCACCTGTGCCCTAAGCCTTGACGTTCCCTAACCCTAACCCTAGCCCGGAACGGAAACCCACCACCATCCCTAGACATTACCCTACGCCGTAGCCTACTCCTGGCCTGTACGTTGGCACTGACCTGTGCGTCATCACGTAGCCTGACACTCCCACGTTTCCGTACCCTCACCTGTGCCCTAAGCCTTACCGTTTCCTCACCCTAACCCTAGCCAGGAACGGAAACCCACCACCAGCCCTACACCTTACCCTACGCCGTAGCCTACTCCTGGCCCATACGCTGGCACTAACCCGCGCGTCAGCATGTAGCCTGGCCCTCACACGTTTCCGTACCCTCACCTGTGCCCTAAGCCTTGCCGTTCCCTAACCCTAACCCTATTCCCAAAAGGAAACACACCACCAGCCCTACAGCTTACCCACAAGCAATGCCTACTCCTGGCCCGTACGCTGGCATTGAGCCGTGCGTCAGCATGTAGCCTGACCCTCCCACGTTTCTGTACCCTCACCTGTGCCCTATGCCTTGCCGTACCCTAACCCTAACCCTAGCCCGGAACGGAAACCCACCACCAGCCGTACACCTTACCCTACGCCGCAGCCTACTCCTGGCCCGCACGCTGCCACTGACCCTTGCGTCAGCACGTAGCCTTACCCTACCACGTTTCCGTACCCTCACCTGTGCCCTAAGTCTTGCCGTTCCCTAAACCTAACCCTAGCCCGGAACGGAAACCCTGCACCAGGCCTACACCTTACCCTACGCCGTAGCCTACTCCTGGCCCGTACGTTGGCACTGACCCGTGCGTCAGCACGTAGCCTGAACTTCACACATTTTCGTACCCTCACCTGTGCCCTAAGCCTTGCCGTTCCCTAACCCTAACCCTAGTACCGAACGGAAACACACCACCAGCCCTACACCTAAACTCCATGCCATAGCCTACTCATGGCCCGTACGCTGGCACTGACCCGTGCGTCAGCACGTATCCTGACCCTCCCACGTTTCCGTACCCTCACCTGTGCACTAAGCCTTGCCATTCCCTAACCCTAACCCTAGCCCTGAACGGAAACCCACCACCAGCCCTACACCTAACCCCCAAGCCGTAGCCTACTCCTGGCCGGTACGCTGGCACTGACACGTGCGTCAGCACGTAGCCTGACTCTCCCACGTTTCTGTACCCTAACCTGTGCCCTAAGCCTTGCCGTTCCCTAACCCTAACCCTAGCCCGGAACAGAAACCCACCACCAGTCCTGCACCTTACCCCCAAGCCGTAGCCTACTCCTGGCCTGTTCGGTGGCACTAACCTGAGCATCAGCAAGTAGCCTGACCCTCCCACGTTTCCGTACCCTAACCCGTGCCCTAAGCCTTGCCGTTCCGTAACCCTAAACCTAGCCCGGAACGGAAATCTACCACCAGCCCTACACCTTACCCTACACCGTAGCCTACTCCTTGCCCATATGATGGCACTGACCAGTGCGTCAGCACGTAGCCTGACCTGCCCACGTTTCCGTACCCTCACCTGTGCCCTAAGCCTTGCCGTTCCCTAACCCTAACCGTGGACCACAATGCCAACCCACCACCAACCCTCTACCTTACCCTACGCCGTAGCCTACTCCTAGCCCGTACGCTGGCACTGACCCATGCATCAGTACGTAGCCTGAACCTCCCACGTTTCCGTACCTTCACCTGTGCCCTAAGCCTTGCCGTTCCCTAACCCTAACCCTAGCCCGGAACGGAAACCCACCACCAGCTCTAAACCTTTCCCTACTGGGTAGCCTACGCCTCGCCCGTACGCTCGCACTGACCCGTGCGTCAGCATGTAGTTTAACACTCCCACGTTTCCGTACCATCACCTGGGCCCTAAGCATTGCCGTTCCCTAACACTAACCCTATCCCGGAACGGAAACCCACCACCAGCACTACACCTTACCCTATGCCGTAGCCTACTCCTGGCCCAAACTCTGGCACTGACCCGTGCGTCAGCACGTAGCCTGACCCTCCGACGTTCCCTTACCCTCACCTGTGCCCTAAGCCTTGCCGTTCCCTAACCATAACCCTAGCCCGGAACGGAAACCCAACACCAGCCCTAAACCTTACCCCCAAGCCGTAGCCTACTCCTGGTCCGTACGCTGGCACTGACCTGTGCGTCAGCACGTAGCCTGAACTTCCCACATTACCGTACCCTCACCTGTGCCCTAAGCCTTGCCGTTCCCTAACCCTAACCCTAGTACGGAACGGAAACACATCACAAGTCCTACACCTAACCCCCAAGCCATAGCCTAATGCTCGCCCGTACGCTGGCACTGACCCGTGCGTCAGCATGTAGCCTGTCCCTCCCACGTTTCCGTACCCTCACCTGTGCCCTAAGCCTTGCTGTTCCCTAACACTAACCCTAGCCAGGAACGGAAACCCACCACCAGCCCTACACCTTACCCTATGCCGTAGCCTACACCTGGCCCATACGTGGGTAATCACCTGTGCTTCACCACGTAGCCCAACCCTCCAATGTTACCGTACCCTCACATGTGCCCTAAGCCTGGCCGTTCCCTCACCCTAACCCTAGCCAGGAACGGAAACCCACCAGCAGCCCTACACCTAACCCTACGTCATAGCCTACTCCTGGCCCGTACGCTGGCACTGACCCGTGCCTCAGCACGTAGCCTGACCCTCCAACGTTTCCGTACCCTCACCTGTGCCCTAAGACTTTCCGTTCCCTAACCCTAACCCTAGCCCTGAACGGAAACCCAACACCAGCCCTACACCTTTCCATACACCGTAGCCTATTCCTGGATCGTACGCAGGCACTGACCCTTTCATCAGCACGTAGCCTGACACTCCCACGTTTCCATAACCTCACCTGTGCCCTAAGCCTTGCCGTTCACTAACCCTAACCCTAGCCCAGAACAGAAAACCACCACCAGCCCTACACCTTACCCACAAGCCGTAGCCTACTCCTGGTCCATACGCTGGCACTGACCCGTGCGTCAGAACGTATCCTGACCCTGCCACGTTGCCGTACCCTCACCTGTACCCTAAGCCTTGCCGTTCCCTAACCCTAACCCTAGCCCTGAACGGAAAAGCACCACAAGCCCAACACCTTACCCCCAAGCCGTAGCCTACTCCTGGTCCATACGCTGGCACTGACCTGTACGTCAGCACGTAGCTTGACCTTCCAACATTACCGTACCCTCACCTGTGCCCTAACCCTTGCCGTTCCCTCACCCTAACCCTAGCCAGGAACGGAAACCAACCAGCAGCCCTAAACTTTACCCTATGCCGTAGCCTACTCCTGGCCCGTACGATGGCACTGACCCATGCGTCAGCACGTAGCCTGACCCTCACACGTTTCCGTACCCTCACCTGTGCCCTAAGCGTTGCTGTTCCCTAACCCTAACCCTAGTCCGGAACGAAAACCCACCACCAGCCCTACACCTTACCCCCAAGCCGTAGGCTACTCCTGGACCTTACGCTGGCACTGACCCGTGCGTCAGCACGTAGCCTGACCCTCCCACGTTTGCGGACCCACACCTGTGCCCTAAGCCTTGCCATTCCCTAACCCTAACCCTAACCCTAGCCCGGAACGGAAACCCACCACCAGCCCTACACCTTCCCCTACGCCGTAGCCTATTCCTGGCCCATACGCAGGCACTGACCCTTTCATCAGCACGTAGCCTGAGCTTCCCACGTTTCCGTACCCTCACCTGTGCCCTAAGCCTTGCCGTTCCCTAACCCTAACCCTAGCCCGGAACGGAAACCCAACACCAGCCCTAAACCTTACCCACAAGCCGTAGCCTACTCCTGATCCATACGCTGGCACTGACCTGTGCGTCAGCACGTAGCCTGAACTTCCCACATTACCGTACCCTCACCTGTGCCCTAAGCCTTGCCGTTCCCTAACCCTAACCCTAGTACGGAACTGAAACACACCACAAGCCCTACACCTAACCCCCAAGCCATAGCCTAATGCTGGCCCATATGCTGGCACTGACCCATGCGTCAGCACGTAGCCTGCTCCTCCCACGTTTCCGTACCCTCACCTGTGCCCTAAGCCTTGCTGTTCCCTAACACTAACCCTAGCCTGGAACGGAAACCCACCACCAGCCCTACATCTAACCACAAAGCCGTAGCCTACTCCTGGCCCGTACGCTGGCACTGACCCATGCGTCAGCACGTAGCCTGGCCCTCCCACGTTTCCGTATCCTCACCTGTGCCCTAAGCCTTGCCGTTCCCTAACCCTAACCCTAGCCCGGAACGGAAACCCAACGCGAGCCCTAGACCTTACCCTACGCCGTAGCCTATTGCTGGCCTGTACGCTGGCACTGACCCATGCGTCAGCAGGTAGCCTGACACTCCCACGTTTCTGTACCCTCACCTGTGCCCTAAGCCTTGCCGTTCCGTAACCCTAACCCTAGCCCGGAACGGAAACCCACCACCAGCCCTACACCTTACCCTACGCCGTAGCCTACTCCTGGCCCGAACGCTGGCACTGACCCTTGCGTCAGCACGTAGCCTGACCCTCCCACGTTTCCGTACCCTCACCTGTTCCCTAAGCCTTGCCGTTCCCTAACCCTAACCCTAGCCCGAAACGGAAACCCACCTCCAGCCCTATACCTTACCCTACGCCGTAGCCTACTCCTGTCCCGTACGCTGGCACTGACCCGTGCGTCAGCACGTAGCCTGACCTTCCCAAATTTCCGTACCCTCACCTTTTCCCTAAGCATTGCTGTTCCCTAATCCTATCCCTAGTACGGAACGGAAACCCTCCACCATCCCTACACCTAACGCCCAAGCCATAGCCTACTCCTGGCCCATACGCTGGCACTGACCCGTGCGGCAGCATGTAGCCTGACCCCCCACGTTTCCATACCCTCACCTGTGCCCTAAGCCTTACCGTTCCCTAACCCTAACCCTAGCCCGGAATGGAAAACCACCATCAGCCCTACACCTAACCCCGAAGCCTTAGCCTACTCCTGGCTGGTATGCTGGAACTGACACGTGCGTCAGCACGTAGCCTGACCCTCACACTTTTCCTTACCCTCAACTGTGCCCTAAGCCTTGCCGTTCCCTAACACTAACCCTAGCCCAGAACAGAAACCCACCACCAGCCCTAAACCTTACCACCACGCCGTAGCCTGCTCCTGGCCCATATGCTGGCACTGAGCCGTGTGTCAGCACGTAGCCTGACCCTCCCATGATTCCGTAACCTCACCTGTGCCCTAAGCCTTGCCGTTCCCTAATCCTAATCCTAGCCCGGAACGGAAACCCACCCCCAGCCCTACACCTTACCCTATGCTGTAGCCTACACCTGGACTGTACGCGGGCACTGACCTGTGCTTCAGCATGTAGCCTGACCCTCCCATGTTACTGTACCCTCACCTGTGCCCTAAGGCTTGTCGTTCCCTAACTCTAACCCTAGCCCGAAACGGAAACCCACCATCATCCCTAATCCTAACCCACAAGCCGTGGCTTACTCCTGGCCCGTACGCTGGCACTGACCGTGCGTCAGCACGTAGCCTGACCCTCCCACGTTTCCGTACCATCACCTGTGCCCTAAGCCTTGCCGTTCCCTAACCCTAACCCTAGCCCTGCACAGGAACCCACCACCAGCCCTACACTTTACCCTACGCCGTAGCCTACTCCTGGCCCGAACGCTGGCACTGACCCGTGTGTCAGCACGTAGCCTGACCCTCCCACGTTTCCGTACCCTCACCTGTGCCCTAAGCCTTTCTGTTCCCTAACCCTAACCCTAGCCCGGAACGGAAACCCACCACCAGCCCTAAACCTTACCCACAATCCGTAGCCTACACCTGGCCCGTACACTGGCACTGACCCGTGCGTCAGCACGTAGCCTGACCCTCCCACTTTCCTGTACCCTTACCTGAGCCCTAAGACTTGCCGTTCCCTAACCCTAACCCTAGACCGGAACGGAATCCCACCACCAGCCCTACACCTTACCATATGCCGTAGCCTACTCCTGGCCGGTACGCTGCCACTGAGCCATGCATCAGCACGTAGCCTGACCCTCCCACGTTTCTGTACCCTTAGCTGTGCCCTAAGCCTTGCCGTTCCCTAACCCTAACCCTAGTGCGGAATGGAAACCCACCACCAGCCCTACAAATTACCCCCAAGCCGTAGCCTACTCCTGGCCTGTACGCTGGCACTGACCCGTGCGTCAGCACGTAGCCTGACCCTCCCACGTTTCCGTACCCTCACCTGTGCCCTAAGCCTTGCTGTTCCCTAACACTAACCCTAGCCTGGAATGGAAACCCACCACCAGCTCTACACCTAACCACCAAACCGTAGCCTACTCCTGGCTGGTACGCTGGCACAGACACGTGCGTCATCACGTAGCCTGAACCTCCCTCGTTTCCGTACCCTCACGTGTGCCCTAAGCTTTGCCGTTCCCTAACCCTAACTGTAGCCCGGAACGGAAACCCACCAACAGCCCTACACCTTACCCCCAACTGTAGCCTACTCCTGGTCCATACGCTGGCACTGACCCGTGCGTCAGAACGTATCCTGAACCTGCCACGTTGCTGTAACCTCACCTGTGCCCTAAACCTTGCCATTCCCTAACCCTAGCCCTAGCCCGGAACGGAAACCCACCACAAGCCCTACACCTTACCCCCAAGCCATAGCCTACTCGTGGTCCATACGCTGGCACTGACCTGTGCGTCAGCATGTAGCCTGAACTTCCGACGTTACCATTACGTCACCTGTGCCCTAAGCCATGCCGTTCCCTAACCCTAACCCTAGTACTGGACAGAAACACACCACAAGCCCTACACCTAACCCACAAGCCATAGCCTACTCCTGGCCCGCACGCTGGCACTGACCAATGCGTCAGCACGTAGCCTGACCCTCCCACGTTTCCGTACCCTCACCTATGCCCTAAGCCTTGCTCTTCCCTAACACTAACCCTAGCCCGGAACGGAAACCCACCACCAGCCCTACACTAACCCCCAAGCCGTAGCCTATTCCTGGCCGGTACGATGGCACTAACGCGTGCGTCAGCACGTAGCCTGACCCTCCCACGTTTCCGTACCCTCACCTGGGCCCTAAGCCTTGCCTTTCCCTAACCCTAACCCTAGCCCGGAACGGAAACCCACCACCAGCCCTACACTTTACCGTACGCCGTAGCCTACTCCTGGACCATACGCGGACACTGACCCATGCGTCAGCACGTAGCCTGACCCTCCCACGTTTCCATAACCCTCACCAGTGCCCTAAGCCTTGCCGTTCCGTAACCCTAACGCTAGCCCGGCATGGAAACGGACCACCAGCCCTACATCTTACCCCCAAGCCGTAGAATACTCCTGGCCCATACGCTGGCACTGATCCATGGGTCAGCACGTAGCCTGACCCTCCCACTTTTCCGTACCCTCTGCTAAACCCTAAGCCTTGGCCTTCCCTAACTCTAACCCAAGCCCGGAACGGAATCCCACCACCAGCCCTACACCTTAATGTATGCCGTAGCCTATTCCTGGCCCGTACGCTGGCACTGACCCGTGCGTCAGCACGTAGCCTGACCCTCCCACGTTTCCGTACCCTCCCCTGTGCCCTAAGACTTGCCGTTCCCTAACCCTAACCCTAGCCCGGAACGGAAACCCACCACCAGCCCTAAACCTTTCCCTACGCCGTAGCCTACTCCTGGCCCGTACGCTGGCACTGACCCGTTCATCAGCATGTAGTCTGACCCCCACACGTTTCCGTACCCTCACCTGGGCCCTAAGCCTTTCCGTTCCCTAACACTAACCCTAGCCCGGAACGGAAACCCACCACAAGCCCTACACCTTACCCTATGCCGTAGCCTACTCCTGGCCCGAACGCTGGCACTGACCTGTGCGTCAGCACATAGCCTGAACTTCCCACATTTCCGTACCTTCACCTGTGCCGTAAGCCTTGCTGTTCCCTAACCCTAACCCTAGTACGGAACGGAAAACCACCACCAGCCCTACACCTAACCTCCAAGCCATAGCCTACTTATGGCCCGTACGCTGGCACTGACCCGTGCGTCAGCACGTAGGCTGACCCTCCCACGTTTCCGTACCATCACCTTTGCCCTAAGCCTTGCCGTTCTCTAACCCTAACCCTAGCCCGGTACAGAAACCCACCACCAGCCCTACACCTAAACCCCAAGCCGTAGCCTAATCCTGCCCGGTACGATTGCACTGACCCGTGCGTCAGCACGTAGCCTGACCCTCCCACGTTTCTGTATCCTCACCTGTGCCCTAAGCCTTGCCGTTCCCTAACCCTAGCCCTAGCCCTAAACGGAAAACCACCACCAGCCCTACACTTTACCCTACGCCGTAGCCTATTCCTGGACCGTACGCTGGCACTGACCCGTACGTCAGCATGTAGCCTGACCCTCCCACTTTTCTGTACCCTCACCTGTGCCCTAAGCCTTGCCGTTCCCTAACCCTAACCCTAGCCCGGAACGGAAACCCACCACCAGCCCTACACCTTACCCCCAAGCCGTAGCCTACTCCTGGTCCATACGCTGGCACTGTCCTGTGCGTCAGCACGTAGCCTGAACTTCCCACATTACCGTACCCTCACCTGTGCCCTAAGCCTTGCCGTTCCCTAACCCTAACCCTAGTACGGAACCGAAACACACCACAAGCCCTACACCTAACCCCCAAGCCATAGCCTAATGCTGGCCCATATGCTGGCACTGACCCGTGCGTCAGCACGTAGCCTGCTCCTCCCACGTTTCCGTACCCTCACCTGTGCCCTAAGCCTTGCTGTTCCCTAACACTAACCCTAGCCTGGAACGGAAACCCACCACCAGCCCTATATCTAACCACAAAGCCGTAGCCTACTCCTGGCCCGTACGCTGGCACTGACCCATGCGTCAGCACGTAGCCTGGCCCTCCCACGTTTCCGTATCCTCACCTGTGCCCTAAGCCTTGCCGTTCCCTAACCCTAACCCTAGCCCGGAACGGAAACCCAACGCGAGCCCTAGACCTTACCCTACGCCGTAGCCTATTGCTGGCCTGTACGCTGGCACTGACCCATGCGTCAGCAGGTAGCCTGACACTCCCACGTTTCTGTACCCTCACCTGTGCCCTAAGCCTTGCCGTTCCGTAACCCTAACCCTAGCCCGGAACGGAAACCCACCACCAGCCCTACACCTTACCCTACGCCGTAGCCTACTCCTGGCCCGAACGCTGGCACTGACCCTTGCGTCAGCACGTAGCCTGACCCTCCCACGTTTCCGTACCCTCACCTGTTCCCTAAGCCTTGCCGTTCCCTAACCCTAACCCTAGCCCGAAACGGAAACCCACCTCCAGCCCTATACCTTACCCTACGCCGTAGCCTACTCCTGTCCCGTACGCTGGCACTGACCCGTGCGTCAGCACGTAGCCTGACCTTCCCAAATTTCCGTACCCTCACCTTTTCCCTAAGCATTGCTGTTCCCTAACCCTATCCCTAGTACGGAACGGAAACCCTCCACCATCCCTACACCTAACGCCCAAGCCATAGCCTACTCCTGGCCCATACGCTGGCACTGACCCGTGCGGCAGCATGTAGCCTGACCCCCCACGTTTCCATACCCTCACCTGTGCCCTAAGCCTTACCGTTCCCTAACCCTAACCCTAGCCCGGAATGGAAAACCACCATCAGCCCTACACCTAACCCCGAAGCCTTAGCCTACTCCTGGCTGGTATGCTGGAACTGACACGTGCGTCAGCACGTAGCCTGACCCTCACACTTTTCCTTACCCTCAACTGTGCCCTAAGCCTTGCCGTTCCCTAACACTAACCCTAGCCCAGAACAGAAACCCACCACCAGCCCTAAACCTTACCACCACGCCGTAGCCTGCTCCTGGCCCATATGCTGGCACTGAGCCGTGTGTCAGCACGTAGCCTGACCCTCCCATGATTCCGTAACCTCACCTGTGCCCTAAGCCTTGCCGTTCCCTAATCCTAATCCTAGCCCGGAACGGAAACCCACCCCCAGCCCTACACCTTACCCTATGCTGTAGCCTACACCTGGACTGTACGCGGGCACTGACCTGTGCTTCAGCATGTAGCCTGACCCTCCCATGTTACTGTACCCTCACCTGTGCCCTAAGGCTTGTCGTTCCCTAACTCTAACCCTAGCCCGAAACGGAAACCCACCATCATCCCTAATCCTAACCCACAAGCCGTGGCTTACTCCTGGCCCGTACGCTGGCACTGACCGTGCGTCAGCACGTAGCCTGACCCTCCCACGTTTCCGTACCATCACCTGTGCCCTAAGCCTTGCCGTTCCCTAACCCTAACCCTAGCCCTGCACAGGAACCCACCACCAGCCCTACACTTTACCCTACGCCGTAGCCTACTCCTGGCCCGAACGCTGGCACTGACCCGTGTGTCAGCACGTAGCCTGACCCTCCCACGTTTCCGTACCCTCACCTGTGCCCTAAGCCTTTCTGTTCCCTAACCCTAACCCTAGCCCGGAACGGAAACCCACCACCAGCCCTAAACCTTACCCACAATCCGTAGCCTACACCTGGCCCGTACACTGGCACTGACCCGTGCGTCAGCACGTAGCCTGACCCTCCCACTTTCCTGTACCCTTACCTGAGCCCTAAGACTTGCCGTTCCCTAACCCTAACCCTAGACCGGAACGGAATCCCACCACCAGCCCTACACCTTACCATATGCCGTAGCCTACTCCTGGCCGGTACGCTGCCACTGAGCCATGCATCAGCACGTAGCCTGACCCTCCCACGTTTCTGTACCCTTAGCTGTGCCCTAAGCCTTGCCGTTCCCTAACCCTAACCCTAGTGCGGAATGGAAACCCACCACCAGCCCTACAAATTACCCCCAAGCCGTAGCCTACTCCTGGCCTGTACGCTGGCACTGACCCGTGCGTCAGCACGTAGCCTGACCCTCCCACGTTTCCGTACCCTCACCTGTGCCCTAAGCCTTGCTGTTCCCTAACACTAACCCTAGCCTGGAATGGAAACCCACCACCAGCTCTACACCTAACCACCAAACCGTAGCCTACTCCTGGCTGGTACGCTGGCACAGACACGTGCGTCATCACGTAGCCTGAACCTCCCTCGTTTCCGTACCCTCACGTGTGCCCTAAGCTTTGCCGTTCCCTAACCCTAACTGTAGCCCGGAACGGAAACCCACCAACAGCCCTACACCTTACCCCCAACTGTAGCCTACTCCTGGTCCATACGCTGGCACTGACCCGTGCGTCAGAACGTATCCTGAACCTGCCACGTTGCTGTAACCTCACCTGTGCCCTAAACCTTGCCATTCCCTAACCCTAGCCCTAGCCCGGAACGGAAACCCACCACAAGCCCTACACCTTACCCCCAAGCCATAGCCTACTCGTGGTCCATACGCTGGCACTGACCTGTGCGTCAGCATGTAGCCTGAACTTCCGACGTTACCATTACGTCACCTGTGCCCTAAGCCATGCCGTTCCCTAACCCTAACCCTAGTACTGGACAGAAACACACCACAAGCCCTACACCTAACCCACAAGCCATAGCCTACTCCTGGCCCGCACGCTGGCACTGACCAATGCGTCAGCACGTAGCCTGACCCTCCCACGTTTCCGTACCCTCACCTATGCCCTAAGCCTTGCTCTTCCCTAACACTAACCCTAGCCCGGAACGGAAACCAACCACCAGCCCTACACTAACCCCCAAGCCGTAGCCTATTCCTGGCCGGTACGATGGCACTAACGCGTGCGTCAGCACGTAGCCTGACCCTCCCACGTTTCCGTACCCTCACCTGGGCCCTAAGCCTTGCCTTTCCCTAACCCTAACCCTAGCCCGGAACGGAAACCCACCACCAGCCCTAGACCTTAACCTATACCGTAGCCTACTCCTGGCCTGTACGCTGGCACTGACCCATGTGTCAGCACGTAGCCTGACGCTCCCACGTTTCCGTACCCTCACCTGTGCCCTAAGCCTTGCCGTTCCCTAACCCTAACCCTAGCCCGGAACGGAAACCCACCACCAGCCCTACACTTTACCGTACGCCGTAGCCTACTCCTGGACCATACGCGGACACTGACCCATGCGTCAGCACGTAGCCTGACCCTCCCACGTTTCCATAACCCTCACCAGTGCCCTAAGCCTTGCCGTTCCGTAACCCTAACGCTAGCCCGGCATGGAAACGGACCACCAGCCCTACATCTTACCCCCAAGCCGTAGACTACTCCTGGCCCATACGCTGGCACTGATCCATGGGTCAGCACGTAGCCTGACCCTCCCACTTTTCCGTACCCTCTGCTAAACCCTAAGCCTTGGCCTTCCCTAACTCTAACCCAAGCCCGGAACGGAATCCCACCACCAGCCCTACACCTTAATGTATGCCGTAGCCTATTCCTGGACCGTACGCTGGCACTGACCCGTGCGTCAGCACGTAGCCTGACCCTCCCACGTTTCCGTACCCTCCCCTGTGCCCTAAGACTTGCCGTTCCCTAACCCTAACCCTAGCCCGGAACGGAAACCCACCACCAGCCCTAAACCTTTCCCTACGCCGTAGCCTACTCCTGGCCCGTACGCTGGCACTGACCCGTTCGTCAGCATGTAGTCTGACCCCCACACGTTTCCGTACCCTCACCTGGGCCCTAAGCCTTTCCGTTCCCTAACACTAACCCTAGCCCGGAACGGAAACCCACCACAAGCACTACACCTTACCCTATGCCGTAGCCTACTCCTGGCCCGAACGCTGGCACTGACCTGTGCGTCAGCACATAGCCTGAACTTCCCACATTTCCGTACCTTCACCTGTGCCGTAAGCCTTGCTGTTCCCTAACCCTAACCCTAGTACGGAACGGAAAACCACCACCAGCCCTACACCTAACCTCCAAGCCATAGCCTACTTATGGCCCGTACGCTGGCACTGACCCGTGCGTCAGCACGTAGCCTGACCCTCCCACGTTTCCGTACCATCACCTTTGCCCTAAGCCTTGCCGTTCTCTAACCCTAACCCTAGCCCGGTACAGAAACCCACCACCAGCCCTACACCTAAACCCCAAGCCGTAGCCTAATCCTGCCCGGTACGATTGCACTGACCCGTGCGTCAGCACGTAGCCTGACCCTCCCACGTTTCTGTATCCTCACCTGTGCCCTAAGCCTTGCCGTTCCCTAACCCTAGCCCTAGCCCTAAACGGAAAACCACCACCAGCCCTACACTTTACCCTACGCCGTAGCCTATTCCTGGACCGTACGCTGGCACTGACCCGTACGTCAGCATGTAGCCTGACCCTCCCACTTTTCTGTACCCTCACCTGTGCCCTAAGCCTTGCCGTTCCCTAACCCTAACCCTAGCCCAGAACGGAAAACCACCACCAGCCCTATACCTTACCCCCAAGCAGTAGCCTACTCCTGGCCCGTATGCTGGCTCTGACACATGGGTCAGCACGTAGCCTGACCATCCCACGTTTCCGTACCCTCACCTGTGCCCTAAGCCTTTCCGTTCCATAACCCTAACCCTAGCCCGGAACGGAAACCCACCACCAGCCCTAAACCTTACCCACAATCCGTAGCCTACACCTGGCCCGTACACTGGCACTGACCCGTGCGTCAGCACGTAGCCTGACCCTCCCACTTTCCTGTACCCTTACCTGAGCCCTAAGACTTGCCGTTCCCTAACCCTAACCCTAGACCGGAACGGAATCCCACCACCAGCCCTACACCTTACCATATGCCGTAGCCTACTCCTGGCCGGTACGCTGCCACTGAGCCATGCATCAGCACGTAGCCTGACCCTCCCACGTTTCTTTACCCTTAGCTGTGCCCTAAGCCTTGCCGTTCCCTAACCCTAACCCTAGTCCGGAACGGAAACCCACCACCAGCCCTACAACTTACCCCCAAGCCGTAGCCTACTCCTGGCCTGTACGCTGGCACTGACCCGTGCGTCAGCACGTAGCCTGACCCTCCCACGTTTCCGTACCCTCACCTGTGCCCTAAGCCTTGCTGTTCCCTAACACTAACCCTAGCCTGGAATGGAAACCCACCACCAGCTCTACACCTAACCACCAAACCGTAGCCTACTCCTGGCCGGTACGCTGGCACTGACACGTGCGTCATCACGTAGCCTGAACCTCCCTCGTTTCCGTACCCTCACGTGTGCCCTAAGCTTTGCCGTTCCCTAACCCTAACTGTAGCCCGGAACGGAAACCCACCAACAGCCCTACACCTTACCCCCAACTGTAGCCTACTCCTGGTCCATACGCTGGCACTGACCCGTGCGTCAGAACGTATCCTGAACCTGCCACGTTGCTGTAACCTCACCTGTGCCCTAAACCTTGCCATTCCCTAACCCTAACCCTAGCCCGGAACGGAAACCCACCACAAGCCCTACACCTTACCCCCAAGCCATAGCCTACTCGTGGTCCATACGCTGGCACTGACCTGTGCGTCAGCATGTAGCCTGAACTTCCGACGTTACCATTACGTCACCTGTGCCCTAAGCCATGCCGTTCCCTAACCCTAACCCTAGTACTGGACAGAAACACACCACAAGCCCTACACCTAACCCACAAGCCATAGCCTACTCCTGGCCCGCACGCTGGCACTGACCAATGCGTCAGCACTTAGCCTGACCCTCCCACGTTTCCGTACCCTCACCTATGCCCTAAGCCTTGCTCTTCCCTAACACTAACCCTAGCCCGGAACGGAAACCCACCACCAGCCCTAAACTAACCCCCAAGCCGTAGCCTATTCCTGGCCGGTACAATGGCACTAACGCGTGCGTCAGCACGTAGCCTGACCCTCCCACGTTTCCGTACCCTCACCTGGGCCCTAAGCCTTGCCTTTCCCTAACCCTAACCCTAGCCCGGAACGGAAACCCACCACCAGCCCTAGACCTTAACCTATACCGTAGCCTACTCCTGGCCTGTACGCTGGCACTGACCCATGCGTCAGCACGTAGCCTGACGCTCCCACGTTTCCGTACCCTCACCTGTGCCCTAAGCCTTGCCGTTCCCTAACCCTAACCCTAGCCCGGAACGGAAACCCACCACCAGCCCTACACTTTACCGTACGCCGTAGCCTACTCCTGGACCATACGCGGACACTGACCCATGCGTCAGCACGTAGCCTGACCCTCCCACGTTTCCATAACCCTCACCAGTGCCCTAAGCCTTGCCGTTCCGTAACCCTAACGCTAGCCCGGCATGGAAACGGACCACCAGCCCTACATCTTACCCCCAAGCCGTAGACTACTCCTGGCCCATACGCTAGCACTGATCCATGGGTCAGCACGTAGCCTGACCCTCCCACTTTTCCGTACCCTCTGCTAAACCCTAAGCCTTGGCCTTCCCTAACTCTAACCCAAGCCCGGAACGGAATCCCACCACCAGCCCTACACCTTAATGTATGCCGTAGCCTATTCCTGGACCGTACGCTGGCACTGACCCGTGCGTCAGCACATAGCCTGACCCTCCCACGTTTCCGTACCCTCCCCTGTGCCCTAAGACTTGCCGTTCCCTAACCCTAACCCTAGCCCGGAACGGAAACCCACCACCAGCCCTAAACCTTTCCCTACGCCGTAGCCTACTCCTGGCCCGTACGCTGGCACTGACCCGTTCGTCAGCATGTAGTCTGACCCCCACACGTTTCCGTACCCTCACCTGGGCCCTAAGCCTTTCCGTTCCCTAACACTAACCCTAGCCCGGAACGGAAACCCACCACAAGCACTACACCTTACCCTATGCCGTAGCCTACTCCTGGCCCGAACGCTGGCACTGACCTGTGCGTCAGCACATAGCCTGAACTTCCCACATTTCCGTACCTTCACCTGTGCCGTAAGCCTTGCTGTTCCCTAACCCTAATCCTAGTACGGAACGGAAAACCACCACCAGCCCTACACCTAACCTCCAAGCCATAGCCTACTTATGGCCCGTACGCTGGCACTGACCCGTGCGTCAGCACGTAGCCTGACCCTCCCACGTTTCCGTACCATCACCTTTGCCCTAAGCCTTGCCGTTCTCTAACCCTAACCCTAGCCCGGTACAGAAACCCACCACCAGCCCTACACCTAAACCCCAAGCCGTAGCCTAATCCTGCCCGGTACGATTGCACTGACCCGTGCGTCAGCACGTAGCCTGACCCTCCCACGTTTCTGTATCCTCACCTGTGCCCTAAGCCTTGCCGTTCCCTAACCCTAGCCCTAGCCCTAAACGGAAAACCACCACCAGCCCTACACTTTACCCTACGCCGTAGCCTATTCCTGGACCGTACGCTGGCACTGACCCGTACGTCAGCATGTAGCCTGACCCTCCCACTTTTCTGTACCCTCACCTGTGCCCTAAGCCTTGCCGTTCCCTAACCCTAACCCTAGCCCAGAACGGAAATCCACCACCAGCCCTATACCTTACCCCCAAGCAGTAGCCTACTCCTGGCCCGTATGCTGGCTCTGACACATGGGTCAGCACGTAGCCTGACCATCCCACGTTTCCGTACCCTCACCTGTGCCCTAAGCCTTTCCGTTCCATAACCCTAACCCTAGCCCGGAACGGAAACCCACCACCAGCCCTACACATTACCCTACGCCGTAGCCTACTCCTGGACCGTACGCTGGCACTGACCCGTGCGTCAGCACCTAGCCTCACCTTCCCACATTTCCGTACCCTCACCTGTGCCCTAAGCCTTGCCGTTCCCTAACCCTAACCCTAGCCCGGAACGGAAACCCACCACCAGCCCTACACCATACCCTACACCGTAGCCTACTCCTGGCCCGTACGCTGGCACTGATCCGTGCGTCAGCATGTAGCCTGACCCTCTCACGTTACCGTACCCTCACCTGTGCCCTAAGCTTTGACGTTCCCTAACCCTAACCCTAGCCCGGAACGCAAACCCACCACCAGCCCTACACCTTTCCCTATGCCGTAGCCTACTCCTGGCCCGTACGCTGGCACTGACCCGTGGGTCAGCACGTAGCCGGACCCTCCCACGTTTCCGTACCCTCACCTGTGCCCTAAGCCTTGCCGTTCCCTTACCCTAACCCTAGCACGGAACAGAAACCCACCACCAGGCCTATACCTTTCCCTACGCTGTAGCCTATTCCTGGCCCGTACGCAGGCCCTGACCCTTTCATCAGCACGTAGCCTGACCCTCCCACGTTTCCGTACCCTCACCTGTGCCCTAAGCCTTGCCGTTCCCTAACCCTAACCCTAGCCCGGAACGGAAACCCACCACCAGCCCTAAACCTTACCCCCAAGCCGTAGCCTACTCCTGGTCCATACGCTGGCAATGACCTGTGCGTCAGCACGTAGCCTGACCCTCCCACGTTTCCGTACCCTCACCTGTGCCCTAAGACTTGCTGTTCCCTAACACTAACCCTAGCCTGTAACGGAAACACACCATCAGACCTACACCTAACCACCAAGCCGTAGCCTACTCCTGGCCGGTACGCTGGCAATGATCCATGCGTCAGCACGTAGCCTGACACTCCCACGTTTTCGTACCCTCACCTGTGCCCTAAGCCTTGCCGTTACCTAACACTAACCCTAGCCCAGAACGGAAACCCACCACTAGCCCTAAACCTTTCCCTACGCCGTAGCCTACACCTGGCCCGTACGCTGGCACTGAACCATGCGTCAGCACGTAGTCTGACCTTCCCACGCTTCCGTACCCTCACCTGGGCCCTAAGACTTGCCGTTTCCTAACCCTAACCCTAGCCCATGAACGGAAACCCACCACCAGCCTTACACCTTACCGTACGCCGTAGCATACTCTTGGCCCATACGCTGGCACTGACACGTGTGTCAGCACGTAGCCTAACCCTCTCACGTTTCCGTACCCTCACCTCTGCTGTAAGCCTTGCCGTTCCCTAACCCTTACCCTAGCCCTAAACGGAAACCCACCACCAGCCCTACACCTTACCCTACGCCGTAGCCTACTCCTGGCCCGAATGCTGGCACTGACCCGTGCGTCAGCACGTAGCCAGACCCTCCCACGTTTCCGTACCCTCACCTGTGCCCTAAGCCTTGCCGTTCCCTAACCCTAACCCTAGCCCGGAACGGAAACCCACCACCAGCCCTACACCTTACCCCCAAGCCGTAGCCTACTCCTGGCCGGTACTCTGGCACTGACCCGTGCGTCACCACGTAGCCTGACCCTCCCACGTTTCCGTAACCTCACCTGTGCCCTAAGCCTTGCCGTTCCCTAACCTTATCCCTAGCCCGGAACGGAAACCCACCACCAGCCCTACACCTTACCCTATGCCGTAGCCTACACCTGGCCCGTTCGCGGGCACTGACCTGTGCTTCAGCACGTAGCCTGACCCTCCCATGTTACCATACACTCACCTGTGCCCTAAGCCTTGCCGTTCCCTAACCCTAACCCTAACCAGGAACGGAAACACATCACCAGCCCTAAACCTTACCCACAAGCCGTACTCTACTCCTGGCCCGTACGCTGGCACTGACCCATGCGTCAGCACGTAGCCTGACCTTCCCACGTTTCCGTAACATAATCTGTGCCCTAAGCCTTGCCGTTCCCTAACACTAACCCTAGCCCAGAACAGAAACCCACCACCAGCCCTAAACCTTACCACCACGCCGTAGCCTGCTCCTGGCCCATATGCTGGCACTGAGCCGTGTGTCAGCACGTAGCCTGACCCTCCCATGAATCCGTAACCTCACCTGTGCCCTAAGCCTTGCCGTTCCCTAAACCTAATCCTAGCCCGGAACGGAAACCCACCCCCAGCCCTACACCTTACCCTATGCTGTAGCCTACACCTGGACCGTACGCGGGCACTGACCTGTGCTTCAGCATGTAGCCTGACCCTCCCATGTTACTGTACCCTCACCTGTGCCCTAAGGCTTGTCGTTCCCTAACTCTAACCCTAGCCCGAAACGGAAACCCACCATCATCCCTAATCCTAACCCACAAGCCGTGGCTTACTCCTGGCCCGTACGCTGGCACTGACCGTGCGTCAGCACGTAGCCTGACCCTCCCACGTTTCCGTACCATCACCTGTGCCCTAAGCCTTGCCGTTCCCTAACCCTAACCCTAGCCCTGCACAGGAACCCACCACCAGCCCTACACTTTACCCTACGCCGTAGCCTACTCCTGGCCCGAACGCTGGCACTGACCCTTTCATCAGCACGTAGCCAGACCCTCCCACGTTTCCGTACCCTCATCTGTGCCCTAAGCCTTGCCGGTCCGTAACCCTAACCCTAGCCCAGAACGGAAACCCACCACCAGCCCTAAACCTTACCCACAAGGCGTAGCCTACTCCTGGCCCGTACGCTGGCACTGACCCGTGTGTCAGCACGTAGCCTGACCCTCCCACTTTTCCGTACCATCACCTGTGCCCTGAGCCTTGCCGTTCCCTCACCCTCACCCTAGCCAGGAACAGAAACCCATCAGCAGCCCTACACATTACCCTACGCCGTAGCCTACTCCTGGCACGTACGCTGGCACTGACACGTGCGTCAGCACGTAGCCTGACCCTCACCCGTTTCCGTACCCTCACCTGTGCCCTAAGCCTTGCCGTTCCCTAACCCTAAACCTAGTCCGGAGCGGAAACCCACCACCAGCCCTACAGCTTACCCCCAAGCCATAGCCTATTCCTGGCACGTACGCTGGCACTGACCCGTGCGTCAGCATGTAGCCTGATCCTCCCACGTTTCCGTACCCTCACCTGTGCCCTAAGCCTTGCCGTTCCCTAACCCTAACCCTAGCCCGGAACAGAAACCCACCACCAGCCCTACACCTAACCCCCAACCCGTAGCTTACTCCTGGCCAGTACGCTGGCACTGACCCGTGCATCATCATGTAGCCTGACCCTCCCACGTTTCCGTACCCTCACCTGTGCCCTAAGCTTTGCCGTTCCCTAACCCTAACCGTAGCCCGGAACGGAAACCCACAACCAGCCCTACACCTTACCCCCAAGCCGTAGCCTACTCCTGGCCCGTACGCTGGCACAGACCCGTGCGTCAGCACGAAGCCTGACCCTCCCACGTTTGCGGACACTCTCCTGTGCCCTAAGCCTTGCCGTTCCCTAACCCTAACCCTAGCCCGGAACCGAAACCCACCACCAGCCCTACACCTTTCCCTACGCCGTAGCCTATTCCTGGCTCATACGCAGGCACTGACCCTTTCATCAGCAATTAGACTGACCCTCCCACGTTTCCGTACCCTCACCTGTGCCCTAAGCCTTGCCGTTCACTAACCCTAACCCTAGCCCGGAACGGAAACCCACCACCAGGCCTACACATTACTCTATGCCGTAGCCTACACCTGGCCCGTACGTGGGCACTGACCTGTGCTTCAGCACGTAGCCTGACCCTCCCATGTTACCGTACGCTCACCTGTGCCCTAAGCCTTGCCGTTCTGTAACCCTAACGCTAGCGCAGAACGGAAACCCACCAGCAGCCCTACACCTAACCCCCAAGCCGTAGCTTACTACTGGCCAGTACGCTGGCATTGACACGTGCATCTTCACGTAGCCTGACGCTCCCACGTTGCCGTACCCTCACCTGTGCCCTAAGCCTTGCCGTTCCCTAAACCTAACCGTAGCCCGGAACGGAAACCCACCACCAGCCCTACAACTTAGCCCCAAGCCGTATCCTACGTCCGGCCCGTACGCTGGCACAGACCCGTGCGTCAGCACGAAGCCTGACCCTCCCACGTTTGTGGACCCTCACCTGTGCCCTAAGCCTTGCCGTTCCCTAACCCTATCCCTAGCCCAGAACGGAAACCCACCACCAGCCCTACAACTTACCCCAAAGCCGTAGCCTATTCCTGGACCTTATGCTGGAACTGACCCGTGCATCAGCACGTAGCCTGACCCTCCCACGTTTGCGGACCATCACCTGTTCCCTAAGCCTTGACATTCCCTAACCCTAAACCTAGCCCTAAACGGAAACCCACCACCAGCCCTAAATCTAACGCCCAAACCATAGCCTACTCCTGCACCGTACGCTGGCACTGACCCGTGCGTCACAATGTAGCCTGACCCTCGCATGTTTCCGTACCCTCACCTGTGCCCTAAGCCTTGCCGTTCCCTAACCATAACACTACCATTGAATGGAAACACTCCACCAGCCCTACATCTAACCCCCAAGCCGTAGCCTACTCCTGGCCGGTACGCTGGCACTGACACGTGCGTCAGCACGTACCCTGACCCTCCCACGTTTCCGTACCCTCACCTGTGCCCTAAGCTTTGCCGTTCCCTAACCCTAACCCTAGCCCGGAACAGAATCCAACCACCAGCCCTAAACTTTACCCTACGCCATAGCATATTCCTGGCCCAGACGATGGCACTGATCCTTGCGTCAGCACGTAGGCTGACCCTCCCAAGTTTCCGTACCCTCACCTGTGCCCTAAGCCTTGACGTTCGCTAACCCTAACCCTAGTCTGGAACAGAAACCCACCACCAGCCCTACACCTTACCACCACGCCGTAGCCTACTCCTGGCCCGTACGATGGCACTGACCCGTGCGTCAGCACGTAGCCTGACCCTCCCACATTTCTGTACCCTCACCTGTGCCCTAAGCCTTGCTGTTCCCTAACACTAACCCTAGCCTGGAACGGAAACACACCACCAACCTTACACCTAACCACCAAGCCGTAGCCTACTCCTGGCCGGTACGCTGGCACTGACATGTGCATCAGCATGTAGCCTGACCCTCCCACGTTTCCGTAACCTCACCTGTGCCATACACTTTGCCATTCCCTAACCCTAACTGTAGCCCGAAAGGGAAACAGCCCTAAACCTTACCCTATGCCATAGCCTACTCCTGGCCGGTACGCTGGCACTGACACGTGCATCAGCATGTAGCCTGACCCTCCCACGTTTCCGTACCCTCACCTGTGCCCTAAGCCTTGCCGTTCCCTCACCCTAACCCTAGCCAGGAACGGAAACCCACCAGCAGCCCTACACCTTACCCTACGCCGTAGCCTACGCCTGGCCAGTACGCTGGCACTGACCCATGCGTCAGCACGTAGCCTGACCCTCACACGTTTCCTTACCCTCACCTGTGCCCTAAGCATTGCCGTTCCCTAACCCTAACCCTAGTCCGGAACGGAAACCCACCACCAGCCCTACAGCTTACCACCAAGCCATAGCCTATTCCTGGCCCGTACGCTGGCACTGACCCGTGTGTCAGCATGTAGCCTGACCCTCCCACGTTTCCGTAACCTCACCTGTGCCCTACGCCTTGCCGTTCCCTAAGCTTAACCCTAGCCCGGAATGGAAACCCACCACCAGCCCTACACCTTACCCTATGCCGTAGCCTACACCTGGCCCGTTCGTGGGCACTGACCTGTGCATCAGCACGTAGCCTGACCCTCCCATGTTACTGTACACTCACCTGTGCCCTAAGCCTTGCCGTTCCCTAACCCTAAACCTAGCCCGGAACGGAAACACACCACCAGCCCTAAAACTTACCCACAAGCCGTAGCCTACTCCTGGCCCGTACGCTGGCACTGACCCGTGCGTCAGCACGTAGCCTGACCCTCCCACGTTTCCGTACCATCACCTGTGCCCTAAGCCTTGCCGTTCCCTCACCCTCATCCTAGCCAGGAAAGGAAATCCACCAGCAACCCTACACCTTACCCTACGCCGTAGCCTACTCCTGGCCCGTATGCTGGCACTGACCCGTGCGTCAGCATGTAAACTGACACCCCACGTTTCCATACCCTCACCTGGGCCCTAAACCTTGCCGTTCCCTAACACTAACCCTAGCCCGGAATGGAAACCCACCACCAGCCCTAAAACTTACCCCCATGCCATAGCCTACTCCTGGCCCGTACACAGGCACTGACCCGTGCGTCAGCACGTAGCCTGACCCTCCCACTTTTCCGTACCCTCTGCTAAGCCCTAAGCCTTGGCCTTCCCTAACTCTAACCCAAGCCCGGAACGGAATCCCACCACCAGCCCTACACCTTAATGTATGCCGTAGCCTATTCCTGGCCCGTACGCTGGCACTGACCCGTGCGTCAGCACGTAGCCTGAACCTCCCACGTTTCCGTACCCTCACCTGTGCCGTAAGCCTTGCTGTTCCCTAACCCTAACCCTAGTACGGAACGGAAAACCATCACCAGCCCTACACCTAACCTCCAAGCCATAGCCTACTTATGGCCCGTACGCTGGCACTGACACATGCGTCAGCACGTAGCCTGTCCCTCCCACGTTTCCGTACAATCACCTTTGCCCTAAGCCTTGCCGTTCCCTAACCCTAACCCTAGCCCGGTACAGAAACCCACCACCAGCCTTACACCTAAACCCCAAGTCGTAGCCTACTCCTGGCCGGTACGATTGCACTGACCCGTGCGTCAGCATGTAGCCTGACCCTCCCACTTTTCCGTACCCTCACCTGTGCCCTAAGCCTTGCCGTTCCCTAACCCTAACCCTAGCCCAGAACGGAAACCCACCACCAGCCCTACACCTTGCCCCCAAGCAGTAGCCTACTCCTGGCCCGTATGCTGGCTCTGACACATGCGTCAGCACGTAGCCTGACCCTCCCACGTTTCCGTACCCTCACCTGTGCCCTAAGCCTTGCCGTTCCATAACCCTAACCCTAGCCCGGAACGGAAACCCACCACCAGCCCTACACCTTACCCTACGCCGTAGCCTACTCCTGGCCCGTACGCTGGCACTGATCCGTGCGTCAGCACCTAGCCTCACCTTCCCACATTTCCGTACCCTCACCTGTGCCCTAAGCCTTGCCGTTCCCTAACCCTAACCCTAGCTCGGAACGGAAACCCACCACCAGCCCTACACCATACCCTACACCGTAGCCTACTCCTGGCCGTACGCTGGCACTGACCCGTGCATCAGCATGTAGCCTGACCCTCTCACGTTTCCGTACCCTCACCTGTGCCCTAAGCCTTGACATTCCCTAACCCTAACCCTAGACCGGAACGCAAACCAACCACCAACCCTACACCTTTCCCTACGCCGTAGCCTACTCCTGGCCCGTACGCTGGCACTGACACATGCGTCAGCATGTAGCCTGACCCTCCCACGTTTCCGTACCCTCACCTGTGCCCTAAGCCTTGCCGTTCCCTCACCAAAACCCTAACCCGGAACGGAAACCCACCACCATCCCTAAACCTTTCCCTACTGGGTAGCCTACTCCTCGCCCGTACGCTCGCACTGACCCATGCGTCAGCATGTAGTTTGACCCTCCCACGTTTCCGTACCCTCACCTGGGCCCTAAGCCTTGCCATTCCCTAACACTAACCTTAGTCCGGAAAGGAAACCCACCACCAGCCCTACACCTTACCCTATGCCGTAACCTACACCTGACCCATACGCAGGCACTGACCTGTGCTTCAGCACGTAGCCTGACCCTCCCACGTTTGCGGACCCTCACCTGTGCCCTAAGACTTGCCGTTCCCTAACACTAACCCTAGCCCAGAACGGAATCCCACCACCAGCCCTACACCTTTCCCTATGCCGTAGCCTATTCCTGGCTCGTACGCAGGCACTGACACTTTCATCAGCACGTAGCCTGACCCTCCCACGTTTCTGTACCCTCACCTGTGCCCTAAGCCTTGCCCTTCACTAACCCTAACCCTAGCCCGGAACGGAAACTCACCACCAGCCCTACAGCTTACCCCCAAGCCGTAGCCTTCTCCTGGCCGGTACGCTGGCACTGACACGTGCGTCAGCATGTAGCCTGACCCTCACACGTTTCCGTACCCTCACCTGTGCCCTAAGCCTTGCCGTTTCCTAACCCTAACCCTAGCCCGGAACAGAAACCCACCACCAGCCCTACACTCTACCCTACGCCATAACCTATTCCTGGCCCGTACGCTGGCTATGAGCCGTGCGTCATCACGTATCCTGACCCTCCCACGTTTCCGTACCCTCACCTGTGCCCTAAGCCTTGACGTTCCCTAACCCTAACCCTAGCCCGGAACAGAAACCCACCACCAGCCCTACAAATTACCACCACGCCGTAGCCAACTACTGGCCCATATGCTGGCTCTGACAATGCGTCAGCACGTAGCCTGACCCTCCCACGTTTCCGTACCCTCACCTGTGCCCTATGCCTTGCCGTTCCCTAACCCTAACCCTAGCACGGAACGGAAACCCACCTCCAGCCCTACACCTTACCCTATGCTGTAGCCTACACCTGGCCCGTACGTTGGCAATGACCCGTGCGTCAGCACGTAGCCTGACCCGCCCACGTTTCCGTACCCTCACCTGTGCCCTAAGCCTTGACGTTCCCTTACCCTAACCCTAGCCCAGAACGGAAAGCCACCACCAGCCCTACAACTTACCCCCAAGCTGTAGCCTACTCCTGGCCCGTATGCTGGCACTGACCCATGCGTCAG
Source organism: Mesoplodon mirus (assembly GCF_964341445.2). Lineage (NCBI taxonomy): Eukaryota > Metazoa > Chordata > Mammalia > Artiodactyla > Ziphiidae > Mesoplodon > Mesoplodon mirus. Next base: position 1,126,183 of record NW_028295773.1, read on the forward strand.
CACGTAGCCTGACCCTCCCACGTTTCCGTACCCTCACCTGTGCCCTATGCCTTGCCGTTCCCTAACCCTAACCCTAGCACAGAACGGAAACCCACCTCCAGCCCTATACCTTACAATGCGCTGTAGCCTACTGCTGGCCCGTATGCTGGCACTGACCCATGCGTAAGCATGTAGCCCGACCCTCCCACGTTTCCGTACCCTCACCTGTGCCCTAAGCCTTGACATTCCCTAACCATAACCCTAGCCCTGAACGGAAATCCACCACCAGCCCTACACCTTACCCTATGACGTAGCCTATACCTGGCCCGTACACGGGTAATAGCCTGTGCTTCAGCACGTAGCCTGACACTACCATGTTACCGTACCCACCGCTGTGCTCTAAGCCTTACCGTTCCCTTACCCTAGCCCTAGCCTGGAACGGAAACCAACCACCAGCCCTAAAACTTACCCACAAGCCATAGCCTACTCCTGGCCCGTACGCTGGCACTGACCCGTGCGTCAGCACGTAGCCTGACCCTCCCACGTTTCCGTACCATCACCTGTGCCCTAAGCCTTGCCCTTCCCTAACCCTAACCCTAGCCCGGAACGGAAACCCACCACCAGCCCTAGACCTTAACCTATGCCGTAGCCTACTCCTGGCCTGTACGCTGGCACTGACCCATGCGTCAGCACGTAGCCTGACGCTCCCACGTTTCCGTACCCTCACCTGTGCCCTAAGCCTTGCCGTTCCCTCACCCTCACCCTAGCCAGGAATAGAAACCCACCAGCAGCCCTACATCTTACCCCCAAGCTGTAGCCTATTCCTGGCCCGTGTGGTGGCACTGACCCATGCGTCAGCACGTAGCCTGACCCTCCCACGTTTCCGTACCCTCACCTGTGCCCTATGCCTTGCCGTTCCCTAACCCTAACCCTAGCACAGAACGGAAACCCACCTCCAGCCCTATACCTTACCCTAGGCTGTAGCCTACTGCTGGCCCGTATGCTGGCACTGACCAATGCGTAAGCACGTAGCCTGACCCTCCCACGTTTCCGTACCCTCACCTGTGCCCTAAGCCTTGACGTTCCCTAACCATAACCCTAGCCCAGAACGGAAAACCACCACCAGCCCTAGACCTTACCCTACGGCTTAGCCTACTCCTGGCCTGTACGCTGACACTGACACGTGTGTCAGCACGTAGCCTGACCCTCCCACGTTTCCGTACCCTCACCTGTGCCCTAAGCTTTGCCGTTCCCTAACCCTAACCCTAGCCCGGAACGGAAACCCACCACCAGCCCTAAACCTTTCCCTACGCCGTAGCCTACTCCTGGCCCGTACGCTGGCACTGACCCGTGCGTCAGCATGTAGACTGACACCCCACGTTTCCATACCCTCACCTGGGCCCTAAACCTTGCCGTTCCCTAACACTAACACTAGCCCGGAATGGAAACCCACCACCAGCCCTAAAAATTACCCCCATGCCATATCCTACTCCTGGCCCGTACACAGGCACTGACCCGTGCGTCATCACGTAGCCTGACACTCCCACTTTTCCGTACCCTCAGCTAAGCCCTAAGCCTTGGCCTTCCCTAAATCTAACCCAAGCCCGGAACGGAATCCCACCACCAGCCCTACACCTTAACGTATGCCGTAGCCTATTCCTAGCCCGTACGCTGGCACTGACACTTGCGTCAGCACGTAGCCTGACCCTCCCACGTTTCCGTAACCCTCACCTGTGCCCTAAGCCTTGCCGTTCCCTAACCCTAACCCTAGCCAGGATCGGAAACCCACCAGAAGCCCTAAACCTTACCATACGCCGTAGCCCAATCCTGGCCCGTACGCTGGCACTGACCCGTGAGTCAGCACGTAGCCTGAACCTCCCACGTTTCCGTACCCTCACCTGTGCCCTAAGCCTTGCCGTTCCCTCACCATAACCCTAGCCAGGAACGGAAATTCACCAGCAGCCCTACACATTACCCTACGCCGTAGCCTACTCCTGGCCCGTACGCTGGCACTGACACGTGCGTCAGCACGTAGCCTGACCCTCACACATTTCCGTACCCTCACCTGTGCCCTAAGCCTTGCCGTTCCCTAACCCTAACCCTAGTCCGGAACAGAAACCCACCACCAGCCCTACAGCTTACCCCCAAGCCATAGACTATTCCTGGCCCGTACGCTGGCACTGACCCGTGCGTAAGCATGTAGCCTGACCCTCCCTCATTTCCGTACCCTCACCTGTGCCCTAAGCCTTGCAGTTCCCTAACCCTAAACCTAGCGCGGAACGGAAACCCACCACCAGCCCTACACCTAACCCCCAAGCCGTAGCCTACTCCTAGCCGGTACGCTGGCACTGACCCATGCATCAGCACATAGCCTGACCCTCCCACGTTTCCGTACCCTCACCTGTGCCCTAAGCCTTGCCGTTCCCTAACCCTAACCCTAGCCCGGAACGGAAACACACCACCAGCCCTACACCTTACCCCCAAGCCGTAGCCTACTCCTGGTCCATACGCTGGCACTGACCTGTGCGTCAGCACGTAGCCTGAACTTCCCACATTACCGTAACCTCACCTGTGCCCTAAGCCTTGCCGTTCCCTAACTCTAACCCTAGTACGGAACGGAAACACACCACCAGCCCTACAACTAACCCCCAAGCCATAGCCTACTCCTGGCCCGTACGCTGGCACTGACACGTGCGTCAGCACGTAGCCTGACCCTCCCACATTTCCGTACCCTCACCTGTGCCCTAAGCCTTGCTGTTCCCTAACACTAACCCTAGCCTGGAACGGAAACACACCACCAACCCTACACCTAACCACCAAGCCGTATCCTACTCCTGGCCGTTACGCTGGCACTGACACGTGCATCAGCATGTAGCCTGAACCTCCCACGTTTCCGTAACCTCACCTGTGCCCTACGCTTTGCCATTCCCTAACCCTAACTGTAGCCCGAAAGGGAAACAGCCCTACACATTACCCTACGCCGTAGCCTACTCCTGGCCGGTACGCTGGCACTGACACGTGCATCAGCATGAAGCCTGACCCTCCCACGTTTCCGTACCCTCACCTGTGCCCTAAGCCTTGCCGTTCACTAACCATAACCCAAGCCGGAACGGAATCCCACCACCAGCCCTACACATTACCGTATGCCGTAGCCTAATCCTGACACGTACGCTGGCACTGACACGTGCGTCAGCATGTAGCCTGACCCTCACACGTTTCCGTACCCTCAAATGTGCCCTAAGCCTTGCCGTTCCCTAACCCTAACACTAGCCCGGAACAAAAACCCACCACAAGCCCTACACCTTACCATACGCCATAGCCTACTCCTGGCCCGTACGCCGGCACTGACCCGTAAGTCAGCACGTAGCCTGACCCTCCCACGTTTCCGTACCCTCACCTGTGCCCTAAGCCTTGCCGTTCCCTCACCCTAACCCTAGCCAGGAACGGAAACCCACCAGCAGCCCTAAACCTTACCCTACGCCGTAGCCTACTCCTGGCCCGTACGATGGCACTGACCCTTGCGTCAGCACGTAGCCTGACCCTCACACGTTTCCGTACCCTCACTTGTGCCCTAAGCGTTGCCGTTCCCTAACCCTAACCCTAGTCCGGAACGGAAACCCACCACCAGCCCTACAGTTTACCACCAAGCCATAGCCTATTCCTGGCCCGTACGCTGGCACTGACCCGTGTGTCAGCATGTAGCCTGAACCTCCCACGTTTCCGTACCCTCACCTTTGCCCTAAGACTTGCCGTTCCCTAACCCTAATCCTAGCCCCGAACGGAAACCCAACACCAGCCCTAAACCTCACCCCCAAGCCGTAGCCTACTCCTGGCTGGTACGCTGGCACTGACCCGTGCATCGACACATAGCCTGACCCTCCTCCGTTTCCGTACCCTCACCTGAGCTCTAAGCCTTGCCGTTCCCTAACCCTAAGCCTAGACATGAACGGAAATCCACCACCAGCCCTACAACTTACCCCCAAGCCGTAGGCTACTCCTGGACCTTACGCTGGCACTGACCCGTGCATCATCACGTAGCCTGACCGTCCCACTTTTCCATACCCTCAGCTAAGCCCTAAGCCTTGGCCTCTCCTAAATCTAACCCAAGCCCGGAACGGAATACAACCACCAGCCCTACACCTTAACGTATGCCGTAGCCTATTCCTAGCCCGTACGCTGGCACTGAAACATGCGTCAGCACGTAGCCTGACCCTCCCACGTTTAAGTACCCTCAACTGTGCCCTAAGCCTTACCGTTCCCTAACCCTAACCCTAGCCAGGATCGGAAACCCACCAGAAGCCCTAAGCCTTACCTTACGCCGTAGCCCAATCCTGGCCCGTACGCTGGCACTGACCCGTGAGTCAGCACGTAGCCTGACCCTCCCACGTTTCCGTACCCTCACCTGTGCCCTAAGCCTTGCCGTACCCTCACCATAACCCTAGCCAGGAACGGAAATCCACCAGCAGCCCTACACCTTACCCTACGCCGTAGCCTACTCCTGGCCCGTACGCTGGCACTGACCCGTGCGTCAGTACGTAGCCTGACCCTCACACATTTCCGTACCCTCACCTGTGCCCTAAGCCTTGCCGTTCCCTAACCCTAACCCTAGTCCGGAACAGAAACCCACCACCAGCCCTACAGCTTACCCCCAAGCCATAGACTATTCCTGGCCCGTACGCTGGCACTGACCCGTGCGTAAGCATGTAGCCTGACCCTCCCACGTTTCCGTACCCTCACCTGTGCCCTAAGCCTTGCAGTTCCCTAACCCTAACCCTAGCGCAGAACGGAAACCCACCACCAGCCCTACACCTAACCCCCAAGCCGTAGCCTACTCCTAGCCGGTACGCTGGCACTGACCCATGCATCAGCACATAGCCTGACCCTCCCACGTTTCTGTACCCTCACCTGTGCCCTAAGCCTTGCCGTTCCCTTACCCTAATCCTAGCCAGGAATGGAAACCCACCACCAGCCCTACAACTTACCCCCAAGCCGTAGGCTACACCTGGACCTTACGCTGGCACTGACCTGTGCGTCAGCCTGTAGCCTGACCCTCCCAGGTTTGTGGACCCTCACCTGTGCCCTAAGCCTTGCCATTCCCTAACCCTAACACTAGCCCGGAATGGAAACCCACCACCAGCCCTACACCTTTCCCTACGCCGTAGCCTATTCCTGTCCCGTACGCAGGCACTGACACTTTCATCAGCACGTAGCCTGACCCTCCCACGTTTCCGTACCCTCACCTGTGCCCTAAGCCTTGCCGTTCCCTAACCCTAACCCTAGCCCGGAACGGAAACCCACCACCAGCTCTACACCTTACCCCCAAGCAGTAGCCTACTCCTGGTCCATACGCTGGCACTGTCCTGTGCGTCAGCACGTAGCCTGAACTTCCCACATTACCGTAACCTCACCTGTGCCCTAAGCCTTGCCGTTCCCTAACTCTAACCCTAGTACGGAACGGAAAAACACCACCAGCCCTACAACTAACACCCAAGCCATAGCCTACTCCTGGCCCGTACGCTGGCAATGACCCGTGCGTCAGCACGTAGCCTGACCCTCCCACATTTCCGTACCCTCACCTGTGCCCTAAGCCTTGCTGTTCCCTAACACTAACCCTAGCCTGGAACGGAAACACACCACCAACCCTACACCTAACCACCAAGCCGTAGCCTACTCCTGGCCGGTACGCTGGCACTGAGACGTGCATCAGCATGTAGCCTGAACCTCCCACGTTTCCGTAACCTCACCTGTGCCCTACGCTTTGCCATTCCCTAACCCTAACTGTAGCCCGAAAGGGAAACAGCCCAACACATTACCCTACGCCGTAGCCTACTCCTGGCCGGTACGATGGCTCTGACACGTGCATCAGCATGAAGCCTGACCCTCCCACGTTTCCGTACCCTCACCTGTGCCCTAAGCCTTGCCGTTCACTAACCATAACCCAAGCCGGAACGGAATGCCACCACCAGCCCTACACATTACCGTATGCCTAGCCTATTCCTGGCCCGTACGCTGGCACTGACACGTGCGTCAGCATGTAGCCTGAACCTCACACGTTTCCGTACTCTCACCTGTACCCTAAGCCTTGCCGTTCCCTAACCCTAACACTAGCCCGGAACGAAAACCCACCACAAGCCCTACACCTTACCATACGCCATAGCCTACTCCTGGCCCGTACGCCGGCACTGACCCGTGAGTCAGCACGTAGCCTGACTCTCCCACGTTTCCGTACCCTCACCTGTGCCCTAAGCCTTACCGTTCCCTCACCCTAACCCTAGCCAGGAACGGAAACCCACCAGCAGCCCTAAACCTTACCATACGCCGTAGCCTACTCCTGGCCCATACGCAGGCACTGACCCTTTCATCAGCACGTAGCCTGATCCTCCCACGTTTCCGTACCCTCACCTGTGCCCTAAGCCTTGCCGTTCCCTAACCCTAACCCTAGCCCGGAACGGAAACCCAACACCAGCCCTAAACCTTACCCCCAAGCCGTAGCTTACTCCTGGTCCATACGCTGGCACTGACCTGTGCGTCAGCACGTAGCCTCAACTTCCCACATTACCGTACCCTCACCTGTGCCCTAAGCCTTGCCGTTCCCTAACCGTAACCCTAGTACGGAACGGAAACACACCACAAGCCCTACACCTAACCCCCAAGCCATAGCCTAATGCTGGCCCGTACGCTGGCACTGACCCGTGCGTCAGCACGTAGCCTGCCCCTCCCACGTTTCCGTACCCTCACATGTGCCCTAAGCCTTGCTCTTCCCTAACACTAACCCTAGCCTGGAACGGAAACCCACCACCAGCCCTACACCTAACCACAAAGCCGTAGCCTACTCCTGGCCCGTACGCTGGCACTGACCCGTGCGTCAGCACGTAGCCTGACCTTCCCATATTTCCGTACCCTCAACTGTTCCCTAAGCCTTGATGTTCCCTAACGCTATCCCTAGTACGGAACAGAAACCCTCCACCAGCCCTACACCTAACGCCCAAGCCATAGCCTACTCCTGGCCCGTACGCTGGCACTCACCCGTGCGGCAGCACGTAGCCTGACCCTCCCACGTTTCCGTATGCTCACCTGTGCCCTAAGCCTTACCGTTCCCTAACCCTAACCCTAGCCCAGAATGGAAACACACCATCAGCCCTACACCTAACCCCGAAGCCTTACCCTACTCCTGGCTGGTATGCTGGCACTGACACGTGCGTCAGCACGTAGCCTGACCCCTACACTTTTCCTTACCCTCACCTGTGCCCTAAGCCTTGCCGTTCCCTAACACTAACCCTAGCCCAGAACAGAAACCCACCACCAGCCCTAAAGTCTACCCTACGCCGTAGCCTATTCCTGGCCCGTACGCTGGCACTGACCCATGCGTCAGCACGTAGCCTGACCCTCCCACGTTTCCGTACCCTCACCTGTGCCCTAAGCCTTGACGTTCCCTAACCCTAACCCTAGCCCGGAACAGAGACCCACCACCAGCCCTACACCTTACCACCACGCCGTAGCCTGCTCCTGGCCCATATGCTGGCACTGAGCCGTGTGTCAGCACGTAGCCTGACCCTCCCACGATTCCGTAACCTCACCTGTGCCCTAAGCCTTGCCGTTCCCTAATCCTAATCCTAACCCGGAACGGAAACCCACCCCCAGCCCTACACCTTACTCTATGCCGTAGCCTACACCTGGACCGTACGCGGGCACTGACCTGTGCTTCAGCATGTAGCCTGACCCTCCCATGTTACCGTACCCTCACCTGTGCCCTAAGGCTTGTCGTTCCCTAACTCTAACCCTAGCCCGGAACGGAAACACACCACCAGCCCTAATCCTAACCCACAAGCCGTGGCTTACTCCTGGCCCGTACGCTGGCACTGACCGTGCGTCAGCACGTAGCCTGACACTCCCACGTTTCCGTACCATCACCTGTGACCTAAGCCTTGCCGTTCCCTAACCATAACCCTAGCCCGGAACGGAAACCCACCACCAGCCCTAAACCTTACCCACAAGCCGTAGCCTACACCTGGCCCGTACACTGGCACTGACACGTGCGTCAGCACGTAGCCTGACCCTCCCACTTTCCTGTACCCTTACCTGAGCCCTAAGACTTGCCGTTCCCTAACCCTAACCCTAGACCGGAACGGAATCCCACCACCAGCCCTACACCTTACCATATGCCGTAGCCTACTCCTGGCCGGTACGCTGCCACTGAGCCGTGCATCAGCACGTAGCCTGACCCTCCCACGTTTCTGTACCCTCAGCTGTGCCCTAAGCCTTGCCGTTCCCTAACCCTAACCCTAGCCCCGAACGGAAACCCAACACCAGCCCTACACCTAACCCCCAAGCCGTAGCCTACTCCTGGCTGGTACGCTGGCACTGACCCGTGCATCGACACATAGCCTGACCCTCCTCCGTTTCCGTACCCTCACCTGAGCTCTAAGCCTTGCCGTTCCCTAACCCTAAGCCTAGACATAAACGGAAATCCACCACCAGCCCTACAACTTACCCCCAAGCCGTAGGCTACTCCTGGACCTTACGCTGGCACTGACCCGTGCATCATCACGTAGCCTGACCGTCCCACTTTTCCATACCCTCAGCTAAGCCCTAAGCCTTGGCCTCTCCTAAATCTAACCCAAGCCCGGAACGGAATACAACCACCAGCCCTACACCTTAACGTATGCCGTAGCCTATTCCTAGCCCGTACGCTGGCACTGAAACATGCGTCAGCACGTAGCCTGACCCTCCCACGTTTAAGTACCCTCACCTGTGCCCTAAGCCTTGCCGTTCCCTAACCCTAACCCTAGCCAGGATCGGAAACCCACCAGAAGCCCTAAGCCTTACCTTACGCTGTAGCCCAATCCTGGCCCGTACGCTGGCACTGACCCGTGAGTCAGCACGTAGCCTGACCCTCCCACGTTTCCGTACCCTCACCTGTGCCCTAAGCCTTGCCGTTCCCTCACCATAACCCTAGCCAGGAACGGAAATCCACCAGCAGCCCTACACCTTACCCTACGCCGTAGCCTACTCCTGGCCCGTACGCTGGCACTGACCCGTGCGTCAGCACGTAGCCTGACCCTCACACATTTCCGTACCCTCACCTGTGCCCTAAGCCTTGCCGTTCCCTAACCCTAACCCTAGTCCGGAACAGAAACCCACCACCAGCCCTACAGCTTACCCCCAAGCCATAGACTATTCCTGGCCCGTACGCTGGCACTGACCCGTGCGTAAGAATGTAGCCTGACCCTCCCACGTTTCCGTACCCTCACGTGTGCCCTAAGCCTTGCAGTTCCCTAACCCTAACCCTAGCGCAGAACGGAAACCCACCACCAGCCCTACACCTAACCCCCAAGCCGTAGCCTACTCCTAGCCGGTACGCTGGCACTGACCCATGCATCAGCACATAGCCTGACCCTCCCACGTTTCTGTACCCTCACCTGTGCCCTAAGCCTTGCCGTTCCCTTACCCTAATCCTAGCCAGGAATGGAAACCCACCACCAGCCCTACAACTTACCCCCAAGCCGTAGGCTACACCTGGACCTTACGCTGGCACTGACCTGTGCGTCAGCATGTAGCCTGACCCTCCCACGTTTGTGGACCCTCACCTGTGCCCTAAGCCTTGCCATTCCCTAACCCTAACACTAGCCCGGAATGGAAACCCACCACCAGCCCTACACCTTTCCCTACGCCGTAGCCTATTCCTGTCCCGTACGCAGGCACTGACACTTTCATCAGCACGTAGCCTGACCCTCCCACGTTTCCGTACCCTCACCTGTGCCCTAAGCCTTGCCGTTCCCTAACCCTAACCCTAGCCCGGAACGGAAACCCACCACCAGCCCTACACCTTACCCCCAAGCCGTAGCCTACTCCTGGTCCATACGCTGGCACTGTCCTGTGCGTCAGCACGTAGCCTGAACTTCCCACATTACCGTAACCTCACCTGTGCCCTAAGCCTTGCCGTTCCCTAACTCTAACCCTAGTACGGAACGGAAAAACACCACCACCCTACAACTAACACCCAAGCCATAGCCTACTCCTGGCCCGTACGCTGGCAATGACCCGTGCGTCAGCACGTAGCCTGACCCTCCCACATTTCCGTACCCTCACCTGTGCCCTAAGCCTTGCCGTTCCCTAACCCTAACCCTAGTCCGGAACAGAAACCCACCACCAGCCCTACAGCTTACCCCCAAGCCATAGACTATTCCTGGCCCGTACGCTGGCACTGACCCGTGCGTAAGCATGTAGCCTGACCCTCCCACGTTTCCGTACCCTCACGTGTGCCCTAAGCCTTGCAGTTCCCTAACCCTAACCCTAGTGCAGAACGGAAACCCACCACCAGCCCTACACCTAACCCCCAAGCCGTAGCCTACTCCTAGCCGGTACGCTGGCACTGACCCATGCATCAGCACATAGCCTGACCCTCCCACGTTTCTGTACCCTCACCTGTGCCCTAAGCCTTGCCGTTCCCTTACCCTAATCCTAGCCAGGAATGGAAACCCACCACCAGCCCTACAACTTACCCCCAAGCCGTAGGCTACACCTGGACCTTACGCTGGCACTGACCTGTGCGTCAGCATGTAGCCTGACCCTCCCACGTTTGTGGACCCTCACCTGTGCCCTAAGCCTTGCCATTCCCTAACCCTAACACTAGCCCGGAATGGAAACCCACCACCAGCCCTACACCTTTCCCTACGCCGTAGCCTATTCCTGTCCCGTACGCAGGCACTGACACTTTCATCAGCACGTAGCCTGACCCTCCCACGTTTCCGTACCCTCACCTGTGCCCTAAGCCTTGCCGTTCCCTAACCCTAACCCTAGCCCGGAACGGAAACCGACCACCAGCCCTACAACTTACCCCCAAGCCGTAGGCTACACCTGGACCTTACGCTGGCACTGACCTGTGCGTCAGCATGTAGCCTGACCCTCCCACGTTTGTGGACCCTCACCTGTGCCCTAAGCCTTGCCATTCCCTAACCCTAACACTAGCCCGGAATGGAAACCCACCACCAGCCCTACACCTTTCCCTACGCCGTAGCCTATTCCTGTCCCGTACGCAGGCACTGACACTTTCATCAGCACGTAGCCTGACCCTCCCACGTTTCCGTACCCTCACCTGTGCCCTAAGCCTTGCCGTTCCCTAACCCTAACCCTAGCCCGGAACGGAAACCCACCACCAGCCCTACACCTTACCCCCAAGCCGTAGCCTACTCCTGGTCCATACGCTGGCACTGTCCTGTGCGTCAGCACGTAGCCTGAACTTCCCACATTACCGTAACCTCACCTGTGCCCTAAGCCTTGCCGTTCCCTAACTCTAACCCTAGTACGGAACGGAAAAACACCACCAGCCCTACAACTAACACCCAAGCCATAGCCTACTCCTGGCCCGTACGCCGGCACTGACCCGTGAGTCAGCATGTAGCCTGAACCTCCCACGTTTCCGTACCCTCACCTGTGCCCTAAGCCTTGCCGTTCCCTAACCCTAACCCTAGCCCGAAACGGAAACCCACCACCAGCCCTAAACCTTACCCACAAGCCGTAGCCTACTCCTGGCCCGTACGCTGGCACTGACCCGTGTGTCAGCACGTAGCCTGACCCTCCCACGTTTCCGTACCTTCACCTGTGCCCTAAGCCTTGCCGTTCCCTAACCCTAAACCTAGCCTGGAACGGAAACCCACCACCAGCACTAAACCTTACCCTACGCCGTTGCCTACTCCTGGCCCGTACGCTGTCTCTGACCCGTGCGTCAGCACGTAGCCTGACCCTCCCACGTTTCCGTACCCTCACCTGTGCCCTAAGCCTTGCCGTTCCCTAACCCTAACCCTAGCCCGTAATGGAAACCCACCATCAGCTCTACAACTAACCCCGAAGCCTTAGCCTACTCCTGGCTGGTATGCTGGCACTGACACGTGCGTCAGCACGTAGCCTGACCCTCACACTTTTCCTTACCCTCACCTGTGCCCTAAGTCTTGCCGTTCCCTAACACTAACCCTAACCCAGAACAGAAACCCACCACCAGCCCTAAACTCTACCCTACGCCGTAGCCTATTCCTGGCCCGTACGCTGGCACTGACCCATGCGTCTGCACGTAGCCTGACCCTCCCACGTTTCCGTACCCTCACCTGTGCGCTAAGCCTTGACGTTCCCTAACCCTAACCCTAGCCCGGAACAGAGACCCACCACCAGCCCTACACCTTAGCACCACGCCGTAGCCTGCTCCTGGCCCATATGCTGGCACTGACCCGTGCGTCAGCACGTAGCCTGACCCTCCCACGGTTCCGTACACTCACCTGGGCCCTAAGCCTTGCCGTTCCCTCACCCTAACCATAGCCCGGAACAGAAACCCACCACCAGCCCTAAAACTTTCCCTACTGGGTAGCCTACTCCTCGCCCGTACACTCGCACTGAGCCGTGCGTCAGTATGTAGTTTGACCCTCTCACGTTTCCGTACCCTCACCTGGGCCCTAAGCCTTGCCGTTCCCTAACACTAACCCTAGCCCGGAACGGAAACCCACCACCAGCCCTACACAATTCCCTACGACGTAGACTACTCCTGGCCCGTACGCTGGCACTGAAACTTGCATCAGCACGTAGCGTGAACCTCCAACTTTTCTGTACCCTCACCTGTGCCCTAAGCCTTGACGTTCCCTAACACTAACCCTAGCTCGGAACGGAGACCCACCACCAGCCCTACACCTTACCCTACGCCGTAGCCTACTGTTGCCCTTACACTGGAACTGACACGTGCTTCAGCACGTAGCCTGACCCTCCCACGTTTCCGTACCCTCACCTGTGCCCTAAGCCTTGCCTTTCCCTAACCCTAACCGTAGCCCGGAATGAAAACCCACCACCAGCCCTACACCTTATCCGCAAGCCGTAGCCTACTCCTGGCCCATATGCTAGCACTGACATGTGTGTCAGCACGTAGCCTGACCCGCCCACGTTTCCGTAGCCTCAACTGTGCCCTAAGCCTTCACGTTCCCTAACCATAACCCTAGCCCAGAACGGAAACCCACCACCAGCCCTAGACCTTACCGTACGCCGTAGCCTACTCCTGGCCTGTACGCTGGCACTGACCCATGCGTCAGCACGTAGCCTGACCCTCCCACGTTTCCGTACCCTCACCTGTGCCCTAAGCCTTGCCATTCCCTAATCCTAACCCTAGTCCAGAATGGAAACCCACCACCAGCCCTACAACTAACGCCCAAGCCATAGCCTAGTCCTGGCCCGTACGCTGGCACTGACCCGTGCGGCAGCACGTAGCCTGACCTTCCCACGTTTCCGTACCCTCACCTGTGCCCTAAGCATTGCCATTGCCTAAACCTAACCCTAGCCCGAAACGGAAACACACCAACAGCCCTACACCTTACCTCCAAGCCGTAGCCTACTCCTGGTCCGTACACTGGCACAGACCCGTGCGGCAGCACGTAGCCTGACCCGCCCACGTTTCCGTACCATCACCTTTGCCCTAAGCCTTGCCGTTCCCTAACCCTAACCCTAGCCCGGTACAGAAACCCACCACCAGCCCTACACCTAAACCCCAAGCCATAGCCTACTCCTGGCCGGTACGCTTGCACTGACCCATGCGTCAGCACGTAGCCTGACCCTCCCACGTTTCGGTATCCTCACCTGTGCCCTAAGCCTTGCCGTTCCCTAACCCTAACCCTAGCCCTTAACGGAAAACCACCACCAGCCCTACACTTTACCCTACGCCGTAGCCTACTCCTGGCCCGTACGCTGGCACTGACCCGTGCGTCAGCAAGTAGCCGGACCCTCCCACTTTTCCGTACCCTCACATGTGCCCTAAGCCTTGCCATTCCCTAACCCTAACCCTAGCGCAGAACGGAAACCCACCACCAGCCCTACACCATAACCCCAAGCCGTAGCCTACTCCTGGCCCGTATGCTGGCTCTGACACATGCGTCAGCAGGTAGCCTGACCCTCCCACGTTTCCGTACCCTCACCTGTGCCCTAAGCCTTGCCGTTCCCTAACCATAACCCTAGCCCGGAACAGAAACCCACCACCAGCCCTACACCATACCATACACCGTAGCCTACTCCTGGCCCGTAAGCTGGCACTGACCCGTGCGTCACCATGTAGCCTGACCCTCTCACGTTTCCGTACCCTCACCTGTGCCCTACGCCTTGACGTTCCATAACCCTAACCCTAGCCCAGAACGCAAACCCACCACCAGCCCTACACCTTTCCCTACGCCGTAGCCTATTCCTGGCTCGTACGAAGGCACTGACACTTTCATCAGTACGTAGCCTGACCCTCCCACGTTTCTGTACCCTCACCTGTGCCCTAAGCCTTGCCGTTCACTAACCCTAACCCTAGCCCGGAACGGAAACCCACCACCAGCCCTACACATTACCCCCAAGCCGTAGCCTACTCCTGGCCGGTACGCTGGCACTGACACGTGCGTCAGCACGTAGCCTGACCCTCACACGTTTCCGTACCCTCACCTGTGCCCTAAGCCTTGCCGTTTCCTAACCCTAACCCTAGCCCGGAACAGAAACCCACCACCAGCCCTACACTCTACCCTACGCCATAGCCTATTCCTGGCCCGTACACTGGCACTGAGCCGTGCATCAGCACATAGCCTGACCCTCCCACGTTTCCGTACCCTCAGCTGTGCCCTAAGCCTTGACGTTCCCTAACCCTAACCCTAGCCAGGAACAGAAACCCACCACCAGCCCTACAACTTACCACTACGCCGTAGCCTACTCCTGGCCCATATGCTGGCACTGACACGTGCGTCAGCACGTAGCCTGACCCTCCCACGTTTCCGTAATCTCAGCTCTGCCCTAAGCCTTGCCGTTCCCTAACCTTAACCCTAACCCTGAACGGAAACCCACCACCAGCCCTACACCTTACCCTATGCCGTAGCCTACACCTGGCCCGTACACGGGCACTGACCTGTGCTTCAGCACGTAGACTGACCCTCCCATGTTACCGTACCCTCACCTGTGCCCTAAGATTTGCCGTTCCCTAACCCTAACCCTAGCCCGGAACGGAAACACACCACCAGCCCTAAAACTTACCCACAAGCCGTAGCCTACTCCTGGCCCGTACGCTGGCACTGACCCGTGTGTCAGCACGTAGCCTGACCCTCCCACGTTTCTGTACCATCACCTGTGCCCTAAGCCTTGCCGTTCCCTCACCCTCACCCTAGCCAGGAATAGAAACCCACCAGCAGCCCTACACCTTACCCTACGCCGTAGCCTACTCCTGGCACGTACGCTGGCACTGACACATGCGTCAGCATGTAGCCTGAACCTCCCACGTTTCCGTAACCTCACCTGTGCCCTAAGCCTTGCTGTTCCCTAACACTAACCCTATCCTGGAATGGAAACCCACCACCAGCCCTACACCTAACCACCAAACCGTAGCCTACTCCTGGCCGGTACGCTGGCACTGACCCGTGCGTCATCACGTAGCCTGAACCTCCCACGTTTCCGTACCCTCACATGTGCCCTAAGCTTTGCCGTTCCCTAACCCTAACTGTAGCCCGGAACGGAAACCCACCAACAGCCCTACACCTTACCCCCAAGCTTTAGCCTACTCCTGGTCCATACGCTGGCACTGACCCGTGCGTCAGAACGTATCCTGAACCTGCCATGTTGCTGTACCCTCACCTGTGCCCTAAACCTTGCCATTCCCTAACCCTAACCCTAGCCCGGAACGGAAACCCACCACCAGCCCTAAACCTTACCCTACGCTGTAGCCTACTCCTGGCCCATACGCTCGCACTGACCCGTGCGTCAGCACGTAGCCTGAACCTCCCACGTTTCCGTACACTCACCTGGGCCCTAAGCATTGCCGTTCCCTAACACTAACCCTAGCCTGGAAAGGAAACCCACCACCAGCCCTACACCTTACCCTACGCCGTAGCCTACTCCTGGCCCGAACTCTGGGACTGACATGTGCGTCAGCACGTAGCCTGACCCTCCCACGTTTCCGTACCCTCACCTGTGCCCTAAGCTTTGCCGTTCCCTAACCCTAACCCTAGACCGCAACGGAAACCCACCACCAGCTCTACACCTTACCCTACGCCGTCGCCTACTCCTGGCCCGTACACAGGCACTGACATGTGCGTCAGCACTTAGCCTGACCTTACCACATTTCCATACCCTCACCTGTGACCTAAGGCTTGCCGTTCCCTAACCCTAACCCTAGTACGGAATGGAAACCCACCACCAGCCCTAAATCTAACGCCCAAACCATAGCCTACTCCTGGCCGGTACGCTGGCACTGACCCGTGCGTCACCATGTAGCCTGACCCTCCCACGTTTCCGTACCCTCACCTGTGCCCTAAGCCTTGCTGTTCCCTAACCATAACCCTAGCCTTGAATGGAAACCCACCACCAGCCCTACATCTAACCCCCAAGCCGTAGCCTACTCCTGGCCGGTACGCTGGCACTGACACGTGCGTCAGCACGTACCCTGACCCTCCCACGTTTCCGTACCCTCACCTGTGCCCTAAGCTTTGCCGTTCCCTAACCCTAACCCTAGCCCGGAACAGAATCCAACCACCAGCCCTACACTCTACCCTACGCCGTAGCATATTCCTGGCCCATACGCTGGCACTGATCCTTGCGTCAGCACGTAGCCTGACCCTCCCAAGTTCCCGTACCCTCACCTGTGCCCTAAGCCTTGACGTTCGCTAACCCTAACCCTAGCCTGGAACAGAAACCCACTACCAGCCCTACACTCTACCCTACGCCATAGCCTATTCCTAGCCCGTACGCTGGCACTGACACGTACGTCAGCACGTACCCTGACCCTCCCACGTTTCGTACCCTCACCTGTGCCCTAAGCTTTGACGATCCCTAACCCTAACCCTAGCCCGGAACTGAAACCCACCAACAGCCCTACAACTTACCACAACGCCGTAGCCTACTCCTGGCCCATATGCTGGCACTGACCCGTCGTCAGCACGTAGCCTGACCCTCCCAAGTTTCCGTAACCTCACATGTGCCCTAAGCCTTGCCATTCCCTAACCCAAACCCTAGCCCGGAACGGAAAACCACCACCAGCCCTACACCTTACTCTATGCCGTAGACTACACCTGGCCCGTACGCGGGCACTGACCTGTGGTTCAGCATGTAGCCTGACCCTCCCATGTTACTGTACCCTCACCTGTGCCCTAAGCCTTGCCGTTCCCTAACCCTAACCCGAGCCCTGCACGGAATCCCACAACCAGCCCTACACCTTATCGTATGCCGTAGCCTAGTCCTGGCCCGTACGCTGGCACTGACCCGTGAGTCAGCACGTAGACTGACCCTCCCACGTTTCCGTACCCTCACATGTGCCCTAAGACTTGCCGTTCCTTCACCCTAACCCTAGCCAAGAACGGAAACCCACCAGCAGCCCTAAACCTTACCCTACACCATAGCCTACTCCTGGCCTGTACGCTGGCACTGACCCTTGCGTCAGCACGTAGCCTGACCCTCCCACGTTTCCCTACCCTCACCTGTGCCCTAAGCCTTGTCGTTCCCTAACCCTAACCCTAGTCCGGAACGGAAACCCACCACCAGCCCTACAGCTTACCCCCAATCCATAGCCTATTCCTGGCCCGTACGCTCGCACTGACCCGTGTGTCAGCACGTAGCCTGACCCTCCCACGTTTCTGTAACATCACCTGTGCCCTAAGCCTTGCCGTTCCCTCACCCTCACCCTAGCCATGAACAGAATCCCACCAGCAGCCCTACACCTTACCCTACGCCGTAGCCTACTCCTGGCACGTACGCTGACACTGACATTTTCATCAGCACGTAGCCTGACACTCCCACGTTGACGTACTCTCACCTGTGCCCTAAGCCTTGCCGTTCACTAACCCTAAACCTAGCCCGGAACGGAAACCCACCTCCAGGCCTACACCTTACCCCCAAGCCGTAGCCTACTCCTGGCCGGTACGCTGGCACTGACACGTGCGTCAGCACGTAGCTTGACCCTCACACGTTTCCGTACCCTCACCTGTGCCCTAACCTTTCCGTTCATTAACCCTAACCCTAGCCCCGAACAGAAACCCACCAACAGCCCTACAACTTACCACCACGCCGTAGCCTACTCCTGGCCCATATGCTGGCACTGACACGTGCGTCAGCATGTAGCCTGACCCTCCCACGTTTCCGTAATCTTACATGTGCCCTAAGCCTTGCCATTCCCTAACCCTAACCCTAGCGCGGAACAGAAACCCACCACCAGCCCTAAACCTTACTCTATGCCGTAGACTACACCTGGCCCGTACGCGGGCACTGACCTGTGCTTCAGCACGTAGCCTGAACCTCGCATGTTACTGTACCCTCACCAGTGCCCTAAGCCTTGCCGTTCCCTAACCCTAACACGAGCCCGGCACGGAATCCCACAACCAGCCCTACAAATTATTGTATGCCGTAGCCTAGTCCTGGCCCGTACGCTGGCACTGACCCGTGCGTCAGCACGTATCCTGAACCTCCCACGTTTCCGTACCCTCACCTGTGCCCTAAGCCTTGCCGTTCCCTAACCCTAACCCTAGCCTGGAACGGAAACCCACCACAATCCTTACACCTTACCATACGCCGTAGCCTACTCCTGGCCCGTACGCTGGCACTGACCCGTAAGTCAGCACGTAGACTGACCCTCCCACATTTCTGTACCCTCACCTGTGCCCTAAGCCTTGCTGTTCCCTCACCCTAACCCTAGCCAAGAACGGAAACCCACCAGCAGCCCTAAACCTTACCCTACACCATAGCCTACTCCTGGCCCGTACGCTGGCACTGACCCGTGCGTCAGCACGTAGCCTGACCCTCACACGTTTCCGTACCCTCACCTGTGCCCTAAGCCTTGTCATTCCCTAACCCTAACCCTAGTCCGGAACGGAAACCCACCACCAACCCTACAGCTTACCCCCTATCCATAGCCTATTCCTGGCCCGTACGCTGGCACTGACCCGTGCTTCAGCATGTAGCCTGACCCACCCACGTTTCCGTACCCTCACCTGTGCCCTAAGCCTTGCCGTTCCCTAATCCTAACCCTAGCCCGGAACGGAAACCCACCACCAGCCCTACAGCTATCTCCCAAGCCGTAGCCTATTCCTGGCTGGTACGCTGGCACTGACCCGTGCATCAGCACGTAGCCTGACCATCCCACGTTTCCGTACCCTCAACTGTGCCCTAAGCCTTGCCGTTCCCTACCCCTAACCCTAGCCCGGAACGGAAACCCACCACCAGCCCTACAACTTACCCAAAAGCCGTAGCCTATTCCTGGACCTTATGCTGGCACTGACCCGTGCGTCAGCACGTAGCCTGACCCTCCCACGTTTGCGGACCCTCACCTGTGCCCTAAGCCTTGCCATTCCCTAACCCTAACCCTAGCCCGGAACGGAAACCCACCACCAGCCCTACACCATTCCCTACGCCGTAGCCTATTCCTGGCCCGTACGCAGGCACTGATCCTTTCATCAGCATGTAGCCTGACACTCCCACATTTCCGTACCCTCACCTGTGCCCTAAGCCTTGCCGTTCCCTAACCCTAACCCTAGCCCGGAACGGAAACCCACCACCAGCCCTAAACCTTACCCCCAAACCGTAGCCTACTCCTGGTCCATACGCTGGCAATGACCTGTGCGTCAGCACATAACCTGAACTTCCCACATTACCGTACCCTAACCTGTGCCCTAAGCCTTGCCGTTCCCTAACCCTAACCCTAGTATGGAACGGAAACACACCAAAAGCCCTACACCTATCCCCCAAGCCGTAGCCTACTCCTGGCCCGTACGCTGGCACTGAACCGTGCGTCAGCACGTAGCCTAACTCTCCCACGTTTCGGTACCCTCACCTGTTCCCTAAGACTTGCTGTTCCCTAACACTAACTCTAGCCTGGAACGGAAACACACCATCAGCCCTACACCTAACCACCAAGCCGTAGCCTACTCCTGGCCGGTACGCTGGCACTGACACGTGCGTCAGCACGTAGCCTGACCCTCCCACGTTTCCATACCCTCACCCGTGCCCTAAGCCTTGCCGTTCCCTAACCCTAACCCTATCCAGGAACGGAAACCCACCACTAGCCCTAAACCTTTCCCTACGCCGTAGCCTACACCTGGCCCGTACGCTGGCACTGACCCATGCGTCAGCACGTAGTCTGACCCTCCCACGTTTCCGTACCCTCACCTGGGCCCTAAGCCTTGCCGTTTCCTAACCCTAACCCTAGCCCATGAACGGAAACCCACCACCAGCCCTACACCTTACCCTACGCCGTAGCCTACTCCTGTCCCGTACGCTGGCACTGACCCATGCGTCAGCACGTAGCCTAACCCTCTCACGTTTCCGTACCCTCACCTGTGCTCTAAGCCTTGCCGTTCCCTAACCCTTACCCTAGCCCGGAACGGAAACCCACCACAAGCCCTACACCTTACCCTACGCCGTAGCCTACTCCTAGCCCGTTTGCTGGCACTGACCCGTGTGTCAGCACGTAGCCAGACCCTCCCACGTTTCCGTACCCTCACCTGTGCCCTAAGCCTTGCCGTTCCCTAACCCTAACCCTAGCCCGGAACGGAAAACCACCACCAGCCCTACACCTTACCCCCAATCCGTAGCCTACTCCTGGCCCATACGCTGGCACTGACCCCTGCGTCAGCAAGTAGCCTGACCCTCCCAAGTTTCCGTACCCTCACCTGTGCCCTAAGCCTTGCTGTTCCCTAACACTAACCCTAGCCTGGAATGGAAACCCACCACAAGCCCTACACCTAACGACCAAGCCGTAGCCTACTCCTGGCCACTACGCTGGCACTGACCCGTGCGTCATCACGTAGCCTGACCCTCCCACTTTTCCGTACCCTCACATGTGCCCTAAGTCTGGCCGTTCCCTAACGCTAACTGTAGCCCTGAACGGAAACCCACCACCAGCCCTACAACTTACCCCCAAGCCATAGCCTACTACTGGTCCATACGCTGGCACTGACACGTACGTCAGAATGTATCCTGATCCTGCCACGTTGCCGTACCCTCACATGTGCCCTAAACCTTGCCGTTCCCTAACCCTAACCCTAGCCCGGAACGGAAACCCACCAGAAGCCCTACACCTTACCCCCAAGCCGTAGCCTATTCGTGGTCCATACGCTGGCACTGACCTGTGCGTCAGCACGTAGCCTGACCTTCCCACGTTACCATAACGTCACCTGTGCCCTAAGCCTTGCAGTTCCCTCACCCTAACCCTAGCCCGAACTGAAACCCACCACCAGCCATACACCTTACCCTACGCCGTAGCCTACTCCTGGCCCGTTACTGGCACGGACATGTGCGTCAGCATGTAGCCTGACCTTTCCACATTTCCGTACACTCACCTGTGCCCTAAGCCTTGCCGTTCCCTAACCGTAAACCTAGTACGGAATGGAAATCCACCACCAGCCCTACACCTAAATTTCCCAAGCCATAGCCTACTCCTGGCCCGTACGCTGGCACTGAACCATGCGTCAGCACGTAGCCTGACCATCTCACTTTTCCGTACCCTCACCTGTGCCCTAAGCCTTGCCGTTCCCTCAACCTAACGCTAACCCGGAGAGGAAACCCACCACCAGCCCTAAACCTTACCCTACGCTGTATCCTACTCCTGGCCCGTACGCTGTCACTGACCCGTGCGTCAGCACGTAGCTTGACCCTCACACGTTTCCGTAACCTCACCTGTGCCCTAAGCCTTGCCGTTCCCTAACCCTAACCCTAGCCCGGAACGGAAACCCACCACCAGCCCTACACCTTACCCTACACCGTAACCTACTCCTGGCCCGTACGCTGGCACTGACCCGTGAGTCAGCACGTAGCATGACCATCCCACGTTTCCGTACCCTCACCTGTGCCCTAAGCCTTGCCGTTCCCTCACCCTAACCCAAGCCAGGAACGGAAACCCACCACCAGCCCTACACCTTACCCTACGCCGTAGCCTACTCTTGGCCTGTACGCTGGCACTGACCCGTGCGTCAGCACGTAGCCTGACCCTCCAACGTTTCTGTACCCTCACCTGTGCCCTAAGCCTTGCCGTTCCCTAACCCTAACCCTAGCCCGGAACGGAAACCCACCACCAGCCCTACACCTTACCCTACGCCATAGCATAGTCCTGGCCCATACGCTGGCACTGACCCGTGCGTCAGCACGTAGCCTGACCCTCCAACGTTTCTGTACCCTCACCTGTGCCCTAAGCCTTGCCGTTCCCTAACCCTAACCCTAGCCCGGAACGGAAAACCACCACAAGCCCTACACCTTACCCTACGCCGTAGCCTACTCCTGGCCCGTACGCTGGCACTGACCCGTGAATCAGCACGTAGCCTGACCCTCCCACGTTTCCGTTCCCTCACCTGTGCCCTAAGCCTTGCAGTTCCCTCACCCTAACCCAAGCCCTAACGGAAACCCACCACCAGCCATACACCTTACCCTACGCCGTAGCCTACTCCTGGCCCGTTACTGGCACGGACCTGTGCGTCAGCATGTAGCCTGACCTTTCCACATTTCCGTACACTCACCTGTGCCCTAAGCCTTGCCGTTCCCTAACCCTAAACCTAGTACGGAATGGAAACCCACCACCAGCCCTACACCTAAATTTCCCAAGCCATAGCCTACTCCTGCCCCATACGCTGGAACTGACACGTGCGTCAGCATGTAGAATAACCCTCCCACGTTTCCGTACACTCACCTCTGCCCTAAGACTTGCCGTTCCCTAACCCTAACCCTAGCCCGGAATGGAAACCCACCACCAGCCCTACACCTTACCCTACACCGTAGCCTACTCCTGGCCCGTACGCTGGCACTGACCCATGAGTCAGCACGTAGCCTGACCATCCCACGTTTCCGTACCCTCACCTGTGCCCTAAGCCTAGCCGTTCCCTCACCCTAATCCAAGCCAGGAACGGAAACCGACCACCAGCACTACACCTTACCATACGCCGTAGCCTACTCCTGGCCCATAGTCTGGCACTGACCCGTGCGTCAACACGTACCCTGACCCTCACACGTTTCCGTACCCTCACCTGTGCCCTAAGCCTTGACGTTCCATAACCCTAACCCTAGCCCGGAACGGAAACCCACCACCAGCCCTACACCTTACCCTACGCCATAGCCTACTCCTGGCCCATACGCTGGCACTGACCCTTGCGTCAGCACGAAGCCTGACCATCCCACGTTTCGTACCTTCACCTGTGCCCTAAGCCTTGCTGTTCCCTAACGCTAACCCTAGCCCGGAACTGAAACCCACCACCAGCCCTACACCTTACCGTATGCCATAGCCTACTCCTGGCGCGTACGCTAGCACTGACACGTGCGTCAGCATGTAGCCTGACCCTCCCACGTTTCTGTACACTCACCTGTGCCCTAAGCCTTGCCGTTCCCTATCCCTAACCCTAGCCCGAGATGGAAAGCCACCACCAGCCCTACACCTTACCCTACACCGAAGCCTACTCCTGGCCCGTATGCTGGCACTGACCCGTGCGTCATCACATAGCCTGACCCACCCACGTTTCCGTACTCTCACCTGTGCCCTAAGCCTTGCAGTTCCCTAACCCTAGCCCGGAACGGAAACTCACCACCAGCCCTAAACCTTACCCCCAAGCTGAAGCCTACTGCTGGCCCGTACGCTGGCACTGACACGTTCGTCAGCACGTAGCCTGAACCTCCCACGTTTCCGCACCCTCACCTGTGCCCTAAGCCTTGCAGTTCCCTAACCCTAACCCTAGCCCGGAACGGAAAACCACGACAAGCCCTAAACCATACCCTACGCCATACACTACTCCTGGCCCATACGCTGGCACTGACCCGTGAATCAGCACGTAGCATGACCCTCCCACGTTTCCGTACCCTCACCAGTGCCCTGAGCCTTGCAGTTCCCTCACCCTAACCCTAGCCCGGAACGGAAACCCACCACCAGCCCTACATCTAACCCTATGCCGTAGCCTACTCCTGGCCCGTACGCTGGCACTGACCTGTGCGTCAACACGAAGCCTGACCTTCCCACATTTCCGTACCCTCACCTGTGCCCTAAGTCTTGACGTTCCCTAACACTAACCCTAACTCGGAACGGAAAACCACCACCAGCCCTACACCTTACCCCCAAGCCGTAGCCTATTCCTGGCCCGTATGCTGGCACAGACCCGTGCGTCAGCACGTAGCCTGACCCTCCCACGTTTCCTTACCCTCACCAGTGCCCTAAGCCTTGCCATTCCCTAACCCTTACCCTAGTCCGGAAAGGAAACACACCACCAGCCCTACAGCTTACCCCCAAGCCATAGCCTACTCCTGGCCGGTACGCTGGCACTGACCCGTGTGTCAGTACTTAGCCTGACCGTCCCATGTTTCCATACCCTCACCTGTGCCCTAAGGCTTGCCGTTCCTTAACACTAAACCTAGCCCTGAACGGAAACACACCACCAGCCCTACAACTTATCCCCTAGCCGTAGCCTACTCCTGGCCCGTACGCTGGCACTGAACCATGCGTCAGCACGTAGCCTGACCATCCCACTTTTCTGTACCCTCACCTGTGCCCTAAGCCTTGCCGTTCCCTCAACCTAACGCTAACCCGGAAAGGAAACCCACCACCAGCCCTAAACCTTACCCTACGCTGTATCCTACTCCTGGCCCGTACGCTGTCACTGACCCGTGCGTCAGCACGTAGCTTGACCCTCACACGTTTCTGTACCCTCACCTGTGCCCTAAGCCTTGCCGTTCCCTAACCCTAACCCTAGCCCGGAACGGAAACCCACCACCAGCCCTACAACTTACGCGCAAACCGTAGCCTACTCCTGGCCCGTACGCTGGCACTGACAAGTGAGTCAGCACGTAGCCTGACCCTCCCACGTTTCCGTACCCTCACCTGGGCCCTAAGCCTTGCCGTTCCCTATCCCTAAACCTAACCCTGAACGGAAACACACCACCAGCCCTACATCTTATCCCCAAGCCGTAGCCTACTCCTTGTCCGTACGCTGGCACTGACCCGTGCGTCAGCACGTAGCCTGACCCTCCCACGTTTCCGTACCATCACCTGGACAATAAGCCTTGCAGTTCCCTCAACCTAAACCTAGCCAAGAACGGAAACCCACCACCAGCCCTACACCATTCCCTAAGCAATAGCCTACACCTGGCCCGAAAGCTGGCACTGACCCGTGCGTCAGCACGTAGCCTGACCCTCCCACTTTTCCGTACCCTCACCTGTGCCCTAAACCTTGCCGTTCCCTAACCCTAAACCTAGTACGGAATGAAAACCCACCACCAGCCCTACACCTAACCCCCAAGGCATAGCCTACTCCTGGCCCGTACGCTGGCACTGACCCGTGAATCAGCACGTAGCCTGACCCTTCCACGTTTCTGTACCCTCACCTGTGCCCTAAGCCTTGCTGTTCCTTAACCCTAACCCTAGCCCGGAACGGAAACCCACGACCAGCTATACACCTTACTGTACGCCATAGCCTACACCTCGCCCGTTACTGGCACTGACCTGTGCGTCAGAACGCAGCGTGACCTTCCCACATTTCCGTACCCTCACCTGTGCCCTAAGCATTGCCGTACGCTAACACTAAACCTAGTACGGAAAGGAAACCCACCACCAGCCCTACACCTAAACATCCCAAACCATAGCCTACTCCTGGCCCATACGCTGGCACTGACCCGTGCGTCCGCACGTAGCCTGAACCTCCCACGTTCCTGTACCCTCACCAGTGCCCTAAGACTTGCCGTTCCCTAACACTAAACCTAGCCCGGAACGGAAACCCACCACCAGCCCTACAACTAACCCAAAAGGCGTAGCCTACTCCTGGCCGGTACACTGGCACTGACCCGTGCATCAGCACGTAGCCTGAAACTCCCAGGTTTCCGTACCCTCACCAGTGCCCCAAGCCTTGCCGTTCCCTAACCCTAACCCTAGCCAGGAACGAAAACCCACCACCAGCTCTAAACCTTACCCCCAATCCGTAGCCTACTCCTGGCCCGTACGCTGGCACTGACACGTGTGTCAGCATGTAGCCTGACCCTCCCACGTTTCCGTACCCTCACCTCTGCCCTAACACTTGCCGTTCCCTAACCCTAACCCTAGCCCTGAACGGAAACCCACCACCAGCCCTACACTTTACCCTACGCCGTAGCCTACTCCTGGCCCGTACGCGGGCACTGACCAGTGCGTCAGCACGTAGCCTGACCCTCCCCTGTTACTCTACCCTCACATGTGCCCTAAGCCTTGCTGTTCCCTAATCCTAACCCTAGCCCCGTATGGAAACCCACCACCAGCCCTACACTCTACCCTACGCTGTAGCCTACTCCTGGCCCGTACGCTGGCACTGAGCCGTGCGTCAGCACGTAGCCTGAACCTCCCACGTTTCCGTACCATCACCTGTGCCCTAAGCCTTGCCGTTCCCTAACACTAACCCTAGCCCGTCACGGAAACCCACCACCAGCCCTACACCATACCCTATGCCGTAGCCTACTCCTGGCCCATACACTGGCACTGACCCGTGCGTCAGCACGTAGCCGGACCCTCACACGTTTCCGTACCCTCACCTGTGCCCTAAGCCTTGCCGTTCCCTAACCCTAACCCTAGACCAGAACGGAAACACACCACCAGCCCTACAGCTTACCCCCAAGCCATAGCCTACTCCTGGCCCATAAGCTGGCACTGAACGGTGTGTCAGCATATAGCCTGACGAGGCACACCAGGGGAGGGTGGGCCGGCAGGGTAAGGCTGCCCAGGTCAGCTAATCCACAACCCGCAGGGAATCACATTGGTGAAAATGGACCTCGCTAAGGCAGAAGAGAAGCCAAGGGAAAAAAGGACATGGTGCCATTTGCAGCACCGTAGATGAGTCTAGAAGTAATCACGTGACTTCTAGTAAGTCAGAAAGTGAAAGACACATATCATATCATATCACTTATAGGTGTTACCTAAAAATGGATACCAGGGCAGATATTTCCACAGAGAAGGGCAATCACAGATTCATTAAACAAACTTATGGTTCACCAATGGAAAGCTGTGAGGATTGGTTTCATTACGATATCAGGGTTAACACACATATACAAACACAGGTGACATATATAATCACCAAAGACCTACAGAGTACCAATAGAGGACTACTCAACTCTGTCATAACGTACGTGGGAAAAGGATCCCAGGAAGAACAGACATCTGTATATGTGTAAAAGAACCACATCTTCCACACCTACAACAAGCCAAACATTGTAATCAAATTTGCTGTAATAAAAAATAAAAATTTAAATTAAAAACACAAACAAAAAGTAGTGAGACAAAATTGAGGGGCTTTCTCCTGGCACATTCCATTCTAAATTCCAATCTAGAACACCACTTCCACTGAGGCTCTCTTGCCCTAGTAACCAGATTTGGTAAGGGAGAACTGCTGCCACCTTGTGGCCGTTTCACACAACAGCAGCTTTAATCCCAGTGCTAATGGTCAGTTGATATTCAAAATCATTGCAGGCCTGTAAATGACACCTGCTCTGAAAACAAATCCTGGGGTCACATATCAACCAAAAAATTCAAAGCACGTCCATATTTCAAAAACACCGTTTCAAAAGGCATATTTTACGCACATTAGTGTTCTGCTTCTTTTCCTTTCTTTCCTTTTTTGCTAAAAAAAACGGGAATGGAAAAAGGCATCCCTCAGAATGGGCGAAAATCGTTGCAAACGAATCAATGGACAGAGGTTTAATCTCCAATATATATAAACAGCTCATGCAGCTTAATATTAAAAAACAAACAACCCAATACAAAAATGGGCAGAAGATCTAAAGAGACGTTTCTTCAAAGGAGACACAGAGATGGCCAAGACGCACATGAAAAGCTGCTCAACAGCACTAATTATTAGAGAAATGCAAATCAAAACTACAATGAGGTATCACCTCACACCTGTTAGAATCGGCATCATCAGAAAATCTACAAACAACAAATTCTGGGGAGGGTGTGGACAAAAGGAGCCCTCTTCCACTATTGGTGGGAATGTAAATTGATACAGTCACTATGGAGAACAGTATGGAGTTTCCTTAAAAAAACTAGAAATAGAATTACCATCTGATCCAGCAATCCCACTTCTGGGCATATACCCAGAGAAAACCGTATTTCAAAAAGGCACATTCACCACAATGTTCGTTGCAGCACTATTTACAATAGCCAGGTAATGGAAGCAACCTAAATGCCCACAGACAGATGAATGGATAAAGATGTGGTACATATATAAAATGGAATATTACTCGGCCATAAAAAGGAATGAAACTGGGTCATTTGTAGAGACATCGATGGATCGAGAGACTGTCATACAGAATGAAGTAAGTCAGAAAGCGGAAAACAAATATTGTATATTAATGCATATATGTGGAACCTAAAAAAATGGTACAGATGAACTGGTTTGCAGGGAAGAAATAGAGACACAGAGGTAGAGAACATACGTATGGACACCAAGTGTGGGAAACCATGGGGTGGTGGTGGTGGGATGAGTTGGGAGATTGGGATTGACCTGAATACATGTATATGCATAAAATACATAACTAATAAAAACCTGCTGTATAAAAACATAAATAAAATTATCTTTCAAAATTTAAAAAAATAGAATTTAACAATAAAACAGAAAAAAGATCTTCCCGTCACAAAGATGTATTTATAGGAATGAATTATTTCAATGCTTATATCTATAAATACATAAAAGAGGAATAAAATCTAACTTGAACCATAAAAGAAAAAAAAAACCTGAACTCACGAGTTTTACAGAGGAAAATCCTATCTGGGCACTTGCTCCAGCGGTAAACAATTCTGAAATTGGTCAGAGGTGGGGAAACATGTCCCATACAGCCAGCAACCCACCCCACACGCAAGGAGCGTCCTCATTGCAAAGCTGGGGGACCGTGCCGAGGCATCTGTGAGTAAACGTGAGCTGAGCCCCAGGCCAGCTGCTGCTGAACTGTTCCCACCATTCCCAGGTAAAACACCAGAATATGTACAAGGGCTTGAAAGCCTAGAGTAAGGACCGTGGAGCCACACCAGCGACAGCACGCAGGCCAACTTGCTGCCTGCAGGACAGCCAGGGTGGTCCTGGCCCCGGGATGTCTTCCAGAAGCTTTCCATTGCCCTGCCTGAGATACCCCTCCTGTCCCGGCCCCCACTGCTTTTTTCCTTCCTCAACTCTGTCCTGAGACAAATTCCAGCGGAAGGTATGGGTGACACATCCTCTTCTTTACAGGCGGCAGCTTGGCAACTCCTGCAGAAAGGCCAAAAGAACCCCACTCACACCGGGCCACCCACAAAGCTGTGGCCCCTCACTCCCTCCCACCAGCACAGCCCCGAGACTGCTGACGGGGCAGAGAATATGGAGTCAGGCACAGCTTCAGTGGCTATTGCTGCCTGGAGCGCTGTTTATATTGACCTCAAAGAGGCACACCTGGGGAGGGCGGGCCGGCAGGGTAAGGCTGCCCAGGTCAGCTAATCCACAAACCTCAGGGAATCACATTGTTGAAAATGGACCCCGCTAAGGCAGAAGAGAAGCCAAGGGAAAAAAGGACACAATGACATTTGCAGCACCGTAGATGAGTCTAGAATTAATCAACTGACTTGTAGTAAGTCAGAAAGTGAAAGACACATATCATATCATATCACTTATAGGTGTTACCTAAAAATGGATACCAGGGCAGATATTTCCACAGAGAAGGGCAATCACAGATTCATTAAACAAACTTATGGTTCACCAATGGAAAGGTGTGAGGATTGGTTTCATTACGATATCAGGGTTAACACACATATACCAACACAGGTGACATATATAATCACCAAAGACCTACAGAATACCAAGAGAGGACTACTCAACTCTGTCATAACGTACGTGGAAAAAGGATCCCAGGAAGAACAGACATCTGTATATGTGTAAAAGAACCACATCTTCCACACCTACAACAAGCCAAACATTGTAATCAAACTTGCTGTAATAAAAAATATAAAAAATTAAAATAAAAACACGAACAAGAAGTAGTGCGACAAACTTGAGGGGCTTTCTCCTGGCACATTCCATTCTAAATTCCAATCTAGAACACCACTTCCACTGAGGCGCTCTTGCACTAGTAACCAGATTTGGTAAGGGAGAACTGCTGCCACCTTGTGGCCGTTTCACACAACAGCAGCTTTAATCCCAGCGCTAATGGCCAGTTGATATTCAAAATCATTGCATGCCTGTAAATGACACCTGCCCTGAAAACAAATCCTGGGGTCACATATCGACCAAAAAATTCAAAGCACGTCCATATTTCAAAACGACCGTATCAAAAGGCATATTTTACGCACATTAGTGTTCTGCTTCTTTTCCTTTCTTTCGTTTTTTGTTAAAAAAAACGGGAATGGAAAAAGGCATCCCTCAGAATGGGCGAAAATCGTTGCAAACGAATCAATGGACAGAGGTTTAATCTCCAATATATATAAACAGCTCATGCAGCTTAATATTAAAAAAACAAACAACCCAATACAAAAATGGGCAGAAGATCTAAAGAGACGTTTCTTCAAAGGAGACACAGAGGTGGCCAAGACGCACATGAAAAGCTGCTCAACAGCACTAATAATTAGAGAAATGCAAATCAAAACTACAATGAGGTATCACCTCACACCTGTTAGAATCGGCATCATCAGAAAATCTACAAACAACAAATTCTGGGGAGGGTGTGGACAAAAGGAGCCCTCTTCCACTATTGGTGGGAATGTAACTTGATACAGTCACTATGGAGAACAGTATGGAATTTCCTTAAAAAAACTAGAAATAGAATTACCATCTGATCCAGCAATCCCACTTCTGGGCATATACCCAGAGAAAACCGTAAATCAAAAAGGCACATTCACCACAATGTTCATTGCAGCACTATTTACAATAGCCAGGTAATGGAAGCAACCTAAATGCCCACAGACAGATGAATGGATAAAGAAGTGGTACATATATAAAATGGAATATTACTCGGCCATAAAAAGGAATGAACCTGGGTCATTTGTAGAGACATCGATGGATCGAGAGACTGTCATACAGAATTAGGTAAGTCAGAAAGAGGAAAACAAATATTGTATAGTAATGCATATATGTGGAACCTAAAAAAATGGTACAGATGAACTGGTTTGCAGGGAAGAAATAGAGACACAGAGGTAGATAACAAACGTATGGACACCAAGTGTGGGAAACCATGGGGTGGTGGTGGTGGGATGAGTTGGGAGATTGGGATTGACCTGAATACATGTATATGCATAAAATACATAACTAATAATAACGTGCAGTATAAAAAATAAATAAAATTAAATTTCAAAATTTTAAAAAATAAAATTTAAAAATAAAAGAGAAAAAAGTTCTTCCCGTCTCACAGATGTATTTATAGGAATGAATTATTTCCATGCTTATATCTATAAATACATAAAAGAGGCATAAAATCTAACTTGAACCATAAAAGAAAAAAAAAAAACTGAACCCACGAGTTATACAGAGGAAAAACCTATCAGGGCACTTGCTCCAGGGGTAAACATTTCTGAAATTGGTCAGAGGTGAGGAACCATCTCCCATACAGCCAGCAACCCAACCCCCACGCAAGGAGCGTCCTCATTGCAAAGCTGGGGGACTGTGCCGAGGCATCTGTGAGTAAACGTGAGCTGAGCCCCAGGCCAGCTGCTGCTGAACTGTTCCCACCCTTTCCAGGTAAAACACCTGAATATGTACAAGGGCTTGAAAGCCTAGAGGAAGGGCAGTGGAGCCACACTAGCGACAGCACGCAGGCCAACTTGGTGCCTGCAGGCCAGCCAGGGTGGTCCTGGCCACAGGAGCTCTTCCGGAAGCTTTCCATTGCCCTGCCTGAGATACCCCTCTTGTCCCGGCCCCCACTGCTTTTTTCCTTCCTCACCTCTGTCCAGAGAGATATTCAAGCGGAAGGTATGGGTGACACATCCTCTTCTTTACAGGCGGCTGCATGGCAACTCCTGCAGAAAGGCCAGCAGAGCCCCATTCACACCGGGCCACCCACAAAGCTGTGGCCCCTCACTCCCTCCCACCAGCACAGCCCCGAGACTGCTGACGGGGCAGAGAATATGGAGTCAGACAGAGCTTCAGGGGCTATTTCTGCCTGGAGCGCTGTTTATATTGACCTCAACGAGTCACACCTGGGGCGGGCGGGCAGGCAGTGTAAGGCTGCCCAGGTCAGCTAATCCACAACCCTCAGGGAATTACACTGTTGAAAATGGACCTCGCTAAGGCAGAAGAGAAGCCAAGGGAAAAAAGGACACAATGCCATTTGCAGCACCGTAGATGAGTCTAGAAGTAATCACATGACTTGTAGTAAGTCAGAAAGTGACAGACACATATCATATCATATCACTTATAAGTGTTACCTAAAAATGGATACCAGGGCAGATATTTCCACGGAGAAGGGCAATCACAGATTCATTAAACAAACTTATGGTTCACCAATGGAAAGGTGTGAGGATTGGTTTCATTACGATATCGGGGTTAACAGACATATACAAACACAGGTGACATATATAATCACCAAAGACCTACAGAATACCAAGAGAGGACTACTCAACATTCTGTCATAACGTACATGGGAAAAGGATCCCAGGAAGAACAGTCATCTGTATATGTGTAAAAGAACCACATCTTCCACACCTACAACAAGCCAAACATTGTAATCAAACTTGCTGTAATAAAAAATAAAAAAATTAAATTAAAAACACGAACAAGAAGTAGTGAGACAAACTTGAGGGACTTTCTCCTGGCACATTCCGTTCTAAATTCCAATCTAGAACACCACATCCACTGAGGCTCTCTTGCCCTAGTAACCAGATTTGGTAAGGGTGAACTGCTGCCACCTTGTGGCCGTTTCACACAACAGCAGCTTTAATCCCAGTGCTAATGGTCAGTTGATATTCAAAATCATTGCAGGCCTGTAAATGACACCTGCCCTGAAAACAAATCCTGGGGTCACATATCGGCCAAAAAATTCAAAGGACGTCCATATTTCAAAACGACCGTTTCAAAAGGCATATTTTACGCACATTAGTGTTCTGCTTCTTTTCCTTTCTTTCCTTTTTTGTTAAAAAAAACGGGAATGGAAAAAGGCATCCCACAGAATGGGCGAAAATCGTTGCAAACGAATCAATGGACAGAGGTTTAATCTCCAATATATATAAACAGCTCATGCAGCTTAATATTAAAAAACAAACAATCCAATACAAAAATGGGCAGAAGATCTAAAGAGACGTTTCTTCAAAGAAGACACAGAGATGGCCAAGACGCACATGAAAAGCTGCTCAACAGCACTAATTATTAGAGAAATGCAAATCAAAACTACAATGAGGTATCACCTCACACCTGTTAGAATCGGCATCATCAGAAAATCTACAAACAACCAATTCTGGGGAGGGTGTGGACAAAAGGAGCCCTCTTCCACTATTGGTGGGAATGTAAATTGATACAGTCACTATGGAGAACAGTATGGAGTTTCCTTAAAAAAACTAGAAATAGAATTACCATCTGATCCAGCAATCCCACTTCTGGGCATATACCCAGAGAAAACCGTAAATCTAAAAGGCACATTCACCACAATGTTCATTGCAGCACTATTTACAATAGCCAGGTAATGGAAGCAACCTAAATGCCCACAGACAGATGAATGGATAAAGATGTGGTACATATATAAAATGGAATATTACTCGGCCATAAAAAGGAATGAAACTGGGTCATTTGTAGAGACATCGATGGATCGAGAGACTGTCATACAGAATGAAGTAAGTCAGGAAGAGGAAAACAAATATTGTATATTAATGCATATATGTGGAGCCTAAAAAATGGTACAGATGAACTGGTTTGCAGGGAAGAAATAGAGACACAGAGGTAGAGAACAAACGTATGGACACCAAGTGTGGGAAGCCATGGGGTGGTGGTGGTGGGATGAGTTGGGAGATTGGGATTGACCTGAATACATATATATGCATAAAATACATAACTAATACTAACGTGCTGTATAAAAAAAATAAATAAAATTAATTTTCAAAATTTTAAAAAATAAAATTTAAAAATAAAACAGAAAAAAGTTCTTCCCGTCACACAGATGTATTTATAGGAATGAATTATTTCCATGCTTATATCTATAAATACATAAAAGAGGAATAAAATCTAACTTGAACCATAAAAGAAAAAAAACCTGAACCCACGAGTTATACAGAGGAAAACCCTATCAGCGCACAATTGCTCCAGCGGTAAACAATTCTGAAATTGGTCAGAGGTGGGGAAAAATCTCCCATACAGCCAGCAACCCACCCCCCACACAAGAAGCGTCCTCATTGCAAAGCTGGGGGACCGTGCCGAGGCATCTGTGAGTAAACGTGAGCTGAGCCCCAGGCCAGCTGCTGCTGAACTCTTCCCAACCTTTCCAGGTAAAACACCTGAATATGTACAAGGGCTTGAAAGCCTAGAGGAAGGACCGTGGAGCCACACCAGGGAGGGCACGCAGGCCAACTTGGTGCCTGCAGGCCAGCCAGGGTGGTCCTGGCCCCGGGCGCTCTTCCAGAAGCTTTCAATTGCCCTGCCTGAGATACCCCTCCTGTCCCGGCCCCCACTGCTTTTTTCCTTCCTCATCTCTGTCCGGAGAGAAATTCCAACGGAAGGTATGGGTGACACATCCTCTTCTTTACAGGCGGCAGCCTGGCAACTCCTGCAGAAAGGCCAGCAGAACCCCACTCACACCGGGCCACCCACAAAGCTGTGGCACCTCTCTCCCTCCCACAAGCACAGCCCCGAGACTGCTGATGGGGCAGAGAATATGGAGTCAGGCACAGCTTGAGGGGCTATTGCTGCCTGGAGCTCTGTTTATATTGACCTCAACGAGGCACACCTGGGGAGGGCGGGCCGGCAGTGTAAGGCTGCCCAGGTCAGCTAATCCACAACCCTCAGGGAATCACATTGTTGAAAATGGACCTCGCTAAGGCAGAAGAGGAGCCAAGGAAAAAAAGGACACAATGCCATTTGCAGCACCGTAGATGAGTCTAGAAGTAATCACGTGACTTGTAGTAAGTCAGAAAGTGAAAGACACATATCCTATCATATCACTTATAGGTGTTACCTAAAAATGGATACCAGGGCAGATATTTCCACGGAGAAGGGCAATCACAGATTCATTAAACAAACTTATGTTTCACCAATGGAAAGGTGTGAGGATTGGTTTCATTACGATATCGGGGTTAACAGACATATACAAACACAGGTGACATATATAATCACCAAAGACCTACAGAATACCAAGAGAGGACTACTCAACTCTGTCATAACGTACATGGGAAAAGGATCCCAGGAAGAACAGACATCTGTATATGTGTAAAAGAACCACATCTTCCACACCTACAACAAGCCAAACATTGTAATCAAACTTGTTGTAATAAACAATATAAAAAAAATTAAATTAAAAACACGAACAAGAAGTAGTGAGACAAACTTGAGGGGCTTTCTCCTGGCACATTCCATTCTAAATTCCAATCTAGAACACCACTTCCACTGAGGCTCTCTTGCCCTAGTAACCAGATTTGGTAAGGGAGAACTGCTGCCACCTTGTGGCCCTTTCACACAACAGCAGCTTTAATCCCAGCGCTAATGGTCAGTTGATATTCAAAATCATTGCAGGCCTGTAAATGACACCTGCCCTGAAAACAAATCCTTGGGTCACATATCGACCAAAAAATTCAAAGCACGTCCATATTTCAAAACGACCGTTTCAAAAGGCATATTTTACGCACATTAGTGTTCTGCTTCTTTTCCTTTCTTTCCTTGTTTGTTAAAAAAAACGGGAATGGAGAAAGGCATCCCTCAGAATGGGCGAAAATCGTTGCAAACGAATCAATGGACAGAGGTTTAATCTCCAATATATATAAACAGCTCATGCAGCTTAATATTAAAAAAACAAACAACCCAATACAAAAATGGGCAGAAGATCTAAAGAGACGTTTCTTCAAAGGAGACACAGAGATGGCCAAGACGCACATGAAAAGCTGCTCAACAGCACTAATTATTAGAGAAATGCAAATCAAATCTTCAATGAGGTATCACCTCACACCTGTTAGAATCGGCATCATCAGAAAATCTACAAACAACCAATTCTGGGGAGGGTGTTCACAAAAGGAGCCCTCTTCCACTATTGGTGGGAATGTAAATTGATACAGTCACTATGGAGAAGAGTATGGAGTTTCCTTAAAAAAATTAGAAATAGAATTACTATCTTATCCCGCAATCCCACTTCTGGGCATATACCCAGATAAAACCGTAAATCAAAAAGGCACATTCACCACAATATTCGTTGCAACACTATTTACAATAGTCAGGTAATGGAAGCAACCTAAATGCCCACAGACAGATGAATGGATAAAGATGTGGTACGTATATAAAATGGAATATTACTCGGCCATAAAAAGGAATGAAACTGGGTCATTTGTAGAGACATCGATAGATTGAGAGACTGTCATACAGAATGAAGTAAGTCAGAAAGTGGAAAACAAATATTGTATATTAATGCATATATGTGGAGCCTAAAAAATGGTACAGATGAACTGGTTTGCAGGAAATAAATAGAGACACAGAGGTAGAGAACACACGTATGGACACCAAGTGTGGGAAGCCATGGGGTGTTGGTGGTGGGATGAGTTGGGAGATTGGGATTGACCTGAATACATGTATATGCATAAAATACATAACTAATAATAACGTGCAGTATAAAAAAATAAATAAAATTAAATTTCAAAATTTTAAAAAATAAAATTTAAAAATAAAAGAGAAAAAATTTCTTCCCGTCTCACAGATGTATTTATAGGAATGAATTATTTCCATGCTTATATCTATAAATACATAAAAGAGGAATACAATCTAACTTGAACCATAAAAGAAAAAAAAACTGAACCCACGAGTTATACAGAGGAAAAACCTATCAGGGCACTTGCTCCAGCGGTAAACAATTCTGAAATTGGTCAGAGGTGGGGAACCATCTCCCATACAGCCAGCAACCCACCCCGCACACAAGGAGCGTCCTCATTGCAAAGCTGGGGGACCGTGCCGAGGCATCTGTGAGTAAACGTGAGCTGAGCCCCAGGCCAGCTGCTGCTGAACTGTTCCCACCCTTTCCAGGTAAAACACCTGAATATGTACAAAGGCTTGAAAGCCTAGAGGAAGGGCAGTGGAGCCACACTAGCGACAGCACGCAGGCCAACTTGGTGCCTGCAGGCCAGCCAGGGTGGTCCTGGCCACAGGAGCTCTTCCGGAAGCTTTCCATTGCCCTGCCTGAGATACCCCTCCTGTCCCGGCCCCCACTGCTTTTTTCCTTCCTCACCTCTGTCCAGAGAGATATTCAAGCGGAAGGTATGGGTGACACATCCTCTTCTTTACAGGCGGCTGCATGGCAACTCCTGCAGAAAGACCAGCAGAGCCCCACTCACACCGGGCCACCCACAAAGCTGTGGCCCCTCACTCCCTCCCACCAGCACAGCCCCGAGACTGCTGACGGGGCAGAGAATATGGAGTCAGGCAGAGCTTCAGGGGCTATTGCTGCCTGGAGCGCTGTTTATATTGACCTCAACGAGTCACACCTGGGGCGGGCGGGCAGGCAGGGTAAGGCTGCCCAGGTCAGCTAATCCACAACCCTCAGGGAATTACACTGTTGAAAATGGACCTCGCTAAGGCAGAAGAGAAGCCAAGGGAAAAAAGGACACAATGCCATTTGCAGCACCGTAGATGAGTCTAGAAGTAATCACGTGACTTGTAGTAAGTCAGAAAGTGCAAGACACATATCATATCATATCACTTATAAGTGTTACCTATAAATGGATACCAGGGCAGATATTTCCACGGAGAAGGGCAATCACAGATTCATTAAACAAACTTATGGTTCACCAATGGAAAGGTGTGAGGATTGGTTTCATTACGATATCGGGGTTAACAGACATATACAAACACAGGTGACATATATAATCACCAAAGACCTACAGAATACCAAGAGAGGACTACTCAACATTCTGTCATAACGTACATGGGAAAAGGATCCCAGGAAGAACAGTCATCTGTATATGTGTAAAAGAACCACATCTTCCACACCTACAACAAGCCAAACATTGTAATCAAACTTGCTGTAATAAAAAATAAAAAAAATTAAATTAAAAACACGAACAAGAAGTAGTGAGACAAACTTGAGGGACTTTCTCCTGGCACATTCCGTTCTAAATTCCAATCTAGAACACCACTTCCACTGAGGCTCTCTTGCACTAGTAACCAGATTTGGTAAGGGTGAACTGCTGCCACCTTGTGGCCGTTTCACACAACAGCAGCTTTAATCCCAGTGCTAATGGTCAGTTGATATACAAAATCATTGCAGGCCTGTAAATGAAACCTGCCCTGAAAACAAATCCTGGGGTCACATATCGGCCAAAAAATTCAAAGGACGTCCATATTTCAAAACGACCGTTTCAAAAGGCATATTTTACGCACATTAGTGTTCTGCTTCTTTTCCTTTCTTTCCTTTTTTGTTAAAAAAAACGG
The DNA here is from genome assembly GCF_964341445.2 of Mesoplodon mirus. NCBI lineage: Eukaryota > Metazoa > Chordata > Mammalia > Artiodactyla > Ziphiidae > Mesoplodon > Mesoplodon mirus. The sequence continues at coordinate 1,164,678 of NW_028295773.1, forward strand.
GAATGGAAAAAGGCATCCAACAGAATGGGCGAAAATCGTTGCAAACGAATCAATGGACAGAGGTTTAATCTCCAATATATATAAACAGCTCATGCAGCTTAATATTAAAAAACAAACAACCCAATACAAAAATGGGCAGAAGATCTAAAGAGACGTTTCTTCAAAGAAGACACAGAGATGGCCAAGACGCACATGAAAAGCTGCTCAACAGCACTAATTATTAGAGAAATGCAAATCAAAACTACAATGAGGTATCACCTCACACCTGTTAGAATCGGCATCATCAGAAAATCTACAAACAACCAATTCTGGGGAGGGTGTGCACAAAAGGAGCCCTCTTCTACTATTGGTGGGAATGTAAATTGATACAGTCACTATGGAGCAGAGTATGGAGTTTCCTTAAAAAAATTAGAAATAGAATTACTATCTGATCCCGCAATCCCACTTCTGGGCATATACCCAGATAAAACCGTAAATCAAAAAGGCACATTCACCACAATATTCGTTGCAACACTATTTACAATAGTCAGGTAATGGAAGCAACCTAAATGCCCACAGACAGATGAATGGATAAAGATGTGGTACGTATATAAAATGGAATATTACTCGGCCATAAAAAGGAATGAAACTGGGTCATTTGTAGAGACATCGATAGATTGAGAGACTGTCATACAGAATGAAGTAAGTCAGAAAGTGGAAAACAAATATTGTATATTAATGCATATATGTGGAGCCTAAAAAATGGTACAGATGAACTGGTTTGCAGGAAATAAATAGAGACACAGAGGTAGAGAACACACGTATGGACACCAAGTGTGGGAAGCCATGGGGTGTTGGTGGTGGGATGAGTTGGGAGATTGGGATTGACCTGAATACATGTATATGCATAAAATACATAACTAATAATAACGTGCAGTATAAAAAAATAAATAAAATTAAATTTCAAAATTTTAAAAAATAAAATTTAAAAATAAAAGAGAAAAAATTTCTTCCCGTCTCACAGATGTATTTATAGGAATGAATTATTTCCATGCTTATATCTATAAATACATAAAAGAGGAATACAATCTAACTTGAACCATAAAAGAAAAAAAAACTGAACCCACGAGTTATACAGAGGAAAAACCTATCAGGGCACTTGCTCCAGCGGTAAACAATTCTGAAATTGGTCAGAGGTGGGGAACCATCTCCCATACAGCCAGCAACCCACCCCGCACACAAGGAGCGTCCTCATTGCAAAGCTGGGGGACCGTGCCGAGGCATCTGTGAGTAAACGTGAGCTGAGCCCCAGGCCAGCTGCTGCTGAACTGTTCCCACCCTTTCCAGGTAAAACACCTGAATATGTACAAGGGCTTGAAAGCCTAGAGGAAGGGCAGTGGAGCCACACTAGCGACAGCACGCAGGCCAACTTGGTGCCTGCAGGCCAGCCAGGGTGGTCCTGGCCACAGGAGCTCTTCCGGAAGCTTTCCATTGCCCTGCCTGAGATACCCCTCCTGTCCCGGCCCCCACTGCTTTTTTCCTTCCTCACCTCTGTCCAGAGAGATATTCAAGCGGAAGGTATGGGTGACACATCCTCTTCTTTACAGGCGGCTGCATGGCAACTCCTGCAGAAAGACCAGCAGAGCCCCACTCACACCGGGCCACCCACAAAGCTGTGGCCCCTGACTCCCTCCCACCAGCACAGCCCCGAGACTGCTGACGGGGCAGAGAATATGGAGTCAGGCAGAGCTTCAGGGGCTATTGCTGCCTGGAGCGCTGTTTATATTGACCTCAACGAGTCACACCTGGGGCGGGCGGGCAGGCAGGGTAAGGCTGCCCAGGTCAGCTAATCCACAACCCTCAGGGAATTACACTGTTGAAAATGGACCTCGCTAAGGCAGAAGAGAAGCCAAGGGAAAAAAGGACACAATGCCATTTGCAGCACCGTAGATGAGTCTAGAAGTAATCACGTGACTTGTAGTAAGTCAGAAAGTGCAAGACACATATCATATCATATCACTTATAAGTGTTACCTATAAATGGATACCAGGGCAGATATTTCCACGGAGAAGGGCAATCACAGATTCATTAAACAAACTTATGGTTCACCAATGGAAAGGTGTGAGGATTGGTTTCATTACGATATCGGGGTTAACAGACATATACAAACACAGGTGACATATATAATCACCAAAGACCTACAGAATACCAAGAGAGGACTACTCAACATTCTGTCATAACGTACATGGGAAAAGGATCCCAGGAAGAACAGTCATCTGTATATGTGTAAAAGAACCACATCTTCCACACCTACAACAAGCCAAACATTGTAATCAAACTTGCTGTAATAAAAAATAAAAAAATTAAATTAAAAACACGAACAAGAAGTAGTGAGACAAACTTGAGGGACTTTCTCCTGGCACATTCCGTTCTAAATTCCAATCTAGAACACCACTTCCACTGAGGCTCTCTTGCACTAGTAACCAGATTTGGTAAGGGTGAACTGCTGCCACCTTGTGGCCGTTTCACACAACAGCAGCTTTAATCCCAGTGCTAATGGTCAGTTGATATACAAAATCATTGCAGGCCTGTAAATGACACCTGCCCTGAAAACAAATCCTGGGGTCACATATCGGCCAAAAAATTCAAAGGACGTCCATATTTCAAAACGACCGTTTCAAAAGGCATATTTTACGCACATTAGTGTTCTGCTTCTTTTCCTTTCTTTCCTTTTTTGTTAAAAAAAACGGGAATGGAAAAAGGCATCCCACAGAATGGGCGAAAATCGTTGCAAACGAATCAATGGACAGAGGTTTAATCTCCAATATATATAAACAGCTCATGCAGCATAATATTAAAAAACAAACAACCCAATACAAAAATGGGCAGAAGATCTAAAGAGACGTTTCTTCAAAGAAGACACAGAGATGGCCAAGACGCACATGAAAAGCTGCTCAACAGCACTAATTATTAGAGAAATGCAAATCAAAACTACAATGAGGTATCACCTCACACCTGTTAGAATCGGCATCATCAGAAAATCTACAAACAACCAATTCTGGGGAGGGAGTGCACAAAAGGAGCCCTCTTCTACTATTGGTGGGAATGTAAATTGATACAGTCACTATGGAGCAGAGTATGGAGTTTCCTTAAAAAAATTAGAAATAGAATTACTATCTGATCCCGCAATCCCACTTCTGGGCATATACCCAGATAAAACCGTAAATCAAAAAGGCACATTCACCACAATATTCGTTGCAACACTATTTACAATAGTCAGGTAATGGAAGCAACCTAAATGCCCACAGACAGATGAATGGATAAAGATGTGGTACGTATATAAAATGGAATATTACTCGGCCATAAAAAGGAATGAAACTGGGTCATTTGTAGAGACATCGATAGATTGAGAGACTGTCATACAGAATGAAGTAAGTCAGAAAGTGGAAAACAAATATTGTATATTAATGCATATATGTGGAGCCTAAAAATGGTACAGATGAACTGGTTTGCAGGGAAGAAATAGAGACACAGAGGTAGAGAACAAACGTATGGACACCAAGTGTGGGAAGCCATGGGGTGTTGGTGGTGGGATGAGTTGGGAGATTGGGATTGACCTGAATACATGTATATGCATAAAATACATAACTAATAATAACGTGCAGTATAAAAAAATAAATAAAATTAAATTTCAAAATTTTAAAAAATAAAATTTAAAAATAAAAGAGAAAAAATTTCTTCCCGTCTCACAGATGTATTTATAGGAATGAATTATTTCCATGCTTATATCTATAAATACATAAAAGAGGAATACAATCTAACTTGAACCATAAAAGAAAAAAAAACTGAACCCACGAGTTATACAGAGGAAAAACCTATCAGGGCACTTGCTCCAGCGGTAAACAATTCTGAAATTGGTCAGAGGTGGGGAACCATCTCCCATACAGCCAGCAACCCACCCCGCACACAAGGAGCGTCCTCATTGCAAAGCTGGGGGACCGTGCCGAGGCATCTGTGAGTAAACGTGAGCTGAGCCCCAGGCCAGCTGCTGCTGAACTGTTCCCACCCTTTCCAGGTAAAACACCTGAATATGTACAAGGGCTTGAAAGCCTAGAGGAAGGGCAGTGGAGCCACACTAGCGACAGCACGCAGGCCAACATGGTGCCTGCAGGCCAGCCAGGGTGGTCCTGGCCACAGGAGCTCTTCCGGAAGCTTTCCATTGCCCTGCCTGAGATACCCCTCCTGTCCCGGCCCCCACTGCTTTTTTCCTTCCTCACCTCTGTCCAGAGAGATATTCAAGCGGAAGGTATGGGTGACACATCCTCTTCTTTACAGGCGGCTGCATGGCAACTCCTGCAGAAAGGCCAGCAGAGCCCCACTCACACCGGGCCACCCACAAAGCTGTGGCCCCTCACTCCCTGCCACCAGCACAGCCCCGAGACTGCTGACGGGGCAGAGAATATGGTGTCAGGCAGAGCTTCAGGAGCTATTGCTGCCTGGAGCGCTGTTTATATTGACCTCAATGATTCACACCTGGGGCGGGCGGGCAGGCAGGGTAAGGCTGCCCAGGTCAGCTAATCCACAACCCTCAGGGAATTACACTGTTGAAAATGGAACTCGCTAAGGCAGAAGAGAAGCCAAGGGAAAAAAGGACACAATGCCATTTGCAGCACCGTAGATGAGTCTAGAAGTAATCACGTGACTTGTAGTAAGTCAGAAAGTGAAACACACATATCCTATCATATCACTTATAGGTGTTACCTAAAAATGGATACCAGGGCAGATATTTCCACGGAGAAGGGCAATCACAGATTCATTAAACAAACTTATGGTTCACCAATGGAAAGGTGTGAGGATTGGTTTCATTACGATATCGGGGTTAACAGACATATACAAACACAGGTGACATATATAATCACCAAAGACCTACAGAATACCAAGAGAGGACTACTCAACATTCTGTCATAACGTACATGGGAAAAGGATCCCAGGAAGAACAGTCATCTGTATATGTGTAAAAGAACCACATCTTCCACACCTACAACAAGCCAAACATTGTAATCAAACTTGCTGTAATAAAAAATAAAAAAATTAAATTAAAAACACGAACAAGAAGTAGTGAGACAAACTTGAGGGACTTTCTCCTGGCACATTCCATTCTAAATTCCAATCTAGAACACCACTTCCACTGAGGCTCTCTTGCCCTAGTAACCAGATTTGGTAAGGGTGAACTGCTGCCACCTTGTGGCCGTTTCACACAACAGCAGCTTTAATCCCAGTGCTAATGGTCAGTTGATATTCAAAATCATTGCAGGCCTGTAAATGACACCTGCCCTGAAAACAAATCCTGGGGTCACATATCGGCCAAAAAATTCAAAGGACGTCCATATTTCAAAACGACCGTTTCAAAAGGCATATTTTACGCACATTAGTGTTCTGCTTCTTTTCCTTTCTTTCCTTTTTTGTTAAAAAAAACGGGAATGGAAAAAGGCATCCCACAGAATGGGCGAAAATCGTTGCAAACGAATCAATGGACAGAGGTTTAATCTCCAATATATATAAACAGCTCATGCAGCATAATATTAAAAAACAAACAACCCAATACAAAAATGGGCAGAAGATCTAAAGAGACGTTTCTTCAAAGAAGACACAGAGATGGCCAAGACGCACATGAAAAGCTGCTCAACAGCACTAATTATTAGAGAAATGCAAATCAAAACTACAATGAGGTATCACCTCACACCTGTTAGAATCGGCATCATCAGAAAATCTACAAACCACCAATTCTGGGGAGGGTGTGGACAAAAGGAGCCCTCTTCCACTATTGGTGGGAATGTAAATTGATACAGTCACTATGGAGAACAGTATGGAGTTTCCTTAAAAAAACTAGAAATAGAATTACCATCTGATCCAGCAATCCCACTTCTGGGCATATACCCAGAGAAAACCGTAAATCTAAAAGGCACATTAACCACAATGTTCATTGCAGCACTATTTACAATAGCCAGGTAATGGAAGCAACCTAAATGCCCACAGACAGATGAATGGATAAAGATGTGGTACATATATAAAATGGAATATGACTCGGCCATAAAAAGGAATGAAACTGGGTCATTTGTAGAGACATCGATGGATCGAGAGACTGTCATACAGAATGAAGTAAGTCAGGAAGAAGAAAACAAATATTGTATATTAATGAGTATATGTGGAGCCTAAAAAATGGTACAGATGAACTGGTTTGCAGGGAAGAAATAGAGACACAGAGGTAGAGAACAAACGTATGGACACCAAGTGTGGGAAGCCATGGGGTGGTGGTGGTGGGATGAGTTAGGAGATTGGGATTGACCTGAATACATATATATGCATAAAATACATAACTAATACTAACGTGCTGTATAAAAAAAATAAATAAAATTAATTTTCAAAATTTTAAAAAATAAAATTTAAAAATAAAACAGAAAAAAGTTCTTCCCGTCACACAGATGTATTTATAGGAATGAATTATTTCCATGCTTATATCTATAAATACATAAAAGAGGAATAAAATCTAACGTGAACCATAAAAAAAAAAAAACTGAACCCACGAGTTATACAGAGGAAAACCCTATCTGGGCACTTGCTCCAGCGGTAAACAATTCTGAAATTGGTCAGAGGTGGGGAACCATCTCCCATACAGCCAGCAACCCACCCCCAACGCAAAGAGCGTCCTCATTGCAAATCTGGGTTACCGTGACGAGGCATCTGTGAGTAAACGTGAGCTGAGCCCCAGGCCAGCTGCTGCTGAACTGTTCCCACCCTTCCCAGGTAAAACAGCTGAATATGTACAAGGGCTTGAAAGCCTGAAGGAAGGACCTTGGAGCCACACCAGTGACAGCACGCAGGCCAACTTGGTGCCTGCAGGCCAGCCAGGGTGGTCCTGGCCCCGGGCGCTCTTCCAGAAGCTTTCCATTGCCCTGCCTGAGATACCCCTCCTGTCCCGGCCCCCACTGCTTTTTTCCTTCCTCACCTCTGTCCGGAGAGAAATTCCAGCGGAAGGTATGGGTGACACAACCTCTTCTTTACAGGCGGCAGCCTGGCAACTCCTGCAGAAAGGCCAGCAGAACCCCACTCACACCGGGCCACCCACAAAGCTGTGGCCCCTCACTCCCTCCCACCAGCACAGCCCCGAGACTGCTGACGGGGCACAGAATATGGATTCAGGCACAGCTTCAGGGGCTATTGCTGCCTGGAGCGCTGTTTATATTGACCTCAACGAGGCACACCTGGGGAGGGCGGGCCGGCAGGGTAAGGCTGCCCAGGTCAGCTAATCCACAACCCTCAGGGAATCACATTGTTGAAAATGGACCCCGCTAAGGCAGAAGAGAAGCCAAGGGAAAAAAGGACACAATGCCATTTGCAGCACCGTAGATGAGTCTAGAAGTAATCACGTGACTTGTAGTAAGTCAGAAAGTGAAAGACACATATCCTATCATATCACTTATAGGTGTTACCTAAAAATGGATACCAGGGCAGATATTTCCACGGAGAAGGGCAATCACAGATTCATTAAACAAACTTATGGTTCACCAATGGAAAGGTGTGAGGATTGGTTTCATTACGATATCGGGGTTAACAGACATATACAAACACAGGTGACATATATAATCACCAAAGACCTACAGAATACCAAGAGAGGACTACTCAACATTCTGTCATAACGTACATGGGAAAAGGATCCCAGGAAGAACAGACATGTGTATATGTGTAAAAGAACCACATCTTCCACACCTACAACAAGCCAAACATTGTAATCAAACTTGCTGTAATAAAAAATAAAAAATTAATTTAAAAACACGAACAAGAAGTAGTGAGACAAACGTGAGGGGCTTTCTCCTGGCACATTCCATTCTAAACTCCAATCTAGAACACCACTTCCACTGAGGCTCTCTTGCCCTAGTAACCAGATTTGGTAAGGGTGAACTGCTGCCACCTTGTGGCCGTTTCACACAACAGCAGCTTTAATCCCAACGCTAATGTTCAGTTGATATTCAAAATCATTGCAGGCCTGTAAATGACACCTGCCCTGAAAACAAATCCTGGGGTCACATATCGACCAAAAAATTCAAAGGACGTCCATATGTCAAAACGACCGTTTCAAAAGGCATATTTTAGGCACATTAGTGTTCTGCTTCTTTTCCTTTCTTTCCTTTTTTGTTAAAAAAAAACGGGAATGGAAAAAAGCATCCCTCTGAATGGGCAAAAATCGTTGCAGACGAATCAATGGACAGAGGTTTAATCTCCAATATATATAAACAGCTCATGCAGCTTAATATTAAAAAAACAAACAACCCCAAAAAAATGGGCAGAAGATCTAAAGAGACGTTTCTTCAAAGGAGACACAGAGATGGCCAAGACGCACATGAAAAGCTGCTCAACAGCACTAATTATTAGAAAAATGCAAATCAAAACTACAATGAGGTTTCACCTCACACCTGTTAGAATCGGCATCATCAGAAAATCTACAAAAAAACAATTCTGGGGAGGGTGTGGACAAAAGGAGCCCTCTTCCACTATTGGTGGGAATGTAAATTGATACAGGCACTATGGAGAACAGTATGGAGTTTCCTTAAAAAAACTAGAAATAGAATTACCATCTGATCCAGCAATCCCACTTCTGGGCATATACCCAGAGAAAACCGTATTTCAAAAAGGCACATTCACCACAATGTTCAGTGCAGCACTATTTACAATAGCCAGGTAATGGAAGCAACCTAAATGCCCACAGACAGATGAATGTATAAAGATGTGGTACATATATAAAATGGAATATTACTCGGCCATAAAAAGGAATGAAACTGGGTCATTTGTAGAGACATCGATGGATCGAGAGACTGTCATACAGAATGAAGTAAGTCAGAAAGAGGAAAACAAATATTGTATATTAATGCATATATGTGGAGCCTAAAAATGGTACAGATGAACTGGTTTGCAGGGAAGAAATAGAGACACAGAGGTAGAGAACACACGTATGGACACCAAGTGTGGGAAGCCATGGGGTGGTGGTGGTGGGATGAGTTGGGAGTTTGGGAATGACCTGTATACATGTATATGCATAAAATATATAACTAATAAACACGAGCTGTATAAAAAAATAAATAAAATTAAATTTCAAAATTTTAAAAAACAAAATTTAAAAATAAAACAGAAAAAAGTTCTTCCCGTCACACAGATGTATTTATAGGAATGAATTATTTCCATGCTTATATCTATAAATACATAAAAGAGGAATAAAATCTAACTTGAACCATAAAAGAAAAAAAAAGTGAACCCACGAGTTACACAGAGGAAAACCCTATCACGGCACTTGCTCCAGCGGTAAACAATTCTGAAATTGGTCAGAGGTTGGGAACCATCTCCCATACAGCCAGCAACTGACCCCCATGCAAGGAGCATCCTCATTGCAAAGCTGGGGGACCGTGCCGAGGCATCTGTGAGTAAACGTGAGCTGAGCCCCAGGCCAGCTGCTGCTGAACTGTTCCCACCCTTTCCAGGTAAAACACCTGAATATGTACAAGGGCTTGAAAGCCTAGAGGAAGGACCGTGGAGCCACACCAGTGACAGCACGCAGGGCAACTTGGTGCCGGCAGGCCAGCCAGTGTGGTCCTGGCCCCGGGCACTCTTCCAGAAACTTTCCATTTCCCTGCCTGAGATACCCCTCCTGTCCCGGCCCCCACTGCTTTTTTCCTTCCTCACCTCTGTCCGGAGAGAAATTCCAGCGGAAGGTATGGGTGACACAACCTCTTCTTTACAGGCGGCAGCCTGGCAACTCCTGCAGAAAGGCCAGCAGAACCCCACTCACCCCGGGCCACCCACAAAGCTGTGGCCCCTCACTCCCTCCCACCAGCACAGCCCCGAGACTGCTGACGGGCAGAGAATATGGAGTCAGGCACAGCATCAGGGGCTATTGCTGCCTGGAGTGCTGTTTATATTGACCTCAACGATGCACACCTGGGGAGGGCGGGCCGGCAGGGTAAGGCTGCCCAGGTCAGCTAATCCACAACCCTCAAGGAATCACATTGTTGAAAATGGACCTCGCTAAGGCAGAAGAGAAGCCAAGGGAAAAAAGGACACAATGCCATTTGCAGCACCGTAGATGAGTCTAGAAGTAATCACGTGACTTGTAGTAAGTCAGAAAGTGAAACACACATATCCTATCATATCACTTATAGGTGTTACATAAAAATGGATACCAGGGCAGATATTTCCACGGAGAAGGGCAATCACAGATTCATTAAACAAACTTATGGTTCACCAATGGAAAGGTGTGAGGATTGGTTTCATTACGATATCGGGGTTAACAGACATATACAAACACAGGTGACATATATCATCACCAAAGACCTACAGAATACCAAGAGAGGACTACTCAACATTCTGTCATAACGTACATGGGAAAAGGATCCCAGGAAGAACAGACATGTGTATATGTGTAAAAGAACCACATCTTCCACACCTACAACAAGCCAAACATTGTAATCAAACTTGCTGTAATAAAAAATAAAAAAAATTAAATTAAAAACACGAACAAGAAGTAGTGAGACAAACGTGAGTGGCTTTCTCCTGGCACATTCCATTCTAAACTCCAATCTAGAACACAACTTCCACTGAGGCTCTCTTGCCCTAGTAACCAGATTTGGTAAGGGTGAACTGCTGCCACCTTGTGGCCGTTTCACACAACAGCAGCTTTAATCCCAACGCTAATGGTCAGTTGATATTCAAAATCATTGCAGGCCTGTAAATGACACCTGCCCTGAAAACAAATCCTGGGGTCACATATCGACCAAAAAATTCAAAGGACGTCCATATTTCAAAACGACCGTTTCAAAAGGCATATTTTACGCACATTAGTGTTCTGCTTCTTTTCCTTTCTTTCCTTTTTTGTTAAAAAACACGGGAATGGAAAAAGGCATCCCTCAGAATGGGCGAAAATCGTTGCAGACGAATCAATGGACAGAGGTTTAATCTCCAATATATATAAACAGCTCATGCAGCTTAATATTAAAAATGAAACAACCCCAAAAAAATGGGCAGAAGATCGAAAGAGACGTTTCTTCAAAGGAGACACAGAGATGGCCAAGACGCACATGAAAAGCTGCTCAACAGCACTAATTATTAGAGAAATGCAAATCAAAACTACAATGAGGTATCACCTCACACCTGTTAGAATCGGCATCATCAGAAAATCTACAAACAACCAATTCTGGGGAGGGTGTGGACAAAAGGAGCCCTCTTCCACTATTGGTGGGAATGTAAATTGATACAGTCACTATGGAGAACAGTATGGAGTTTCCTTAAAAAAACTAGAAATAGAATTACCATCTGATCCAGCAATCCCACTTCTGGGCATATACCCAGAGAAAACCGTAAATCTAAAAGGCACATTAACCACAATGTTCATTGCAGCACTATTTACAATAGCCAGGTAATGGAAGCAACCTAAATGCCCACAGACAGATGAATGGATAAAGATATGGTACATATATAAAATGGAATATTACTCGGCCATAAAAGGGAATGAAACTGGGTCATTTGTAGAGACATCGATGGATCGAGAGACTGTCATACAGAATGAAGTAAGTCAGGAAGAGAAAAACAAATATTGTATATTAATGCATATATGTGGAGCCTAAAAAATGGTACAGATGAACTGGTTTGCAGGGAAGAAATAGAGACACAGAGGTAGAGAACAAACGTATGGACACCAAGTGTGGGAAGCCATGGGGTGGTGGTGGTGGGATGAGTTGGGAGATTGGGATTGACCTGAATACATATATATGCATAAAATACATAACTAATACTAACGTGCTGTATAAAAAAAATAAATAAAATTAATTTTCAAAATTTTAAAAAATAAAATTTAAAAATAAAACAGAAAAAAGTTCTTCCCGTCACACAGATGTATTTATAGGAATGAATTATTTCCATGCTTATATCTATAAATACATAAAAGAGGAATAAAATCTAACTTGAACCATAAAAGAAAAAAAAACTGAACCCACGAGTTATACAGAGGAAAACCCTATCTGGGCACTTGCTCCAGCGGTAAACAATTCTGAAATTGGTCAGAGGTGGGGAACCATCTCCCATACAGCCAGCAACCCACCCCCCACGCAAGGAGCGTCCTCATTGCAAAGCTGGGTTACCGTGCCGAGGCATCTGTGAGTAAACGTGAGCTGAGCCCCAGGCCAGCTGCTGCTGAACTGTTCCCACCCTTCCCAGGTAAAACAGCTGAATATGTACAAGGGCTTGAAAGCCTAAAGGAAGGACCTTGGAGCCACACCAGTGACAGCACGCAGGCCAACTTGGTGCCTGCAGGCCAGCCAGGGTGGTCCTGGCCCCAGGCGCTCTTCCAGAAGCTTTCCATTGCCCTGCCTGAGATACCCCTCCTGTCCCGGCCCCCACTGCTTTTTTCCTTCCTCACCTCTGTCCGGAGAGAAATTCCAGCGGAAGGTATGGGTGACACAACCTCTTCTTTACAGGCGGCAGCCTGGCAACTCCTGCAGAAAGGCCAGCAGAACCCCACTCACACCGGGCCACCCACAAAGCTGTGGCCCCTCACTCCCTCCCACCAGCACAGCCCCGAGACTGCTGACGGGGCACAGAATATGGATTCAGGCACAGCTTCAGGGGCTATTGCTGCCTGGAGCGCTGTTTATATTGACCTCAACGAGGCACACCTGAGGAGGGCGGGCCGGCAGGGTAAGGCTGCCCAGGTCAGCTAATCCACAACCCTCAGGGAATCACATTGTTGAAAATGGACCCCGCTAAGGCAGAAGAGAAGCCAAGGGAAAAAAGGACACAATGCCATTTGCAGCACCGTAGATGAGTCTAGAAGTAATCACGTGACTTGTAGTAAGTCAGAAAGTGAAAGACACATATCCTATCATATCACTTATAGGTGTTACCTAAAAATGGATACCAGGGCAGATATTTCCACGGAGAAGGGCAATCACAGATTCATTAAACAAACTTATGGTTCACCAATGGAAAGGTGTGAGGATTGGTTTCATTACGATATCGGGGTTAACAGACATATACAAACACAGGTGACATATATAATCACCAAAGACCTACAGAATACCAAGAGAGGACTACTCAACATTCTGTCATAACGTACATGGGAAAAGGATCCCAGGAAGAACAGACATGTGTATATGTGTAAAAGAACCACATCTTCCACACCTACAACAAGCCAAACATTGTAATCAAACTTGCTGTAATAAAAAATAAAAAATTAATTTAAAAACACGAACAAGAAGTAGTGAGACAAACGTGAGGGGCTTTCTCCTGGCACATTCCATTCTAAACTCCAATCTAGAACACCACTTCCACTGAGGCTCTCTTGCCCTAGTAACCAGATTTGGTAAGGGTGAACTGCTGCCACCTTGTGGCCGTTTCACACAACAGCAGCTTTAATCCCAACGCTAATGTTCAGTTGATATTCAAAATCATTGCAGGCCTGTAAATGACACCTGCCCTGAAAACAAATCCTGGGGTCACATATCGACCAAAAAATTCAAAGGACGTCCATATGTCAAAACGACCGTTTCAAAAGGCATATTTTAGGCACATTAGTGTTCTGCTTCTTTTCCTTTCTTTCCTTTTTTGTTAAAAAAAAAACGGGAATGGAAAAAAGCATCCACCTGAATGGGCAAAAATCGTTGCAGACGAATCAATGGACAGAGGTTTAATCTCCAATATATATAAACAGCTCATGCAGCTTAATATTAAAAAAACAAACAACCCCAAAAAAATGGGCAGAAGATCTAAAGAGACGTTTCTTCAAAGGAGACACAGAGATGGCCAAGACGCACATGAAAAGCTGCTCAACAGCACTAATTATTAGAGAAATGCAAATCAAAACTACAATGAGGTTTCACCTCACACCTGTTAGAATCGGCATCATCAGAAAATCTACAAACAACCAATTCTGGGGAGGGTGTGGACAAAAGGAGCCCTCTTCCACTATTGGTGGGAATGTAAATTGATACAGGCACTATGGAGAACAGTATGGAGTTTCCTTAAAAAAACTAGAAATAGAATTACCATCTGATCCAGCAATCCCACTTCTGGGCATATACCCAGAGAAAACCGTATTTCAAAAAGGCACATTCACCACAATGTTCAGTGCAGCACTATTTACAATAGCCAGGTAATGGAAGCAACCTAAATGCCCACAGACAGATGAATGTATAAAGATGTGGTACATATATAAAATGGAATATTCCTCGGCCATAAAAAGGAATGAAACTGGGTCATTTGTAGAGACATCGATGGATCGAGAGACTGTCATACAGAATGAAGTAAGTCAGAAAGAGGAAAACAAATATTGTATATTAATGCATATATGTGGAGCCTAAAAATGGTACAGATGAACTGGTTTGCAGGGAAGAAATAGAGACACAGAGGTAGAGAACACACGTATGGACACCAAGTGTGGGAAGCCATGGGGTGGTGGTGGTGGGATGAGTTGGGAGTTTGGGAATGACCTGTATACATGTATATGCATAAAATATATAACTAATAAACACGAGCTGTATAAAAAAATAAATAAAATTAAATTTCAAAATTTTAAAAAATAAAATTTAAAAATAAAACAGAAAAAAGTTCTTCCCGTCACACAGATGTATTTATAGGAATGAATTATTTCCATGCTTATATCTATAAATACATAAAAGAGGAATAAAATCTAACTTGAACCATAAAAGAAAAAAAAAGTGAACCCACGAGTTACACAGAGGAAAACCCTATCACGGCACTTGCTCCAGCGGTAAACAATTCTGAAATTGGTCAGAGGTTGGGAACCATCTCCCATACAGCCAGCAACTGACCCCCACGCAAGGAGCATCCTCATTGCAAAGCTGGGGGACCGTGCCGAGGCATCTGTGAGTAAACGTGAGCTGAGCCCCAGGCCAGCTGCTGCTGAACTGTTCCCACCCTTTCCAGGTAAAACACCTGAATATGTACAAGGGCTTGAAAGCCTAGAGGAAGGACCGTGGAGCCACACCAGTGACAGCACGCAGGGCAACTTGGTGCCGGCAGGCCAGCCAGTGTGGTCCTGGCCCCGGGCACTCTTCCAGAAGCTTTCCATTGCCCTGCCTGAGATACCCCTCCTGTCCCGGCCCCCACTGCTTTTTTCCTTCCTCACCTCTGTCCGGAGAGAAATTCCAGCGGAAGGTATGGGTGACACAACCTCTTCTTTACAGGCGGCAGCCTGGCAACTCCTGCAGAAAGGCCAGCAGAACCCCACTCACCCCGGGCCACCCACAAAGCTGTGGCCCCTCACTCCCTCCCACCAGCACAGCCCCGAGACTGCTGACGGGCAGAGAATATGGAGTCAGGCACAGCATCAGGGGCTATTGCTGCCTGGAGCGCTGTTTATATTGACCTCAACGATGCACACCTGGGGAGGGCGGGCCGGCAGGGTAAGGCTGCCCAGGTCAGCTAATCCACAACCCTCAAGGAATCACATTGTTGAAAATGGACCTCGCTAAGGCAGAAGAGAAGCCAAGGGAAAAAAGGACACAATGCCATTTGCAGCACCGTAGATGAGTCTAGAAGTAATCACGTGACTTGTAGTAAGTCAGAAAGTGAAAGACACATATCCTATCATATCACTTATAGGTGTTACCTAAAAATGGATACCAGGGCAGATATTTCCACGGAGAAGGGCAATCACAGATTCATTAAACAAACTTATGGTTCACCAATGGAAAGGTGTGAGGATTGGTTTCATTACGATATCGGGGTTAACAGACATATACAAACACAGGTGACATATATCATCACCAAAGACCTACAGAATACCAAGAGAGGACTACTCAACATTCTGTCATAACGTACATGGGAAAAGGATCCCAGGAAGAACAGACATGTGTATATGTGTAAAAGAACCACATCTTCCACACCTACAACAAGCCAAACATTGTAATCAAACTTGCTGTAATAAAAAATAAAAAAATTAATTTAAAAACACGAACAAGAAGTAGTGAGACAAACGTGAGGGGCTTTCTCCTGGCACATTCCATTCTAAACTCCAATCTAGAACACCACTTCCACTGAGGCTCTCTTGCCCTAGTAACCAGATTTGGTAAGGGTGAACTGCTGCCACCTTGTGGCCGTTTCACACAACAGCAGCTTTAATCCCAACGCTAATGGTCAGTTGATATTCAAAATCATTGCAGGCCTGTAAATGACACCTGCCCTGAAAACAAATCCTGGTGTCACATATCGACCAAAAAATTCAAAGGACGTCCATATTTCAAAACGACCGTTTCAAAAGGCATATTTTATGCACATTAGTGTTCTACTTCTTTTCCTTTCTTTCCTTTTTTGTTAAAAAACACGGGAATGGAAAAAGGCATCCCTCAGAATGGGCGAAAATCGTTGCAGACGAATCAATGGACAGAGGTTTAATCTCCAATATATATAAACAGCTCATGCAGCTTAATATTAAAAAAACAAACAACCCAAAAAAAATGGGCAGAAGATCTAAAGAGACGTTTCTTCAAAGGAGACACAGAGATGGCCAAGACGCACATGAAAAGCTGCTCAACAGCACTAATTATTAGAGAAATGCAAATCAAAACTACAATGAGGTATCACCTCACACCTGTTAGAATCAGCATCATCAGAAAATCTACAAACAACCAATTCTGGGGAGGGTGTGGACAAAAGCAGCCCTTTTCCACAATTGGTGGGAATGTAAATTGATACAGTCACTATGGAGAACAGTATGGAGTTTCCTTAAAAAAACTAGAATTAGAATTACCATCTGATCCAGCAATCCCACTTCTGGGCATATACCCAGAGAACACCGTATTTCAAAAAGGCACATTCACCACAATGTTCGTTGTAGCACTATTTACAATAGCCAGGTAATGGAAGCAACCTAAATGCCCACAGACAGATGAATGGATAAAGATGTGGTACATATATAAAATGGAATATGACTCGGCCATAAAAAGGAATGAAACTGGGTCATTTGTAGAGACATCGATGGATCGAGAGACTGTCATACAGAATGAAGTAAGTCAGAAAGAGGAAAACAAATATTGTCTATTAACGCATATATGTGGAGCCTAAAAATGGTACAGATGAACTGGTTTGCAGGGAAGAAATAGAGACACAGAGGTAGAGAACAAACGTATGGACACCAAGTGTGGGAAGCCATGGGGTGGTGGTGGTGGGATGAGTTGGGAGTTTGGGATTGACCTGTATACATGTATATGCATAAAATACATAACTAATAATAACGTGCTGTATAAAAAAGAAAATAAATAAAATAAAATTTCAAAATTTTAAAATATAAAATTTAAAAATAAAACAGAAAAAAGTTCCTCCCGTCACACAGATGTATTTATAGGAATGAATTATTTCCATGCTTATATCTATAAATACATAAAAGAGGAATAAAATCTAACTTGAACCATAAAAGAAAAACAAATCCTGAACCCACGAGTTATACAGAGGAAAACCCTATCAGGGCACTTGCTCCAGTGGTAAACAATTCTGAAATTGGTCAGAGGTGGGGAATCATCTCCCATACAGCCAGCAACCCACCCCCCACGCAAGGAGCATCCTCATTGCAAAGCTGGGGTACCGCGCCGAGGCATCTGTGAGTAAACGTGAGCTGAGCCCCAGGCCAGCTGCTGCTGAACTGTTCCCACCCTTTCCAGGTAAAACACCTGAATATGTACAAGGGCTTGAAAGCCTAGAGGAAGGACCGTGGAGCCACACCAGCGACAGCACGCAGGCCAACTTGGTGCCTGCAGGCCAGCTAGGGTGGTCCTGGCCCCGGGCGCTCTTCCAGAAGCTTTCCATTGCCCTGCCTGAAAAACCCCTCCTTCCCGGACCCCACTGCTTTTTTCGTTCCTCACCTCTGTCCGGAGAGAAATTCCAGCGGAAGGTATGGGTGACACATCCTCTTCTTTACAGGCGGCAGCCTGGCAACTCCTGCAGAAAGGCCAGCAGAACCCCACTCACACCGGGCCACCCACAAAGCTGTGGCCCCTCACTCCCTCCCACCAGCACAGCCCCGAGACTGCTGACGGGGCAGAGAATATGGAGTCAGGCACAGCTTCAGGGGCTATTGCTGCCTGGAGCGCTATTTATATTGACCTCAACGAGGCACACCTGGGGAGGGCGGGCCGGCAGGGTAAGGCTGCCCAGGTCAGCTAATCCACAACCCTCAGGGAATCACATTGTTGAAAATGGACCCCGCTAAGGCAGAAGAGAAGCCAAGGGAAAAAAGGACACAATGCCATTTGCAGCACCGTAGATGAGTCTAGAAGTAATCACGTGACTTGTAGTAAGTCAGAAAGTGAAAGACACATATCCTATCATATCACTTATAGGTGTTACCTAAAAATGGATACCAGGGCAGATATTTCCACGGAGAAGGGCAATCACAGATTCATTAAACAAACTTATGGTTCACCAATGGAAAGGTGTGAGGATTGGTTTCATTACGATATTGGGGTTAACAGACATATTAAAACACAGGTGACATATATAATCACCAAAGACCTACAGAATACCAAGAGAGGACTACTCAACATTCTGTCATAACGTACATGGGAAAAGGATCCCAGGCAGAACAGACATGTGTATATGTGTAAAAGAACCACATCTTCCACACCTACAGCAAGCCAAACATTGTAATCAAACTTGCTGTAATAAAAAATAAAAAAAATTAAAAACACGAACAAGAAGTAGTGAGACAAACGTGAGGGGCTTTCTCCTGGCACATTCCATTCTAAACTCCAATCTAGAACACCACTTCCACTGAGGCTCTCTTGCCCTAGTAACCAGATTTGGTAAGGGTGAACTGCTGCCACCTTGTGGCCGTTTCACACAACAGCAGCTTTAATCCCAACGCTAATGTTCAGTTGATATTCAAAATCATTGCAGGCCTGTAAATGACACCTGCCCTGAAAACAAATCCTGGGGTCACATATCGACCAAAAATTTCAAAGGACGTCCATATTTCAAAATGACCGTTTCAAAAGGCATATTTTACGCACATTAGTGTTCTGCTTCTTTTACTTTCTTTCCTTTTTTGTTAAAAAAAACGGGAATGGAAAAAGGCATCTCTCAGGATGGGTGAAAATCGTTGCAAACGAATCAATGGACACAGGTTCAATCTCCAATATATATAAACAGCTCACGCAGCTTAATATTAAAAAAAACAAACATCCCAAAAAAATGGGCAGAAGATCTAAAGAGACGTTTCTTCAAAGGAGACACAGAGATGGCCAAGACGCACATGAAAAGCTGCTCAACAGCACTAATTATTAGAGAAATGCAAATCAAAACTACAATGAGGTATCACCTCACACCTGTTAGAATCGGCATCATCAGAAAATCTACAAACAACCAATTCTGGGGAGGGTGTGGACAAAAGGAGCCCTCTTCCACTATTGGTGGGAATGTAAATTGATACAGTCACTATGGAGAACAGTATGGAGTTTCCTTAAAAAAACTAGAAATAGAATTACCATCTGATCCAGCAATCCCACTTCTGGGCATATACCCAGAGAAAACCGTAAATCTAAAAGGCACATTAACCACAATGTTCATTGCAGCACTATTTACAATAGCCAGGTAATGGAACCAACCTAAATGCCCACAGACAGATGAATGGATAAAGATGTGGTACATATATAAAATGGAATATTACCCGGCCATAAAAAGGAATGAAACTGGGTCATTTGTAGAGACATCGATGGATCGAGAGACTGTCATACAGAATGAAGTAAGTCAGAAAGAGGAAAACAAATATTGTATATTAATGCATATATGTGGAGCCTAAAAAATGGTACAGATGAACTGGTTTGCAGGGAAGAAATAGAGACACAGAGGTAGAGAACAAACGTATGGACACCAAGTGTGGGAAGCCATGGGGTGGTGGTGGTGGGATGAGTTGGGAGATTGGGATTGACCTGAATACATATATATGCATAAAATACATAACTAATACTAACGTGCTGTATAAAAAAAATAAATAAAATTAATTTTCAAAATTTTAAAAAATAAAATTTAAAAATAAAACAGAAAAAAGTTCTTCCCGTCACACAGATGTATTTATAGGAATGAATTATTTCCATGCTTATATCTATAAATACATAAAAGAGGAATAAAATCTAACTTGAACCATAAAAGAAAAAAAAACTGAACCCACGAGTTATACAGAGGAAAACCCTATCTGGGCACTTGCTCCAGCGGTAAACAATTCTGAAATTGGTCAGAGGTGGGGAACCATCTCCCATACAGCCAGCAACCCACCCCCCACGCAAGGAGCATCCTCATTGCAAAGCTGGGTTACCGTGCCAAGGCATCTGTGAGTAAACGTGAGCTGAGCCCCAGGCCAGCTGCTGCTGAACTGTTCCCACCCTTCCCAGGTAAAACAGCTGAATATGTACAAGGGCTTGAAAGCCTAAAGGAAGGACCTTGGAGCCACACCAGTGACAGCACGCAGGCCAACTTGGTGCCTGCAGGCCAGCCAGGGTGGTCCTGGCCCCGGGCGCTCTTCCTGAAGCTTTCCATTGCCCTGCCTGAGATACCCCTCCTGTCCCGGCCCCCACTGCTTTTTTCCTTCCTCACCTCTGTCCGGAGAGAAATTCCAGCGGAAGGTATGGGTGACACAACCTCTTCTTTACAGGCGGCAGCCTGGCAACTCCTGCAGAAAGGCCAGCAGAACCCCACTCACACCGGGCCACCCACAAAGCTGTGGCCCCTCACTCCCTCCCACCAGCACAGCCCCGAGACTGCTGACGGGGCACAGAATATGGATTCAGGCACAGCTTCAGGGGCTATTGCTGCGTGGAGCGCTGTTTATATTGACCTCAACGAGGCACACCTGGGGAGGGCGGGCCGGCAGGGTAAGGCTGCCCAGGTCAGCTAATCCACAACCCTAAGGGAATCACATTGTTGAAAATGGACCCCGCTAAGGCAGAAGAGAAGCCAAGGGAAAAAAGGACACAATGCCATTTGCAGCACCGTAGATGAGTCTAGAAGTAATCACGTGACTTGTAGTAAGTCAGAAAGTGAAAGACACATATCCTATCATATCACTTATAGGTGTTACCTAAAAATGGATACCAGGGCAGATATTTCCACGGAGAAGGGCAATCACAGATTCATTAAACAAACTTATGGTTCACCAATGGAAAGGTGTGAGGATTGGTTTCATTACGATATCGGGGTTAACAGACATATACAAACACAGGTGACATATATAATCACCAAAGACCTACAGAATACCAAGAGAGGACTACTCAACATTCTGTCATAACGTACATGGGAAAAGGATCCCAGGAAGAACAGTCATCTGTATATGTGTAAAAGAACCACATCTTCCACACCTACAACAAGCCAAACATTGTAATCAAACTTGCTGTAATAAAAAATAAAAAATTAATTTAAAAACACGAACAAGAAGTAGTGAGACAAACGTGAGGGGCTTTCTCCTGGCACATTCCATTCTAAACTCCAATCTAGAACACCACTTCCACTGAGGCTCTCTTGCCCTAGTAACCAGATTTGGTAAGGGTGAACTGCTGCCACCTTGTGGCCGTTTCACACAACAGCAGATTTAATCCCAACGCTAATGTTCAGTTGATATTCAAAATCATTGCAGGCCTGTAAATGACACCTGCCCTGAAAACAAATCCTGGGGTCACATATCGACCAAAAAATTCAAAGGACGTCCATATGTCAAAACGACCGTTTCAAAAGGCATATTTTATGCACATTAGTGTTCTACTTCTTTTCCTTTCTTTCCTTTTTTGTTAAAAAACACGGGAATGGAAAAAGGCATCCCTCAGAATGGGCGAAAATCGTTGCAGACGAATCAATGGACAGAGGTTTAATCTCCAATATATATAAACAGCTCATGCAGCTTAATATTAAAAAAACAAACAACCCCAAAAAAATGGGCAGAAGATCTAAAGAGACGTTTCTTCAAAGGAGACACAGAGATGGCCAAGACGCACATGAAAAGCTGCTCAACAGCACTAATTATTAGAGAAATGCAAATCAAAACTACAATGAGGTTTCACCTCACACCTGTTAGAATCGGCATCATCAGAAAATCTACAAACAACCAATTCTGGGGAGGGTGTGGACAAAAGGAGCCCTCTTCCACTATTGGTGGGAATGTAAATTGATACAGGCACTATGGAGAACAGTATGGAGTTTCCTTAAAAAAACTAGAAATAGAATTACCATCTGATCCAGCAATCCCACTTCTGGGCATATACCCAGAGAAAACCGTATTTCAAAAAGGCACATTCACCACAATGTTCAGTGCAGCACTATTTACAATAGCCAGGTAATGGAAGCAACCTAAATGCCCACAGACAGATGAATGTATAAAGATGTGGTACATATATAAAATGGAATATTCCTCGGCCATAAAAAGGAATGAAACTGGGTCATTTGTAGAGACATCGATGGATCGAGAGACTGTCATACAGAATGAAGTAAGTCAGAAAGAGGAAAACAAATATTGTATATTAATGCATATATGTGGAGCCTAAAAATGGTACAGATGAACTGGTTTGCAGGGAAGAAATAGAGACACAGAGGTAGAGAACACACGTATGGACACCAAGTGTGGGAAGCCATGGGGTGGTGGTGGTGGGATGAGTTGGGAGTTTGGGAATGACCTGTATACATGTATATGCATAAAATATATAACTAATAAACACGAGCTGTATAAAAAAATAAATAAAATTAAATTTCAAAATTTTAAAAAATAAAATTTAAAAATAAAACAGAAAAAAGTTCTTCCCGTCACACAGATGTATTTATAGGAATGAATTATTTCCATGCTTATATCTATAAATACATAAAAGAGGAATAAAATCTAACTTGAACCATAAAAGAAAAAAAAAGTGAACCCACGAGTTACACAGAGGAAAACCCTATCACGGCACTTGCTCCAGCGGTAAACAATTCTGAAATTGGTCAGAGGTTGGGAACCATCTCCCATACAGCCAGCAACTGACCCCCATGCAAGGAGCATCCTCATTGCAAAGCTGTGGGACCGTGCCGAGGCATCTGTGAGTAAACGTGAGCTGAGCCCCAGGCCAGCTGCTGCTGAACTGTTCCCACCCTTTCCAGGTAAAACACCTGAATATGTACAAGGGCTTGAAAGCCTAGAGGAAGGACCGTGGAGCCACACCAGTGACAGCACGCAGGGCAACATGGTGCCCGCAGGCCAGCCAGTGTGGTCCTGGCCCCGGGCACTCTTCCAGAAGCTTTCCATTGCCCTGCCTGAGATACCCCTCCTGTCCCGGCCCCCACTGCTTTTTTCCTTCCTCACCTCTGTCCGGAGAGAAATTCCAGCGGAAGGTATGGGTGACACAACCTCTTCTTTACAGGCGGCAGCCTGGCAACTCCTGCAGAAAGGCCAGCAGAACCCCACTCACCCCGGGCCACCCACAAAGCTGTGGCCCCTCACTCCCTCCCACCAGCACAGCCCCGAGACTGCTGACGGGCAGAGAATATGGAGTCAGGCACAGCATCAGGGGCTATTGCTGCCTGGAGTGCTGTTTATATTGACCTCAACGATGCACACCTGGGGAGGGCGGGCCGGCAGGGTAAGGCTGCCCAGGTCAGCTAATCCACAACCCTCAAGGAATCACATTGTTGAAAATGGACCTCGCTAAGGCAGAAGAGAAGCCAAGGGAAAAAAGGACACAATGCCATTTGCAGCACCGTAGATGAGTCTAGAAGTAATCACGTGACTTGTAGTAAGTCAGAAAGTGAAACACACATATCCTATCATATCACTTATAGGTGTTACCTAAAAATGGATACCAGGGCAGATATTTCCACGGAGAAGGGCAATCACAGATTCATTAAACAAACTTATGGTTCACCAATGGAAAGGTGTGAGGATTGGTTTCATTATGATATCGGGGTTAACAGACATATACAAACACAGGTGACATATATCATCACCAAAGACCTACAGAATACCAAGAGAGGACTACTCAACATTCTGACATAACGTACATGGGAAAAGGATCCCAGGAAGAACAGACATGTGTATATGTGTAAAAGAACCACATCTTCCACACCTACAACAAGCCAAACATTGTAATCAAACTTGCTGTAATAAAAAATAAAAAAAATTAAATTAAAAACACGAACAAGAAGTAGTGAGACAAACGTGAGTGGCTTTCTCCTGGCACATTCCATTCTAAACTCCAATCTAGAACACAACTTCCACTGAGGCTCTCTTGCCCTAGTAACCAGATTTGGTAAGGGTGAACTGCTGCCACCTTGTGGCCGTTTCACACAACAGCAGCTTTAATCCCAACGCTAATGGTCAGTTGATATTCAAAATCATTGCAGGCCTCTAAATGACACCTGCCCTGAAAACAAATCCTGGGGTCACATATCGACCAAAAAATTCAAAGGACGTCCATATTTCAAAACGACCGTTTCAAAAGGCATATTTTACGCACATTAGTGTTCTGCTTCTTTTCCTTTCTTTCCTTTTTTGTTAAAAAACACGGGAATGGAAAAAGGCATCCCTCAGAATGGGCGAAAATCGTTGCAGACGAATCAATGGACAGAGGTTTAATCTCCAATATATATAAACAGCTCATGCAGCTTAATATTAAAAATGAAACAACCCCAAAAAAATGGGCAGAAGATCGAAAGAGACGTTTCTTCAAAGGAGACACAGAGATGGCCAAGACGCACATGAAAAGCTGCTCAACAGCACTAATTATTAGAGAAATGCAAATCAAAACTACAATGAGGTATCACCTCACACCTGTTAGAATCGGCATCATCAGAAAATCTACAAACAACCAATTCTGGGGAGGGTGTGGACAAAAGGAGCCCTCTTCCACTATTGGTGGGAATGTAAATTGATACAGTCACTATGGAGAACAGTATGGAGTTTCCTTAAAAAAACTAGAAATAGAATTACCATCTGATCCAGCAATCCCACTTCTGGGCATATACCCAGAGAAAACCGTAAATCTAAAAGGCACATTAACCACAATGTTCATTGCAGCACTATTTACAATAGCCAGGTAATGGAAGCAACCTAAATGCCCACAGAAAGATGAATGGATAAAGATGTGGTACATATATAAAATGGAATATTACTCGGCCATAAAAGGGAATGAAACTGGGTCATTTGTAGAGACATCGATGGATCGAGAGACTGTCATACAGAATGAAGTAAGTCAGGAAGAGAAAAACAAATATTGTATATTAATGCATATATGTGGAGCCTAAAAAATGGTACAGATGAACTGGTTTGCAGGGAAGAAATAGAGACACAGAAGTAGAGAACAAACGTATGGACACCAAGTGTGGGAAGCCATGGGGTGGTGGTGGTGGGATGAGTTGGGAGATTGGGATTGACCTGAATACATATATATGCATAAAATACATAACTAATACTAACGTGCTGTATAAAAAAAATAAATAAAATTAATTTTCAAAATTTTAAAAAATAAAATTTAAAAATAAAACAGAAAAAAGTTCTTCCCGTCACACAGATGTATTTATAGGAATGAATTATTTCCATGCTTATATCTATAAATACATAAAAGAGGAATAAAATCTAACTTGAACCATAAAAGAAAAAAAAACTGAACCCACGAGTTATACAGAGGAAAACCCTATCTGGGCACTTGCTCCAGCGGTAAACAATTCTGAAATTGGTCAGAGGTGGGGAACCATCTCCCATACAGCCAGCAACCCACCCCCCACGCAAGGAGCGTCCTCATTGCAAAGCTGGGTTACCGTGCCAAGGCATCTGTGAGTAAACGTGAGCTGAGCCCCAGGCCAGCTGCTGCTGAACTGTTCCCACCCTTCCCAGGTAAAACAGCTGAATATGTACAAGGGCTTGAAAGCCTAAAGGAAGGACCTTGGAGCCACACCAGTGACAGCACGCAGGCCAACTTGGTGCCTGCAGGCCAGCCAGGGTGGTCCTGGCCCCGGGCGCTCTTCCAGAAGCTTTCCATTGCCCTGCCTGAGATACCCCTCCTGTCCCGGCCCCCACTGCTTTTTTCCTTCCTCACCTCTGTCCGGAGAGAAATTCCAGCGGAAGGTATGGGTGACACAACCTCTTCTTTACAGGCGGCAGCCTGGCAACTCCTGCAGAAAGGCCAGCAGAACCCCACTCACACCGGGCCACCCACAAAGCTGTGGCCCCTCACTCCCTCCCACCAGCACAGCCCCGAGACTGCTGACGGGGCACAGAATATGGATTCAGGCACAGCTTCAGGGGCTATTGCTGCCTGGAGCGCTGTTTATATTGACCTCAACGAGGCACACCTGAGGAGGGCGGGCCGGCAGGGTAAGGCTGCCCAGGTCAGCTAATCCACAACCCTCAGGGAATCACATTGTTGAAAATGGACCCCGCTAAGGCAGAAGAGAAGCCAAGGGAAAAAAGGACACAATGCCATTTGCAGCACCGTAGATGAGTCTAGAAGTAATCACGTGACTTGTAGTAAGTCAGAAAGTGAAAGACACATATCCTATCATATCACTTATAGGTGTTACCTAAAAATGGATACCAGGGCAGATATTTCCACGGAGAAGGGCAATCACAGATTCATTAAACAAACTTATGGTTCACCAATGGAAAGGTGTGAGGATTGGTTTCATTACGATATCGGGGTTAACAGACATATACAAACACAGGTGACATATATCATCACCAAAGACCTACAGAATACCAAGAGAGGACTACTCAACATTCTGTCATAACGTACATAGGAAAAGGATCCCAGGAAGAACAGACATGTGTATATGTGTAAAAGAACCACATCTTCCACACCTACAACAAGCCAAACATTGTAATCAAACTTGCTGTAATAAAAAATAAAAAATTAATTTAAAAACACGAACAAGAAGTAGTGAGACAAACGTGAGGGGCTTTCTCCTGGCACATTCCATTCTAAACTCCAATCTAGAACACCACTTCCACTGAGGCTCTCTTGCCCTAGTAACCAGATTTGGTAAGGGTGAACTGCTGCCACCTTGTGGCCGTTTCACACAACAGCAGCTTTAATCCCAACGCTAATGTTCAGTTGATATTCAAAATCATTGCAGGCCTGTAAATGACACCTGCCCTGAAAACAAATCCTGGGGTCGCATATCGACCAAAAAATTCAAAGGACGTCCATATGTCAAAACGACCGTTTCAAAAGGCATATTTTAGGCACATTAGTGTTCTGCTTCTTTTCCTTTCTTTCCTTTTTTGTTAAAAAAAAACGGGAATGGAAAAAAGCATCCCTCTGAATGGGCAAAAATCGTTGCAGACGAATCAATGGACAGAGGTTTAATCTCCAATATATATAAACAGCTCATGCAGCTTAATATTAAAAAAACAAACAACCCCAAAAAAATGGGCAGAAGATCTAAAGAGACGTTTCTTCAAAGGAGACACAGAGATGGCCAAGACGCACATGAAAAGCTGCTCAACAGCACTAATTATTAGAGAAATGCAAATCAAAACTACAATGAGGTTTCACCTCACACCTGTTAGAATCGGCATCATCAGAAAATCTACAAAAAAACAATTCTGGGGAGGGTGTGGACAAAAGGAGCCCTCTTCCACTATTGGTGGGAATGTAAATTGATACAGTCACTATGGAGAACAGTATGGAGTTTCCTTAAAAAAACTAGAAATAGAATTACCATCTGATCCAGCAATCCCACTTCTGGGCATATACCCAGAGAAAACCGTATTTCAAAAAGGCACATCCACCACAATGTTCAGTGCAGCACTATTTACAATAGCCAGGTAATGGAAGCAACCTAAATGCCCACAGACAGATGAATGTATAAAGATGTGGTACATATATAAAATGGAATATTACTCGGCCATAAAAAGGAATGAAACTGGGTCATTTGTAGAGACATCGATGGATCGAGAGACTGTCATACAGAATGAAGTAAGTCAGAAAGAGGAAAACAAATATTGTATATTAATGCATATATGTGGAGCCTAAAAATGGTACAGATGAACTGGTTTGCAGGGAAGAAATAGAGACACAGAGGTAGAGAACACACGTATGGACACCAAGTGTGGGAATCCATGGGGTGGTGGTGGTGGGATGAGTTGGGAGTTTGGGAATGACCTGTATACATGTATATGCATAAAATATATAACTAATAAACACGAGCTGTATAAAAAAATAAATAAAATTAAATTTCAAAATTTTAAAAAATAAAATTTAAAAATAAAACAGAAAAAAGTTCTTCCCGTCACACAGATGTATTTATAGGAATGAATTATTTCCATGCTTATATCTATAAATACATAAAAGAGGAATAAAATCTAACTTGAACCATAAAAGAAAAAAAAAAGTGAACCCACGAGTTACACAGAGGAAAACCCTATCACGGCACTTGCTCCAGCGGTAAACAATTCTGAAATTGGTCAGAGGTTGGGAACCATCTCCCATACAGCCAGCAACTGACCCCCACGCAAGGAGCATCCTCATTGCAAAGCTGGGGGACCGTGCCGAGGCATCTGTGAGTAAACGTGAGCTGAGACCCAGGCCAGCTGCTGCTGAACTGTTCCCACCCTTTCCAGGTAAAACACCTGAATATGTACAAGGGCTTGAAAGCCTAGAGGAAGGACCGTGGAGCCACACCAGTGACAGCACGCAGGGCAACTTGGTGCCGGCAGGCCAGCCAGTGTGGTCCTGGCCCCGGGCACTCTTCCAGAAGCTTTCCATTGCCCTGCCTGAGATACCCCTCCTGTCCCGGCCCCCACTGCTTTTTTCCTTCCTCACCTCTGTCCGGAGAGAAATTCCAGCGGAAGGTATGGGTGACACCACCTCTTCTTTACAGGCGGCATCCTGGCAACTCCTGCAGAAAGGCCAGCAGAACCCCACTCACCCCGGGCCACCCACAAAGCTGTGGCCCCTCACTCCCTCCCACCAGCACAGCCCCGAGACTGCTGACGGGCAGAGAATATGGAGTCAGGCACAGCATCAGGGGCTATTGCTGCCTGGAGCGCTGTTTATATTGACCTCAACGATGCACACCGGGGGAGGGCGGGCCGGCAGGGTAAGGCTGCCCAGGTCAGCTAATCCACAACCCTCAAGGAATCACATTGTTGAAAATGGACCTCGCTAAGGCAGAAGAGAAGCCAAGGGAAAAAAGGACACAATGCCATTTGCAGCACCGTAGATGAGTCTAGAAGTAATCACGTGACTTGTAGTAAGTCAGAAAGTGAAAGACACATATCCTATCATATCACTTATAGGTGTTACCTAAAAATGGATACCAGGGCAGATATTTCCACGGAGAAGGGCAATCACAGATTCATTAAACAAACTTATGGTTCACCAATGGAAAGGTGTGAGGATTGGTTTCATTACGATATCGGGGTTAACAGACATATACAAACACAGGTGACATATATAATCACCAAAGACCTACAGAATACCAAGAGAGGACTACTCAACATTCTGTCATAACGTACATGGGAAAAGGATCCCAGGAAGAACAGACATGTGTATATGTGTAAAAGAACCACATCTTCCACACCTACAACAAGCCAAACATTGTAATCAAACTTGCTGTAATAAAAAATAAAAAAATTAATTTAAAAACACGAACAAGAAGGAGTGAGACAAACGTGAGGGGCTTTCTCCTGGCACATTCCATTCTAAACTCCAATCTAGAACACCACTTCCACTGAGGCTCTCTTGCCCTAGTAACCAGATTTGGTAAGGGTGAACTGCTGCCACCTTGTGGCCGTTTCACACAACAGCAGCTTTAATCCCAACGCTAATGGTCAGTTGATATTCAAAATCATTGCAGGCCTGTAAATGACACCTGCCCTGAAAACAAATCCTGGGGTCACATATCGACCAAAAAATTCAAAGGACGTCCATATTTCAAAACGACCGTTTCAAAAGGCATATTTTACGCACATTAGTGTTCTGCTTCTTTTCCTTTCTTTCCTTTTTTGTTAAAAAACACGGGAATGGAAAAAGGCATCCCTCAGAATGGGCGAAAATCGTTGCAGACGAATCAATGGACAGAGGTTTAATCTCCAATATATATAAACAGCTCATGCAGTTAATATTAAAAAAAACAAACAACCCCCCAAAAAATGGGTAAAAGATCTAAAGAGACGTTTCTTCAAAGGAGACACAGAGATGGCCAAGACGCACATGAAAAGCTGCTCAACAGCACTAATTATTAGAGAAATGCAAATCAAAACTACAATGAGGTATCACCTCACACCTGTTAGAATCAGCATCATCAGAAAATCTACAAACAACCAATTCTGGGGAGGGTGTGGACAAAAGCAGCCCTTTTCCACAATTGGTGGGAATGTAAATTGATACAGTCACTATGGAGAACAGTATGGAGTTTCCTTAAAAAAACTAGAATTAGAATTACCATCTGATCCAGCAATCCCACTTCTGGGCATATACCCAGAGAACACCGTATTTCAAAAAGGCACATTCACCACAATGTTCGTTGTAGCACTATTTACAATAGCCAGGTAATGGAAGCAACCTAAATGCCCACAGACAGATGAATGGATAAAGATGTGGTACATATATAAAATGGAATATGACTCGGCCATAAAAAGGAATTAAACTGGGTCATTTGTAGAGACATCGATGGATCGAGAGACTGTCATACAGAATGAAGTAAGTCAGAAAGAGGAAAACAAATATTGTCTATTAACGCATATATGTGGAGCCTAAAAATGGTACAGATGAACTGGTTTGCAGGGAAGAAATAGAGACACAGAGGTAGAGAACAAACGTATGGACACCAAGTGTGGGAAGCCATGGGGTGGTGGTGGTGGGATGAGTTGGGAGTTTGGGAATGACCTGTATACATGTATATGCATAAAATACATAACTAATATAACGTGCTGTATAAAAAAGAAAATAAATAAAATAAAATTTCAAAATTTTAAAATATAAAATTTAAAAATAAAACAGAAAAAAGTTCTTCCCGTCACACAGATGTATTTATAGGAATGAATTATTTCCATGCTTATATCTATAAATACATAAAAGAGGAATAAAATCTAACTTGAACCATAAAAGAAAAACAAATCCTGAACCCACGAGTTATACAGAGGAAAACCCTATCAGGGCACTTGCTCCAGTGGTAAACAATTCTGAAATTGGTCAGAGGTGGGGAATCATCTCCCATACAGCCAGCAACCCACCCCCCACGCAAGGAGCATCCTCATTGCAAAGCTGGGGTACCGCGCCGAGGCATCTGTGAGTAAACGTGAGCTGAGCCCCAGGCCAGCTGCTGCTGAACTGTTCCCACCCTTTCCAGGTAAAACACCTGAATATGTACAAGGGCTTGAAAGCCTAGAGGAAGGACCGTGGAGCCACACCAGCGACAGCACGCAGGCCAACTTGGTGCCTGCAGGCCAGCTAGGGTGGTCCTGGCCCCGGGCGCTCTTCCAGAAGCTTTCCATTGCCCTGCCTGAAAAACCCCTCCTTCCCGGACCCCACTGCTTTTTTCGTTCCTCACCTCTGTCCGGAGAGAAATTCCAGCGGAAG
Source organism: Mesoplodon mirus (assembly GCF_964341445.2). NCBI lineage: Eukaryota > Metazoa > Chordata > Mammalia > Artiodactyla > Ziphiidae > Mesoplodon > Mesoplodon mirus. The sequence goes on from NW_028295773.1 coordinate 1,196,240, forward strand.
GTATGGGTGACACATCCTCTTCTTTACAGGCGGCAGCCTGGCAACTCCTGCAGAAAGGCCAGCAGAACCCCACTCACACCGGGCCACCCACAAAGCTGTGGCCCCTCACTCCCTCCCACCAGCACAGCCCCGAGACTGCTGACGGGGCAGAGAATATGGAGTCAGGCACAGCTTCAGGGGCTATTGCTGCCTGGAGCGCTATTTATATTGACCTCAACGAGGCACACCTGGGGAGGGCGGGCCGGCAGGGTAAGGCTGCCCAGGTCAGCTAATCCACAACCCTCAGGGAATCACATTGTTGAAAATGGACCCCGCTAAGGCAGAAGAGAAGCCAAGGGAAAAAAGGACACAATGCCATTTGCAGCACCGTAGATGAGTCTAGAAGTAATCACGTGACTTGTAGTAAGTCAGAAAGTGAAAGACACATATCCTATCATATCACTTATAGGTGTTACCTAAAAATGGATACCAGGGCAGATATTTCCAAGGAGAAGGGCAATCACAGATTCATTAAACAAACTTATGGTTCACCAATGGAAAGGTGTGAGGATTGGTTTCATTACGATATCGGGGTTAACAGACATATACAAACACAGGTGACATATATCATCACCAAAGACCTACAGAATACCAAGAGAGGACTACTCAACATTCTGTCATAATGTACATGGGAAAAGGATCCCAGGAAGAACAGACATGTGTATATGTGTAAAAGAACCACATCTTCCACACCTACAGCAAGCCAAACATTGTAATCAAACTTGCTGTAATAAAAAATAAAAAAAATTAAAAACACGAACAAGAAGTAGTGAGACAAACGTGAGGGGCTTTCTCCTGGCACATTCCATTCTAAACTCCAATCTAGAACACCACTTCCACTGAGGCTCTCTTGCCCTAGTAACCAGATTTGGTAAGGGTGAACTGCTGCCACCTTGTGGCCGTTTCACACAACAGCAGCTTTAATCCCAACGCTAATGTTCAGTTGATATTCAAAATCATTGCAGGCCTGTAAATGACACCTGCCCTGAAAACAAATCCTGGGGTCACATATCGACCAAAAAATTCAAAGGACGTCCATATTTCAAAATGACCGTTTCAAAAGGCATATTTTACGCACATTAGTGTTCTGCTTCTTTTCCTTTCTTTCCTTTTTTGTTAAAAAAAACGGGAATGGAAAAAGGCATCTCTCAGGATGGGTGAAAATCTTTGCAAACGAATCAATGGACACAGGTTCAATCTCCAATATATATAAACAGCTCATGCAGCTTAATATTAAAAAAAACAAACATCCCAAAAAAATGGGCAGAAGATCTAAAGAGACGTTTCTTCAAAGGAGACACAGAGATGGCCAAGACGCACATGAAAAGCTGCTCAACAGCACTAATTATTAGAGAAATGCAAATCAAAACTACAATGAGGTATCACCTCACACCTGTTAGAATCGGCATCATCAGAAAATCTACAAACAACCAATTCTGGGGAGGGTGTGGACAAAAGGAGCCCTCTTCCACTATTGGTGGGAATGTAAATTGATACAGTCACTATGGAGAACAGTATGGAGTTTCCTTAAAAAAACTAGAAATAGAATTACCATCTGATCCAGCAATCCCACTTCTGGGCATATACCCAGAGAAAACCGTATTTCAAAAAGGCACATTCACCACAATGTTCGTTGCAGCACTATTTACAATAGCCAGGTAATGGAAGCAACCTAAATGCCCACAGACAGATGAATGGATAAAGATGTGGTACATATATAAAATGGAATATGACTCGGCCATAAAAAGGAATGAAACTGGGTCATTTGTAGAGACATCGATGGATCGAGAGACTGTCATACAGAATGAAGTAAGTCAGAAAGAGGAAAACAAATATTGTATATTAATGCATATATGTGGAGCCTAAAAATGGTACAGATGAACTGGTTTGCAGGGAACAAATAGAGACACAGAGGTAGAGAACAAACGTATGGACACCAAGTGTGGGAAGCCATGGGGTGGTGGTGGTGGGATGAGTTGGGAGATTGGGATTGACCTGTATACATGTATATGCATAAAATACATAACTAATAATAACCTGCTGTATAAAAACATAAATAAAATTAAATTTCAAAATTTTAAAAAATAAAATTTAAAAATAAAACAGAAAAATTTCTTCCCGTCACACAGATGTATTTATCGGAATGAATTATTTCCATGCTTATATCTATAAATACATAAAAGAGGAATAACATCTAACTTGAAACATAAAAGAAAAAAAAAGTGAACCCACGAGTTACACAGAGGAAAACCCTATCACGGCACTTGCTCCAGTGGTAAACAATTCTGAAATTGGTCAGATGTGGGGAACCATCTCCCATACAGCCAGCAACCCAACCCCCACACAAGGAGCGTCCTCATTGCAAAGCTGGGGGACCGTGCCGAGGCATCTGTGAGTAAACGTGAGCTGAGCCCCAGGCCAGCTGCTGCTGAACTGTTCCCACCCTTTCCAGGTAAAACACCTGAATAGGTACAAGGGCTTGAAAGCCTAGAGGAAGGACCGTGGAGCCACACCAGCGACAGCACGCAGGCCAACTTGGTGCCTGCAGGCCAGCCAGCGTGGTCCTGGACCCTGGCGCTCTTCCAGAAGCTTTCCATTGCCCTGCCTGTGATACCCCTCCTGTCCCGGCCCCCACTGCTTTTTTCCTTCCTCACCTCTGTCCGGAGAGAAATTCCAGCGGAAGGTATGGGTGACACATCCTCTTCTTTACAGGCGGCAGCCTGGCAACTCCTGCAGAAAGGCCAGCAGATCCCCACTCACACCGGGCCACCCACAAAGCTGTGGCCCCTCACTCCCTCCCACCAGCACAGCCCCGAGACTGCTGACGGGGCAGAGAATATGGAGTCAGGCACAGCTTCAGGGGCTATTGCTGCCTGGAGTTCTGTTTATATTGACCTCAACGAGGCACACCTGGGGAGGGCGGGCCGGCAGGGTAAGGCTGCCCAGGTCAGCTAATCCACAACCCTCAGGGAATCACATTGTTGAAAATGGACCCCGCTAAGGCAGAAGAGAAGCCAAGGGAAAAAAGGACACAATGCCATTTGCAGCACCGTAGATGAGTCTAGAAGTAATCACGTGACTTGTAGTAAGTCAGAAAGTGAAAGACACATATCCTATCATATCACTTATAGGTGTTACCTAAAAATGGATACCAGGGCAGATATTTCCACGGAGAAGGGCAATCACAGATTCATTAAAAAAACTTATGGTTCACCAATGGAAAGGTGTGAGGATTGGTTTCATTACGATATCGGGGTTAACAGACATATACAAACACAGGTGACATATATAATCACCAAAGACCTACAGAATACCAAGAGAGGACTACTCAACATTCTGTCATAACGTACATGGGAAAAGGATCCCAAGAAGAACAGTCATCTGTATATGTGTAAAAGAACCACATCTTCCACACCTACAACAAGCCAAACATTGTAATCAAACTTGCTGTAATAAAAAATAAAAAAAATTAAATTAAAACCACGAACAAGAAGTAGTGAGACAAACGTGAGGGGCTTTCTCCTGGCACATTCCATTCTAAACTCCAATCTAGAACACAACTTCCACTGAGGCTCTCTTGCCCTAGTAACCAGATTTGGTAAGGGTGAACTGCTGCCACCTTGTGGCCGTTTCACACAACAGCAGCTTTAATCCCAGCGCTAATGGTCAGTTGATATTCAAAATCATTGCAGGCCTGTAAATGACACCTGCCCTGAAAACAA